>NC_135666.1:1899613-2621764 GCF_964188315.1 Podarcis muralis | reverse complement strand
AATGTAGAAAAGGAAGGACTTGTTCATGCACTGCATTGTTAAACTGTGGAACTCCTTGCCACAGGAAGCTATGATGGCCACCAGCCTGGATAGCTTTGGTGGAGTCTCCTTCTTTGGAGGTCTTTAAGCAGAGGCTTGACAACCATATGTCAGGAGTGCTCTGATGGTGTTTCCTGCTTGGCAGGGGGTTGGACTCGATGGCCCTTGCGGTCTATTCCAACTCTAGGATTCTATGATTCTATGAAAAGAGGATTGGACAAGTTCATGGGGGAAGAATTTGTTATGAGAGCTGACGTGGTCCATCCAAGGAACAGGCCTATATTTACCGTCCTCTTCGTCATTGTACTTTGCCATTCTGGTTCTTATGACGTTCTGCAGTTGCTTCTCCTGACCGCGCAAGAGACGGTGGGCTGCCTCTTCCTCCCAAATTAATGGCTGTTCCTTCGTTTTCCAGGCTTCCCAGAGGATGGAGGAGAGGAGAGAGAATGGTGGTCTCCTGCGTAAGAGAGATTCTGGAGAAAACGAAGCATCCCGGAACGTCAGCTCAGGTTTGTGTTGTCCTCCAAGATGTGGGGAGCCCCCATGCCCAGCGGGGAGGCAAGTTACCCATATTAATTGGGGTCACGCTCCCTCTGAAGGAGCAACTGCATAGCGTGGAGGTTCTCCTGGGTACACCTCTGTCTCTAGAAACCCAAGTACTGTTTTGGGGGGACAGGAGGCGGGCAGATGTGGGGGACTCCCTGGTCCTGAATGGGGTAACTGTGTCCCTGAAGGACCAGGTGTGCAGCCTGGGAGTCATTTTGGACTCACAGCTGTCCATGGAGGCGCAGGTCAATTCTGTGTCCAGGGCAGCTGTCTGCCAGCTCTATCTGGTACGCAGGAATGAGACCCTCCCTTTTCTAATTATTCCTTTTTATTTTTATTATTTTTATTCCTTTTTATTTTATTTTTATTCCTTCGAAAGGACAACCACCAGCCTCCGGCTCTGTTACTTCCCTTTTGTCTTCCAGAAGTCCTCTGCACGACCAGATATACCGAAGAGGGAAGTTGTCCAGCAGAAGAGGCCAAGAAACCAAACGGAACCAGCGACAGGAAGCGGGCAGTGAAAGGCGCCATTTTCCAGTTCGCCAGCCGGAGAAGGAGTTTCCCTCGATGGCACAGACTGGCCGTGAGGAACCAGAAGATGCCCCCAGGGGAGGAGGAGGAAGAAGACGACCCCAACTCCGGAGGAAGCAGGGGCTTGCGCACCTATGGCGCAGGAAGAGCGGACATGGCGGGTGAAGAGCTGCGCAGCGCCATCCGAGTTGGGCAGGGCAAAGCGACCCAGAGAACGGGCGCCGCGGAGGGGGACTTCACCTGCGGGGAGTGTGGGATAGGCTTTGCCTGGCGGTCATCGCTGAACACCCACCAGCGCACCCACACCGGGGAGAAGCCCTTTGGGTGCCAGGCGTGCGGGAGGCGCTTCAGCCAGAGGCCCAACCTGTTGTGCCACCTGCGCCACCACACCGGGGAGCGGCCCTTCCAGTGCGCCAGGTGCGAGCGCCGCTTCCGCCAGAAGCAGCACCTTGCCAAGCACCAGCGGACCCACTTCTGGGCGCGGCCAAGCCCAAGCGCCTGCCCCGAGTGCCAGCGGAGCTTCAGCAACAAGGTGGTGCTGCGCCTCCACCGACGGACCCACGCCCGCCAGCGCCGGCTGGTTTTCCAGGAGCTGAAGGAGGCCTACCGGGAGACGGTGGCCAGGCAGCGGGAGGAGGCGCGGGCCAGCCTGGGCTGGGCGCCAGCGCGGCCCACGGGGCGCCGTCGGGGGGTGAAGAAGTTCATCTGCAGCGAGTGCGGCAAAGGCTTCACCTGGTGGTCCTCACTCAGCATCCACCAGCGCATCCACACGGGTGAGAAGCCCTTCCCGTGTGCCCAGTGCGGGAAGAGCTTCACCCAGAAGCCCAACCTCCTGCGCCACCTCCGGTACCACAGCGGTGAGAGGCCTCATGCCTGCGCCGAGTGCGGAAAAGGCTTCACCCAGAAGCAGCACCTGCTCAAGCACCAGCGGACCCACGCGGCGGAGAAGGGTTTCCAGTGCCACGCCTGCGGGCAGACCTTCCCCACCAAGGGGAGCCTCACGGGGCACCAGAGGGATGGCCACGCGGGGTCGGAGGCCCTGGCGGAGCGGGGCGCAGGGCGCTTTGCTCTGGGACACCCAGAGAGCTTGGAGGCAGTGGTGGAATCGCTGATGGCCGGCGGGCAGGGCCTTTTCCGTCCCGCTGAGGTCTCTGGGTCGCAGGGCGATGACGGCCAGCCGGTCCTGATCGTCGAGCCGGGGACTCGGCCACTGGCTCTCTCACAGACGAAGAAGGGGGTCTTCTGGAAGCCCGAGCTGCCCAAGCCCCCCGCCCCGGAACAGAAGCAGTACATCTGCAACGAGTGCGGGAAAGGCTTCGTGTCGTGGTCGGCTCTCACCATCCACCGCCGGATCCACACCGGCGAGAGGCCTTACCAGTGTGGCGAGTGCGGGAAGCGCTTCAGCCAGAAGCCCAACCTTGTCCGGCACCAGCGCTACCACACGGGGGAGAAGCCCTACCCCTGCGCCGAGTGCGGGAAGCGTTTCGTCCAAAAGCACCACCTCGCCAAGCATCAGCGGGTGCACAGGAAGGGCGCCCCACAAGGGCCGGCACCCGCTCTGAAGGTGGAGGCGCGATAGGGACCGCCGGCTCGGCGGGTCGTTGCCAAAACTTGACTTTCTTGCAGGCCAGGACAAAGAGTGTGCGTGTGCGTTTGTGTGTGTCCGTCCGTCCGTCCATTCTGCTCAACTGTAATCTTCTACTTTGCGTTTGTGGTTTGCAAGAGTGGGGTCTTGCTGCGGGATCTGCTGCGCCAATGCTGTACCACAGGGGTCAGCAAACTTTTTCAGCCGGGGGCCGGTCCACCGCCCCTCAGACCTTGTGGGGGGCCGGACTATATTTTGGGAAAAATAATGAAGGAATTCCTATGCTCACAAATAACCCAGAGATGCATTTTAAATAAAAGGACACATTCTACTCATGTAAAAACACCAGGCAGGCCCCACAAATAACCCAGAAATAAAAGGACACATTCTACTCATGTGAAAACACACTGATTCCCGGACCATCCGCAGGCCGGATTTAGAAGGCGATTGGGCCAGATCTGGCCCCCAGGCCTTAGTTTGCCTCCCCATGCTGTGTTGGGATACCAGGTCTGGGTAAAGGGCAACAACATGGACTCAGCTGCTGCTCTTTTGCAGGTTTCCCCACCCCAGACTTAGGTCAAGAGCATGTCCTTTGCATAAGGGCTCCCAAATAGTAGTCACAACATTAAGCAGCCTGAGCGTGGTCCAAAAGATTTGGACTACAATTCCCATCAGCTTCCAGGTGTGTTGAGCTGTGTCAGTTAATGGGAGTTGTACTCCCACACATCTGGAGGGTGGCCATTCGTGGTTGGCGCAAAGGAGAAGCGTTGTATGAGGATGGGCAGGGCCTTCCTGGTGTTGGGACCTGATGGGACCTCAGGGGTTGTGCCTGATGCAGAATGGATATGGTCTTGCTCAGTGTCCTTTGCTGGGTGGCCAGAACAGGTCAAAAGAAGTTTCCTGGCTGATGTGTGAGGTGTGAACTTATTTCCTGGTGAGCTTGTCCGCATATCCCTGAGCTTAACTGAAGTATGGAGGGGACAGCCACCTCAGACCAGGCACCAGGGCACTGCATGTGACCAACCATGTCAAATATAGCTCACCAGGAGCTGGGTAACCTGTTTTTTGCCATTTTTCTGCAACTGCGAAAATAAGGTAGTTGTCAAAAGTGTTGTGATCCATTCTGGCTGGGCTACATTCAGTGTAGCACAACCTTCAGCAACCTGGTGCCCTCTGAGGTATCTTGGACTACAACTCCCATCAGCCCCCAGCCAGCACAGCATGATGGGAGTTGTAGTCCAAAGCATTTAGTAGGGAACCAAGCGGCGAAAGACGGAAAGGCTGTTAAAAGTTCCTTTTTAAAACTTGCCTCTTGCATCCTTTCCGCATCCAGCAAAAGTTCGGAGTTTTGGCGCTCCTAGTTTCTAACAGACTCCAAACTTTGCCCGGCTCCTCACATCGCTGACCCCACTGGGACCCCCTTCTGGAAGGAAGGAAGGTTTCTTCCGAACCTTAGGGCAGAGTCTTCGGTGCCCATCGAGCGTTACATTTCTAAAGATTGGAAAGAAATCTTAACAACTTGCTCGTTTCAGACCCGCGGAGAGGACCGACGTTCTTCCAAAGGGCAGATCCACTCCTGCTCATTCAGACACGCCTTCATTCTGTCATGTGTGAATCCGTGCCTCAAGTGCATTTACCGCAGGGAGACCATCGGTCACTTGAGAGCGGGGCCTTTCCTTGGGGGGTGGGTGGAGATTCCATTAAAACATCTGTGAAATGTGCCTCTGTTTCTCCTGCTACTTTTTCGCCCCCACCCCCCCGATCTCTGAGAGCTGAGAGACCCCCGGGGTTCTGAGCCCAAGGTTCAGTTTCCTTGGAAGGTCAGCAGAGACCGCGATGTCTTCAGGGTATATGGTTTTATTTACACATATATACAACCTGAGCATAGGACACAGGTGATCTTGCTTCTCTGTTAGTCGCGGGTGTGCCAGATTACACCTCCCATCATCATTTAGCAGCGAGGTTAGACTTTGCAGAGGGTTAGACTAGATGCCCCTTGGGGGTCCCAACTGCCATTCTATGATTCCGCCCCTATGCTTGCTGAGGCTGATGGGAGTTGTAGTACAGCGGCGACTGGAGGGCCCAAGGCTCCCCACTCTTGCCTTGTGTAGCAGGGAAAGTGCAGCACATTTTAAAAAACATCTGAAGGCAGCCCTGTTTAGGGAAGTTTTTAATGTTTGATGATTTATCGCTTCCTCCTCCTCCTCCTCCTCCTCCTCCTTCTTCTCTTGGGAGCTGCCCAGAGTGGCTGGGGAAACCCAGCCAGATGGGCGGGGTATAAGTAAATAATAATAATAATAATAATAATAATAATAATAATAATAATATAATACACCTTCCCAGAGGTCTTCCATCTCATCTATAATCCCTTGTCATTTGGGCCCCTCCAAGCTGCATAGACCAAAAAAAACCACCTTGATTTTCCTTTTCAAAAAACCTCTGAAGTCTCCCTGATTGTGGGCGACTGTGCGGAGACATAGCTTGGGCTGGCATGCAAGGATGATGGTCTGGATTCCTCCCCTGATTGGCATGTCCAAAGGCCAACCCCGCAGGCGTGGTATTGGGGCTCCCGCCTTCTGTGTTCGTGGCCGCCAGTTCCTGGACCAGATCCACAAGGGTGGGGCATCTGCTGCCCGCTGACGCCAGAGAGCGGCTGGGGAGGCCACAGGCAGGACTGACATTTAGGATCCACGTTAATAAGACTAGATCGGGGTTTCCCAAACGTGGGTCTCCGGCTGTTTTGGGACTACAGTTCCCATCGTCCCTGACCCACTGGTCCTGCTAGCTAGGGATGGTGGGAGTTGTAGTCCCAAAACAGCCAGGGACCCAAGTTTGGGAAACCGTGGACTAGATTCAGGATTGATGGGGAGCTGAGCCAGAATCTTGGCTTTCTAGGGCCACATTTGCACCATGCAATCTAGATCGATTGATTATTGCATTTATAGGCCACCGTTTTTCTCCAAGGAACTCAACATGGTCCACATGGTTCTCCATGGCCTCATTTAACAACCCTGCAAGGGAGGCAAGAGGTTGAGAGGAAGTGGCTGGCCCCTAAAGTCCCACCCAGCGAGCTTTCTGGCCGAGTGGGGATTCGTACCCGGGTCCCTCCCAGGTCACAGCCTGGCACTCTAGCCACTACACCACCCTGCCTCTCAAATAGACACTTATTTACTGAACAAAATGAAAAACCTGCCTCATTGGAATAAAACCCTGAAAGCAGTTAGCGGGCAGGTAGCCGGGGAGGGAGGGAAGAGAGAAACATAAAAATTATCTGCAAAATATTTTTAAAGTAAGTGATTGAGATGGTTGCAATCAACTGGAAGACCAGGCATAGGCAAACTTGGCCCTCCAGCTGTTTTGGGACTACAGTTCCCATCATCCCTGACCACTGGTCCTATTAGCTAGGGATGATGGGAGTTGTAGTCCCAAAACAGCTGGAGGGCCAAGTTTGCCTATGCCTGTGTAGGAGAAAGAGGGATTTAAAAAAAATAATAATGTCAAGAGGTAGTAAACCCTGCTTGCGGACACATGCGCTAAACCCTGTCTGTGGTGTCCACCCCCTTTACCCCAAATGATGAGACAAGAGACCAGAGTATGGGTTCAAATTGGCCACAACTTTATTGAGCTTCAGACTTGGGAAACTTGGCACAGGCCTTGGCAGGCCAACCCTCTCAGTCCGCCTGGCTGAGGATGTGCAGGCAGATGAGGTCCAGTGAGAGGGGACTGCAAAGCGCAAACTTAGACAGCCTGCCCTTCCACCGACCTCGTCCGGGGAGTTTGACCTACATGCCGCCGCTCTAGGGCCAGGGACTCCTGGTTTTGCCCTTTAACGAAGGAGGTAGACTCCACCGTGGGAGCAGGGCCAGGGTGGGAGAGTGCTAGAGTTCTGTCTGGTCCTGTTACATGGGATCAATTCCAATCTGTTACCTCCGAGGATGTGGACAGGCTGCTTGGACAAGTGAAACCGACCACCTGTCTCCTGGATCCTTGCCCATCCTGGCTGATAAAAGCGAGCCGGGAAGGGCTGGGCGATGGGCTCTGCGGGGTGGTGAATGCTTCCCTCTATGAGGGAGCCTTCCCAGACCCGCTGAAAGAGGCGGTCATTAAACCGCTTCTTAAAAAAACATCTTTAGACCCAGCCAATTTGGCCAACTATCGCCCAGTCTCAAATTTACCATTCTTGGGCAAGGTGATTGAGCGGGTGGTTGCCAGACAACTCCAAGCACGCCTGGAGGATGCGGACCATTTGGATCCCTTCCAATCGGGATTCAGGCCTCACCATGGGACTGAAACTGCCTTGGTCGCGCTGGTTGATGATCTCCGGCGGGCTAGGGACAAAGGTGAGAGCTGTTTCCTAGTTCTGCTGGATCTCTCAGCGGCCTTTGACACCATCGACCATAACATCCTTCTGGACCGTCTAGAGGGGCTGGGAGCTGGGGGCACTGTTATACGGTGGTTCCGCTCCTTTCTCCTGGGCCGTGTCCAGAAAGTGGTGGTGGGGGATGAGTGTTCAGACCCCTGGGCTCTCACTTGTGGGGTGCCTCAGGGTTCTGTCCTCTCCCCCATGCTTTTTAATATCTATATGAAGCCGCTGGGAGAGATCATCAGGGGGTTTGGGCTGGGTGTTCATCAGTATGCGGATGACACCCAGCTCTACCTCTCCTTTAAATCAGAACCAGTGAAGGCGGTGAAGGTCCTGTGTGAGTGCATGGAGGTGGTTGGAGGCTGGATGGCGGCTAACAGATTGAGGCTGAATCCTGACAAGACAGAAGTACTGTTTTTGGGGGACAGGGGGCGGGCAGGTGTGGAGGATTCCCTGGTCCTGAATGGGGTAACTGTGCCCCTGAAGGACCAGGTGCGCAGCCTGGGAGTCATTTTGGACTCACAGCTGTCCATGGAGGCACAGGTCAAATCTGTGTCCAGGGCAGCTGTTTACCAGCTCCACCTGGTACGCAGGCTAAGACCCTACCTGCCCGCAGACTGTCTTGCCAGAGTGG
This sequence comes from Podarcis muralis, assembly GCF_964188315.1. Classification (NCBI taxonomy): domain Eukaryota; kingdom Metazoa; phylum Chordata; class Lepidosauria; order Squamata; family Lacertidae; genus Podarcis; species Podarcis muralis. Next base: position 2,614,066 of record NC_135666.1, on the reverse strand, counting down.
TGCATGCTCTAGTTATCTCCCGCTTGGACTACTGCAACGCGCTCTACGTGGGGCTACCTTTGAAGGTGACCCGGAAACTGCAATTAATCCAGAATGCGGTCGCTAGACTGGTGACTGGGAGTGGCCGCTGGGACCACATAACACCAGTTCTGAGAGATCTGCATTGGCTCCCAGTACGTTTCCGAGCACAATTCAAAGTGTTGGTGCTGACCTTTAAAGCCCTAAACGGCCTCGGTCCAGTATACCTGAAGGAGCGTCTCCACCCCCATCGTTCTGCCTGGACACTGAGGTCCAGCGCCGAGGGCCTTCTGGCAGTTCCCTCATTGCGAGAAGTAAGGTTACAGGGAACCAGGCAGAGGGCCTTCTCGGTAGTGGCTCCTGCCCTGTGGAACGCCCTCCCAGCAGATGTCAAAGCAATAAACAACTATTTTACTTTTAAAAGTCATCTGAAGGCAGCCCTCTTTAGGGAAGTTTTTAATGTTTGATGCTGTACTGTTTTTAATATTCAGTTGGAAGCCGCCCAGAGTGGCTGGGGAAACCCAGCCAGATGGGCGGGGTATAAATAATAAATTATTATTATTATTATTATTTAACGGGCCCTGCAAGCGCCACCGCATGGGGGGGGGGGAGCATAAATGCATCCCCCCCAACTTGATGTTGGACTAAAGGATACCTTGTCAAGGCCTAAACTGCCAAAGTTGTGATAAGGCGAAACCTGACAATGCGGGGGAAATTCCTTCCCGGTTCTGAATACAGCAACCATTTTACGACCGCAGCAGCGCCCGCTGACCTTGATTGCAAAATATTAGCCTGTAAGGAAAGAATCATTAACTTGAAGACCGCTGACCTAGGATGAAATTATGGAGGCAAGAAATTATTAATTTGAGGGAGGGGGGTGGGTGATCCTGGAAGGAAGAACAGCAAAAGATGCTTGGCCAACGGAGTCAGCCTCTTTTCTTGGCCGGCTGTCCATTGTCCTCCCTGGCCGAGGGCGGGTCAAAGGCCGGCTCAAGCAGGTGGGTGGCACCTGCCCAGGTGAGTCCCGCTTTGTGCCGCAAACCCCGCCCACCTGTGGGGAAGGGAGGGCGGATAATAACTTCTGCAGGACAAACACAGTCTTTCAAAACCTGCATTGCATATGCTAATGGATGGCATCCTTTGCATATTTTAATAAATCCTCGGTTGCAGTGAGGACTTTATAAATCAGTGTCGTTTATAAATCTGTGTGAAGAGCCCTGGGCATTGGCTCTGGCCTGGAAGGCAAGTTCCAAATTCTGAGCGTAAATCGGTTGGCAAGCAAGTCAGCTCCGCCTGAGAGCTGCCGCTGCAGTCCCTGGGCCCCCGGGGGATGAGGGATCCAGGCCCCACGAAATGGAGGAAGGTGAGCAGGAGGAGGAGGAGGAAGAATCACCTGGTGGGGTATCAGATGCTTTGCCCTGTGGGATTCCCAGCATAGGAGAGTGTCCTGGAGGTGGACAAATAACCCTCCAGCAGGTAACCCGGCCAGAATGATGGCTCTGCTGGGCCCTCCCCCCTCGGAGGCAGCAAACACTTCTGGGTACCAGTTTCTGGAAGCCACAGGTGGGGAGAGATGCTCTGGTGCTCGCATCCTATTTACAGGTTTCCCCTAATGGGCACCTGGTCAGTCACTGTGAAAAGAGGATGCTGGACTCAATGGGCCATTGATCCAAGAGGTTCTTCATAGAATCGTAGAGTTGGAAGGGACCCCCAGGGTCATCTAGTCCAACCCCCCTGCCATGTAGGAATATGCAGCTGCCCCATATGGGGATCGAACCTGCAACCTTGGCCTTCTCAGCACAGCGCTCCAACCAATGGAGCTATCAGGCTCAAGACTCACATTCTTATGGGCTGAAGGGTAAGGCCAACACTGCTTCACTGGGTGGGAGCTGGCCTCACTGCAGGGGCAATGGGGGCCAGGGAAGACCCCCTGGCTCCTTCCTGACCTGTAATGGCTTTAGGAGAAGGGATGTGACTCAGGGAAGGAGCACTGGCAGTTCCTGGCTTCCTCTCTATTTGTTAAACTCTCAAAATGTTCCAGCCTTTCTTCACTGGGGAGCTGCTCCTTAATCCTCTGGCTTGCCCTTTCCTGCACATTTTTAATCTCCACCGTTGATTTTCGCCCGCCAGTGTGTTTCCAGCCCAGATCTCCTGTTGCCACAGGCTCAGGCAGTGCCTTCCTCTTTCCCACGGCTGGGGGGGGGTGGGGCGTTTGGGAGCTGTATCCCAAAACTGCTGAAGGGCAACAGGTTGGCCAACGCTGCCTCCGTGAGAATCCCAATTAGTAGGGAATTAAGAAAACCTTGTGAAATATCGGCAGCCGGTCTCTTGGGAACAACTCACAGCAAGGCAGCGTTGGCTGCCAGCCTGAGCAGTGTGGAAAAGGGCTTGGACCTGTTGTAAACAAACATCTGCCCTTGTTCCCTTATGGGGTGTCCAAGAGCCCATATAGAGTCCTTATGTAGGTTCCCTATCGGTAGGAGAAAATAACAGGCCAAGCAGAGAATATTGAGACTCAAAGCAGCTAGTAAGCCTGATCTTTGTTGATCTGTTGCAACAGGGTGCTCCCCTCACACGCAGGAAAGGAGGAGGACCTCGAACAATGGCGTGCAAGCCCTTATATAGACATTTTAAATTCCCTCCCCTGGAGCTCAAGCCCACCCCTCCATACATCATACCTACATCACAGAAAAGGCGGTCTACAGCAGAAATCTGAGTGCGTTGTTTATCTCATCTGACAGATTACCTGTTAATGCTCACTTGACTGGATACCCTGGGGAGCCTGGCCAGTCTTTTGTAATGATAAATACTTAGTTCCTGAGCCAGTTCACAGGCTCACCCTATTCATACACAGACATACCCTTAAGACAGGATTTGTGAAGGAAAAGACAATGGGGAGGATTTTCCATTTCCCTTTGACCTTGCAAAGAAAACATTTGGTCAGTTTGGGAATCAAAAATGGTTTCAGGTCAGTCTTCCTGAGCTGATCTATGTACGTGCTTGGTTGGTACATTTATGAACATTTATTATATATATATATAGGACGAGATGGTTGGACAGTGTTCTCGAAGCTACAAACATGAGCCTGACCAAACTGTGGGGGGCAGTGGAAGACAGGAGTGCCTGGCGTGCTCTGGTCCATGGGGTCACGAAGAGTCGGACACGACTAAACGACTAAACGACAACAACATTATATATCTAAGACTTTAAAATTCTTATCACAGACCAATGCATGAAGCCCAATGAGGCTGGTGCATCGTTAAACTGCGGAACTCCCTCCCACAGGATTAGGCAAATTCATGGAGGAGGAGAGGGCTGTTGATGGCTACTCTCTACGATGGCTCTACCCTGCTTCCACGGTCGGAGGCAGCAATACTTTTGAATCCCAGTTGCTGGAAACCACGGGAAGGGGAGGGTGCTGCTCTTGCGCTTGAATCCTGCTCACGGGTTTCGCACGGGCATCTGGTTGGCCACTGTGAGAACAGGATGCTGGACAAGATTGGGCCCCCTTTGGCCTGATCCTGCAGGCTCTCCTTACACACCAATCTCTGAGCGGTGGAAGATTCCAGGGGTTCCCGGGACTCCCCCACGGTTTGTGTTTCCTTTTGGGAATGAGGGATAGGGGAGAATGTGGTGTTTCTAAGATTTATAGTATACGCATATACACAACCTGAGCCTACGATGGAGGGGTTCACAGAATTAACACCCCAAGAAGGCCTTGCTTCTCCCATGGCCACAGCCTTGGAAATCAGCAGAAATCAGGCATGGCTTTTTCTCTGCCTTTCCGGCCTCCAGCTTCTAGCTCACAGTTCAACTCTCAACTCTTCCCTTTTACAGATAGGTAGCCGTGTTGGTCTGCCATAGTCAAAACAAAAAAAAAAATCCTTCCAGTAGCACCTTAAAGACCAACTAAGTTAGTTCTTGGTATGAGCTTTCGTGTGCATGCACACTTCTGTGTATCTGAAGAAGTGTGCATGCACACGAAAGCTCATACCAAGAACTAACTTAGTTGGTCTTTAAGGTGCTACTGGAAGGATTTTTTTTTTTTCTCTTCCCTTTTGTCTTTCTAACTAACCCAGAAAGGGAGCCCACCTGTTTGCCCTCTGGCACAGAGCTGCACTCTTTGTTTCCTTAAGGACTTAAGTACTTAGAAGGCCATTAGCAGCCTGGCCTGCCCATCCCAGCAACTGGGTCCAGGAATGAGAAGGGGAAGTCAGAAGGGGGAGTGTTTGGCATTCCTGTCTCCAGAGACAATGGAGTGCGCCTCCAGGGGTGAAGTCAGATTGCTGCATTAGCAGCCTGGAGGTGACCTCTCAGGGGTGCAGGCCTGGGCAGTGTGTCTGGAGGTCCTGGGCTGCCCAGACAACAAGACCCCCCTCTTGGCCTCGCTGATGGGGTCCAAAGGAAAGCAGAGCAAGATGTTTGGAACCAGCTTGGCTGCGGAAATTGCCGGAAGGAGGCGTACAAGGCGTCATCCCACCATCTTGGGAGTCCAGATTTGTGTATGGTTTACTCTTTTTCCCTCTCCTAAAGGTGTCCCACAAGGCAGCAGAGGTTTCTCCTTCTCCTAGTTGGGCTCCCTTCCCTCTACACAGGCATGGCCAAACTCGGCCCTCCAGATGTTTTGGGACTAGAACTCCCATCATCCCTAGCTAACAGGACCAGTGGTCAGGGGTGATGGGAATTGTTGTCCCAAAACATCTGGAGGGGCAAGATTGGCCATGCCCACGTCTACAACAAGTGCAGAAACCGCCTTCTTGACTGTTGGACCCACGCTTGGCCTCGTCCACGCCGTCCGCCGGAGTCTGCCTTCACAGACAGGGAAAGCCCCTAACTCACTGAGGCTTTAAGACCCCTTGGCTACCCTCACTTGGTCTAGCCCTGGCATAGGCCAACTCAGCCCTCCAGATGTTTTGAGACTACAACTCCCATCATCCCTCACCAGTGGTCCTGTTAGCTAGGGATGATGGGAGTTGTAGTCCCAAAACACCTGGAGGGCCGAGTTGGCCTATGCCTGGTCTAGCCAGCCAGTCGAAGCCATTCCTGGGATGGGCCGCTGTCTCATGCACAGAGCATCTGGGAGCCACCATCCCAGAAGGAGCATGACCCAGAGGTACGACCCCTCCCCTAACACCCCATTCAGCCTAACCCCCCCCTTCCCACAAATCGAAGGATTCTAGAATCCTAGAGTTGGAAGGGACCCCATGAGTCATCTAGTCCAACCCCCGTACAATGCAGGCATCTCAGCTAAAGCACCCATGACAGATGGCCCCCCACCCACTCAGTGGTGACCCCGGGGGCCAGTCTCTGCCCTTCTCTCGGCCCCACCGACCTCACGGTGTCCTTATGGGAATTAAAGGAGGAGTAGGGAGAAGCAGATAAGCCACAGCGAGGGGAACAGTGAGAAATAAATGCAACAAACAGGCAGACAAAGACTTTATTTTGTCTGCCTGGAGAAGGAGCGAGGTCGTTGGCGAAATGCTGCTGGGAAGATGCTGTTTTCCCTCTGCTTCTTGCATCACCCTGAGCGAGGGGCCCAGTCCTTCTCCCGCTTGCCAAGGCCACCCTCCCCAGAGCCAAGGCTTCGGATCAGCAGCCCTGGCACACGTGACGGCGCTGCACCCTGGCAGAGCCTGCAGATGGCAGGGAGGGGGGCGGTGTGCCGAATCTGCTCCCTTGTGTCAAGGACAAGGACAAAACACTTCGCCTAGTCGCACACAGGAAGGTTTCTGCTCGGATTTGAAGCCTTAAACAAAACACAGGCTTCGCTGGAGAGGAAGCGGCTGTAGCCCAAGGCCACCCAGCGAGCTTCGTGGCCAGCTGGGGATTCGAACCCTGGTCCCTGCCACGTCCTAGTCCAACACTCCAAACCAGGGGTAGGCAACCTAAGGCCCAAGGGCCGGATGCGGCCAAATCACCTCCTCAATCCGGCCCACAGACGGTCTGGGAAGCAGCGTGTTTTTACATGAGTAGAATGTGTCCTTATATTTAAAATGCATCTCTGGGTTATTTGTGGGGCAGAGGAATTCATTCATTCCCACCCCCCAAAAAAATATAGTCCAGCCCCCACAAGGTCTGAGGGACAATGGCCTGGCCCACGGCTGAAAAAGGTTGCTGACCCCTGCTCTAACCCTTACCCCACACTGCCTGGCTCTGACTTGCAGATCGCTTTATCCTACAAAGCCTCAATATGGCACTGCAGCGGGTGGGTGGGATAGACGTTTGGGGTGCCCCTTCCAAGGCTACAATCCTATAGGCTTGTGGGGCATTGTGGACACCCCCAGTTCCTTGGGGGGGGGGGGCTCCTGGGCCGTAACTCAGTGGTGGAGCCTTGCAAGCAGAAGGTGCAAACCTCAGCATCTCCTGGTAGGCTAGGCCAGTGGTTCTGACTTGATGCAAAGCCTTAATAGCTCAACCCTTTCTTCGGGATCATGAGGACTAGAATATTTAGGGGACTGGGGCAGAGCTGATGGCCCAACCCTTGGCGAGCCGCTGCTGCTGCCGGTCCGTGTGGCACCACTGAGCTCTACTGGCACCGCGACTGGGCGTCAGGCATCTCGGGCGCAGCGCAGCAGAGGAAAGCGGCGCGGGGAGGGCAGAGCTCTTGCCAGAAGCCGCCGCGGCTTCTCCCGCAGCTGCAGGAAGTGGCACCTCCCCGAGGCTGCGGTTGCAGTTGCTGCTGCCGCCGCCGCCTGCCTGCCTGGGATGTCTTGCAAGCAACCTCGCGCGGCGGGGCCGTTGCTGGGAGAAGCCGAGGAGGAGCGCGGAGCTGCTGCCGCTGCTGCAAAAGGTACGTTGTTGCAGCAAATAAAAGGCGAGCGGGCGAGGAAGGGAGGCAGCGCCGGCCCTCCCCTCCCCTGCGGGCCGGATCCTGCCTGCAGTGCCTCGTGCAAAGCGGAGGAGCAGCAGCAGCGGCGGCCAATGCGGGGGATCGGGGCGGCCGGAGAGAAGCAGCAGCAGCAGCCCGGGCACGGTGAGGCATCGCTAGGGGGGGACACGGAGGGGTCGCCCCCTCTTTCCTCTCTCACCCCTTTGCACCCCATTTCCCCCCTCCTCGCAGCTGCCGTGTGAACGGAGCGTGGGGGAGGCGATCCGGAGCGAGCCTATTTTTTTTGGGGGGGGGGTGTTGGATAGAAGCAGTGGACCCCCCCCAGTTTTCCTCTTCCCAGGCTGCCTCCCCTCCTCCTCCTCCTCCCTTTCTTCCTTTCGGGCCTGGGCTGCCTCCTCTCCGGGCGCACGTGGCCGGCCGGCGACGCTTCCTTCCCTTCCCCGCGGCCCGCGCCTCGCTGCAATCCGGCCTCCGCCCAGTCTCCAGCCTCGCGCGGAGGACGGCAGCAGCAGCAAGCAGCGGGCGCCTCTGCCACCGGCTCGCCGCGCCACCTTGGCCCTGGCAAGGGGCCCTTTTGCTCCGCCTTGGGCGCGCAGGCGAGGGGGCCCCAATTCCCCCCGATTTTGCCAATCAATCAATCAATCAATCAATCGGAACCCGGGGGCGGATTTGTTTCTTGCACGGTGTGCATTTGGGCACCCCCCCTATTTTTTGGTGGTGCATCTGCAACTGGCAAAAGCAGGACCCGCTGTGCAAAGCCTTGGAGAAGGCGCAAGGCCGGCAGGAATCTTCCACAGCCCTTGCAAAACCCCCCCAAAAGCCCCACAGGCTGCAGGCCCCACGGAGGCCTGGCTGCAAATCCAGCCGCACAGGTAGAGCTGCCCGGTTGCATTCTGGGACTTGCAGTTTCTTCTCCCCCCTCCCTGGACTTAAGGTGAGGCTGTGATTTGGCTGACGTCATCACACTTATCCCCCCCCCCCTTGGGAAAAAGGAAGGAGGACAGGTTGTGTGGAAGCTGGAGGAGTCTTGTCTGGGCAGGTGTGTGCGCATAAATATCTAAAAATATAATCATGATTTCTTATAAGGAGGGAGCTTTGGCGCTCTCTGACTTTGAGCTGGTTCTGCAAAAGCCCTGCGGCTTTTGGCACAATTTTCCCTGCAGGCAGCGCCCTCCCTGCGAGGTCTGCCTTCCGCCCGGGGAAAAGGAGCGTTGACCAAGCCTCGGGTGCCGGGGGTGGGGTGGGGGCCAGGGGTCCCTTGAAGGTGCAGCTGCTGGGATTTAGGAAGCTGGCACCTTGTGCCGAGTCAGACCACGTGGTGAGTGTTGCATGCTCTGACTGGCAGAAGCTCTCCGAGTCTTTTGGAATGTGTGTGTTCCTGGCACTATGTGGAGATGCGGTGTGTGTGATGAAACAAGCTGGTTTTCTCCTGATCTGGAGGCTAGGACCTAGCCCAGACATCCTGCAACTGGACTCGTTTGCGTTCGACATTATCCTGTTTACTTTGCCCCCCAAAATCCAGGTTTTGGGTGAATGAATGAATGAATGAATGAATTTATTAATACGGTCACAGACCAGCTTCAACACACACAATATCACAGATCATAAAAAATATCAGAAATACAAGGAACAGTATGACAATAACAAGGATTTAAATATAAAAATTAAAATTAATTGTTAGCGTGCCCCCTGTAATTAACATTTAGGGGAGGTTTTGGGTGAGCTGGGAAAATGCGGGCTGGGGTGGGCCTGCGGGTGTCTCGACCCCTGACCACGCCTGGAGAGGTTTTGTCAGCTGTCAGTCCCTTTCGGCTATTTTGGACTGGAGCTCTGCAGCAGCACCGATACACACTGAAGAAGTGCGCATGCACACGAAAGCTTAGACCCAGAACAAACTTAGTTGGTCTCTAAGGTGCTATTGGACAATCTTTTTTATTTATTTCGACTGCGTCAGACCAACACGGCCACCTGCCTGAATCTACCATTCTATGATTCATTGGAGGTTTTGAAGCAGAAGTTGGCTGTCTGCCAGGGAATTTTCACCTGCGATTCCTCCATTTCAGGGGGTTGAGCTAGATGTCCTTGGGGGGACCCCTTCTAGCCCCACCATTCTATGGAACTATTCTGCTGCGCTCATGTTTCATAACTGCCTTGACGCCTGCATTACTGTAGTTATTCTTTTCCTGGTGCCTTTTCTCAGACTTTTAAAACATCAATCAAAATCATATGGTGAGGGGAGAGAGACTTTCTGTTCTTCACCAGGCAGTGGTTTTTTCCACCTCTTTGCCCCCACCCTCTAGCCCTGAGAGCCTTTTCCAGGCCATGACTTGAGGAACAGCAGAAGCAGCTGCAAAGAGAGGAGCTCACGGATGTTTTTTTTAAAAAGCCACAATTTTGTGTGTCTTTGCTTCTCAATTTGTATTGTGTTATTTTATGCACTGAGACTTGCTGTTTTTATTGAGAGTGAATTTCTGTTTAAATATTATTTGCAGATGTTTAAGTTTATTGTGTACTATTCTACTCTTAATTGATTATTGAATATTATTTTATTTGACATAAGCTGTTTTTTTTTAAAAAGTTATGTTTTCTATTACTTTTTGTATCGGGCCAGATTGTTATAAGGCGTGCGATCATTGTTGTTTCTGCAGCTTGTGAACCGCCTTGCGTGTAATACAGTGGTCCCTCGGTTCTTGAACAGAATCCGTTCCGGAAGCCCATTCGGCCTCTGAAACGCTCGAAAACTGAGCTTCTTGCACTCGGTGGAAGCCACGTCGCACGTTCGGGTTCCAAAAAACGTTTGAAAATGGAAGCATTTACTTCCGGATTTTCAGCGTTTGAGAACAGAAATGTACGACAACAGGCGCTTGGGAACTGAGGTACCACTGTACATTGGTACCTTGGGTTAAGTACTTAATTCATTCCGGAGGTCCGTTCTTAACCTGAAACTGTTCTTAACCTGAAGCACCACTTTAGCTAATGGGGCCTCCCACTGCCGCCGCACGATTTCTGTTCTCATCCTGAAGCAAAGTTCTTAACCCAAGGTAATATTTCGGGGTTAGTGGAGTCTGTAACCTGAAGCGTATATAACCCGAGGTACCACTGTACTAGAGAAAGGTGGCATGCAGATTAAAAGTGAAATGAAATATGGGAAGAAATTAAAATGAAATAACTTCCTTGTGCTTTCTCTCTTTCTTCTCTCTGCCTCCAGGAAGCGAGGGCCGCATGGAGGGAGACAAGGAGCCACCTGCCCGGGGCCACCAGGCTTCCCCGCCGGGGGGTGACAACCCCTTCCCGTTCCCCGCCTGGGAGGAGGGCTCCGGGGACGAGAACGCCCTGGTCATCCACAGCCAGGTGGAGGAGGAGGAGCACAAATGCGCGGCGTGTGGCGAGAGCTTCCCACACCCGCTGAGCCTCTTGCGCCACCAGAAGCAGCAGCACGCAGGTGAGCGGGCCTTCGTGTGCCCCGAGTGCGGGCGAGGCTTCACCCTCAAGCACAACCTCATCATCCACCAGAGGATCCACACCGGAGAGAAGCCCTTCGGCTGCGGCGTTTGTGGCAAGCGCTTCAGCCTCAAGCAGAACCTCCTGACCCACCAGAGGGTGCATGGCGGGGGCGCAGAGGGGGCCCCCTCCTGCCCCGTCTGCGGGAAGACCTTCCGGGAACAGCGCCTGCTCCTCGCCCACCGCCAGAAAGGCGGCTGCGGGCCCCCTGCCCAGGAGAAGCCGGGGGCACACTCCCCGCCGCGCATGCACACCCGGGGGAGGCCCCGCGCGCCGAGCGAGGAGGGCGACGTGCAGAGGCCGTTGCGGGTCAAGCACCAGCAGAAACCTCGCCAGAACGGGGCAGCCTTCCCTTGCCCAGAGTGCGGCGAGGCCTTCGGCCGCCGGAGCAGCCTGGCTGGCCACCGCAGGACCCACCACCAGGCCGAGAGGCCGCTGCCGCCGCAGGGCGAGGAGGGCCGGAGGCGCCCTAAGGAGGCCCCCGCGAGCCCCGGCCGGAGGCTCCACGCTGGAGACTCCCCCTTCCAGTGCCTGACCTGCGGGAAGAACTTTGCGCAGAAGGGCAACCTGGCCGCGCACCGCAAGAGCCATCTGGGGCAGGAGGCGCTCGGCTGAGGGCGAGGCTGCTGCTCTGATGGGCCTCGCCAGGGCGGGGAGGTCGGAGGGGGAAGGGGGCGGCCGTGGGGGGTCCTGGAAGCTGAAGGGCCTGTTTGGGATGTGGGATCACGGAGGGGCTATGGGGACTTTGGGATAATGCCTGAGAAGGGCAGGTCAAGGGCCTCTCAGCAGGGCAGTGCTTGCCCTGCCAGGGATATGGACCATAACCGCTCCAAGAACTTGGGATCCCATCAGACGGGGGCATTGAAACGTTGCTTGGGGACCCCTCTTCCCTTCTGAAGCAAAAGCCCGTTTTCTACACATCGGCTGCATTTCAAGCTTGGATGTTCCCTGAACCTTCATAGGTGGGATTTTTCTCACGCCCTGCCATTGTTTGGTTTCCATTTTGGGCCGCGACGTTGTCCCCTCTTAAGTTCCCGTTCTGAGCCATTGCGCCACGCAGCGTTACCTCCGCTCTGGGATTTCCCAGCGTTTACGTTCTGCTTCCCGTTTTACAAGTACGGATGCCCAGGTTTATTTCCCCAAACCCCGTTTGGTGGTTAATTCCTGCCCTCCCCTAAGATCCACGCAGCATGTCCAGCTACAGCCTTCCCTGTTCTTTTGGTCCCACAGCAGAGTGACGAAGAGTCGTCTGGTTTGGGGGGCTGGGCGGGTCGAAATTGGTGCCAAAGATAGTCGACACAAACTCGGGGGTTGCCGGGGGAACAGAACGGGGGTACACAGAGTTTGTATTTGATTGCGGAAGATTTCGCCCCACTGTGCGTCGTCTTCCTGTGGATTTGAACCTGCAGCTCAGGGGAGAACCTTCTGTTGACAGCTGCGTCTTGCTGAACACATTGGAGGAAGGCGAGCGATTGCACTATGTACCAGAGAACCCACACATTTGCCAGAGAACCCATGGAAGAGGGCAGATGTGTTTGCCGGTTGTTGCTGGAAAACGTCTTTGGAGGAGAGAGGAATTCTGAAGAGCTGTAGCAACATCCTCTTCTGAGCTTCTGGTTTCCAGAGCCTGGTTTCCAGATCCACGGAAGGAAAAAACCACGTGGGAGTTTAGACTCTTTTTGGATAGCTTAATGTGAGAAAAAGAAGTGAATGTAAAAGTTGAATGTTCTGAAACCACTTAGATGCCCTGAATTTTGGGGGTGGTTTTGAGCCGGGAGAGAACCTTCCATCAAACACTAGAGTGGCCTTCACTGAGGCTGTGTCCTCCACATGTTTTGGAGCTCCCAGCCTCTCCCCCAGCAGGCCCAGATGTGGTCCCAGAAGCCCCAGCATCACACAGCAAGGGTTGCTGGGAGTCGAAAACATCTGGGTTGTGCGAGGGTGGCAAAAGCGAGCTCCGAAGATCTGATTGAGAAATGCGCCTGCTTCATGCTTTTGAGTTGTGGGAGGGGGGCGGTCTCTCATCCTTAAACCTTAAACCCTGTTTTGAGGGGGCTTCCCCGGATGATCTCCCCTGACCAGGTTAGTACCCAGCAGCTGCAAAAGGGTTGTGCCACTGAGCTCTGTCCTTCCCTCCCTGGAATGGACTCTGTCTTCTACGGTGCAGATGTTCCCCTGCATTCAGTTTCTCTGTTACACAAGGCTTAACTTGAGCGTTCAACATGTTAACGTACGTTTCAAGCGTTTTTAAGCACTCCTGTTTCAAAGTGTGCGTGACGGGTGGAGATCTTTGTGGAAGTTGCACACCGCAGCAGCATTCGGAAAGAAAAGAAAACAAGTGTTATTTACCTCTGTGGAGATCTGCACATGGCATGTTACCGATCACTTAAAGAGTTTCAATCCAAAGTTTCAATCCAAAGCGCAGCACCAGACTTCTGCAACCTGGTGCCCTGCAAATGTGCTGGGCCCTGCCGACAGGTAGCTGATGGGATTTGTACTCCCAACACACCTGGAGGGCACCAGATTGGCAGCGGCTGTGCCAAGCTATTGGGCAGGCACATTCTTGGTTTGGCTGAATGAGAAGTGTTGTATGAGGATGGGCAGGGCCTTCCTGGTGTTGGGACCTGATGGGACCTCAGGGGTTGTGCCTGATGCAGAATGGATATGGTATTGCTCAGTGTCCTTTGCTGGGTGGCCAGAACAGGTTAAAAAAGGTTTCCTAACTGATGTGTGAGATGAGAACCTATTTCAGGGATGGGTCCTGGTAAACAGGTGAGCTTGTCCACATATCCACCAGGGAATATTTTGTGTCCAAATATAACTCACTAGGTCCTTGGTAAACCACATTTTTTTTTTTGCTGTTTTTCTGCAACTGCAAAAAAGGTGGTGGTTGTCAAATATCTTGTGATCCAATATGGGTGGTCAGGGGTCTCCATTCAGCACAGCCTTCAGCAACCTGGTGCCCTCTGAGGTTTTTTTGGGACTACAACTCCCATCAGCCCCCAGCCAGTTGTAGTCCAAAACAAGCTCAGGAGTGTTTCCACATTGCTGAAGGTTTCCTTTGCTGGCTCAGAAGATGGATGGGGCAAGGAAGCAGCCTTCCCTCTGCAGAGACACCTTTGGGAACGTCATATGACCGGCCTCCCAAGATGGTCCCATCACAAGAAACTCCTGGTGGTTATACTGCTTATTCACGTACAGCAATCTGTGGAGTGCCTCTTCTTACTCTAAAAGGCAAAGGGCAACATTGAAAAGTGGTTTTCGTTTTGTTTTTTGTCGATGTGGCCGTTTCAAAACTGGCATGGCGATGTGGTTTTGCAGAAAAGAAGGATCATCTTAATGTGCTGTGAAAATGAGAAATTTCCAACCCAGGTCCATTTTAGAAGTGTTGTCCTGCCTGGAGAAGGCAGGGATGGAAGTTGCCTTCTGGTTTCTCTCCCCAAACCTAAAAATTACTGGGGGAAGACATTCCTGGGAGATAGTCACTCAGGTTGCAACTTTGAGAGAAATGTCAAATCCAGTGTGTGTGTGTGTGTGTGTGTAAGTAAGAGAGAGAGAGAGAGAGAGACCCTTCCCCGCTTCTCCCTGACCCCTCGGCATCCTCTGCAGAAGAACGCCACGTCAAACCTTTGTCGCTTTGCCTTCTGGGTCCCCTGGGAATATCCTTCCCCTCCTTCTGCGCCCTCTCCAGACACCCAGATGGCGACCACTCAGACGGGACGCGCACAGCATTAATGGTGGCTGGAGAGCAGAGATTGGCCCAGAGCAAGACCTCTCTGCCCCTCAGGGCAACGTGGATCAGCTCCCCAGGGGTGGTTCTGGCCTGCCGTGAGAGCCAAGAGCTGTCTCTCCCCAGAAGACGCTTGATGCAGAACTCTAGTGCTTGGATGATGCACCTTATTCCCCCAACTGCTTGATCCTCTTTGTTGAATAAAATTAAGTTTGCCTTTCCTTCGGCTCCTGGCTGTGGTGATTTCTCTTAAATGAGCAGAAGGATCCCTGACTCTTCACCGGTTGATGGTTCCCTGTCATCTTTCTCAACTCATCCATGCCATAATATTGGTAGCAGTAAAAATAACTATTATTATTATTAATTATATTACTTGTACCTCATCCATCTAACTGGGTATCCCCAGCCCCTCTGGGCGGCTCCCAACAGATTAGAAACAGAATAAAACATAAAACATTTAAAAATTCCCTAAACAGGGCTGGCTTCAGATGTCTTCTAAAAGTCATAGTTGTTTATTTCTTTGACATCTGATGGGAGGGCGTTCCACAGGGCAGGCACCACCACCAAGAGGGCCCTCTGCCTGGTTCCCTGTAACCTCACTTCTCAAAATGAGGGAACCGCCAGAAGGCCCTCAGAGCTGGACCTCAGTGTCTGGGCTGGACGATGGGGGTGGAGATGCTCCTTCAGGTATACTGGACTGAGGCTGTTTATGGCTTGAAAGGTCAGCACCAACACTATGAATTGTGCCCAGAAACATACTGGGAGCCAATGTAGGTCTTTCAGGACCAGTGGTCTTGGCTGCTCTCAGTCATCAGTCCAGCAGTGTAAATTTAAAGCGCTAGAGTGCCACTGAACAATCATGGCTTCTTCCCCCAAAGATTCTGTGTTGTTTGTTATGGGTACTAAAAGTTGCAAGACGGTCCTTTATATTGTCCTCCCAGAGTGGTTTTAACAAATTCCTCTTTCCAGGGGGACTGGGAATTCCAGCCCAGGAAGTCTGTGTGAGTTTGTCAAGCAATATGCATGTGACAAGGCGCTATTCACACCATAAAGTGCTATGATACCACTTTAAACTGTCACGGCTTTCCCTAAACAATTCTGGGAGCTGTAGTTTGTTAAGGGTGCTGGGAGTTAGGAAGCCCTAGAGCCGCTCACAGAGCTATAACTCTCAGACTTTCCTGGGAAAGGTGATTTACTGTTAAACCTCTGGGAATTGTAGCTCTGCAAAGGGGTCTCTGGTCAACTCGGCACCCTACAACTCCCAGGGTTCTTTGGTGGAAGCCAGGATTGGGAACTGTAGCATGTTGAGGGTGCCAAGAGTTGTTCGGAGGCCTACATTCCCCTCACAGAGGTACAATTTGCAGGAGGTCTTGACAGTCAGTCCCTGTGAAGGGAATGGGGGCAGGGGTCTCCTCTAACAACACCCTGATCCTACCTCCCATTGGTATCCGCATCTTAAGCTCATATTTCTGCGGATCAAAACAGTTTTATGGGTGTAAGGGACATGGTCATTGCCAGAATGTCTCCTGCATGGTCCCCTTAGTGGTGGCACTTGGGAGACCCTGAGAAAGAAAACTGCCTGGGTGTCTCAGCAAATGCGGGAGGAGGATGTGTCAAATGTTGCCAGAGGAAGAAAAACACGTAGCAGAGTCCCCCAAAATATAGACCAGAGGCAATATTTCATCCAGAAGAGCTTTACTGTTGTTGAAGGCATAATGGTCACAAATCCAATACATTCAGGATTGGCAGAGTCCATAAAAATCCAGTTGCAGCAGACTTAACTTAAACTAAGGACTTAAAATAAGCATAAACTCTTAACACTATCTACAGAACACACCACATCACATCAGAACAAAGCGATAGAAAGAGAAAGTCAGAAGTGAAGCCCAGGCTCTTCTTGGCCTGACTCTTCCAGTCAGCGTGACCTTGCAGAAGAGATAACAGAAGCAGAGGAAACCAGCTGCTTCCCAGAAGGTTTAAGCAAAACATCAACTCTCTGGCAGGCTCTTCACACAGAGAGAAAAGATCTGCATCGCTTTTTAAGTTTTTACTCCGCAGATTGACAGGATGGTGGTAACAGAGAAGGTAAATAAAGGGAAGATAAGGCAAGCAGGATGGACAGAGGGGCCTATCCTGTTAAGCTACAAGTCCATCATGGGATATGGCTGCAAGTCCAGCATTCCATTCTCACAATGGGCAACCAATCGCCTTAAGCCAGTGGTTTTCAGCCAGTGTGTGGTGGCACCTTGGGGTGCCTTGAAGGATGGTCAGGGGTGCCGCTGGAAACACTGGCCTCTCTCCCTCTTTCCTTCCTCTTCTATTGCCCTCTTGCTTCTCTGCCTCCCCAAGGCTGTTTGTTGCAGCAGCCCTGGCGACAAGGTCCCCATGCAAATGGTGCCTCTGGGGCTGGCCAGGGGTGCTGGGTGCCAGGAGTTGAGGCGGCCTCAGAGTAAGCAAGCAAGCGGGCGAGGGAGCCCAGCCAGCCAGTCCGCCAGCCCTTGCTGTTGGGAATGGACAGACAAGTCCCAGACCCTGTGAGGCAGGGTGAGGAGGGACCTCTCTATGGGGCACAGGGGCAGCTCAGAGACCAGGGGCTGCAGCTGCCCAGAGGACTCCCAAGGAGAGGGAAGAGGCCAGGGGAATACTCCACAAGGAAGGGTGTTCGAAAAAGGGTGAGGGGCTGCTGGCTCTGCAGGCAAGGGGTGGCATAACTGGGCTCCTGAGTCCCACAGGGGGGCCACAGAAAGAAGGTTGGTCAAGGGAGCTGTGGACTCAAAAAGGTTGAAACCTTCTGGCCTGTAGGAAACCAGCAAGCAGAATCTGATTTCTATCCTGTGGCTTCCAGCAGCCAGGATTCAGATTATAGGTAGGTTGCCCTGTTGGTCTGCCATAGTCGAAACAAACAAACAAAAAATTTCTTCCAGTAGCACCTTAGAGGGCAACTAAGTTTGTTATTGGTATGAGCTTTCGTGTGCATGCACACTTCTTCAGGATTCAGAGTCATTGCTGGCCCCAGTTATTGAGGCAAAGTCCATGCTCTTTGTGGGCTTCATTCGGGCGCATCTGGTCAATCGTTGTGGGGAGAGACTGCTGGACTGCTCCCTTGGGCCTGATCCTGCAGAGCTCTTCTTAAGGTTCTTAGCAGGGGAGGCATGAAGAGAACAAGGACCTCCTTGGATGACCTTGGATGACCTCATCCATGCCTTTGACCCCCAATTTCTTAAAGGTAAACACCAGTGCTTTGAAAAGGGTTCAGAATTGGATAGGTACCCATTAATGCTCTTTCCAAGTGAGATGCGCAAGTGAAAATCCTGGCCGCTGTGTTCTGCATTTATTGGCGCATCTGAAATGCCACCAGTCACCAGTCCGGCAGCCGCATTCTGGATTAGTTGTCGTTTCTGAGTCAGCTTCAAAGGTAGCTCCACAGAGAGAGCGCTAGTCCAAGCGGGAGAAAACCAGAGCATGTTCTTTATGCATTTGCCTCAGCAACTTTGTCCAACTTTGTCATCTTAGGATCGCCTTGATTCTTCTCTGCCATCTTCTCAATCATGGAGAGCAATTCCTCAGCTTGGGCTCCTCCTGTTTCATTGTTGTTGAAACTGCAAAACCGTCCACGACACTGATCTCTCAGTTTCTGAAAGTTTTTGTTGTCACTGGAAGATATGTAATCTTCCAATCTTTCATTCTGCAACCTTTCTTTGTGGCTGAAGACAACCACCATGCGCTCCTGGTCGTCGCTACTGTTGAATGTCTTCCTCACCCGCTGCACCACTTGGTGGTCTTCCTCTGTGAATCGGCCCACTGGGACGACCAGAACCAGAGCATGCAGGAAGGGCTTGGAGAGACGTCGGCAGTGCTCAATCTCAGTAGAATTTCGGGCTCCATCAGAGTCAAAAATCGCAGGCGTGTCAATGACAACTACCCGCTTCCCCTTCCACTCTCTTATTCCTAACCAGCAAGACTTTGTAACTGGGGTCATTTGAAGCCTGGAGTCAAACCTCTTTTTCCCAAGGATGGTGTTTCCAGTCGCACTTTTGCCAACCCTGGACTTTCCGACAATGACGATGCAAAGCTCCTTTTGCTCTGCTGAAACAGCTGCGTCTGTTAATGTTGCTGAAAAGAGAAGAAGAGAGCTGAGGAATCCTAAAGCTTCTCCTGGGGATCAACACTTTGCACTGATTAGAGCCCTTGTCAAGCGTCACTTTTGCAATCTGAATTTCCTGAACTGCCCAAGCAGTTAACTATAGAATGGGATGCAGAAAGTTCAACCTATCTCTTTATTACAGCACGATACAGTTGCTAGTAATTTTAATGTTAAAGTTCTCTCTTTTGTTCTGTTTGGTACTATTTTACATATTTGGGCAAAGATTCTATTTGACTATTGGTCATGGACAGTAATAAAGAGACTGACTGACTGAATACGGGAATTGGATTCTGAACCGTGCAATTAATTCTTGCTGTTTTGAATTTCATTGCGTTATTCTCTTCCTTAGTAGGTGGTGCAAGCCACTATTCCGAATTATGTTTTTAGTGGGTTGGGGAAGGCGGCACTGGGAATGAGTTTACAGAACCAAGAGAGCAGTGGCCCCAAAAGCCTCGGAACCACTGGCTTTAAAGCTTAAACACAGGAATTTAAACTGTGAAGCAGGTGTCACTTGCTCTGGCCAGCCTGTGCCTTTAATGTCTAATGTTTTAAAATTGTTTATGTGCTATAAGCCGCTGAGAGTGGCTGGGGAAACCCTGCCAGATGGGCGGGATATAAATAATGAAATACTACTACTACTACTAAGGGACACGGGTGGCGCTGTGGGTTAAACCACAGAGCCTAGGACTTGGCAATCAGAAGGTCGGTGGTTCGAATCCCCGCAACGGGGTGAGTTCCCGTTGCTCGGTCCCTGCTCCTGCCAACCTAGCAGTTCGAAAGCACGTCAAAGTGCAAGTAGATAAATAGGTACCACTCTGGCGGGAAGGTAAACGGCGTTTCTGTGTGCTGCTCTGGTTCGCCAGAAGCGGCTTAGTCATGCTGGCCACATGACCCAGAAGCTGTACGCCGGCTCCCTTGGCCAATAAAGTGAGATGAGCGCCGCAACCCCAGAGTCGGCCAAGACTGGACCTAATGCTCAGGGGTCCCTTTACCTTTACTACTACTACTAATTTCAAAACAGTGCTCAATGTCATTCCTTGCCATTCCCTCCAGGGCTGCTAGATGTCACTCTGAGACAGAATATGATGATCACGAACTCTTCCCTTCCACCCCCTTGTAGTCCTGTTTCCAAGGGTTCAGAAGTGTTTTGCACATCGATTCTGGCACATATTGCCAGAAAGGAGAGAAACGAGGAAGAGGTAGATTAGGAAAGCATCTATTATATGGGAAGTAAATATGCTATTTTATTTTATTTTTCTTAAAAAAAAACTTTACACACATACAGCAGGGCTCATTGCAAAACAGGGGGAATAGGCTGAAGCTGGAAGGAAACCTTGCCAGGAGTGCTTACTTTGAACAGGGGGGCTCTCTCCTCCTCCCACTCCAGACCCCTCAGTTCCTGGAATCTCCACGGCCTCCTGCGGCTTCTCTTCCTCTGGTGGGTGCCCAGAAAGGTCCTTTTCATTTGGGATCGAGGTAGGACTCCCAACCCTTTCAGGCCTGCAGAAGGGCTTCTCCTGGTTCTTCTCCACCATGGCCATCACCAAGGAGAGCAGTTCCTTAGCCTGTTTAACTCTCTCGTTTTGGTTGTGGTTGTTGACCGAGAACCACTGCAAATTGCAGTCACCAGCCTTTTTTTGAAGGCGTTGGTATTCTGGGCGAGATCGATGTTCCTCCAAAGCTGCTTTGTCCAGTTTTTCCCCAGTGAGCACAACAATCATGTACTTCATGGCTTCACAGCCAAATATCTCCTGAACCCATTCTACTGCCTTATAGTCTGCTTTGTTCCAGTGGTGGGTGACCAGCAACAAAGCGTGTGGTCCCGGTCTGGATAGACGGAGGCAGTGCTGGGAGTCAGGGGAATCCTTGGCTGTGCCGCTCCCCAGGTCAAAATCAGCAGGTGTGTCAATGAGGACTAGCCGCTTTTTCTCCCATTTCCCGATTCCTAACTGGCAGGATCTCGTCACGGTGCCAACCTCAAATGCCTCCTGCCCGAGAATGGTGTTTCCTGTGGCACTTTTTCCTGTTCCTGGTTTCCCCACGAGGACAATCCGCACTTCATTGCTCTCTGTCGGAATCTGGTTCTCAGGATTTGGTGCTGTTGAGGAAAGTTCAGGTATTAGAGGGTGCAACGAAGGTTGTGTAGGAAACCAGTGCATTTAATTGATTTTGGGGGGTTTGCATGGGGGTGTTTTCCCTGTAGTTTTGAAGGAGGGGTCCCAGGATGAGGACCCTCTAAGTTATATCTTGTAAGCAGAGATGGAAGAAGTCCATTTGTTTTGCAAAAAATAAATACCATACTTTTCACACCATAGGACGCACCGGACAATAGGACGCACCTTGTTTTAGAGGGGGGAGAACAAGAAAAAAAAAAAATTCTCCCCCTCTCTGCCCAGTGCCCCCCTCTTGTTTTCCCCCTCTAAAACAAGGTGCCGTTTAAGGTGCGTTCAGTCGCCTTCAGGTGGCTACCTTGGAAACCTGGAGAGCAAGAGGGGTCGGTGCGCACTGACCCCTCTCGCTCTCCAGGCTTCAGGTTCCTTTCGACCTGGTCTTTGGGGCTGGTGGTGGGCTTCCCTCCGCCAGCCCCAAAGAGCAGGTCGGGGAGCAGCAGAAAGCTTCTATGGCTTCTTTAGCCCCGCGCGCACTCTCCCGGCTGGAGAGGTGACGCGCGGCTATAGAGGCTCCTGCCTTGCTAGCTAGGGGTGATGGGAGCTGTAGTTCAACAACATCTGGGGACCCACAAGTTGAGAAAGGCTGGACTAGAGGATCTTTGTGGGAACCTTCCATGGTTCTGTGATTCTGTAAGGCAGTTCATTCGCTCCAAATCTGTTCCCACAAAAGATGCACAACTGGAATGATGGATGTCTCTAACCCTCTGCAGTGATTTATCCGAAGCTTAGAAACTTCATTATGTCGCTTCCCTTGACCAGAGTCACACTCAGGGAAAAGTTGCTGGCTGTGTGTATTCGAGATCTGTCTCGTTTCTGTCTTAGTTTCTCATCAGTGCTAGATGAGATTGGCACAGAGTTCATTCCAGTCTTTGCTCTGCTCCTCCCCTCGCAGCCTGTCTGTGGCCTGAAAAAAGTGTTTTAGCTGACCCCAGGAAGATCACTAGCCTCGTCCTGCTGATGACCTACGGGACCACCTCTCCTGGTATGTCCCACGGAGGAACTTACGGTTTTCAAATAAAAACATCCTGGATGTCCCGGGCCACAGAGAGGTTAGGCTGGCCTCAACCAGAGCCAGGGCCTTTTCGGCCGTGGCCCCGATCTGGTGGAACGCTCTGTCACAAGAGACCAGGGCCCTGCGGGACTTGACATCTTTCCGCAGGGCCTGCAAGACAGAGCTGTTTCACCAGGCCTTTGGCCAAGGCACAGTCTGACCCCCTTCCTTCTGTAATCCTCATAAAACTCTAGCCCAATGGTTGCCATTAATTTGATTCTGAATTGATTAGAACGTATTTCAATTAATTGACTATGATTTTATGTACACTGTGCTGTTTTTACTGTTGTTAGCCGCTCTGAGCCCAGCTTTGGCTGGGGAGGGCGGGATATAAATAACATTTATTTATTATTAATTATTATTATTACGAGAATTCTCTGTCTAATGGAATAGATCAGTGGCTCCCAACCTTTTTCCGGCCATCGCCTCCTTGGGGGCCACAAACTCATTCCCAGTGCTCCCTAGTCTACCCTATCAAAAGCATTATTCAGAATAGCAGTTTGCATGGCACACATAGGAAGATAATAACACAACGAAATTCAAAACGGTAATAATCAATTGCACATTTGCACATAATCCAATTAAAACTATTTAATTAATTCAATGAAACGGATGAACTTGATCCAGCAATTCCAACTTTTCAGAGTCCGATAGTCATTTGCTCTTCTAGCGCCCCGGCTGCTGCCCCCTGCCTTGTAGTGACCCCTCCCTAGGAAACCCCACACTTTGCATATGACCTTCGGGGGCTCTTGAGGAAACTCTTGAGGAAAAACTTACCAAGCTTGCTGCAAATGTAAGACCAGAGTCCTGTAACCCTAGAAGTAGAGAGGAGAAGAAAGAATGAGGAGGGGGCTTTGCCTTTCACCCAGCAAGATGTTCGACCATTTAACGTTTCACCGGGGAAATAAGCAGTTGTGTACAGAACCAGTTTGTGGGCAAAGTATATCCTTCTGTATCTTATAGGGAAATGTCATGTCATGTTATGTTTCATAATCCTCTTACAATATTCACCCAAAGAGATTGTGGTATATTTAGCAATTCCCAACATGGTTTCTTCCTGTGATGACAGTTGTAGCTCAGTCGGTAGAGTGTGAGCTTCTTTATCTCTGGGTTGTGGGTTTGAGCCCCACATTGGACAAAAGATCCCTTCATGCAGGGGGCTGGACTAGATGACCCTCGGGGTCCCTTCCAACTCTACCATTCTATGTTTTTTTCCTGAAGGGCTTCAGGCCTGAGAAGGCTTGAGAGGGCTCTTGGGCTCGAATCCTGCTTCTGGGCTTCACTTTGGGGCACCCAGCTGGCATTGTGAGAACAGAACGTGGGACTAGCTGTGCCCCCGGCTTGATCTGAAGGCTCTTCTTACGTTCTTAAGGCTGCAGGTGTGGGGTCTCAGATCAGGTCCCATTAGCAGAACCCAACACAGGGTGGCCCCCCCTTGCCCTGTCCTTTTACATCTATAACGGTTTTGGGCCACCCTCCACTTGGTTCTGTAAACCCATCCTCTGTGCCCTCTGCCCTATTCTGCCCAAAGCATAATTCATAATATTGGCTTGCATGACCCACTAAGGAAGGAAACAACATAATGAAATTCAAAAGAGTAAGAATTAATTCCACCTTTGTCTGAAACCCAGTTAAAACTATTTAGTTTAACTAATTCAGCAAAATGGATGAACTTGATCCAGTGCCACCAGCTTTTCAAAGTCAGTCAATTGCACCTTCCCCCCTGCTTCCCCCCTCTTTCTCTTAGTGCCCCCTAAATAACCCCACCCATTTTGGGAACTACTGATCTACAAAAAGCCCCCGGAAGAGAGATTTGGAGTTCAGCCTCCCCTTCTGTTTTGAGCAGAATCCCAAACTGGCCTTGGATCTGGAGGAGGAGGTTGCTGTGGCTTCAAACCACTCAGTCCGGCTCCAGAAGTGCAAGTCTGCTCATTGTAATTCCACCTGTATATTTTTAGTTATTTTAGTCGGGTATTTTCCGCATCCCCTGTACAAATTTACCCTCCCATAGCAAAGTGTATGAAAAGGAATTAAACACCTTCTTACAATTTGTCCATCTCTGCTAAGGGAATCTTTCTCCAGCGTCTCTCTCTCTCTCTCTCTGGGCTGCGAACTCCGCGGAGATAAATGCTTTCTAGTTTCACTTTCAAGCGCAGCCTTGAATCTAGCGCCCTTCCTGTCAGAGCTGCAAGCAGCTGTCTCTGTGCCCTCGCAGGCTGCTGTAATTCAGCTACCCAGTTGAAGGCCATTCCAGATTCTCTGTTGTTCTGAAAACCAAGCTGGAAACTGGCCCTGTTCTCCCCAGCAGTTTGGGAGCCCCTGGACCCAAAAGCGCAGGGTTCACTGGCTAGGAGATTGATTGATTTTTAAAGTAGTTGTATTGCATCCCAGGTCCCTCTGCATCTGAGCTGAAAGCAGCAACCCCTGGAGAATAAGACCCATGGGCAGCACTGCAGGGCTGTTGTGTTGCAGCTGGGCAAGGAAGGGGGTGGGAGATTCTCTCTCAGGCACCCCCCTTTCATCACTCATGCAAAATCATGCTGCAAGTCCGCTACCTGATTTCCACCTCTAGAGGTGCAAAACTTTCCAGAAATCATGTCCAGCCTATTCACCATGCATGGGGAGCATTCAGTATTTTGGACAGTGTGATTCAAGGACTATTAGCTGAAATATTGTTTTGTGCATCCCCGTCTCTGAGAGGGAAGAGACTCCAGGAATGTCTGCACTTACCCAGGAATGAAGGTCAACGGAGACCATGGTGTCTTGGGGGGCTCACAGCAAAAACCTGCCCCCCCCAACAGATCCTGCGTCCCCATTAGCTTTCCAGGAAAGCCCTAAGTCAGTTTTGGGTCCAGCACAGAGCAAGACAGATCTCTGTGTCTCCTGCTTCCAGCACCAGCTGAGCTCCGACACCTGACTCTCCCATACACAGCCCCCCTCACCTGTTGTTCTCCATCCTAGGATGACGTGGGGTTGAGCCAGGTAAGGGGATGAAAGGCCCATCCATTTGTCTCTATGGCAACAGGGCCACCTCTTCTCAGGTGAAAAGAGCAGTAAAATTTTTTTGGGGGGGTTAATATAATTTTTAATTAAAATTTTAAACATTTTCACAATATTCTGCATATCCAACAGTTACATTGTCTCATATATTGACTTCCCACCCCGCCTTCCACTGTGTTTCCCCACAAACCTTTTCTACTGCATTATATCTTAAAAAATAAATAAATCCTGAATTTCAAAAGTTTACCAGAGGATACATAATTTGCAGGTAGACATCCGTTTCACATTTGACTTCCCCTCCACTGAAAAGTGAAAGAATAAAAAAGTATCGAGGTGGCATTATGGGTTTGTTAGAGCGGAGCTGAGGAACTCCACGGCTTCTCCTGGGGACGGTCTATTCAGGGAGGCCTGGCTCTCTGCTCTCGGAGCAGCCGAGAAGGTGATCTGCCTACCTGGCCCTCCTGCTCCTGAGGAAGCTAGTCTTTCCCCACCTTTGGTCATCAGAGAGAAGCCTGCCCTGCCCACCCCATGAGGACTGGCAGCTTGAGAGCCCACCTGGCCTCAATCCACCAGAGGAGGGGGGGCTAGATTAAATCCTGGGCCAACATGGGTGACAGAGCCCCCAGAAAGGACAGAACCAAAGGAGGTGCTCCCTTTGGGAAGATCTACTTTGGGGGAGAGCAAGGGCAAGGAGCACCTCCTCAAAGTCTTCTAGGGGGGTGGTCTTGCCCTAATGGTTTTAACTGGTTTTTAAAAATGTGTGTGTGTGGTTTGTTGGTTTGTTGGTTTTGGGAGGAGGGAATGCGAAAGTGATCAGCCATGGGCCATTTCTGAGAAATCACATGATTATAAAGAACACCCTGTTTGGGTCCAGAAACCAACAGTCAGGAAGGGTGTGTTGCTTTTCTTGCTGGCCATTTCCTTCTTTTGTTTGGGTGACCTTTCAATGCAAAACAGGATACTAATCTCTCTGCTCTTGGCAAACAGTAAGAACATAAGAACATTTGAAGAGCCCTTCTGGACCTGGCCAGCCGCCCATCGAGTCACAGACTCATAGAACTGAAGAATTGGAAGGGACCCCAAGGATCATCTAGTCCAACCCCCTGCAATGCAGCTGTCCCACACGGGGATTGAACCTGCAACCTTGGCGTTTGCAGCACCACACATTAATCAACAGAGCTCTCCAGTCCAGCCTCCTGTTCTCACAGTGACCAGCCAGATGCTCCCAAGGGAAGCCTGCAAGCAGGAGCTGAGCTCAAGAACAACTCTCCCCTTCTGTAGTTTCCAGCAGCTGCAATTCAGAAGCATCGCTGCCTCCAGCTGTCGCTAACTCCAGCTGTGCACAAACATTATTTCACATGCATAGAACTAGAGTGAAACATATGCGCTGTGAAGGCAACAAATGTGTGTTTGTAAACGTATCTGGCATACAGGTATATTCGTCAG
Organism: Podarcis muralis; assembly: GCF_964188315.1. NCBI lineage: Eukaryota > Metazoa > Chordata > Lepidosauria > Squamata > Lacertidae > Podarcis > Podarcis muralis. The sequence goes on along the minus strand of NC_135666.1, from coordinate 2,588,176 downwards.
AGTGGCATTGATGAGGATGATGATGATGATGATGAAATACATAATAAAAATAAGAACAAAAACCAAAAACCCCCCTGGCACAACACATATAAAAGAGCTTTGGATGTCAATCTGCCAAAGGCCTTGTTGGAGAGGAACATTTTCGCCTGGCACCTAAAGATGCATAATGAAGGTGCCAGGTGAGTCTCTTTGGGAGAGCATTTCACAAATGGGGAGCCCTTGCAGAAAAGGCCCTGTCCTCATGTTGCCACCCTCTTGTGGAGGAGGCACATGAAGAAGGCTATCTGGTGTGTGGGTGGGGTTGACCACAGATCCTTTTCCAGGACGCACTCAGTGGCGAATTTGAGTCTGCACAACCAGCACAAACACCCAGAAAAAGGTGGGGAGAAGCTTCTGCAGGTTGAGGACCCGGTTGAGGTTTTTCAACTCAGTGCAAGACTCCTCTGTGTTTGTTTTCTTTACAAACTGCATGGTTGTCCCCACAAGCAGTGGAAGGGTGGATGAGCCCTTCTGGAGATTTTTGTCCAGTTCTTCTCATGGAGCAACCAGCCCACGTTCCCAGAGTGGAAAGAGCTTGCTCTTTGGGATCTGCAGCCTGGGAATTAGCTCTATTGCACAGTATGTTTCCAAGCACAATTCAAAGTGTTGGTGTTGACCTTTAAAGCCCTAAATGGCCTCAGCCCAGTATACCTTCTGGAGAAGAAGAATATAAGCTTGGTGCATCTTCCATGGGACAGCTCTTGAGATATGTGAAGATGGCTCTCCTATCTCCTCTCAGTCTCCTCTTTTCCAGACTAAACATCCCCAACCTCATCAACTGTTCCTCCCAAGGCTTGGTCTCCAGACTCTTGATCCCCTTTGTCGCCCTCCTCTGCCCACCTTCCAGCTTGTCAACATCCTTCTTAAACTGTGGCGCCCAGGACTGGACACAGTATTCCAGGTGTGCTCTGGCATCTGGAAAGGAATGGCATCCCGACAGCAACTGGCACAACAGAAGAGACGGTCAATCAGTTCCTTCCTTGGCAGACCACAAGCTTCTCATGGGCCCACAGTGTGATGCAGCAGCAAAAAAGGCTAAGGCTATTCCACGCTGCCTCCACTGAAGTCTAGTGTCCCAATCAAGGGCAGAAACGAGTCTATGGCACATGGTCTGACTCTGTATAAGGCTGCCTCCTATGCCTCTGAATACAATTCAATTCAATTCAAAATCCTTTATTAGGCATATCGCATCTCACATTAACAAACAAACATCATATACAGACTGTATAAAATACGGGCTCAGTGAACACAATTTATCTCAGACCTATTCTTAACTCCAAGAAATAAATCGATGTACATACATAATATAATACAACACAGCAACATCACCTACCATTAAAAACCACTAAGTCTCTTTACCATGGCCCACTCTTTCTTCATGGACAGCACTTAAAAATTCAGCCGTTATTAAGGTAATTTGATCATCGCTGTCCGCCAGCAGGTCCTGAACAGTTGGTTGTGTAAAAATCTGTCTATTAAATTTTAGGGCCTCAAATAATTGTCCTCTGGCATAGCTGCCAAAATCACAGGAAAAGAATATATGCTCTAGAGTATCGGGTTCCTGTTTTCTGCATTTGCAGAGACGCTCTGATTCTGGGATAGCTAAGTATCTTCCTCTCACTACCGCCGAGGGAAACATGTTAAATCTGGCCAACATAAACAGCCTACACAATTCATGTTTCTTCAGATTTGTCATGTATCCCTTTTGGAAATCTCTACACAAAGGGAGATTTAGGTGGATAGGAGAGCAGGTGCTGTGCTTTGCAACCTCAAGCATGGCGAGAACACTTTTTTCTGTGAGGGTCTTCCTGATAATTTCCCATATATCTTTGGGATCAGAGATTTCAAAATCAGTTAGAGTGAGCCCTATCGAATCCAGTTTTCTCCTACAAATCAATGATAGATTGTAGATTGCACTATCACTTAAAAGATCGTAAAGTATAGAATTAGGGGATAGGGCTCTATAATGGAGGAAGATCCAATATTTCAAGGTCCTCAGCCATGCTCTTACTGATAAAGGCAGTATTCCCAGCTCACAACATATTGTTTCATATTTTACAGAGTTTGCAAGTCCTAATAATGACCTCAGAAGGGATGCGTGAAATTTATCCAACCTCTTGAGGTCACCTGAAATCCACACTGGTGTGCCGTATAGAAGTTGGGCACAGAGTTTCATGTCAATCACTTGCAATACAGCTGGAATAAATCGGTTTCCTACTTGAGAAAAAAAATAGGATTTAATATGGTGGGCTGTCACTTTGGCCTTAACTATTGCAGCACATATATGTGTATTCCAATTCATATTATTTTTGAATGTGATTCCCAGATAATTGAAGTGCTTAACTTCCTGTATTAGATGTCCATTAATTATACAGCCTTTTGGGTTCCCTCTCTTTCTGAATTGCATAATCTTTGTCTTATCATAATTAATTTTGAGATTGTTGAGAGAGCAGTAGATTGAGAAACTCTTAAATAATTTTTTTAAACCCAAAACAGAGAGTGAAATAATTACAGCATCATCTGCATAAAGTAATAAAAAGAGTGGGCTCTTGTTTAAATAAGGAGTATGAGTGGTTGCGTTTTGAAGAAATAATGGTAGGTCAGATAAAAATAGATTAAATAGGGTAGGGGCCAAGATACAGCCTTGCCTAACTCCTCGATTATTCAGAATAGGACCTGCAAGTCTACCGTCTTTTGATACTTTAACATATATTTGGTTATTAGAATGTAGACTTTGAATCAGTGTAAGTAGATATGGGTCGATACCAAGGTGTTCTAGTTTAGTCCATAGTTTATTGCGGTCGACCGAATCAAAGGCACTTTTTAAATCCACAAATGCCACAAAGAGTTTTCTTTTATTTCTCATGACATATTTATCCACAAGATGACTTAACACTAGACACTGGTCAAGAGTTGACGAGCCTGCCTTAAAACCAGCTTGCTCTTTACCAGGTAGACCTTTTGTCAGCATCCATTCTTCCAATTTAATAAGCAGAGATTTGGCATATATCTTACTTATGCATGGTAACAAACTTATAGGCCTGTAGTTCTCTTGGCAATTCCTATCACCTTTTTTAAAGATCGGTACCACTATTGAGTTGTTCCACGACTTAGGTACAAGGGCTGAGTGATAGATAGAATTAAAAAGCGGTACAAGTTTATTGGCCCACCATTCTACATCTAATCTCAACAGGTCTATTGGAATGCCATCCATACCAGGTGATTTCCCTTGCTTAAACGAAAAGATTATCCTTTTCATCTCCTCAACAGTAATTTGAAATTGTGTGGTTTTTGCCAGAGAAGATTTAAAATTTTCCTTTTTACAAACTTGGTGATCATAAAAAACAGCAGTAAAATGTGAAATCCAAGCCTCATCGCTTATATTAGGGAAATCAGTGATATCTTTTATTGAGAGAAGTGACCAAAAGGTTTTGGTATCTTTAATTTCTAATGCAGTAACAATTTTAGACCATTTGGCTAGTGCAAACTCAGATTTTTTTTCCAGGAGCATGTTCTTAAAAGCCTTTTTCATTTCAAAATAAGTCTTCCAGAGACCTTGAGAGTTGGTAATATAGGCTTCTTTTAGACAAGTTCTAAGTTCTTTCTTATAGTTAATACAACCTTTATCAAACCAGTTATACTTATTTGAAGGTTTGTTGCTGAACTGAGGGTCTAAAAAAGAAGAAAATAATTCCTGGATACTCTTATAATAACAATCATTATCCTCCAAGGGCATCAAATTTTGGTTAGTCGCAGGTTCGAGAATAACTGGGTTATTTTCAAATACTGCTAATAGATCCTCCCTATTTTTATCACTTATATAAATTCTTTTGGCATAGACAGTCTTATCAATACTAATAAGAGGACTAATACCATTATTTCTAGGATTCCTGTACATCTCTAAAACTATTGGGAAGTGGTCACTTTCTGAGCGAGGTACAACTGTAAAAGAGGCAACTTCATTTAACATTTCAATGGAAACTAGAGAATAATCGATAACGCTCCTACCCCTTTTGGAGCTGAAGGTAAAATTTCCTGGAATATCCGGCCACATTGAGCCATTCAAAAATGAGAGGTTAAATTCTAAAACCAATTGTAAGAGTTTTCCTCCTGCTTTATTAATAATGATGTCCTTTGAATTCCTCCCTATTCTCAATGGAAGTGGGGCATCTTCAGCTAGATTTGAGACATAGCGTTTATAGAGAGCTGTATTGTCTGATCCAATTCGAGCATTGGTGTCTCCCATTACAATCAGGGGGATATTTGGGGATTTACTACGTATTAAATACAACTCTTCAGAGACTACATTCCAACCATAATCTGGACTACTTTCCAACTCTAGGGGAGGAAAATATATATTTAAAAGAATAATTTCCCGGTAAACAATGGAAAATGATAACAGTTGAGCATACTGTCCAATATTTCTGATATAATTAATTTTAAGGTTAGAAGACTGTTTGATACCACAGATCAAACCAGCTTTAGGGCGACCTTTTGTTGACATTTTAGTAGCAGGTAAATTATAAGTAATAAAATTAGGAATATTTAAAGGTTTAAGAGCCCAGGTTTCCTGCAGAAGTATTATGTCATAAGACCCAAGAAAATTTATAAAATCAGAATCAGCTAATTTACATGAGAGTCCAGCTACATTCCAGGACATAATAGAAAGAGTTTGGAAAGATCTTTGATTTAAGGGTGCTAGTGAGGTATGCGTGGTGCATTCCGGATGTCACACCAAGTTCCTCTGGTTCTTACTATTAGCCCTTTCAGCGGGTTCAGATAGTTCAGATGCTAATTCAATGATGTTTAAAGATTTATTCAGTATGCTCACATTTGAGGAGGGTGGAATGCTAGGATTGCAACCTGGCGCACCCATGCTGGGCACTTTATTTGGGGAGCCCAATTCAGTCTCATTTAATTCTCTCATTTTATCCCATGCTAATGTAGTGACCAGGTTTGCCTCTGAGATGGGTTGTATGCGAGCTGGGTTATAGGAGGGGCGTTTCGGCTCCAAGATCTGAGAGGATGGATTCATCTCCGCAACAACCAATCGGCTGGGGTGACGGAGGGTTTCCCGACCCATAAATCCAGCTCGTGACGATAGAAGCATGAAACCTGATCTGGGACATAATCAGATATGTTTTGGTTGTGTAGTCCCTGTTGGTCCTTCGTCAGATTTGTCAGACAAGAACGAAGGTTATTCAGTCTATAGAGTATTTTGTTCTGAGTTTCTTGGGGGAGAGCGCAGTAGGAGTTAATTAAGTTATTTTCAAAACTTTCGAACCCGTTACCTTGGCTCGCCTCATATAAAGTCCCAGGAGAGTCTGGTCTTTGAAGATCATTAGTAAGTAACTCTGGGTGGTGATTAGGCGAGTGCTCAGTGGCTTTTATATCAATTAAAGTGTGGTGTTCAGCCTTTTGACGAGGTGCTGCAGTCGAGGTTGCAGGACTGGGGAATAGTGGGATAGGAGAGGCCACATTTTTAAAGTATCTTGATATTTTTACACCACTTGTCTTTAGGTGTTCTCTGTGTTTATATATCAGTTTTGCCAATCTCCGATCATGGAATGTAGCCACCGCCCTGGCAAACAAGCCATCAAAATATAGATATTCCACTTTGTCCAACTCCGAGGGATTACTCAAAGTACCTGGCATATATGCCTTAAGGAAGTTCAGTAAATGGACTTTGCGATCCTCTTGTGATATAAATCCTGGAGGCTTAGGATAGCTTGAAAAAACAAGCTTGTTTTGAAGCAACACCAGCTTCCAGTTCTTATTTGTTGAAATGCTCTCCTTATTGGATTTGGAGTTGTCTATGGTTAAAACGTAGGACCATGGATCCTGGGGCAATAGGTCTTGCTTAGCGCTTGGTGGTGGAGCATGCGCTGAGGGTTTTAGACAATCCAGAGCTTTATCAGCACAGACGTTTGGGGGCAAATCCTGTTTAACTGACTTCTTGGCTAAAGACTTCACCAGGTTCCCTCTAGTCCCAGAGGCTGTTGTGCTCTCAAGTAAGTTAAAAAGCTTTTTAAAAACCATTTTTTTATAATGCACTGTCTTAAAATTTTTTATGTTTTTACTTTTTTTAACATTCTTTACAACTATGGATCTCCTGTTACAAGCATTAGCTCTGCAGGTTTTCTTACCCTTCCGTAATGGGCCACTCCTACAGAGGGTGGAGGTGAGGCCATGATTACTTTCCGATTCTGCAGGCATTCCGGCGTGTTTTCTCCAGAGAGTTTTACAGGAGTCAGCCATGATGGTAAAAAATTTTGTGCAAATGTCCAGGTAGGACTTTATGGATTCAATGTCCTCAGTAAGGAGCACTAGCCATTTGATGATTGAGAGATCCTCTTCATTTGTCTCATGGGAATGAGGATAAGAGTCTTTCGAAGGTTTAATATTTCCCGAGGCCAATTCCGAAATTTGTTTTAACATTAGTTCCTCCATTTTTTGATCTAACGATGGTTCGGGGGGAACTTGGGATTTGGCTTTCAGTTTCGGGGATGCCTCATCGGCTGTATCGAGGATATTTTGTGTTGCTTCCACTATATTCAGGCTTTTATCACTGCTTTTAGTACACTGCCTCTGAATACACCAAGTGTGGGGAAAGCCACTGAGCTTACGTCTTGCTTGTGAGTTTCCTGTCATGGCATCTGGTTTGCAGAGCCATCAGGCTGCTGGACAATGATAGACCCCTTTTGCCTGACCCACCAGCCGGACTCTTTCGATGCTATTGTGTTCTCCTTTTATGGATGTGCAACTGGATGAATCAACTGAGAAAAAAAACACTTTCGCTTTCCATATGTCCAACATTCGGCTATTAATGTGCACTCAAAACCTGCGCCAGACTCAGAGCTCTGAGAGGGACGGGGAGAGTCAGAGGCTGCCAGAAGCTGCAGAGAGAAACAGCCAGACCAGCAACACCTCCAGGCTGAGAAAACTGTCCAGCAGAAGTCAAGGTAGTGAAAACACCCCTCTGTTCTGGTGGAATTAAGCAGAGGTGGGGATCCCTCCTGCAGGAGGAAATGGAGGGTGGGGGATGGCAAAATATTTTACAAATACCAGAATGCTCCTTCCACATCTGATTTTGTAGGGGCGATTGGTAGTTGGAGTCAAAGTCTGCCCTTCTGGGTGATGCTCTAAAAGGAAGGGGAAGGGGGGGGGCACAATCCATGCCAAGGATTCACCCCTTTCTGTTTTTATATAATTTTTATTAAATTTTCTGTTTTACAATTGAAAATACTCATTTTACATCTTTAAAATATCAGTGACTTCCCTTCTTTTCTTTCCAAGGTTCCTTTTGGATATCATAAATCCCTGCATATTTTACAAAAACTAAACCATTCGGTATTCCATTATTGCATCCATCAAGACTTATTTACACTGCTGAATTTATCTTAATGCTGCCAGCGTTTTCAGCTGTACACAATTATTTCCCATATATTCAATAAACATTTTCCTATCTTCTCTAAATGTATGTTCTTCTTGTTCTCTTATTTTATATGTTAAGTCTGTAAGTTGTGCATATTCTGTCAACTTAAGTTGCCATTCTTCTTTGGTTGGGATCTCGCTCGTTTTCCATTAGGGGCTAACAGAACACGGGCCGCAGTGGTGGCACACATAAACAACCTTTTCGGACACCTGGGAATTTCCGTCTGAATTATCCCCAACAGAAAGGACTCGTCTTTTGTTTCCCAGTCTAATAACAGATTATACATTTTAAACAAAAGTTCCTCTTCGTTTTGTAGAAGTTCTTTTTTGAATTATGAGCTTTAGTCTGAAAAACCATTCTTTCTATCTACTTTAAACATTTCACGTGACAGATGGTATTGCAACCAATCCGTAATATGGCTCCTTACATTTTCCATTGATTTCAGTTTAGGTTCTGCCCCTGTAAAATACAGCAATTCCCTGTAAGTCACCCACTGTCTATCCATATTAACTCTCTTAATTGTAATAGCCTTGATAGGAGATAGCCATAAAGGTGTTTTCCTTTCCAGCAGATTTTTATATTTCTCCCAAACTCTATACAGATTCTTCCTAAGGATATGGTCCATAAAACTTTTATAAATTTTCGCCTTTCCATACCAAAGACATGCATGCCAGCCAAATTGTAAGTCACAAGTCCAGGATGTACAAAAAGCATTCACCCCTTTTTGGAGGCGTGTGAAGGAGAGGTCAGGTGGTAAAAGCTTCCACAAACGCCCTACCTCCAAAAAGGCACAGCCCCCCCCCCCCGATTCCCAGACCATTAAAAAACCTACAAGGAAGGAGATTGCACCACCTTCTGAGGGAGTCTGTTCCACCATCAAACAGTTCTTGCCTTCAGAAAGTTCCTCCTAAGGCTTAGTCAGAATCTTCTTTTTTGTAAATCAAATCCACCGGTTTGGGTCCTGCCCTCTGGAGCAACAGAAAACAAGCTTGCTCCCTCTCCGGTGTGACATTAAAGTACAGGTTTGGGGGTTCAGGCTGCAAACCTGTGAGGTTGTAAGTCCTCTGGCTCTGATTTGCGGGCTCCTCATTCTCCTCCTCTGTTCATTGTTCTGCTGTTGTAAAATAGCACAATTAAGAAATGCTGAAAATCAGCCTGCCAAGTTTACTGACCCCACAGTAAAAGTGACTAGATTGGGTTGACTGATTTGATCTTCTTGTGAAACTGACTAGAATGTAGAAGGGGCGTTCTCAGGTGAAATCATTCGGTTTAGAGTTTGATATGTAACCCTGTTTACCCAGAACTGAGCTTCCCTTATGGAAGTCCTTTGTAGGTCCTCCATCGGTAGGAGAAAATAACAGAGGCCAACCAGAGAATACTGAGAAGCAAAGCAGCTAGTAAGCCTGACCTTTATTGATCTGCTGCAACAGGGTGCTCCCCTCACACGCAGGAGGACCCCATGCAAAGATGTGCCTGCCCTTATATAGACATTTTAAATTCCCTGCCCTGTTATCCATGACCACTCCCCACAAACATCATACCTACACCACAGAAAAGGTGATCTACAACAGAAATTTGAATGTTGTTGTTTTCCCTGTCTGCCAGGTTATCTGATAATGCCTTATCTGATTGCCTTTCCTGGTAGTCTGCCCATTCCTTTGAGATGGTAATCACTTAATTCCTGAGACAATGGGGAGGTTCCCTCACCCCCTCCCTCCTGGCAGAGAAACATTTGGTCAGTCTGGGAGTCAAAATGGTTTCAGGACTGTGCTGCTCCAGACATGTGGTTTATATTTTTATGTACATGTTTGCTTGGTACATTTATGAACATTTAGTGTGTATGTATATATATATATATATATATATATATATATATATATATATATATATAACGAAATTAATTTTGCAGATTCCAAATTGCTCTCTAACATGGAACATCACCACAAAAGAATAATCATGGAAGCCATCGAGATAGAGAAACACCCTCACAACATGAACAAGCGTGACGACACATCCCGCTTGCCAGACATCTGGAAATTAGCCCTCCCCACAAAAACTGACACCAGATCCAGAGGCACACAGAACGCCATCACCAATCAACCACACCAGACCCAAACCCAGACCCTCTCCACAGATAAATTACAGACACCATCCAGTAGCCAAACCATGGTGGCACCTCCGGATGCTGCACCCCCCTGCAATCCCTACACAGATCTGGCTGGCACAGGCCACAAAACCACAGCTCGCCCCTATACACGAAGCCAAGCCAGAGCACAACTAAATGCAGTACAGCCATCTTCTCAGAAAAACTCTTCACAAAGTTCAAGAGGTCAAGACACAAAGGCTTTAGCAACTAATCCACACCTAATGACCCACCTAAGTGGTACTCAGGATATCACTCAAGAAATCACTCAAGATATCCCTCAAGCAATTAAGGAACAAAAGAAGAAAAGGCACACTAGCCTGGGAACTTCCTCTCTGCCCAGAACATTGGAGGCTATACACCACACCTCCTCAACAGTATTTATAGGAACTCAAACACTGAGATCCTGCTCTGTTCCAGTAACAAGAAGCCGAAAGCACCAGCCTGAAGATGACGAGTGAGACCTCGTCGAAACGTCGCCTAGACACCCCAACTTTTACACGGGAAGACACCCGAGGACACCAAAACCTGCATATATATATATATATATATATATATATATATATATATATATATAACCCTTGAATTTTTTTATTACACTGCAAATGTTCTTGCCTTGTACAACAAGTAGCAATGGAAGGACCTCTAAGTTTTGGTTCTTCCAGTTTCTATGGTTCCCTTTTGGACTTGGACCCCTCACAAGGAGTTCAATGTTTTTTCACTGGAGCCAAGGTAGAGGGCCAGCAACCTTTATCTCATTGAATGTTGCTTCCTTAGCTACCAGTCTTAGGTATCAGAGAGGACCGATTTACGTATTCCCCAAACTTTGTTTTTGGCTAAGGACTCCAGTAGCAGGAAAGTCCACAGAGAGAAACTGAGTTTCCAACACTGAGAGACCCTCAGGAGTTCTGCAAATGACTTTTGGTGTTTTTAATGCAGGATTTCTGGACCACTGTGAACCTTGATGGCAGCTTGTCTTTCTGCGACAGGCAACATGGCCAAAGGTGAGTCTTTTCCTGATACTGACCATCCTGAGGTAGCACCACAAATTTCTGCATGGTTTGCTTATGACTTCAAGATGGCAGAGACTGGCAGAGAAGGATGAGCCCAGGGGAAACACATGTAATAAACGAAAATCTGCCCTTATTCCCTTATGGGAGACACAAGAGCCCTTACAGAGTCCTTTGTAAGTTCTCCATCGGTCGGAGAAAAGAACAGAGGCCAACCAGAGAATATTGAGAAGCAAAGCAGCTCGTAAGCCTGATCTTTATTGAACTGTTGCAACAGGCTGCTCCCCTCTCATGCAGGAAAGGAGGAGGACCCAGGACCCAGGTGTGCCCGCCCCTATATAGACATTTTTAAATTGCCCGCCTTGGAGTCCCAGACCACCCCCAGACACATCATACCTACATCAAAGAAAGGGTGGTCTACAACAGAAATCTGAGTGGGTTGTTTATCTCCTGTCTGGCAGGTTACCTGTTAATGCTCACTTGATTGGATACCCTGGGGAGCCTGGCCAGTCTTTTGTAATGATAAATACTTAGTTCCTGAGCCAGGTCACAGGCTCACCCTATTCACACAGACATACCCTTAAGACAGGATTTGTGAAGGAAAAGACAAAGGGGACGCTTTTCCATTTTCCTTTGACCTTGCAGAGAAAACATTTGGTCAGTTTGGGAACCAAAATGGCTTCATGGCTGTTTTCCTGTGCTGCTTCAGACATGTGGTTTATATATTTATGTACATGTTTGCTTGGTACATTTATGAACATTTATTATACAGTGGTACCTCTGGTTGTGAACAGGATCCATTCCGGAGCCCTGTTCGCAACCTGAGCAGAACGCAACCCATGTCTGCCCGTCTGCGTGGGTCATGATTCATGCGCATGAGCATGATGTAATTTTGAGCGCCTGCACATGTGCGAGTGGCAAAACCCGGAAGTAACCCTTTCCAGTACTTCCGGGTCGCCACGGGGACACAACCTGAAAAGATTTAACCCAAAGCTTCTTTAACCTGAGGTATGACTGCATATATAAGACCTTAATTTTTTTATTTCAATCACCCCTTTGGGATTTTAATTTTTTCTTAAAAAATTCTTTGCCCCACAAAATGTTAACCTGGTATGTTTGCAAGTGTAGCAGTGCACATAGCTGGATATAGGATATCTCATAAAAATAACACATGTTGCATTTTGTTACTAAATTACTTGTGGCATTATAGCACTTTGGAAGAAACATTTTCTCAATAGTGGTCTGTGCTTTACATTTAGCAGGAAGGTCCACCAATAACTGAAAATGCAGTTTGTTTGTTTCTGCCTTTTTGTGTGTTTCCAGGTGTCAAAGTTAGTTCTCTGGTCTCACACCTCTAACATACTCACAGCAACACCACCTGGTGAATCCCCTTAGGGCTTTCATCTTGACCATGTCGCCTTGTCCCTGGCATAGGTTTGGACATTTCATGAGAGAGATGTCTTTGCCTTGGCCTTTCTATGGGATTGCATTATTATTATTATTATTATAATTATTATTGGTGTTGGTCTTGCACTCTAGGAAAGTTGCTCAGTTGTTCAATATTTGCCATGTTTTTGGGTTGATCAGGCCCTTACGTAAAAATCATTTAAGCAAGCTTTCATTTGAAAAAACAAAAACTTCACATTTATGATAAACAGCTGCTCAATGTTGCATTTAAGGCCTATTTAAACACTGGAAAAACATTTCTTAACCTTCTTAAATCTTGGAGATGCCACTCGCATCCCCTTGATCAAGAAGGAGGGAGAAACGTAGACAGCAGAGGGGTCAACACCTAGGAAGGAGCAGTGAGCGCCCAAGAGAATGCACCTTGTCTATATGCATTGTCTGAAATGCCAAAGCTGTCTCTCAATAAAAGTTAATGGGAAACTTCCAGCAAGTCTTGGCTCAGTTCCAGGAGGGCAGGACATGCATTGCCACCACAAATCTCACATTGCCACCACAAATCTCTGGAGTGCCGCTTATGGCTTCAAGGTGGCCACAAACAGGTCTTCTCCTTGGATCATGCTGAGGGTAGAAACTGTGGTCAGGGTGCCCACTGGAATGAAACACCACAACACATTTTCTGTGCACCCTCAACTGGCAAGAGAAAAAGGGGTAGGAAATTTCCCTTGTACAGTGGAACCTCGGTTTTCGAACGTAATCCATTCCAGAAGACCGTTCTAGTTCCGAAATGTTTGCGAACTGAAAATTCAATACAGAAGCCTCAACACAATAGGGAAACTCAAAATGGAAGCTGCGCAGCATGTTCAACTTCCGAAAAGTGTTTGAAAACCGAAGCATTTATTTCTGGGTTTACGGCATCCGAGTTCCAAAATGTTTGTCAACAGAGACATTCCAAAACAGAGGTTCCACTGTAGCCTCAATAGAATCACAGCACTGCAAAGTTGGAAGGGACCCCAAGGGTAATCTAATAATAATACTACTTTAATATTAATTTATTACTTATACTCTGCCCATTTGGCTGGGGGGCCCCAGCCACTCTGGGTGGCTTCCAACAGAACATGAAAAACATGACGAGTTTGTAATTTTTGTTGTAATTTTGCACTGAAAATAAATAAATTATTAAAAATAAATGAATGATAAAACATCAAACTTTAAAAACTTCCCTAAAGAGGGCTGCCTTCAGATGTCTTCTAAAAGTCAGGTAGTTGTTTATTAATCTAGTCCGATCCCCTGCAATGCAGGAATTGCAATACTGCACCCGTGGCAGTATTTAAAAGCTAGCCAACTTCTGCTTAAAAACCTCCACGGAAGGAAAGTCCACCTTCCAGGGACGTCCATTTCACTGTTGAGCAGCTCTTGGCATCAGAAAGTTCTTCTTGACGTTTAGTCAGAATCGCCTTTCTTGTAAAACAAATTAGGTAACTAATAAGTAGCACACCTATGAAATATTTGTAAGCCTGTGTGTGTGTGTGTGTGTGTGTGTGTGTGTGTGTGTTAGTCTCAGGAACTTTGCTGACATGGTATTTTTTATCTCTTATTTAGCCAGAGCAGACGAAGAATTGAGAATTCTGCTCATTGGCAAAACCGGATCCGGGAAGAGCGCAACAGGAAACACCATCCTGGGGGCTGAGAAATTTAAAAGCGCATATGCACTTGCTTCAACAACTCAGATATGTGAATGTAAAAAAGCCCCTGTAGATGGCAGGACAATTGTTGTTGTTGACACACCTGGGTTCTTTGATACAAAAATTAAGGAACGCTTCACGCAAAATGATCTTAAGAAGTGCATTGATATGGTCTATCCTGGACCTCACGCCATCCTCATCGTGATAAAAGCAGGAAAGATCACAAAGGAGGACCAGGAAATATTTCAGGAAGTGAAAAGCCTCTTCAAGGATGAAGGAAAGAAGTATCTGATACTTTTAGTCACCTATAAAGATGACTTAGATAAGAATCATTTAACTATAAATGACTTCATAGTAGGCGCTGAGGGGCACCTGAAGAATCTGATTGAGATGTCCGAAAGACGATTGATTGCTTTTAACAATGTGGCTGATGGAGAAGAAAAGGAGAGTCAGGTGAAGGAGCTCATTGAGATGATTGATGGTTTGGTGGCACTCAATGGCAGAACACCACTGTACACCGAAGAACAATTCAGAAAGGACATGTCTTGGTGGAGTTGGCTTACGTCTTGCTGGAGATAAGGCTTAAGTTATTGTAAGTTTAAGTTAAGTCTGCTGCAACTGGATTTCATATGGACTGTGCCAATCCTGAATGTATTGGATCTGTGACCATGATGCTCATCTGCCTTCAGCAGCACTAAAGCTCTGCTGGATGAAATATTCATTGTCTCTGGTCTGTTTTGGGGGGAATCCTGCAACATGTTTAAGTTTTTGCTCTCCTAACTATACACTGGAGTTCTGCTGTGGAGAAATACTGAGTAGAATTCCATGACAATAACTTCTATTTGTGTTGATACATTATATGATTTATAAAACTACAAGTGAGGAACTCAAACTATATCCTTGTTCTTGCTGTGTGTGGGAATTATTCTGTCCCTGGTGTTTCTTCCTGTCCTCATAAGATGTTATGTCTTTCTTTCCCTGGTTGTTGCTGTTCTCCATCATATCAGATTGTTGTTTCTGAAATTTCTCCATCGCTCCATCCCGTGCTTCGTTGTTTTGCAACTTTTAACAACAGGTGAAAAATCACTCTGTCCCAATAAATGACCTGTTTTCACCATTGTGCATTTATTTGGAATGCAAATGTTTCATTTCTCCTGTTCCGTTTAATTTTCCCATAAATCTTTTCATTAGGCTTTTCAGTATTGATACACTGAAGCAAAAGCAAAACCAAATGGTGGAAATAGTCAAATAAAAATGACCTTAAAAATACTACCCCAGCCACTTCACTTGTGGTTCCTGGGCTTAATAGATTATTTAGTTTAAAGAAGTGATATTAATCTTATTTCTTTTTCTTTTTAAAAATTCTGACAACATAATACAATGTCTTGCAAACACTGAGCAAACATCCCACTCTAGCCCAGAAGGCACAGTTTAGGAAATGCATAAAAAATAACTCCCAAATAACACAGCTGAGTTCCTACCACAGACAATTGTTCGCACAGAAGGCAAGACTCAATTTATGCTAACCCTTGCTGTTTTAAGTCAATGAAGTCTTGCTTTCATTTTTAGCTGTGCAAATGATAAAGTTGTACAGATCGGTTGCAAAGAGTCTTTATGCTCCAAACCTTCTGCCAATTTTATTTTGTTAGCCCCTCCCCCCACAAGTGTGATTTGTCATACTTCATTGTACCACAAAAGCTCACACCTTTCCTTGAGTTTGTATACTGTGCATACTTAAGGCATTCTCCACAAGTGTCCTGGGAAAACTGGGACATCCTGTTTTTTTCTCTGGTGAGGGAACCGCGGCCATTTTGGTTGTTGTGATCTCACACAATTTCACAGCACAATTCCCCTCCCCCAATAAAGTGCTTTTTTCAGGGCAGTGATCCTGTAGCACCCTGCTTGTGGTTAACGCTTAGCTGGAATGAAATATTCAACGCAGCAATAGAGAAATTAAAATAATAATTTATTTGTCAGACAAATAAATGAGAGGCACAGTGGTATATGGTTACCAAGCTCTGGCCTGGCCTCCTGCCATTATGGCCAGCACTTATATTCCCTCAGCCCAGCTCCCTTGCTCCTCCTTTGGCTGCCTCTGTCCAATCAGCCTGGTTGAAATTCCTATTGGCTGCCTGCTATATCCAATCCTAAAAGATACACCCATATCCTCCTGTCCTTATATGGAACACAAAGAGCTATATATTGTTACATCTATAAATGACAAATAAGTAGTAATATATCTTACATGTGTCTCAACAAGGAATCTTAATTACCAGCTCACCTCTTGCCCTCCTTGCCCTATTGCCTTCTAAAACAAATGGTTAATCTTAAATTTTTATCTTAAACATATGTCAAGGATCTTGAGTTCACATCAACATTGAAAGATCTCCTTCATTTGAAGGTTTCTAAACAAATGCCTGACAACTATATATCAGGAGTGCTCGCTGGCGTCTCCTGTCTGGCAGGGGGGCTAGGCTGGTGGCTGACTTAATTTCAGGATAAATACAACTCTTACAACTATATGAAATAAGAATCTAGCATTTCTTAAATCCTTTGCATAATTACATTTAAGCCAATATATTTAATACATAACATAGGTAGCCTTTTAAAAGGAATAAGGCCTTTGTAAAGTAAAAAAGGAACTCAGTAAAAAACAGCTTCAAAAGAAGCCTCTTCAGTTTACACCCCCCCCCTTCAGCCAGCTGCTTTTCCCATTAGCTCTTCCCAACATTTATTGCCCTTTAACTCTCTCAGTTTAAGAAAGAAACAGCTTTAGAAAAGACTTCCCAAAAATGCTCTCTTTCTGCCAGCTAGATGCTTCTCCATTGCTCTTGGCCTTTTTAACCTTAGGAAGAAGATCTGGCTCATTTTACTGGGAGGCACATTGGTATTATTTTACTATTCACTCATTCCTAATTATGTTTATCTCTGCCTTTTTTATCTTCTGTAACATGTAGGGTCAGTGTCCTCGCTCTTAGCCTGTAATTCCCCCTTTTACGACTTTGAGAATTGTTTTCTGCTATAAATCAAGGGGCCCCTTGTCTAGGAGGAAAACATTGCCAAGGTTCTCTAAGCAGCTGGTCTTCTGCCTGGCATGAAACATTTGAAAATCTTTAAGCTCTCTTTAATATACAAGCCCTGATCAAACATTAATAAAATGCAGGCTTATGATTAGATGCCTCATTCCCCCCTTTCAAGCTCAAGGACCTTCATCCCAAGTGTCCTTGATAGCTTGACCTTCATCATATTCCTGAGGTAAAGCTCTGTATAGGGCCATGATATGAGGTAGAGTTTCATTTGAAACCATCTTGCTAATTGTACTTCTAAAACATGAGATGATACATGGCACCATACATAAAACCATTATTACTACCGTCAAGAAAAACAAGCAAGACAATAGTATCCCTTTGAGTCCCGCAACATTAGGTAACCAATTGGTGAGCCATCCCATATCCCATCCTTCCCATGTTTGTACTGGGACATGTGCTATACTCTCCATCTTTGTGGCCAACACACGGATTGCCTCACCATTATCAGAAATGTTAAAGCAACAGGCATTCCCTGTCAAGTTCAAGACTCCACATAGGCCTCCCTGCCTGGCAAGTACATAATCCATTCCCATTTTCAGCTGCAAAATGGCGGCTCTACTTTCATCCAACTGTTGTGCAATAAGTCTCAAACTCTGGGCCGTTGCATTGGTTACCAGTTCCACTACTGCTTGCAATCGAATTATTCTGTTTAGATTATAAATAGGATCCCGTGCCCCTTGTATGAGCTCACCAGGATTCCAGGAGGCAGGATCATAATAGGCTATAATGCGCTCTGGTGGCCAATCATCAGTATCGCTCCAACTTTGGGTACTTCCTCCTGCTATACGAGAAATATCAGCATTTCTTCGTGTTCGCTTGGCCGAACTAGTGGGCATAATCCACATTGGTGGTAATACCCATCCCAGGAAACAAGTCCCACTCCATTTGGAAGGGAGTTTCTTGTATGCCCATTCTCCACATATCCACCACAACCATCGGGTCTGAGGTTTTTGGTACGTGGAGTGCAGAAGGCGAAATATCAAAAGGGGTAGAGAGTTCACAGTGCAGTATGTTAGATTGCCTTTTTCTGTCACAGTTATGTTCCATACCACTTTCCATGCATGAATAAAAGGAGGTGCACAGGGCAAGGTATTCCGAGTTCGATAGGTAGTACCGTTTGCCCAGGTTTGACTATTCTTAATATAATCCCAAGTATAGTGGCAATGAGAAGAGCCTATCATGGTAGAATCAGCTGCATCTGATGATTTATGTACACAGAATTCCCCTTGTACAGGTATAACTCGTAATGGTTTAGTTGAGTTCCATCCGGGGAAATTCTGTACTTCTGTTTGGGGTGGCATTTCGCTTACCATACCAATGGCATTTAATGGTATCGGTAATAAGGGCATACCTCCCTCTGAATCATCTGGCCCAAGAGAGCAAACAAGGCAATTGGTCCTATTTGCAACATTGGCTACCATTTCAGCTAAACCTACCCACATATTGTGGTCATGGCGGAATCCATATTTAGCAAATTTGGTCAGATTCAAGGACCCTTCCCCTTCCCAAGGGATCAGGATTATAAATCCTCCCACAGGCTTTTGGGCTGCCTCTCGGGCTGCTTTGTCAGCAGCATGATTTCCTCTGGTTATTGGATCCCTTCCACGTCCATGACCTTTGCAGTGCATTACAGCAATCTGTTCTGGAGCCCATACTGCTTCCAACAGGATTTCTACTTCAGGTCCATATTTCAATGCCTTCCCGTGGGCTCCGATTAGACCTCTTTCTTTCCATAGAGCTCCATGTGCATGCAGGGTTAAGAAGGCATATTTAGAATCAGTATAGATGTTTGCCTTACATCCGGCTGCCAATTGCAGAGCTCTAGTTAAACCTATAAGTTCAGCTTTTTGTGCTGAGGTGCCAGCAGGCAAAGCTTCAGCTTCCACAACTTCCTCATTGGTGACCACAGCATATCCTGCTCGTCTGGCACCTTCATGCAGGTAACTGCTACCATCAGTATAATATACAACATCTGGATTTTTCAATGGTTCATCTTTCAGATCAGGTCTACTGGAATAAACTTCATCCATTACTTGAAGACAATCATGTGATTCATCATCATCTACCTCTGGTAGGGGCAGCAAAGTTGCTGGATTGAGCATATTCACTACTCGTAGATGAATCCTGGGATTTTCACACAATAGGCCTTGGTACCTAGCCATCCTTGGGTTCGTTAGCCAATAGCTACCCTTATATTCCATGAGTGTCAGAACAGCATGAGGTACATTCACATACATCGTCTGGCCGAAGGTAAATTTATCAGCTTCTTTGACAAGGCTTGCAGTGGCCGCTACTGCCCTTAGGCATGGAGGCCATCCTTTTGCTACTGAGTCCAATTGTTTTGACAAATAAGCTACTGGACGGTTCCAACTTCCTAATCTCTGGGTCAGGACTGCCGCTGCAATCCCATTCTGTTCATGTACATACAGCTGAAAGGGTTTTTCCGAATTAGGCAGTCCAAGGGCTGGGGCCTCCATAAGTCGTTGTTTGATAACTAAAAAGGCTTGTTGCTGCTCAGGTCCCCATACGAATGGGTCCTTTTCTGCACCTCGAGTGCTTTCATGTAAGGGCTTGGCCAGACTGCTGAAATCAGGTATCCATAGTCTACAAAACCCTGCTGTTCCCAGGAATCCTCTGAGTTGTTTCCTTGTGGTAGGTTCCTTAATAAGGCAAATAGCTTCTTTCCTCTCTGGTCTCAATGCTCGTTGTTGGTGTGAGATGTCAAAGCCCAAATATTTGACCTTTTCTAAACACAACTGTGCCTTTTTCTGGGAAACTCGGTAGCCAGCTTCCCAGAGCAAGTGGAGCAGTTCCTCTGTCCCTTCTTTACAGGTATCAAAATCCTTTGCCGCTAATATAAGGTCATCTACATATTGCAGAACCACCTTTTCTCCAGGTATTGAGGGGTAACTTGTTAGATCCTTCGCCAAGGCAGTGCCAAATAAAGTTGGGGAATTTTTAAATCCCTGGGGCAATCTTGTCCAGGTTAGCTGGCCTTTTGTTCCTGTTAAAGGGTCTTCCCACTGGAAGGCAAATATAGGTTGGCTCTGTGGTGCCAGCCGGCAACAGAAGAATGCATCTTTCAAGTCCAATACAGTAAAAAATGTTGCTTCTGGTGGGATCAAACTCAGCAGGGTATATGGGTTTGGTACATTTGGGTGCAAGGTCTCGATAGCCTGGTTTACGAGCCTCAAGTCCTGTACTGGCCTGTATTCATCTGTCCCAGGTTTCCGAACAGGCAAAAGGGGTGTGTTCCATTCTGATTGGCAGGGCTTAAGCAGACCATATTTTAATAGGCGGTCCAAATGTTTCTGGATGCCCTCTGCTGCTCGCCGGGGTAAAGGATATTGCTTTACAGATACAGGGGTAGCCATAGGTTTTAGGGTTACTACAATTGGAGCTATATTCTTGGCCATTCCTGGTGGGCTATTTTCGGCCCATACTCCTGGTGGCACCTGTAGGGTTCGGAGGAGCTTGTTTAATTCTGTATCCAATGTGGGTTGGACTTGCAAGGCTGACATTAGGCGCCATGATTGTTCCTTAGGTACTGAGAGGGTAATTATTCCTGCTGCCTTTGATGGCAGTTTCATTTCTGGACCTCGAGGAGTGAAGGTGATTTGGGCCTGCAATTTGGACAGCATATCTCTACCTAAGAGAGGTATTGGACACTCAGGTATATACAAAAACTGATGGGTTAAACGATGTCCCCCAATCTGGCATTCCAAAGGTTGGAGGAAAGACCTCTTAGCTGACTGACCAGTGGCACTTTTAATGACTACACTTTTGGATGCCTTTTTCTGCAATAGTTCTGGGAGTACTGAGTATTCAGCCCCAGTATCAATCATAAAGTCTATTAAATGGCTCCCTAATTGAATCGTGACCGTGGGCTCCTGGAAGCCTAACTTTATGGAGTCCGGTCGTTCCTAGTCTTGGGTAAAATCCCCCTCTGCCAGTCCAATGAAATTGTCTCTGTCCTTGTCCAGGTCTCTGATATCTTCCATCTCGGATCATTCCCCGTCCCCGTCCCTGGTTTCTTGGGCCGGAGCCTGGGCCTGGGCCTGGGCCTGGGCCTGGGCCTGGGCGTACTTCTTCCAACCTCAGGGGTTCAGGACACTCCCGCTTCCAATGACCCTCCTTCTTGCAATTCGCACATTGATTCCTTCCCAGTGGTGGATTCCTTCCCCGCCCTCTTCCTCCATTTAAGGGGCGGTAGTCTTGCTTCACTGCTGTGGCCAGCATTACCATCTTTTCCTTCTGCCACTTCTTCTTCTCTTGCTTCTCAGCCTCATCCCTATTCCGATAAACTCGGCGTGCAATGGCCATAATTTGGCTCATCAGCATCCCTTCCCATCCTTCTGATTTCTGAATTTTCTTACGAATGTCAGAAGCGCACTGGGCCACAAAAGTAGCAGTAATCATTCTGCTGTTTTCAGGGGCTTCAGGATCGAAAGGAGTCCATATACGATAGGCTTCCTGCAGCCTCTCTAAAAAGTCTCCCGGACTCTCATTTGGTTTCTGTTCTACTTCTGAGACTTTAGACATATTAGTGGACTTCTGGCACGCCCTGCGGATACCTTGCACAAGCGTCTGGCGGTAGGTGGTAAGCCTGGCCAGGTGAATTGCATTGTTTGGATCCCAATTAGGATCTTCCAAGGGAAAGTTGTCTTGGAGATGACGGTCAATATTAAAAATATTTCCCACTCTGGCCTGCTCACGCAAATATATCTGTGCCTTTTCAATTATGTCTCTTCTTTCCTCAGTGGTGAACAGAGTATTCAGAAGCTGGCGACAATCTGTCCAAGTAGGACTATGAGTATTTACTATTGAAGTCACCAAGTCCATCATAGCCTGAGGTTTTTCTGCGAAAGATGGTGTGTGTGTTTTCCAATTCATCAGATCCGTAGTTGTGAATGGAATGTACTGGAGGGTCGAAGTTCGAGGTGGCCTTGGTCCGGGTTGCCCGTTAACCAGCACAGGCTCCTCAAGTGCATCAAATACTCTTCTGAGAGGGGCTACTACGTGACCTTTCTCTTCGCTTTGCTCTAGGGGCCTCAAATCATAGGGGATGGTATTTGTCCCAAGACGTTCTTTTAGCAGCTTTATACGCCTGGCTGTATTGCTTGCTGACCGATCAAGGTCTCCCTGTAGCTTTTGTAATAGTTCTCTAGGACTAGGGTGTACAGGGGTTTGGGGTGGACAATCAGTTGTTCCACTAAAGGAGACTGTAGATGGAGTTCTACTGGGACTCACAGGTGGAATAACCACTTCTGCTTGGGCTTTATTATAAGACTCCAATGCCTCCTGAAGATATTTATCATAATCTATCAAGGAATCAAGCTCTGTGACTCCACCCCCATTATTCGTTCCACTTTCTTGCCTTGGGGTTACAACTGGTGGAGTGTTTGGATTAGGCTCCCTTCGATGTGGAGCATAGGGTGGAGGTGGAAGCACCTCTTCCTCTGGTCCCTCAAAAATGGGTTTGAGTTTATTTGGCAAGATTCCTTTCCTAGCTTCGGCTTTTACAGCCAATAATTTGCATCGTTTGACTTTGCATTCCCTTATCCATGGAGGATTTTTATTTAATGTGCTCAGCCAAGAATCTATATATGAAAATTGTTCTGGGCACCCTCCAGTTTCTTTGGCGATATTAGACCAAAGTTTGCTTACTAAATTTATATCAAAGGTTCCCTGAGATGGCCATTCAGTATTTTGTTTCGGCCACTCTAATTCACATAACGTTCTCAAGTGCTCTGGCGTCATTTTGACTCCATATGCCCCTGAGAAGGCTTTCTTAAAATTATTTAACATACATTCAAGAGGTGTATTTCCCCCCTTTGAACCCCCAACTCCCATTGTATGGCCCTGTGAAGTATCCACTCAGTCACTCACACACACGCTTCGTGAGATTCCTTGCCCGGTGAAGTCGCCTTACCGGGAACCGAAGTACTACCCACTCCACACTCAGGTCAGCTACAAATTGTACTTTCTCACACATACAATGCGCTAGATACTTCACCACACTCTACCTCCCAATCTTCCCTTTTCCCCCACCAGACCACCATCTGATGTACCCAACCACCTAGCGTACTCAGTTCCCCTTTACTGAGACGCAGAAGTTTGATCAAGACTTCTCTTCCTCCCAATTAATTGGAGGGTCAAAACCCCTTAGTGCACTTACCCTTAGCTGGTTCCCTGTTTATTTCTCTGGTTCCCCCCGGTCCGTCGCCGTCGGTGGGCAGGGTATCAGACAGACGAGACTTCTGCGTTCCCCTGGAAAAAATGTTCCATTGCGCGCTGGGTAAGCAGTGAGTGGTCCTCTCTCTTGTACCCTGCCCAGTAAGGCGAAGGGGCTGCGTTCCAGCAGACCACTTATCCGAGTCACAGGAGCACCATAAAATGTAGCACCCTGCTTGTGGTTAACGCTTAGCTGGAATGAAATATTCAACGCAGCAATAGAGAAATTAAAATAATAATTTATTTGTCAGACAAATAAATGAGAGGCACAGTGGTATATGGTTACCAAGCTCTGGCCTGGCCTCCTGCCATTATGGCCAGCACTTATATTCCCTCAGCCCAGCTCCCTTGCTCCTCCTTTGGCTGCCTCTGTCCAATCAGCCTGGTTGAAATTCCTATTGGCTGCCTGCTATATCCAATCCTAAAAGATACACCCATATCCTCCTGTCCTTATATGGAACACAAAGAGCTATATATTGTTACATCTATAAATGACAAATAAGTAGTAATATATCTTACATGTGTCTCAACAAGGAATCTTAATTACCAGCTCACCTCTTGCCCTCCTTGCCCTATTGCCTTCTAAAACAAATGGTTAATCTTAAATTTTTATCTTAAACATATGTCAAGGATCTTGAGTTCACATCAACATTGAAAGATCTCCTTCATTTGAAGGTTTCTAAACAAATGCCTGACAACTATATATCAGGAGTGCTCGCTGGCGTCTCCTGTCTGGCAGGGGGGCTAGGCTGGTGGCTGACTTAATTTCAGGATAAATACAACTCTTACAACTATATGAAATAAGAATCTAGCATTTCTTAAATCCTTTGCATAATTACATTTAAGCCAATATATTTAATACATAACATAGGTAGCCTTTTAAAAGGAATAAGGCCTTTGTAAAGTAAAAAAGGAACTCAGTAAAAAACAGCTTCAAAAGAAGCCTCTTCAGTTTACACCCCCCCCTTCAGCCAGCTGCTTTTCCCATTAGCTCTTCCCAACATTTATTGCCCTTTAACTCTCTCAGTTTAAGAAAGAAACAGCTTTAGAAAAGACTTCCCAAAAATGCTCTCTTTCTGCCAGCTAGATGCTTCTCCATTGCTCTTGGCCTTTTTAACCTTAGGAAGAAGATCTGGCTCATTTTACTGGGAGGCACATTGGTATTATTTTACTATTTACTCATTCCTAATTATGTTTATCTCTGCTTTTTTTATCTTCTGTAACATGTAGGGTCAATGTCCTCGCTCTTAGCCTGTAATTCCCTTTTTACGACTTTGAGAATTGTTTTCTGCTATAAATCAAGGGGCCCCTTGTCTAGGAGGAAAACATTGCCAAGGTTCTCTAAGCAGCTGGTCTTCTGCCTGGCATGAAACATTTGAAAATCTTTAAGCTCTCTCTTTAATATACAAGCCCTGATCAAACATTAATAAAATGCAGGCTTATGATTAGATGCCTCAATCTTGCCTTAAAATGCACATTTTGGGGTGCCGTGCCCCAAAAAGTGCTTTAATGGGGGGGGGCACAGTGTGAAATCACACGAGATCACAGCGACCAAAATAGCCAACATGCTCTCTCGATAAAAAACAGGAAGATGGCGTCCCAGATTTTGGCTTTGAAGTGTTGGAGGGTATCCGTTAAGATATATATGTAAGAGGCTTGTTGTCTGTAATTATATTTTGGGAATAATTCATATTCTTGTGTAGCTGCATTGTTTTATACTTTCTGGGTGTCCCATGATCATATTACAAATCTAGCACAGCTAGTCGTTGCCCCTTTTCCTTTTTCCAAGTATTTCTTTTCTGATCTCGCGGGGGGGGGGGGGGGGACGGACCCCAAGGGCCTCAAAAGACAGCTCTATCGCTTTACGAAACTGCTGAGAAAGCCTTTACTCTCAGCGCAAGAACACAAGTCGCTATACACGCAGGTTCACAGCACACACAATACAAAGCGCAATAGCTGTTGCAGCAAAAAAGTGTTACTCATTTATACTGCACTTTTCAGACAATACTTTTAAAAGATAAGTGGTTAGGGACTTTTTTAATGTCTGATGCTGTATTGTTTTTAATATTCAGTTGGAAGCCAGCCAGATGGGCGTTGTATAAATAACAACAACTTCTTCTTCTTCTTCTTCTTCTTCTTCTTCTTCTTCTTCTTCTTCTTCTTCTTCGAAGGCCACGCAGACACAGTAAATTAAAGCTATGTCAGCAAATGCTTATGCTTGAATCGCAGGCATGCTAAAGTGAAATGTATCTAAATGAGTTTTTGGATAATAACAGCTAGTTTGCTTCCTTGAATGAGGTAATGAGAAATCTTTCTATGCATATGATTGCAGGAAATTTTAATGCTTTGTGTAAGAAACCTATAGGTAACCACCCTACCCCCCCCCCGGTGTTTGGGGGGTGGGGTTCAGTCTTTGTGGAAGTGATCCCGCTGACCCTACAGCTTGGGAAGTAATAAAATCGTTGGACTCTGATCTCCTCCTGGCTCCTGAGCTTTATTGGCAAGACCCAGGAACTGCAGGCTCTTTGCCTGCAACAATGTGAACAATTTTTTCTTCTGAAAGTCTAGCCCAGAGTAAAAAGTTTCAGAACCACTGCAATCAACCTGCTTCTATCTTCCTGACAGTATGTTTCCGAGCACAATTCAAAGTGTTGGTGCTCACCTTGAAAGCCCTAAACAGCCTCAGCCCAGTAGACGTGAAGGAAAATCTCCACCCCCATCGTTCCCCCGAATATAGAATGAGATAAGCATTATAGGGTTGCCATATGTCCTCCTGTCAGGGGCTCAGGGGCTGAGCCAAAGGGGAAAGAGGAGTTGGAGAGCGAAGGGGAGGAATCTGAGGGGAGCTCAGGAGGGTATGACAGTGACCCGAGAGATTCCATGAGTCTCTCCAGCGAACATAGGCGCCGACTCCATGGGGCCTGAGGGGGCCCGAGCCCCCTCAAAAATTTTATTGGGGGGGCTCTGCCCCCCCAATAATTTAAGAAAATTATTCAGCGGCGCCCGGCAGAGCAGCCCTCTCGGCCACGGCAGCCCGGCTCTCCCAGCCCCCGGGGGCTGCCCTCCTCCCTCGCCTTGGCTCCCGCGGCCGGCGAGGGGAGCCCGGGCCACACGCGGCTGCTGCTGCCGCCGCCGCCTCTCCTGGGGGCGCCGCCTCCCGGGCGGGGCCGCTGCAGAAGGGTGAGTGGCGAGGGCGGGATGGGGCCGCGCGCTCCTTTCCTCGGCTGCCCTCGTCGCGCGCCTTGGCTCCCCGCCGCCACCGCCAGCCTTGCGCCCTAGCGCGCCCCCCACCGCCGCTGCGGCTGCGCTCCGCAGACTGGCCGTTTTATTTGGCTTTGAAAGCCCAGCAGCTGCAAATCAGGCGCTCTCCCCCTACCCGCGCCCAGCGCCTCTCCCCTTTCTCTCCCGCTTCTCCCTTTCCCAAGGAATCTGAGAAGACCTGCGTTTAATGAAACGTGAAGTGTGAAAACTTCCTGAGCTGCAGAGGCGACTCCTTAATGATGTTCCCAGATGTGGCGGGGCTGGAGAATGGGGTGAAGGCGCGCAGAGGCGCCTGCCGGAGAGGGAGAATCTCACCTTGCCGCGGGCACCGCTAGGGCCCGGGTAATGGGGGGAAAAGAGCTCTCCAAGCCGCGCGTAATTACGCACCGCAGAGATTCTGCCCTTGTGATGGGCGGCTTCCACCTCGCTCTGGAAAACAACCAGTCCTTGTTATCTTTTTTTATTAATTATTATTTCTTTTCGCGCTGGGGACTTGTTTCATGGGGCTGATGGGAGGGGAAGAGTCCGATCACTTGTTTAGAAAACGAAAAAGCGGGGGGGGGGGGGAGCGGGCTGCCAGCACCTCCGAGCTATTCCGGTGAAATTCAATTTGCACTGAATTCTAAAGATCCTCTCGCCGATTCTCTTCCAGGCTGTTACGCGCCGCAAAGACAGCTTGGAGGAACAGCCCACAAGGCAAAGCTGAAACTCCTTCCCTACCACAAAAATACTTTGCATTGGACTTTGTGGTTGGAAATAATTTCACTGGGTGCCCACCAGATACCTGAGCGGTTGCAGGGAGAATGGGGCTTTGGTAATCCTGGTCCCTAGTTAATTCTGAGAGGGTGTTTTTCGGTTTCCCATGTGAGGGACAGAAAGGATGAAATTTCCACCCTATCTGACACAGCCTCATAGAATCATAGAGTTGGAAGAGACCACAAGGGCCATCGAGTCCAACCCCCTGCCAAGCAGGAAACACCATCAAGCACTCCTGACATATGGTTGTCAAGCCTCTGCTTAAAGACCTCCAAAGAAGGAGACTCCACCACACTCCTTGGCAGCAAATTCCACTGTCAAACGGCTCTTACTGTCAGGAAGTTCTTCCTAATGTTTAGGTGGAATCTTCTTTCTTGTAGTTTGGATCCATTGCTCCGTGTCCGCTTCTCTGCAGCAGCAGAAAACAACCTTTCTCCCTCCTCTATATGACATCCTTTTATATATTTGAACATGGCTATCATATCACCCCTTAACCTCCTCTTCTCCAGGCTAAACATGCCCAGCTCCCTTAGCTGTTCCCAGTGGCGTAGCGTGGGGGGTGCAGGGGGGCCGGCCACACCAGGCATCTAGGGGGGGGGGGCGCTCGCACTCAAGTGCTAAAATCCACGGGTTAGGGGGCGCAAATTACTTGCCTTGCCCCGGGTGCTGACAACCCACGCTACGCCACTGCTCTGCTGCTATAGCTATTCATCAGTATGAATATTTAACTTCAAATCGCTATTAGCATGCCACGTTTTCCATGCAGTCATTTTAGCCTGCGTTTTGGCAGAACAACACGACTTGCAAAAAAACCCATAAGATTCTGGGCATGTTATGTAGATGGCATTTAGTCCTTAGATGGGCCTTATCAGGGTGAGTTTCGTTTCTAAAACCTGCTTTACGATAAAGCTTATTCTCTCAAATATTTAACCCAAAATCCAGAGGGCAATGAGATCATCACTTCTCCATTCTCACCACCTTCATTGCCATCTAAAGAGCTGCATGTTCCAGGTGTTTTGCGTACATTTAGTAAAGTGTAGCTTGTTTTCCTTTTTAAAAAAGCAAGGTGAAAATAATACCCCATGGCATCCCTCGCGCACCCGCAGCGTTCCCGCCCGGGGAGGCGGCGCCCCCAGGAGAGGTGGCGGCGGCAGCAGCAGCCGCGCGCGGCCCGGGCTCCCCTCGCTGGCCGCGGGAGCCAAGGCCCGCGACGAGGGCAGCCGAGGAAAGGAGCGCGCGGCCCCGTCCCGCCCTCGCCACTTACCCTCCTGCAGCGGCCCTGCCCTGCGGGGAACTTAGAAAACTTCCCGGGGCAGGACCCCGGTATGGGCCCCCCCAATATTTTTTATAAGTCAGCGCCCCTGTCAGCGAATCAGAAGATTCTCAGAAAGAGGCGCCCAGGGTCAGGGCAAGGGGGGCCAGCGGTGAGTCCCCAAGCG
The DNA here is from genome assembly GCF_964188315.1 of Podarcis muralis. Taxonomy (NCBI): domain Eukaryota; kingdom Metazoa; phylum Chordata; class Lepidosauria; order Squamata; family Lacertidae; genus Podarcis; species Podarcis muralis. Next base: position 2,559,681 of record NC_135666.1, on the reverse strand, counting down.
GCAGCTGGAGATCAGGGCCAGCTTCCCTGCCAGAGCGTAGCGGGGGGGAAGAAACCCACAGATCAGAACCGGCGTCCACTCTAGCAGGGAGAGAGAGAGAGCCAGAGCTGACCACGCCTCAGTCGGAGAGTGGAGGGGCGGAGCAGAGGTCAGTTCAAGCCAGCCCCTCCGAAGCAGGAAGCAGTGACAGGAGCAGTGTAGCCGTTAGGAGGAAAGTGGCTGGCTGGGCGCATGCGCCAAGTTCAAATGTGCAGGCGCGCAGGTCAGCAGAAAATCCGGATTGGGAGCCAGATCCCAAAGCCCGCCGGAGACAGGGGGAGGAGTCAGAGGAATCTGCCTCCGAAGAGTCCAGGAGGGGTGGAACCCCAGGGGGCAGGAGGACCCAGAGGAAAAAAGAGCAGAGGAAGAGGTGGAGCAAAGCCAGGGTGTTAAACTGGTGTAGGGGAGGGGAAGAGTCAGAGGGAGCTTCGACGGTCTAGAGTCACAGACGTAGGGATGCGCGCCACGGATGTAAAACCAACAATGAACTTCAATAAAGACTTCTGTATATAAAGAGACACTGGCGTGGGTCCTTTGTGAGCTGGGACCTGAGGCACCCCTGACAGTAAGCTCCCTCTCACGAAAAGTTTTTTTTTTTTTGCGAGCTCACAAAGATAGGAGGAGATGAATACGGAGGCGCAGGTGGCAGCACTGCAGGAGGCAGTCAGCAAGCTCTACGCCGAAGTAGCAACCTCCAGGAAGAGAGAGGAGGAAGCAGAGGCGCGCTGCAAAGATCTGCAAGCCAGGTGGGAACATTTGTACAAACAGGGACCCAGATCGGAGGGAGTTGGCCTCGGCGAGAGGGGGGCTTGTATAGTCTCGCACTTCAATGGGGACCTGAAACAGTATCCCAACTTCAGAGCAGACATTGTTTTTGCGCTAAGATTGCTTCAAAAAGACTTTAGAGATGAGGAGGAGAAAGTGGGGTTCATCATAACTCACTTGCATGGGGAAGCTAAATCCTGGCTGCGCAACTTATGGCGCGAGGATGATCCCGCCCTTCGGGATTCGGATGCTTTTATAGAGGCTATGGACGCTTGTTTTCAATCAACCATAGATGTAGACGTGGCCAGAAGGGAAATGCACGGCTTGCGGCAGGGCAAGGCAACGGTGAGACAATACCACTCCCGCTTTTTTGCGTTGGTAAATGCACTGCGCTGGGAAAAGGACTCTGCAGCAGTGAGGGATCTGTTCTGGGAGGGGCTAAATGCTTCTGTGAAAGATGAGCTGGCCAGGGGGGACAGACCTAGGACCACAGCGGAAGTTGTCCAGAGAGCGCTCACGATAGGAGTTCGGCTGGAAGAACGCCCTTGGAGCAGGGATGAGGGTCGCTTGGCACGCACACTGGCCAGAGCACCTCCTTTCATGCCCAGGGAGACCGGACGCGCACACTCCACGCCTCCTTTGGGGGAGGAGGCAGAGCCAATGGAGTTGGGTGGCGTTAAGGCTCAGACAACGACCAGAGCCCTAACACCGGGAGCAGCCAAGACGAAAACTCCTAGAGGGAGCAGGAAGTGCTTCATATGCGACAGTGCACAGCACATGGCCAAAGAGTGTCCCCAGAGGATCCAGAGGATCAAACAAGATGAATTTTAACAGGGAGAAATGTAAAGTATTGCACTTGGGCAAAAAAAATGAGAGGCACAAATACAAGATGGGTGACACCTGGCTTGAGAGCAGTACATGTGAAAAGGATGTAGGAGTCTTGGTTGACCACAAACTTGACATGAGCCAACAGTGTGACGCGGCAGCTAAAAAAGCCAATGCAATTCTGGGCCTCATCAATAGGAGTATAGCATCTAGATCAAGGGAAGTAATAGTGCCACTGTATTCTGCTCTGGTCAGACCTCACCTGGAGTACTGTGTCCAGTTCTGGGCACCACAGTTCAAGAAGGACACTGACAAACTGGAACGTGTCCAGAGGAGGGCAACCAAAATGGTCAAAGGCCTGGAAACGATGCCTTATGAGGAACGGCTAAGGGAGCTGGGCATGTTTAGCCTGGAGAAGAGGAGGTTAAGGGGTGATATGATAGCCATGTTCAAATATATAAAAGGATGTCACATAGAGGAGGGAGAAAGGTTGTTTTCTGCTGCTCCAGAGAAGCGGACACGGAGCAATGGATCCAAACTACGAGAAAGAAGATTCCACCTAAACATTAGGAAGAACTTCCTGACAGTAAGAGCTGTTCGACAGTGGAATTTGCTGCCAAGGAGTGTGGTGGAGTCTCCTCCTTTGGAGGTCTTTAAGCAGAGGCTTGACAACCATATGTCAGGAGTGCTCTGATCGTGTTTCCTGCTTGGCAGGGGGTTGGACTCGATGGCCCTTGTGGTCTCTTCCAACTCTATGATTCTATGATTCTATGATTCTATGAGAAGCACACTGCAGCCTCAGCAACAGTAAGAGGAGCTTTTCAGCAGGAGGATGAGCTGCAGGGAAACGACCAAGCCTGGTTGGAATCAGAGGCACTGGGGCCCAGCCAGGCAGGTTTCTGAAGCAGTCCCCAGAGATTCTGCAGCCCACAGACCCCCTCCCGCCCAAACCAGTGGTGCAACTCACTGCATCACTCCAGTTGCCCAATGGATTCACCCTGGACGTCCCCATTACCATTGACTCTGGTAGCAATGCAGACTTTGTGGGGGTGGACTTCATCAAGCAGCACCGCATAGCGCTTCTACCGGCCACGATGCCCCTGAACGTCGTCACAGTCGATGGCAGGAAGCTGCTAGGGGGGCAAGTGGTACAGCAAACACCGCCTATGGTGATGCAAATTGGGAATCATCGCGAAGTCATCAGTTTTAACGTCACTCACCTATCAGACACGCCCATAGTGTTGGGCATGAGTTGGCTGGATAGGCACAGCCCGGGATTGGCTTGGTACCAGCGCCAATTGACCTTCGGCTCCTCCTACTGCGCGGAACACTGCATCCAGCCCAGCCGGGAGGGGGAAGGACAGGAGGATGAACCACAGCTACACCTCAGCATGGTGCAGGCGGTACCAGACAAGTACAAGGAGTTTTTGGAAGTTTTCTGCGAGAAGGAAGCTGACAAGCTGCCGCCCCATCGGCCCTACGACTGTGCGATTGACCTCCTGCCGGGGGCGACGCTGCCGACGGGGAAGCTGTATTCCATGTCTGAGGACGAAAGGCAAGAACTCAGGGAGTTCATAGAGCTCAACTTGAAGCGGGGATTCATCCAAGAGTCCAAAGCAGTGGGGTTCAGTCCCGTGTTCTTCATGAAGAAAAAAGACACGCCCCAAAAGAGGCTTGTAGTTGATTTCAGAATCATAAACTCGAGGACAAAGCCCACGGCATTCCCCATGCCCAAGATCGACGACCTACTAGCGACGGTGAGGAAGGGGAGAATCTTCACCAAGCTGGATCTGCGAGGCGCATACAACCTGATACGCATGCGGGAGGGCAATGAGTGGAAGACGGCCATGTTTACGCCCTTAGGCACCTATGAATACAAAGTTATGCCTTTCGGACTCCAAAATGGCTCTCACACGTTCCAAGCATTTATGAACCACGTGTTAGCGGGACTCCTCTACAAGAAGTGCGTCTGCTTCCTCGACGACATCCTGATCTTCTCGGAATCGCAGGAGGCTCACGAAGGGGACGTCAAGGAGGTCCTGCAGAGACTACGGGAGCACAAGCTTTACGCCAAGCTGGAAAAGTGCCAGTTCGACGTGAAGGAAGTGGATTTCCTGGGTTACAAGCTGTCAGACAAGGGACTCGCCATGGACAGCGCCAAGGTCCGCTCGGTGCTGGACTGGAAGAGCCCACGCAATAGGAAGGAAGTCCAGAAGTTCGTCGGTTTCGCCAACTTCTACCGCAAGTTCATTAAGGGCTTTGCGAAGGAGACGGCAGCTATGACAGACACCCTCAGCTCCAAGAAAAAGAAGTTCATCTGGACGGACCAGGCGGAGCAGTCTTTTCAGAGACTCAAGCGTCTCTTCGCGTCCAAGGAACAGCTGCTTCACGTCAACCCCGGCAGACCGCTGAGGATCGAGACTGACGCATCAGACAAAGCGGTGGGGGCGGTCCTGTTGCAGCAAGATCCGCAAGGGAACTGGAGGCCCTGCGCATTTTACTCCAGGAAGCTCAGCAAGTCGGAGCAGAACTACACAATCTGGGACAGGGAGTTGCTGGCCATTCATGCAGCCTTCAAAGCGTGGCGGCACTTCCTCATCAGAGCCAGACACACAGTGCAGGTCCGCACGGACCATAAAAACCTGGAGTACTGGCGCACGGCGAGGTTCCTGAACCAAAGACACATCCGTTGGGCGGAGTTCTTTGCGGATTTCGACTTCAGGATAGAATACATCCCGGGAGACAACAACGTCATGGCAGATGCACTTTCCAGGAAACCGCAGTATCTGGAGGAAGCGGCGCCGGCGGCAGCTAAACACATTTTCACACCGGCAGTGTGGAAGTGCTCTGCAGCCACCGTTGACCTGGACGCAGTACGTCGCGCGTTACAGACGGATCCCTTCGCGCAATCCAAGATGGAAGAGGTGCGACGGGGCACAGCGAAGGACGCCGAGTTCCAGATCCGTGACCGACTGCTCATCCGCAAAGGGGCTCTCTACATGCCGGGAGACAACCTCCGAGCGAAAGTCCTGCAGCAGTTACACGACGCACCCAGCGCTGGACATTTCGGCCAGGACAAGACAGTGGAATTAGTAGCCAGAGACTTTTGGTGGCCCAAGATGAGGGGTGAAGTTGAGGATTATGTCGCTCGGTGTGACACATGCCAAAGGGCCAAACCAGTACACAGGGCGCTGGCGGGACTGTTGGAACCGCTTCCGACGCCGTTTGAACCGTGGGAGAGAGTGGCCCTGGACTTTGTCACAGATCTACCCAGCTCGAGAGGCAAAACGGCGGTGCTCGTAGTAGTAGACCTGTTCACCAAGATGGCGCATTTCATTCCTTGCACGAAGGTGGCCACGGCGGAACAAACCGCCAAGCTGTTCATAGACCACGTGTTCAGAGTTCATGGCTTGCTGAGATCTATCCTATCCGACCGGGGGCGCCAGTTCATCTCGAGTTTCTGGCAGAAGCTGCTGGGCATCCTGAACGTCAAAATCAACTTAGCGTCGGCACGACACCCGCAGACCAACGGACAAGCAGAGAGGGTCAACGCCATCATGCAGCAGTACTTGAGATGCTACGCGAATCAACAACCCTCGACATGGGTGGACTACCTACCGCTGGCCGAGTTTGCTTACAACAACACGAAGCACGCGTCTACAGGGGTGACGCCGTTCTTCGCCAACAATGGGCGGCATCCCAGAACCTTCCCGGGTTTGGAGACGAAGGGGGAGGGGGAGCCACAGGGGGCAGAGCACTTGGCAGCAGAGTTGCAGGAGGTCCACGAGCAACTCCGAAGGAACTTAGAGCTAGCAAAACAAGCCTACAAAGTGCAGGCAGACAGGCACAGGAGAGTCGGGGAAGACATCCAGGTGGGGGACTGGGTATGGTTAGCGGCCCAGGCAGTGCCAGCCAGAACGTTAGCTAAGAAGAAGCTTGGACACAAGCAGCTAGGGCCTTACCAAGTCGAGGCACAAATCAACCCAGTAGCTTTCCGGTTGACCCTTCCGGAGGGCTCCAGAATGCACCCGGTCTTTCATAGGTCGGTGCTTACACCCTACAAGGCACCACACAGGTTTCAGGCGCCAGGGACCGCACCAGACCCACGCAGAAAATCACCCACAGGGGGGGAGTCACAAAGGGCGACACCAATCAACGAGGTCACGGAGATTTTGGACTCGAGATGGGGGGAAGAGGGAATTGAATATCTCCTCGCCGAGGAAGGTACCCCGGCAAGCGCCAACAGGTGGGTACCGGACTATGCCCTGGAGGAGCGCTATCTCAAAGACGAGTTTCATGCACTCTTCCCACACAGACCTATGCCGGCAGATTATTTCGACGATTGGCTTTTCACACCCACACTTTCAGCCAGCACGTTCCAGGGGTTCTCATCAGCTGAGGAGACGCCACCGGAATGGAGCACCCCAAGGGGATCTTGTTCGGGGGTCGACACCGACCGTTCCTATTGGTGGGACGATCAACCGGAGGTGGGGTGGAGACGGGAACTGCAAGAGGGGCCCGGACACGCAGCACCACCCGAGGTACCGGAGGGTGAGTTGGACATGGACGTGTTGGGAGAGGGTTTTGGGTTTGAGCATGAATGCAAAGAGATGGAAGCGGAGGAGATCGACGTCGACGAGTCCAGTACGGAATGGGCAGATCCAACTGGAGGACTGCACGACAGGGGCACGGAACAGTATCCAGCACTCGCCCCCAAAGCACGGGAGCGCCCGGAACCCACGCCCGGAGAGGGGGAGGGGGGAAGGGGGGGCTTCGAGGGGGGGATGGATGTCAGGGGCTCAGGGGCTGAGCCAAAGGGGAAAGAGGAGTTGGAGAGCGAAGGGGAGGAATCTGAGGGGAGCTTAGGAGGGTATGACAGTGACCCGAGAGATTCCATGAGTCTCTCCAGCGAATCAGAAGATTCTCAGAAAGAGGCGCCCAGGGTCAGGGCAAGGGGGGCCAGCGGTGAGTCCCCAAGCGGCAGCTGGAGATCAGGGCCAGCTTCCCTGCCAGAGCGTAGCGGGGGGGAAGAAACCCACAGATCAGAACCGGCGTCCACTCTAGCAGGGAGAGAGAGAGAGCCAGAGCTGACCACGCCTCAGTCGGAGAGTGGAGGGGCGGAGCAGAGGTCAGTTCAAGCCAGCCCCTCCGAAGCAGGAAGCAGTGACAGGAGCAGTGTAGCCGTTAGGAGGAAAGTGGCCGGCTGGGCGCGCGCGCCAAGTTCAAATGTGCAGGCGCGCGGGTCAGCAGAAAATCCGGATTGGGAGCCAGGTCCCAAAGCCCGCCGGAGACAGGGGGAGGAGTCAGAGGAATCCGCCTCCGAAGAGTCCAGGAGGGATGGAACCCCAGGGGACAGGAGGACCCAGAGGAAAAAAGAGCAGAGGAAGAGGTGAAGCAAAGCCAGGGTGTTAAACTGGTGTAGGGGAGGGGAAGAGTCAGAGGGAGCTTCGACGGTCTAGAGTCACAGACGTAGGGATGCGCGCCACGGATGTAAAACCAACAATGAACTTCAATAAAGACTTCTGTATATAAAGAGACACTGGCGTGGGTCCTTTGTGAGCTGGGACCTGAGGCACCCCTGACACCACCTTTTCCAGGACATGTCCTCTTTTTCATGGGTAGAGTCATAGCAATCCATAGTTAAAAGTAGAAGTTGGCAAATGAGTATTAGTGCTGTCTTTTAAAGCCCTAAACGGCCTCAGCCCTGTATACCTGAAGGAGCGTCTCCACGCCCATCGTTCAGCCTGGACACTGAGGTCCAGCTCCGAGGGCCTTCTGGCGGTTCCCTCACTGTGAGAAGTGAGGTTACAGGGGACCAGGCAGAGGGCCTTCTCGGTGGTGGCACCCGCCCTGTGGAATGCCCTCCCATCAGATGTCAAGGAAATAAGCAACTATCTGACTTTTAGAAGACTTCTGAAGGCAGCCCTGTTTAGGGAAGTTTTAATATTTGATGTGTTAATGTATTTTTAATCTTTTGTTGGAAGTCGCCCAGAGTGGCTGGGGGATGACGACGACGACAACAGTCCTTGCTTGCTCTGGTCCCCTCACCCAAACCTTTAGCAATCTGGGTCTGTCTCAGCTTGACTTGACCAAAGCCTATTGACCATGGTATGTCTGCCCACAGACTGGCTGTGTTTCATTTTGCTTTGGAAAGTGGAAATTTATTATTTCCACCTTTCAATGGAAGTTGGATCAAACGGCCACCAACCTTTCTGGATCAGGGGTACATTTTGAATTTGGAGAGAGTGTGGTGGGAGGTGGGAGTCATAAAACTGCTGGCAGGGGTGTGTGGCAGAGCACAATGTGGCTGCCATGGGGAGGTAAAGGTAAAGGACCCCTGGACAGTTAAGTCCAAAGGCGACTATGGGGTTGCAGCGCTCATCTGACTTTCAGGCCAAGGGAGCCAGTGTTTGTCCACAGACAGTTTTTCCTGAACATGTGACCAGCAGGACTGAACCACTTCTGGCTCAACGGGACACCATGACAGAAACCAGAGTGCACAGAAACACTGTTTACCTTCCCGCCGCAGAGGTACCTATTTATCTACTTGTACTGGTGTGCTTTCAAACTGCTAGGTTGGCAGGAGCTGGGACAGAGCAATGGGAGCTCACTCCGTCACTGGGATTTGAACCGCAGACCTTCCGATCGGCAAGCCCAAGAGGCTCAGTGATTTAGACCACAGCGCCACCCACATCCCATGCCATGGGGAGGGCATGTCATAACACAAAGTTAGAGAGCAGCGTCTAGTCATTGCTGCTTCAGTCTCTCTCCCTCCCCAACCCCCACCTGACTGTGGACAGACAGATTTCAAAGGCTTAATAACCCCGTTTCCCCAAACACCGATCCTAAACCAAAGCCTAGACTGCCATCCTGCACCCACTTCCTGGGAATGAGCCCCAGGAAACCCAAAGAGGCCTGTTTCTAAGCCAGACACATTTACCGCCCTACAGCCAATTAAATGTGCATTGAATTCCTAATGAGTGCCTGGACACCAGGTGCTGCACAGCGAGAGACATGCTTGAACCTCTTCCCAAAGTTCTGAAATTTTACCATTTGGGAAGGGAATTATTTAACACCGGGGTCCCCAAACTAAGACCCGTGGGCCTGATAAGGCCAGAGGGACTTGTTTATCAGGCCCGCAGCAACCCCCACTGCTGCCGCCTGCTCTTACTGGCACTGTGCTGCACGGCTGCCCAATTCCGAGTCAGAGGAGCACCGGAAATAGCTTGTGCGCATGCGCAAGTTTTATTTCCGGTGCACATCCGGGTCGGAGGGCCCTGTGTACATGCACACAAACTATTTCCAGTGCTCCTCCAACCCGGAAGTGCGCCAGAAATAGCGTGTGTGCACGCATATGGGCACACACTCCCCAGTCCTCCGGCCCGCCATGCGATCAGTGCTGGAGACACTGGCCCAAGGCGCAGTAAGTTTGCTGACCCCTGATTTAACACCCATCTCCAGAAAACAACTCTTTTTATTTGCATATTTGAAAACAGGAACAGAGAGCATATTTAACCCCCTCCCCCGTCCCACTTACAACTTCGTACCAAATACTTTTCACTTTTCAATGGAAGCTGGATCAAATCTGTCCTGCATCCCTCATTCCACTTCCTTGTTCCTCAGACCCTTTAATCGCCCATCTGTCTGGTATTTGTAGGGGCAGCCCCATCTGAAATCCTATTGAACTCAGTGGGACTTACTTCTGAGTAAACATGGTTCAGCTTGCAGTGTGAAGCTGCCTAGTCTTCACCCAGTTACCTGGGAGTAAGCACCCTTGAATACCGTGGGATTTACTTATGAGTAGACAGAGCAATTGATGCTTTTGAATTATGGTGCTGGAGGAGACTCTTGAGAGTCCCATGGACTGTAAGAAGATCAGACCTCTCCATTCTGAAGGAAATCAGCCCTGAGTGCTCACTGGAAGGACAGATCCTGAAGCTGAGGCTCAAGACTTTGGTCTCTTCATGAGAAGAGAAGACTCCCTGGAAAAGACCCTGATGTTGGGAAAGATTGAGGGCACAAGAAAAAGGGGACGACAGAGGACGAGATGGTGGGACAGAGTTCTCGAAGCTACCAGCATGAGTCTGACCAAACTGCGGGAGGCAGTGGAAGACAGGAGGGCCTGGCATGCTCTGGTCCAGGGGGCCACCAAGAGGAGGACACGACTAAACGACTCAACAACAACAACAGACAGCTCAAGGCTCCATTTACAGTTAAGGAATAAACACTCCCAGTGTTTCCTGAGAAAGGGTTGGCCACTGAAGCATTGCAATTACAGAATGGAAAGGGGATTGGTGACCTTTTCCTTCAAAATTATAGGAGGGGCTTTGTGAGCCACCATCACCTTTTCCTCCATTTGGTGCAGGAATTTTATTTTCAGGGTAAACAGGAGTCCATTTTTGCTCCTACACACCACTTTTAATTGTTCTCCGGTACTTCGAGGGGAGGAAAAAGGAAAACCGGGGCATTCCAGGATCAAATCAGAAACTGGGATGGCTTATGCAATTCCTGGGCTGTCCCTGGAAAACAGGGGCTCTTTGAGAACATGCCTTCTCCCACCTCATGGTCGGACTATCCCTGATTGAGATTTCAGAAGGCTCTCCCTGCTCAGGAGGCCAAGGAAGGCAGAGAAAGCTGCAGGGAAACTATGGGAGTAAACAGCAAAAGCAAAAGCAAAAGCTGTGAGCTGTGGACCATTTCTGAGAATTTGCACTGTTAGAAATAGCACCCTGCCTAGTGTGCGAAACCCCGATAGGCAGGAAGAGCATCCTGTTTTTCATATCAGTGGTTTCTATTTCCTGCTCCACCTTGAATGCAAAACAAGATAGCAGTTTCTCTCCTCTTTGCACAACACAGCAGCAGAGATCTCGCCGTTTCACCCCACATGTTATGTTTGGTTTATGCTGCACGCAAACCTTATTTCACATGCATATATCTGGAGTGTGTTACAGGAATTTATGTTGTTACTGAAATTACGGGGGGACGGGACATCTTTATAGTTATTAAATGTTACAAATATTATGCCTGAATGTATCCTTTCGACTTGACAGCTCAGGGAAGATACCTAGTGATACGGAAGGAACAAGGGGGGGGGGGTACCCATCCTTCCCCACCGCTCCCTGAAGGGGTCCGAGGCGATGGCCCCTGCAGTGCCCAGCCGGCCTCGAACCCTCAGCCCCCGCACCATTGCATAGGCACCACACTGTACCCCTGCCTTGTAAATAAAAGGCTCTCTTTCCTGTCTTCATGCGGGCGGAATAAGCCCCATCTTTCCTATGCCTTTCTCTCGCCCTATTCCTAACGTGAGTCGACCGTATCATATTGTATCCCCCATTCATAAAACGCGCTGCGCTTTAGCCAATCACAGCCGTGCATTCGTCCTGCAGGAGCTAGCTCAGGGAGCTCTTGCACGCCTCATTTAACCTCCTGACAAGCTACTGACGGCCCCCCACTGTGAGAACAATGGATCCGAAACCCCGGACCTCGTAAAACTGTCAAATTCTGGATACAATGTGTCCATTTTGTTTCCGCTTTGATCACCAATACGGAATAGGTCAGAAAGCATAGAAAACCTTTGGAAATTGATATAAAATCAACCATAACTCCGATTTCCTAGCTCTTGGTGTCATTCAACTCAGCTCCCTTTGGACTCCATGATGCCACCCCGACCTCCATAATCCCTGAAGCGGCAGGGCACATACACAGGAACTTCCTAATCCTGTCAGATCGTTTCGCCTAACCCTTCCTCCGGGCAATACCAGGTGGCAGACGATGCATATCTCTGGCCCTTTGTCTTGCCACCACCGGTACTTGATAAATGCTTATCTATGTGTATCTCTCACTCTACATATTTCCCCCTCCCTTATCTCAAATGTTAATTAGTGTAACCCCACCTTTCTCTGAGATATTCATGACGTGTGTAATATATTCATGATGTAATCCATGAAACCCAACCTTCCCATAATGTATTCATGACACTGTATTCTGGGACTTGGAGGGAACTTTTAAAAGTTTATGTCGCCCCATTCTCGGGGTTCAATCTTGTCTTGAACCTGTTGCGCAATAAACTTGGATCTCCTGCAGTTTGCTCCTGTCCGGCTGAGCTCATTTTCTTCCGCAGGGACCCGCGGACTTACTTAGTCCGACGAGCTGGGTGACAGAATAGCCCTGCACCCAGATTTTTCCGTAACACTAGCGTTATAAATAATATAAAATCAACCCCTTTGCCAATTTCCTCCATTCCAATGCCATTTTGCCCTTGGAAAAAGGACTCCTTTCCCTCCCACCATAATCCCTCAGACACATACACTCCTCCCTTCCCAGGAAATGCCCAGAGCTTATCGTTAGCCAAGGAAAGCTGAATCCCATCACCAATTTGCCCCAGGATCTAGATACCAAGGGAATTATACTTTGGGTGGTGGGCAATTAAGATGTGTTAGCCGATGTTAATCTTGTTCTTGGGGACTTGCCCCAACATGTCTGTTTATGTTAACTGGGTATAACCCTCCCCTTTCTGGTGTTTTAGTGATGTAGCAATGATGTATTGGTGATGGTGTCTGAACTGTATTCTGGGATATGGTGGGAACTCTTAAAAGTCAATGTCGCCCTTTGTTCAGGCTTCACTTGCTGCTGCTGTTGAACCTGTTGCGCAACAATAAAGGCTCTCAGTCTACTGACTGCTGTTTTGCTCCAAATTGCTTGGCTGGAATTTCCTTCTTTTACTGACCGCAGGGACCCACGGGGGACTGGTACCCCGACGAGCTGGGCTGCTGAGTAGTCTCTCAACCCAGAATTTTCTTTAACAGATGGTGCCCCACGTGGGGCTAGTGGTTCTCCTGTGTGGTTTGGCAGGAAATCTTGAATTTTCCAGCGTGCACCAGGCAAGCTTAGCCTGGGGAAATTGTCCTCATCTCAGGCCATACTGCGCAGGCGTAACCACAGAGGTAAGTCCCAGGAAAGGGTGGGCAATTTGCTCTTGGGTCATTTAACAGAAAGGCGAGTAGAAAGCTGATCCATAGAATCGTGGAGTTGGAAGAGACACCCCAAAGGTCATCTAGCCCAACCCCCTGCAATGCAGGAATCTCAACTCAAGCATCCATGACAGATGGCCCTCCAACCTCTGCTTAAAAAACCTCCAGGGAAGGAGAGACCACCACCTCCCGAGGGAGACCGTTCCATGGTCAAACTGCTCTTACTGTCAGAAGGTTCTTCCTGATGTTTAGTCAGAACCTCCTTTCTCATAACCTGAAGCCATTGGTTTGAGTCCTCCCCTCCAGAGAAGGAGAATACAAGCTTGTTCCCCCTCCCATGGGACAGCCCTTCCGATATTTGAAGATGGCTCTCCTATCTCCTCTCAGTCTCCTCTTTTCCAGGCTAAACATCCCCAACCTCATCAACTGTTCCTCCCAAGGCTTGGTCTCCAGACCCTTGATCCTCTTGGTCACCCTCCTCTGCCCACCTTCCAGCTTGTCAACATCCTTCTTAAATTGTATTGCTCAGAATGGGATACAGGATTCCAGGTGCGGTCTGGCATCTTGAATGGAATAGCATTCCGGTAGCAATTGGCTTTCTTCTGTTGTAAGGAGACGGTCAATCAGTTCCTTCCTTAGCAGACCATAAGCTTCAGATGAGCCCACAGTGTGATGCAGCAGCAAAAAAGGCTAAGTCTATTCCACACTGCTTCCACTGAAGTCTAGTGTCCCAATCAAGGGCAGTAATGAGTCTATGGCACATGGTCTGACTCTGTATAAGGCTGCCTTATACATAGTTCCCATGTTACTCTGGTCTGCTTGGCATTCTGAATACCCCAGCTGCTGAGAATCACAAGTGTGGATGAGGCCATTGTGCTTACGTCTTGCTTGTGAGCTCCCTGTCGGGGCACCTGGTTTCCAGGTCTGTCTTTTGCCTGATCCATCAGCCGGGCTCTTTTGACGCTCTTTTGGCCCCCTTTTACAGATGGCTAACTGGATAAATCAAGTGAGAAGAAAACACTTTCACTTTGCACTGCTGAGCATATGTCAAACTTTTGGCTATTACTGTGCACTCAAAACCTGCGTCAGACTCAGAACTCTGAGAGGGACGGGGAGAGTCAGAGGCTGCCAGAAGTTGCAGAGAGAAACAGCCAGACCAGGAACACCTCCAGGCTGAGAAAACTGCCCAGCAGAAGTCCAGGTAGTGAAAACACCCCTCTATTCTGCTGGAATTAAGCAGAGGTAGGGATCCCTCCTGCAGGAGGAAATTGGGAGGGGGATTGGGGGGGGTATTTTGCAAATGCCACAAGGCGCCTTCTGCACTTGGTTTTGTAGAGGCGGTTGGTGGTTGGAGGCAAAGTCTGCCCTCCTGGGTGATGCTCTAAAAGGGAGGGGGAAAGGGGGGCACAATCCATGCCAAGGATTCATCTTTTTCTGTTTTTATATAATTTTTATTAAATTTTCTGTTTTACAATTGAAAATACTCATTTTACATCCTTAAAATAGCAATGACTTCCCTTCTTCTCTTTCCATGGTTCATTTTACATATCATAAATCCCTGCATATTTTACAAAAACTAAACCATTCAGTAGTCCATTCTTGCATCCATCCAGACTTACTTACACTGCTGAATTTATCTTTATGCCACCAGCATTTTCAGCTGTACACAATTATTTCCCATATATTCAATAAACATTTTCCTATCTTCTCTAAACGTATGTTCTTCTTGTTCTCTTACTCTGTACGTTAAGTTTGCAAGTTGTGCATATTCAGTCAACTTAAGTTGCCAGTCTCCTTTGGTGGGACTTCGCTCGTTTTCTATTTGGGGGCTAACAAAACACAGGCCGCAGTAGTAGCATACATAAATAACCTTTCCTGACACCTGGGAATTTCCATCTGAATTATCCCCAACAGAAAGGACTCATCTTTTGTTTCCCAGTCTAATAACAGATTTATACATTTTAAACAAAAGTTTCTCTTTGTTTTGTAGAAGTTCTTTTTTGAATTGTCAGCTTTGGTCTGAAAAACCATTCTTTCTATCTACTTTAAACATTTCATGTGACAGATGTTATTGCAACCAATCCGTAATATGGCTCCTTACATTTTCCATTGATTTCAGCATTCCTTGTTTTGCTAGAGTGGACATGCAAGGGAATGTTTGGTCCAGCGAGTTGAAACTTCCTGTTGCATGTGACTAGTGGGTGGGCGTGACCTTTCCAGACCTGGCAAAAGGCCAAGTCACCTGCCGCCTTTCTCTTTCCTCCCCTTTTTGTCCTGCCAGCTTCCTGCCTCACCTGCCTGGACTGCTGGCTGCCACAGCAGTTCCCCAGGTCATCTCCCATATGGGGTAAACCTGTTTGTACATGTTTGTAACTTTAAGCCTTAAGCCTGCCTTCAGGGATCACACTGTGCTCGGCCAGATCATAAGTAAAACAACTTTTCATTACTTATGAATAAGACTGTGGTGTCTTTATTCTTTTAGGAGGGATTCAAAAGGGTCTTACAGGGAATATTAGAACATATCTCAATCTAGACAAGCCAGATTGAATTGTGTATTGTCTTAAGAAATTCGCATGAGTTTGCAACCAGCTGCGTCAGAAGCAGACTGCACTCTGCTAAGTGAAGAAACTTGCTAGCACAAGTTAGAAAGGATATTAATAAACAATATATTCTCTCCTGCCACCCTGAACATTCCCACAAGACCATCTAGTCCAACCCCCACAACGCAGGAATCACATCTAAAGAATCCATGACAGATGGCCACCCAACCTGTTTAAAAACCTACAAGGAAGGAGATTGCACCACCTTGTGAGGGAGTCTGTTGCACCATCAAAGAGTTCTTGCCTTCAGAAAGTTCCTCCTAAGGCTTAGTCAGAATCTCCTTTTTTGTAAATCAAATCCACTGGTTTGGGTCCTGCCCTCCGGAGAAATAGCAAACAAGCTTGTTCCCTCTTTGGTGTGGCTAGAAGGGTCGTTCTCAGGTGAAGTCATTCGGTTTAGAGTTTGATTTGTAGCCATGTTTACCCAGAACTGAGCTTATCTGCAAACTTTCTTGCCTTGTACAACAAGTGGGAATGGAAGGACCTCTAAGTTTTGGTTCTTCCAGTTTCTACGGTTCCCTTTTGGACTTAGACCCCTCACAAGGAGTTCAATGTTTTTTCACTGGAGCCAAGGTAGAGGGCCAGCAACCTTTAGCTCATTGAATGTTGCTTCCTTAGCTACCAGTCTTAAGTATCAGAGAGGACCAATTTACGGATTCCCCAAACTTTGTTTTTGACTAAGGACTCCAGTAGCAGGAAAGTCCATGCAGAGAAACTGAGTTTCCAACACTGAGAGTCCCCCAGGAGTTCTGCAAATGACTTTTGGTGTTTTTAATGCAGGATTTCTGGACCGCTGTGAACCTTGATGGCAGCTTGTCTTTCTGCAACAGGCAGCATGGCCAAAGGTGAGTCTTTTCCTGATACTGACCATCCTGAGGTAGCACCACAAATGCTGCATGGTTTGCTTATGACTTCAAGGTGGCCACAAACAGGTCTTCTCCTTGGATCATGCTGAGGGTAGAAACTGTGGTCAGGGTGCCCACTGGAAAGAAACACCACAACACATTTTCTGTGCACCCTCAACTGGCAAGAGAAAAAGGGGTAGGAAATTTCCCTTGTACGGTGGAACCTCGGTTTTCGAACGTAATCCGTTCCAGAAGACCGTTTGAGTCTTGAAATGTTTGAAAACTGAAAACTCAATACAGAAGCCTCAACACAATATGGAAACTCAAAATGGAAGCTGCGCAGCATGTTCAACTTCCGAAAAGTGTTTGAAAACCGAAGCATTTCCTTCCGGGTTTACGGCGTCCGAGTTCTGAAATGCTTGTCAACGGAGACGTTCAAAAACAGAGGTTCCACTGTAGCTTCAATAGAATCACAGCACTGCAAAGTTGGAAGGGACCCCAAGGGTCATCTAATAATAATAATAATAATAATAATAATAATAATAATAATAATAATAATATTACTTATACCCTGCCCATTTGGCCGGGGGCCCCCAGCCGCCTTCTAAAAGTCAGGTAAAGGTAAAGGTACTCCTGACCATTAGGTCCAGTCATGGACGACTCTGGAGTTGCATGTATATCTCACTCTATAGGCTGAGGGAGCCAGCGCTTGTCCGCAGACACGCAGACAGCTTCCAGGTCATGTGGCCAGCATGACTAAGCCACTTCTGGTGAACCAGAGCAGCGCACGGAAACGCCCTTTACCTTCCCGCTGGAGCGGTACCTATTTATCTACTTGCACTTTGACGTGCTTTCGAACTGCTAGGTTGGCAGGAGCAGGGACCGAGTGATGGGAGCTCACCCTGTTGCGGGGATTCGAACCGCCGACTTTCTGATTGGCAAGCTCAAGAGGCTCAGTGGTTTTAGACCACAGCACCACCGGCGTCCCTAAAAGTCAGGTAGTTGTTTATTAATCTAGTCTGATCCCCTGCAATGCAGGAATCGCAACTACCGCACGCATGGCACACGGCTAGCCAACCTCTGCCTAAAAACCTCCACGGAAGGAAAGTCTGATGCTCTTGGCATCAGAAAGTTCTTCTTGACGTTTAGTCAGAATTGCCTTTCTTGTAAAACAAATTAGGTAACTAATAAGTAGCACGCCTATGAAACATTTGTAAGACTTTTGTGTGTGTGTGTGTTAGTCTCAGGAACTTTGCTGACATGGTATTTTTTATCTCTTATTTAGCCAGACCAGACAAAGAATTGAGAATTCTGCTCATTGGCAAAACCGGATCCGGGAAGAGCGCAACAGGAAACACCATCCTGGGGGCTGAGAAATTTAAAAGCACATCCAATCTTGATTCAACAACCAAGACCTGCAAAGGAAGAGAAGCCACTGTAGGTGGCAGGACAATTGTTGTTGTTGACACACCTGGGTTCTTTGATACAGCATATAAGAAACGCTTCACACGAGAAGAGCTGAAGAAGTGCGTTGACATGGTCTATCCTGGAGCTCACGCCATCCTCGTCGTGATAAAAGCGGGAAAGATCACAAAGGAGGACCAGGAAACATTTCAGCTCGTGAAAAGGCTCTTCAAAGATGAAGGAAAGAACTATCTGATTCTTTTATTCACCTATAAAGATGAGTTAGATAAGAATCATTTAACTATAAATGAGTTCATACGAGGCGCTGAGGGGAACCTTAAGGATCTGATTGAGATGTCCGAAAGACGAATGATTGCTTTTAACAATGTGGCTGATGAAGAAGAAAAGGAGAGTCAGGTGAAGGAGCTCATTGAGATGATTGATGGCTTGGTGGCACTCAATGGCAGAACACCACTGTACACCGAAGAACAATTCAAAAAGGACAGCTCAAAATGCTGTAACTTTTTGTAATATCGGCAGTGAGGAGTCGGGAATCAAGGATGGAGATATGTTTGCCCACCACCGTTTTCTTTTCTTTTCTTAATAATAATTTTTATTAGTTTTCAATTACTATCCAATAATAGCCTCATTATAACAATACCAATTTATAATACAATTATAATACCAATCGTTCAAATACTGGGTCATACAATTTAGATAGTGGCCCCCACATGCTAGAATTGATGGCTTGATTATTTTCTTTATTTCTGCATTCCAAAATCTTATTACTTTCCATTACTTTCCCTTATACAACAACTGCAATATTAATAACTGTCAGTTTGCATTTTCTTAGTGCAGAAAGATCTTTCCTATTCTATTTAATTCAAGAAGGTTCTGGAAGCTTCTGTGTGTGAAAGAAACAAGCAGAAGGTTCATGATGTTTGGGTTATTCCTTCAGAGAAGCTGAGTCCAGCTGCATTAAACTGGTTCTGTTTTCTTTTCTTTCTATAAAAGTTGAGGCCAGAAGGAGCCTGGGTTTCTCTTTCTCTTTCTTTTCCTTCTAGTGTGCTGTTCTGTACATAGTACGCTTAGTGTGAAGGTTTAGACTTGTTATAGGTTATTGTAAGTTGAAGTCTGCAAGTGGATTCCTTATTGACTGTGCCCATCCTGAATGTGTTGGATTTGTGACCCTGATGCTCATCTGCCTTCAGTAGCAGTAAAGCTCTGCTGGATGAAATATTCATTGTCTCTGGTCTATTTTGGGGGGAATCCTGCAACGTGTTTGAGTTTTATTGGCAAGACCCAGGAACTACAGTGGTACCTCGGGTTAAGTACTTAATTCATTCCAGAGGTCCATTCTTAACCTGAAACTGTTCTTAACCTGAAGCACCACTTTAGCCAATGGAGTCTGTAACCTGAAGCGTATGTAACCCAAGGTACCACTGTACAGCATGTTTGCCTGCAACGATGTGAACAATTTTTTCTTCTGAAAGTCTAGCCCAGAGTAAACAGTTTGAGAACCACTGCAATATACCTGCTTCTATCATCCTGACAGCCCCTGCCCCCTCTGGTCTCCTCGCCCCCCAACCTGTGGCAATCTGGGTCCGTCTCCGCCTGACTTGACCAAAGCCCATTGATCACGGGATGCCTGCCTGCAGGGACTGGCCCAGAAAAACAAAGAATCATGGAATGGCAGAGTTGGAAGGGACCCCAAGGGCCATCTAGTCCAACCCCCTGCAATGAAGGACTCTTCCCCCCAAAGTGGGGCTTGAAGCCACGTCCCTGAGATCTCTACCAACTGAGCTAGCCTAGTAATCCCTCGCCTGGCTCTGTGCTGGACCCAAACTGGGGGAGCAAGATTTATTTATTTTTAATTTTTTTATTCAAAATTAAAACAAAACATATTATCCAGAAACATATCATCCTTAACCCCCCCCCCCATTTTTCCTCCTTCCCCCTACCCTCCCACACAACCCCCACCCCACCCGGCTTCCCTCAGTTCCAGTCTTTGGTTTCTCTAAGAATGCTGTTTTCTGCATGTTACACACTTGTGTAAATCCTCAAACTATTTAGCTGATGGTTATCAATAAAAAGTTTGTGAATGTTTATTCAAAGCCAGCCAAGGAGTCCAGTTCGCTTTGTTGCGTCTTCAAATACTTTGTAAAGGGTTCCCATTCATCTTCAAATCACAGTTATCCTTGTCCCGTAGCTTATATGTCAGTTTTGCCAGTTCTGCATAGCGAGAACTGGAAGCAAGATTTATTGGGGTGTTCATACTGCAAGCCTCTCCACCCTATGCTCAGGTTGCATTTGTGGCTGGGACCACACAGTGGCGTAGCTGGCTGCTTGGGCGCCCGGAGCAGAGCACGCTGCGTGGAGACTCTGCAGAGTCTGCCTGGCAGACGCAAGCCCCACGCTGCCGTTTCGGGCAGTGTGGAGCCTGCAGGTGCTCACGCCACCACGCCACTCCCAGGAGAGACACGTGGCTCAGGGGCGCTGCCGGCCAGGCCCCGCGGTAAGTGCCCCCCCCGCGGTGTGCCATCACCCCTCTCAGTGATGACACCTGGGGCCGTCTGCACCCACCACACCCCCCTTCCTACGCCACTGGAACCACATATCCTAAGAGCAGCAGAGTCTCCAATCGCCTCTGAATGCCACTGTTTGGGAATCACAGGTGAGGAGCGTGTGGCTGTGACAGGATGCAGGACAAGGTGGGTCCCTGGCCAGATCCAAATATTGGGCTCGTCTTACATAGTGGCTCCTAGGTCCTGTTCATCACTTCTAGGAAATCTGACCCCCCTTTTTCCACAGTCTTGAACTCACACACAAGCACACAGGGGTCTTCCTTCCCCCAAGGCCACATTCTACACTCTTCTAGGCTTCTTTGGTTTGGTAAATAGCTTTGTTGCAGAGTCACGTGAATCCGTATCACTGCAAGAGGGAGAAAAACTGAGCACGGCTTTTAAGCCATGTAGGTTGAGACGAACACAGGAAGTTGCTTTTGGGTGAGGCAGGAAGAAACCAGATGTGATTACACATTGCTTTTGGTGCAAAGCCAGCCGCCTTGGGAAATCAACTGGACATGGCCAGAGCATTTTCAAGAAAGGCAGCCAGAGCCTTTCACACAACCCCCCCACCCCACCCCCATTTCCTGGTCACGTTTTTAAATAGTGGGCACTCTTGGTTCTTATTTCAAGCCATTGAAGGCAATTGCTCTAGAGCAGTGGTGGTGAGCCTATGGCACTCAGAGCACCCAGTGAGCTTCATGGCTGAGTGGCAGGGATTCGAACCCAGCTCTCCCAGCTCTGAGCCTGACATTCGAACCACTACTGCCGCTCACTGAACTCTAACCTTCCAAGTTAAGTTATGTTGCTCGTCTTGCCACACAAGAGTTTATTTCTTTATTAATTACATTTATATCCCACCTTTTCCTCCAAGGAGTTCATAATTCTCTCCCTCCCCATTTTACCCTCACAACAACCCTGTGAGGTAGGCTAAGCTGAGAGTGAGTGACTGGCCCCAGGTCACCCAGTGAGATTCATGGCTGAGAGGTGGGGATCTGAACCCTGAGCAGTCAGGGATTTCCTGGTCTGACACTCTATCCCAGGGTTTCCCAAATGCGGGTCTCCAGCTGTTTTTTGGACTACAATTCCCACCATCCCTGACCACCGGTCCTGCTAGCTAGGGGTGATGGGAGTTGTAGGCCAAAAACAGCTGGAGAGGGTATGGAAGACCAATATGAGCTATTTTAGGAGGCAGATGACCCAACTTGAAAGTAAGAAAACACACGCCAAATAATGTAGCCCAGCAAAGCGCACCCAATTGCAATCCCCGTAGCGACCAACAACCAATCTGCCACGAGACGCGGTACATTCTGCCTCCTGCCAGAAACTTGCTCCGCTCTTTGCCTGGCCCATCTGCTTCCTGTCATGTAACTCCTGAGATCTGCACTGGTTATGTCGGGCTCCAAGTACAGCTCGTTGATGTAATAGCCTCCTCCGTTCTCCTGAACCATGTCTTGGATCATGTCCATTAGCTCGGAGACCTGCTCCTCCCTCTCTTCCCCTTCTGCCCTGTTATTGAAAGCGCAGAAGCGGCGGCCACATTTCTCCATCAGCTCCTTGACAGCCTTGTTCTCTGACCACCCCACATAATCCCGCAAGGAGCCTCCACCTAAATCTTCTTTGCGGGTGAACAAGACCACCATGTGCTTGGTGGCCTCCAAGCCAAAGACATCCTGGACTTGCTTCGCTGCTGCCTCATCTTCTGCTGTGAAACGGCCCACCTGAGTCACGAAAACCAGAGCGTGGGGACCAGGCCTGGACAGCTCAATGCAACGGATGATCTGGGCTGCTAATTCTTCATCACTGAAGGCACCTGAGCTCAAAATATCTGCTGTGTCCACCACCAAGACAGTCCTGCCATTCCAGGTCCCCTGGCCTCTTTGGCAGGTCACAGTTGTTGTTCCTGGCCTGAGCGCCGACACGAATTCTTTCCGGCCAAGGATGGTGTTTCCCGTGGCACTTTTCCCGCAGCCTGTTTTACCGACGAGGATTATCCTCCGTTCTCTGTCTTCTCCTGTGAGCAATGGAGGAGATGTTAGAGAACAGGAGATCAGAAACCAAAGGGTTAGAGTCCTCTCCAGGTGAAGCTCAACCCTTTTCTGATATTCAAGGCAACACCTCACTGCCGTCCAGTAAAGCTGAGGGGTGAAAATGGCAGCAGCTCACCTGTTTGTTGTTGGGGATGGAAATCAGGCAGGAGAATAGGATGGGGATTTGCTTCTGCTGCTTGTCTGATACAGTGGTACCTTGGTTTTCGAACGTAATCCGTTCTGGAAGAATGTTTCCAAAACGTTTGAAAACTGAAAACTCAATACAGAAGCCTCAGTACAATAGGGAAACTCAAAAAGGAAGCCGCGTGGTATGTTCGGCTTCCAAAAATCATTTGAAAACTGGAGCAGTTACTTCCGGGTTTTCGCCATTCAAAACCCGAAATGAGGTGTTCAACAACCGAGGTTCCACTGTATTTCCTTCCCATTAAAATTAGTGGCCTTTGTGTTGAAATGAACGGTGTGGTATTGTGTAATTAATCACAACATCCATTATGATCCGTGCTATTTTTGTAGAAAAAAGAGTGTGCTGGAGCTCACCAAAAACTTCTCCCTTGTTCTGTAACACTAACACACCTGAGAGGTACCACAGCTGAGCTCCAGCTGAAAAAATGCCCTGGTTATTATTATTTGTTAAATTTGTATGTCACCCTTCATCCAAAATGTACAGGGCTTTTCACATCATAAAAATACGAAACGAGAAAACAAAATACATAATGAAACAAGGACAAAAACAAACCAATGACCCTGCTCCCACAAACACATTTAAAAGGCCATAGAAAGTTAATCAGCCCAAGGCCTGGCTGAAGAGAAACTTTTTCTCTTGGTACCTAAAGGATCTGCAATGAAGGCACAAGGCAGGCCTCCCAGGGAGAGCATTCAACAAATGGGGAGCCACTGTAGAAAAGGCCCTGCTCTTGTGTTGCCACCCTCCGGACCTCTTGAAGAGGAGACGCACAAAGAAGGATCTCAAGGGATGATTGCAGGAACCGGGCCGGTTCATATGGGGAAATTTAGCATGTTAAATTTGGCCATGGTGGATAGCAAGACGAATCAGGTAGTTTTTGTTGGAAGCTGGACTGCAGTGGAAGGAAAACTGTGCTGATTGTGCCAAGCGCAGCTTAGACCCAGGTTATCTGAAGGACTGTCCTCTCCCATAAGAATTTGCCAGGCTGCAAACAAAGGTGACAATCTGAATTTTTCAGATGGTTTATTCCTGTAGATCATGACATTCGTACAGTTGGTATCGTTCAAAATCCAAGCCGGTTCATATGAGGGAATACAGTCTTTCAGATAGCTTGGCCTGAAGCTGTAAAGGGCTTTAAAGGTCCTTGAATTTTGCCTGGAAAATGATGGGTAGCCAGAGAAGCTGTTGTAACCAGGGAATCGTCTGCTCCCTGTAACCTTCAGGAAGGGGAGAGCTGGGAATACTGGTGCGGTTTCAACTGGAACTATTAAAAATGAAGGGATAAATAATGTTTGTGGGACAGTAGCTAATGTAGATTTCTCCCCCAAAATGTGATGTTTTGCCTTCTTTCTTACCTTCTCCGACGGAATCTTCATCTGCCTGAAATATTTGTGATAGTTTAAGGTTAGTCCAGAGAAGCCTTCGGTTTGCAGACTTGAACACTAATTTGGTGCTAGTTGAGAAATGCTTTTAAATCTTTTATTTATTTATTTATTATTATTATTATTATTATTATTATTATTATTATTATTAAATCACCCACTACTCTTCTTTAAGAACAACACCCCTGAATCTTCTCAGTGCTCTGAGGCCTCACTTTTTGCAAAGTGCACAGACCCTGAGAAACAGAGATGCCGTATTTTTCCATGTATAACACGCCCCCTTGTATAAGATGACCCCTTTTGGGGGGGACTGCGACAAAAAATGGGGGGGGGGATTGCCACAGCCACCAATTGTCTGCACGCTCACTGCCACAAGCCCTCCTGCACACTACACAAAACCACACACAATTGCACGCAAGCATCGCCACTGCCGCTAATCAATCGCCCAATTGCCGCAGCCAATCGTAAGCAGGCCTTGACGCAGACACCAATCACCCCCCCCAACCGCCAATGCCAGTCTGTGGCCGGCCGCCACCACCAACCACCAGTTTTCTCCTGCTCTGGAGGGCGGGACTCGAACCCATGGCTTCAAGTTATGAGAAAGGAGATTCTGACTAAACATCAGGAAAACCTTTCTGACAGTAAGAGCAGTTCAACAGTTGTGGACTCTCCTTCCTGGAGATTTTAAAGCAGAGGCTGGGTGGCCACCTGTCAGTGATTCTTTAGCTGTGTTTCCTGAATTTCAGGAGGTTGGACTAGATGACCCCTGGGCCCCCTTCCAACTCTACAGTTCCAAGATTCTATGAATTACCTTTCTACTCTCCTTTCTGTTAAATGACCCAAGAGCAAATTGCCCACCCTGTCTTGGGGCTTACCTCTGAGGTTTTCAGCAATGGTTCACGTGACATGTTTTCTCCCGTGGCAATTTTCTTGCTTCAAGGTGACAGCCTTCCAGGATTTGTTCCTGCAAACAATGCAAGTTACTCATTTGTCTGAAAGCCAGCCTGCCCCGTGAGCCGAAGGGAGGGCGCGGGTGCAACCTCTATGGTGATACATCAACCCCAGTGCAGGGCTTGCTAAACTCAACAGAATTGCTGAATTGCAATTCCAAGTGCAACCTTCACCAAGTCTGCTCAGGAGCAAGTCCTACTGAATTCAGTGGGGCTTCTTCCCAGGCAAGTGCGGTTAGGATTGCAGCGTTCACTGTCTTATAAATTTAAGTCTTATTTATTTATTTCTAGAATATTTTTTAATGGATTTTCAATTTTTAACATTTTTATAACATCATATCTCCATTTACAGTATATGTTTTTAGCTACAATTTAATTTATATTTAAAGTAGATAATTAAATGAGCAAATTAAATGAATTCTCATATGCAGAAGATATTAAAAAATAAATTTAAGGACCCGCAGAAATAGGGGGAAGGAAGCCAAACTTTGAAATGCTAAAATGATTGTGAAATTAACGAAATGTATAAATTTCAAAAGGATAAATAAAACTGTTTTTGAAAAAGCTCTTAATATTTTTATAATTGCACAGAAGTTGTTGCAGAAGAAGAAACCCGAGAATCTTGAAGTTGTTGGAAGATTCCTTCCTGTTTTTGCTGCAACAGACTCTGGGTCTTTCTTAGGAGAGAGCCTCCTTGAAAAACGTCTCTGGTTTTGACCCTGTTCTCTTCACCCCTTCCCACCTACCTCTTTGGAGATCACAGGTGTGGCTCCTCCAGATCTTTCCTACTTCTGGACTTTCTTGGACGACATTCTTTTCCTGAAGTGCAGACAGGAGGAGCAGAGGAGGCGGCTGCTGTCGGCTCCAAACTGGAAACGAAGGACAGGCTGCAATAAACTACGTTCTCCTCCAGTGAGAAATGGCCCAAACTCCACCCACAGCCTGCCAGGAAAAGCCGTTGGCTTAAAGAAAAAGTTTTTGCCCGCACAAAAGCAATCATGAGGGTTAATGCTGCTAAGTTCTGCTGCAAAGGAAGTTACAGACATTTCAACATTTTTGTTCGTGTGTCTTTGCAGCTATTTTGGTCCCGGTGTTTCCCTCCACGACCTTGACTCTCACTGTCTTTGTGTCCCTTATTCCTGTCCTGATGTTTTATAGGGGTGCAGGCAGCAGCTGCCCAGCAGAGAGGCAAGGCACTCTGCACAAGTTCAGAGACCATTGTGGCCCCATTATCATGGAATCAGAAGATTTGCCTTCAGAGCCTCTTTCTTTTTCCTGGCATTTTGCAGATTGTGTAGCTGCAAGCTCAAGTTCCCGACCCCTGTGCTAGAATGGTGGAATATAATAAACTGCCCCCAACTGGGGAGAATAACCTTACCGTATTATTCTCTGTATAAGACTATATTTCCCCCAATTTTTAAAAAGTTTAAAATTGGGGATCGTCTTATACATGGAACGTTTAAAATATTTATTGCTTAATTTGGGGCTCAAAAAATAGGGGTCGTCTTATACATGGGGGCGTCTTATAGACGGAAAAATACAGCAATTAAAATTAAAGTCCTTCTACAGATTTTGCACACTTTCCCTGCAATTGCACTGTGCATGCTACACTTGCTATAGGAAAATTCCAGGGCTCACTTGGATTGCCAAACAAAGACACCAGCCAAAAAATGAGGAGCAAAACAGCAGCTGGTCGGCTTGATCTTTTATGCAAAAGACTGCTGCAACAGGACTTCCACATGGCAGAAGCCCCGAACAAAGGGATGCTTCCTCTTTCATAAGTTTTCTTTTTGTGGGAATGTTCAGGGATGCAGGAGAGGATATATTGTCTGATTATAGCCTTTCCAACTTGTGTAAACAAGTTCACAATTTAGCAGAGTAACATTCCCCCTTTTAAACTTGCAGCGGATGCGTTTGCTCAGGCTCGCTAAAGCCTCTAAAATAAGTTCCCTTGGTAATTTCCCCTTTAGTCCCTCATAAAAAGATAAGACACGACACAGTCTTCTATAAAAGTATAAAAAGAGTTTACTCACACATCATTCTGTTCACAATAGAATCCCAGAAGGCAGACTTAGCTTAGAAAAGTAACACACACCTGAAAACTCTCTCATAAGAAGACAGTCCCTTTGTCCTCTCTTGGCTGGAAGCCAAGAGAGCATCTTTGGCTACGCAGATGTTGCTTCTTTGATGCATGTAGTCAAAGAGAGAGAGATGGCTGCCCTGCCCTGTGCTTTTGTCATTACCTGCACAGGTGAGGCCACGCCCACCTCTAGTCACATGCAGAGGAAGTCTGTCCCAGCCCGGAAGGAAACAGGAAGTTTACCTGCTGGCTGGACAAACATTCCTCCCCATGTGTAAACATGTTCACTCTAGGAATGTTGTAGTTGTGCTTCACATCCCCCACTTTCCCCCACAAACACCTTTGGTGAAACATCATGCACACATCTTAGATACATCACACATATGTCACAAATGGGGAGGGGTCTCTGGCAGAAACCTGTCCATCGGGTTCTGCCCCCAACCCTCTCTTGCCCTCCACCTTAGCCCCATCGAGTGATACAAAGGAAGTATTGACAAGTTCCTGGGTTTCCAGGTCAGGTAATGAGACCTCTTTGTCCTGACCCGGGAGCACAATCCATTCTTGGATGGTTGGCTATTGCGCATGAGATGACTACCTGCCTGGCACCCATTTGCCAGGATGCCAGGGAGTATCTCTTGTGCAAGACGCTGCTGAGTACGTGACCCCAGGTTTCAGGGATTATGGTTGCCCACATCCCAGACTCCCCCCTTGATAGCTATTCCTTCCCTGAACAGAACAAAGTTGGAATGGCACAAATCCAGACAGGAGAGATTTTATATGCCTTTCTAAGGTTTTCCCAGTGAGCCAGTATGTAGATATGTTTATCAGTGGATTGTTGCATTTGGTGATGTGCAGTGGAGGCCCTTTGAATAGAGAAAGGGGAAAAACTGTGATGAAGGGTTTTGTGGGGACATTTGCAGGAGTGATTGTGTTGAGTTTGGTAGTTGGTGTGTGTGTGTGTGTGTGTGTGTGTGTGTGTGTGTGTGATGTCTCCTGGAGGGCAAACACCCTGCTCGCCCCCAACCTTTACATAAATTCCTGTAACACACTCCAGATATATGCATGTGAAATAAAGTTTTTGTGCGGCATAAACAAAACATAGCATGTGAAATGAAACTGCAAGATCTCTGCTGCGCTGTTGTGCAAAGAGGAGAGAGACTGCTATCTTGTTTTGCATTTAAGGTGGAGCAGAAGATAGAAACTGATATGAAAAATTCCTGCCTATCGGGGTTTCCCACACTAGGCAGGGTGTTATTTCTAACAGTGCAAATTCTCTGAAATGGTCCACAGCACACAGCTTTTGCTTTTGCTTTTGCTGTTTACTCCCATAGTTTCCCTGCAGCTTTCTCTGCTTTGCTTGGCCTCCTGAGCAGGGAGAGCCTTCTGAAATCTCAATCAGGGATAGTCCGACCATGAGGTGGGAGAAGGCATGTTCTCAAAGAGCCCCTGTTTTCCAGGGACAGCCCAGGAATTGCATAAGCCATCCCAGTTTCTGATTTGATCCTGGAATGTCCAGGTTTTCTTTTTCCTCCCCTTGAAGTATCGGAGAACAATTAAAAGTGGTGTGTGTAGGGGCAAAAATGGACTCCTGCTTATGCTGAAAATAAAATTCCTGCACCAAATGGTGGAAATGGTGATGGTGGCGCACAAAGCCCCTCCTATAATTTTGAAGGAAAAGGTCACCAATCCCCTTTCCATTGCGTAATTGCAATGCTTCAGTGGCCAGCCCTTTCTCAGGAAACACTGGGAGTGTTTATTCCTTAATTGAAAATGGAGCCTTGAACTGTCTACTCATAAGTAAATCCCACAGTATTCAATGGTGCTTACTCCCATGTAACTGGGTAAAGACTAGGCAGCTTCACACTGCAAACCAAACCATGTTTACTCAGAAGTAAGTCCCACTGAGTTCAATAGGATTTCCCATGGGGCTGCCCTACAAATACCAGACAGATTAAAGGGTCTGAGGAACAAGGAAGTGGAATGAAGGATGCAGGACAAATTTGATCCAGCTTCCTTTGAAAGGTGAAAATAGTAAATTTCCACTTTCCAAAGCAAAATGAAACAGCCAATATCTAAAATCCTCCCTTTGTGGAATCTTGCAACGAAGTTCTCTAGCTGAAGTTCACAAGAACGCATATAACTGTGAAAATGATATGCAAAGGTGCATTTTATTAGGAACAGTGTCTTGCAAAAGTATGTACGTAATTTACAAAGGTGTTTGTTAGGAGAAATTGACACAAAAATACGGCTAAACTTTCACAATGGTTCAAAAATAAAAATAACGCATTTCCAGAGAGTTTAAGACAGGAAAAATGAGAAACTGAGAAAAGTGAAGTGGACTGATGTATCCACTCCTATGTGGGGTTTAGGAAACTGCAGACAGTTATGTTATTATTTTCATAAAATTCCTTTACCTCTTGATTGTAGAAAACCTCAAAGTGCTTTGCAAAATGAATAAAACAACAGGATTATGATTAATAACAATGAAAACATCCACAAATTAAAACCAGCGACAAACTACAAACTTATCAGTATTCTAAATATGTGAGTAGCCTTGTCTAAACAAAAATGTTTTTTGCAGGCAGCAAAAAAAAGCAAAGTTGCCTGCCTGATGTCGATATGCAGGGAGTGTGGGTGCTGCCACACCGAAAGAACGATTTCTTATCAATGCAGAACAGATATTATGTGGCACCTGTAACTCTGCCCATTCTGCCAATCGAAGCATCCAGAGACCACATGTGGGGTCAGGTGATCTCAGGGCTAAACTGCTCCCAAACTGTTAAGGACTTTATATCCTGAGAGCAACACCTTGAACTTGGCCTGGCAGCAAATTGGGAGCCAGGGCAGGTCTCTGAGCCCAGGCGTCCTAGGCTGACAAACACCTGTCAACAATGGTGGCATCCTGCACTCATTGCAACTTCCAGATTAGGCAGAAGGGAAGCCCCACATATTTGAGAAAGAAATGAAACACTATGAACTAGAGGATATAAGAGCATCCTTCAATTCTTTCCCCTTCCCCCCTCTTTCCCTTTTTCTGTGCAGGGCCTTGATCCGGCCCCATGAAGGATCTGCCAGAGCTTTTCCATCAGCAGCTTGGAGGCCTCCTCCTTCTCTTCTCCAGCTGCCTTGTTATTCAAAGCGAAGCAGCGATTCCCACATTTCTGAACCAGTTTCAGGAGCGCCTTGTTTTCGGATTTCTTCACATATTCCTCCAAGGAATCACCTTTCAAATCCTCTTTGTGGGTGAACAAGACAAGCATGTGCTTCCTGAACTTCTTCCTAAACCTTTTCTTGACTTTTTTAGCAGTTTTCTTGTCTTCTGGAGTGAAACGGCCCACGGTGATGACAAAGACCAGAACGTAAGGACTGGGCTTGCAGAGCTTTTTGATCTCTCGCTTGTGCTGTTTGAGAGATTTTGAACTAGAGACAGCGGGCGTGTCAATCACAGAAAACCTCTGGCCCTTAAATTCCCCACTCTCCTTCTGGACGTTCTGAGTTGTTGGCTTAGCTGAAAAAGCCGAGTGAAATTTCTCCCGTCCGAGGAGGGTGTTCCCTGTGGCACTTTTTCCCACGCCAGCCTTGCCAAGAAGGATGATACACGGTTCCGATTCTTCCTTGTCCCCTGTGAATTAGAAAGATCACGTCAGAGCAGTGCTTTTCAACTTTTTCGAGCCCACGGCTCCCTTGACCAACCACATTCTTGCAGTGGATCCCCTGGGGGATCTGTTACACATAAGGGGGGGAGTCCCCCCTTCCTACCCGTCCCTTTTCTTTTTAAAAAATAATAATTTCTAAATTAATTTTACATTTATAATTTGACATTCAAACGTAGAATACAATAATGAAATATTGAATTCCCTGAATTCTCCGACCTCCCTCCTCCCCTCCGTGGAGTCCACAAACAACATCTTCTTCTGCATCTCATACCATTCCCTATTTATCTATATAACTTAAATTTTAACCATAGTCTTTTTCACATTGCAAGTGTTATTGTAGTCCTGCTAATGTTTTTAATTGTTTACAGTGTTCTTTCAGGTACTGTGGTACCTCAGGATGAGAACAGAAATTGTACTCCCGCGGCGCGGCAGCGGCAGGAGGCCCCATTAGCTAAAGTGGTGCTTCAGCTTAAGAACAGTTTCAGGTTAAGTACGGACCTCCGGAACGAATTAAGTACTTAACCCAAGGCACCACTGTATATGGAATCAACACACACACAAACATATTTTGAGGAGCAAAAAAGAGGACACATTTGCTGACTTCTACTGGAAAAAGATGGGGGAAAGGTGGTGCTGTGGGTTAAACCACTGAGCCTAGGACTTGCCGATCAGAAGGTCGGTGGTTCGAATCCCCGTGATGGGGTGAGCTCCCGTTGCTCGGTCCCTGCTCCTGCCAACCTGGCAGTTCGAAAGCACGTCAAAGTGCAAGAAGATAAATAGGTACCGCTCTGGCAGGAAGGTAAAGGGCGTTTCCATGTGCTGCTCTGGTTCGCCAGAAGCGGCTTAGTCATGCTGGCCACATGACCCGGAAGCTGTACGCTGGCTTCCTCAACCAATAAAGTGAGATGTGCGCCGCAACCCCAGAGTCGTCCGCGACTCGACCTAATGGTCAGGGGTCCCTTTACTGGAAAAAGAGGACACATGGCAGCCCTCTATGATATTCCCTATCCTGTGCAGCAGGATGTTAAACTCAATGGGGGAACACTTACCAGAATCTTGTGCGTTGTCTTCTTTCCGACGCAATCTGAGCCACCACTTCTGCCGCTGGAATGTTTGTTGCAACATAACAGGTTAGCTACTAGCAGCCTTCGGTCAGCAAACCCAACGCCCCGGGACACGGGTCCTCAAAAGTGCAAACTTGGGAGAGGATTATCGTAAATCTGTGGGGCCTGTGTTCCTTGGGGGAGAGGGTAGGTAAAAGGTGTCAGGAACTGGGGTTATTGCCAGGAGTGGGTGATGGGCTCATGTTTCTACATGCCAAACACTCCTACTTTGTGACATATTTGTGATGTATCTGGAAATGTATTATGGGAAGGGGTGGAAGGTCTTAAAAGTTCACGCAACCCCAAGCTCGGGGTTCCTATTCTCTGTGTGTTTGAACCTTGTTGCAGCAAATAAAGATCAGGTCTACTGGCCGCTGTTTTGCTTCTTTCACTTGGCTGGAGTCTCTTCCTCCTGCTGACCAGAGGGATCCCCGGGGAGTGGCACCCCGACGAGCCAGGCAGCGGAGTAAATCCTCACCCCAGGATTTTTCCTTATCGCTGAAGTGACAATTGACAAAAGCTCCTCCTCCATTAGCATCACGAGGACCAAACTGGGACTGCAAAAGCTACTTCCTCTGTCCTGCAAGAGAGCTGGGAGAAGAGCTGGACTCCTTTAGCCGGCCAGGATCCAGATATCTCCTCAATGGCTCCTTTGTTCCCACTTACCTTGGTGGATCCTGACTGCTTTGCCATATCTCGCTGCCACTGACTCACCCGCCCCGGTCTCTTCTCCCTGCAAATGACAGAGTTACGGCTGTACGAACGATTGCAAGCTACTTTCTGTGGCAGACTTTTATTTTTGCAGTCCATACATTTTTATTTTTATTTTAAATCCCAGTAAAATCCCACTTATTTCTTTATTTCCACTGATGTGCAGATTTACAGAAGGAAAGCCACCAGCATGACACACATGAGGAGGAAATGTTTTACAAATTCAAAAGACCACACACCCATTAAAGGGACACCAGTCCAGACATTTCTACAATTGTGCAGTTGGTGTGCCATGACTCTGTCAGACTTCAGGGATATCATTCTCAGGCAAAAAAGGCTTTTAAATGTGTCAAGAGATGGAATCACTTTTCGTGCTTAGTCAGCTGAGGGTAAAACTCGGTGCCATCAGGAATTAGAGCAAAACTGATCCTACCACAAATTCTTCAAATAATTTTTAAATATTTTGGGCATGAATCCACCCCAAATCTTGGGTTTTGTTTCCTTAGTCTATATGCAATTACCGGTACTTAATTTTTTTTTCTGGGCAGAGTTGTGGCACTCAAAACAGGTTCTGAGGCTAAACCCTGCCTCAAATCAGTTCTCTCAGTTTCTCATTTTGACAAATACAGCTCTCTAAATTTGTGCAGCAATCTGCATTAAAAATAAAACAAGCCTCCGGCAAATTCACCAGCATTTACTGCAAATCTCTCCTAAAAAACATTTTTGTATGTACACATTCTTGCAAGCAATTTCCCCCAACATAATGCATGGATTATTTTATTTTGTTTTTAAAGTAATATATGTATTTTATTCCACACTTCCCCCTGCTTTTTGCATTTTCATATACATTGTTTGGCTGCAGAAGTCCATCAGAAAATTCAGAAAAGTCTGAATCACGAAGGTTGGCTGTGTTTCAGTTTCCATTTTATTTCAGAAAGTGCAAATTATGTAGGCTCAATTTTAACTGTGAACTGAATTCCTCCCCTGTCCCTCTCCTCGCATAAAGTCCCCTCAGCGAGGCATCACCAACCCTCATCTTTTCATGGGCAAACATTTCGTGAGCCAGGTTTCATCCTGTCATCATGCAAACGTCCCCTTGGATGGCTACAGCCAGCAGATTCTGAATGCCTATTTCGATTTCTTCATGCAGAAATGCTTTGCCCTTGAGCTGCAGTCCTAACCATCCCATTGGGCTCAGTTCTGAGCCAACATGTACAGAATTGCACCATGAAAACACTAATCAGTTTGGACTCCTTTGCCTGCCCCCCTCCTCACCTGCAGCTTCCGTCTCTTCCCCCTACCTTTTTGGAGATTACAAGAATTCTCTCTTCATCAGTGGAATTTTCCACTGCTCTGTATGCTCCTTCCTCCGCTCTCCCTGAAATCGTTCAGCTTGTGAGATGAAGGTTCGCTCGGAGCTGAAAATGAAAGTTCACGGGGAGGAATAAATTCAGTTTCCTGAAGCAGAGCAGGGGACGCCCCCTGGCTGCCCGAGACAGCAGCAGGTTGGAGGGGAAAAGGCTTTGCAGGCAACTCCGGGGGGAGAGGGAGACTGCAAGAGGCAGAGAGCCCAATCCTGCACATGCATTCTCGAAAGCCAACCCCACAGAGTCCATGGGGCTCAACTCACGGCACGTGGACAGAGAAATGAGACAGAAAAGTTTCCCTCTCTCATTAGAACTTGTGTCCAGGGCCAGATTGAGGTTTGATGAGGCCCTCAGCTCCTGAAGGTAATGGGGCCCTTTAGGTGTCCAGCTGTCCTTTGTCAACAACAAATTGTCACTGGTTTTTTTGTGTTGAATATATGCTATATGGTCATTTATGGACGTCATAGGTATCTCAAGCCATTTGCACATCACAAAATATGCATTATATCAAAGTAATTGTTTTTTATCTTCTATTTTGGAAATGAGAAGGGACACGGGTGGCGCTGTGGTCTAAACCACAGAGCCTAGGACTTGCCAATCAGAAGGTCGCGGTTTGAATCCCCGCGATGGGGTGAGCACCCGTTGGTCAGTCCCTGCTCCTGCCCACCTAGCAGTTCAAAAGCACGTCAAAGTGCAGTAGATAAATAGGTACCACTCTGGCAGGAAGGTAAACGCCATTTCCATGCGCTGCTCTGGTTTGCCAGAAGTGGCTTAGTCCTGCTGGCCACATGACCCGGAAGCTGTACTCCGGCTCCCTCGGCCAGTAAAGCGAGATGAACCCCAGAGTCGGTCACGACTGACCTAATGGTCAGGGGTCCCTTTACCTTTACCCTAATTTTGGAAATGTACCATTTCCCCCCCGTTACATTTTTTAGGGGACCCCAAGAGAATGGGGCCCTAAGCTATAGCTTCTTCAGCTTCTACGTAAATCCAGCACTGCTTGTGGACATTCCCATTTGCAAAATGCTCTCCAAACTGCAGGAGCTGAGCTACTTTCCAGAGAGTAACTGCTTTGCTGCTTCAGAACTGATAAGCCATTTCTTATCTCAAGTCTGGCAAACAGACTTGCAGGAGAGGCTTGTCTCAGGAGAAAGCTGCTCTTTCTTCTCTGTCACTTTAAAAGCAAGGCAGAATGAAATGCTTTTTGTATTTTAAAGGAATATTTCTGTATTTTATGGCTTAAGGTTAGAATCATAGAATTGATCCTGAGATGATCCCAAGGATCATCTAGTTTAACCCTCTGCAATGCAGGAATCTGCAAGTTGCTGTAAGGGTATTGAATTCGTGACTTTGGCGCTATGAGCACCATGTTGGTTTGTCATCAGGAGAATTTAGAGAGGGGAAATTGTGTGCAGGCAAAGGGTTAAACACCGGCTTCTCTGTCTTCTGAATACCCCCTGTGACGTTACCATGTATGAGAGAGTGCTGGAGGGGAAATAGTTAAATAGGTTGCACAGACAGGACCCAGGGGGGTGGAGTCAGTGGGTCTATAAAGGAGTTCTGGGAGGAGTTCGTTGGGAGTTGTGGGTGGGCAGTTGGTGGGTTTTCGTGGGTAGGCTGGTTGGGAAAGGCAGTTGGTCATAGAGAGACAGTTAGGGCAGTTGGTCCGTGAGTGTGGGGAGGCAGCAGAAATAGAGAGAGGAACATAAGACTAAGAAAGTAAAGAGGAACACTCTTTGGAATGCTGTAATAGTTTTGTTTTAAGTCTGGAATAAAATACACTCTTCTTTATGAATTGAAAAGCTGACTGAGACTGAAGTGATTTTTACCAGAGAGCAGTGGCGTAGCGTGGGTTGTCAGCACCCGGGGCAAGGCAAGTAATTTGTGCCCCCTAACCCATGGATTTGTGCCTCCTAACCCGTGGATTTGCGCCCCCTAACCTGTGGATTTGCCCTAACCCCAGATGTTGCGCCCGGTGCGGCCGGCACCCCCTGCACCCCCCACGCTACGCCACTGCCAGAGAGGACCTGGTTGGTGGCAGCGGATTAGTGGTGTACGGGTCAATAGTCCGTGAGACGACCGGGGGCTCCGTACGAACGCCACACCCCCCTCCCCAAACCATTTTTCTTCCTCTTTTCAAAATTTCTTTATGGACACTCATTCCTGCTTGTTTTGGACTTAACTCAGTCAGTGGTCAGCATCACACATTGAAAGAACAGTAAGAGCACATGACTTCCTTCAAGGAATCCTGGGAACTGTAGTTCACCTCTCAGAGAGCAACAATCCCAGACAGCCTTCACAGACTCCAGTTCCCAGAATTCTCTGTGGGGAATCATGCAACTTAAATATACTGTATGCAGTCAGCCCCAGTCACCTATTTGTTAAGTGGGAATAATTATGGTTTGCCACCCAGATCAGAATCCTTCCCATTAACAAGTGGGGATTTTGAGCTGTACTTGCTAGGGCAAGGCAATATCTGGTTTTCATCACTGCAATGCATCACCAGCTAAACAGTGCAATATATTTATTTATCACAATGTCTGAAATAAGGATGGAGCTATAGATGTGAACACATATCTGGTTTTCAACACGGCCATATATCACCAGCTAAACACCATGATATATCGATATATCACAATGTCTAATGTATGGATGGAGCTGTGTAGAGGCACTGACTGGCTTCACGGTTTTCCCCACATTGTGATTTCTGCATAGCACACACACATCATGATTGGCGATATATTGCCTGCCCTAATATTATGAAACCGATATCAAGACACGGACTTCAAACCAGTTTCAGACAATATATCACCCAGCCCTAGTACTGGCTTTGGTAAGGGTCATACATGTGAGGTCGTTTTCCTTGTCTGCGTGTGTGGAACAGTTTCATATGTGCTTCTATTGTTATGTTTGTCCTGTTCAGTTGGTTTGACATGTAATTCAGAAATGGAATGAACTGATGCAATCCATCATCAATCAATCAAATCTTTATTACGGCCATAGACTAGAATAAGTAGGGTGGGGTGCAATCATTTAGAATCTGTAAAACGTTTTGGAAAGCTAAAAAGTATTAAAACAGAAGGGATATCTAAAAGACTATAGGAATCTAAAAGAAACTAAAAGAGGGGTTAGATGTGGAGGAGCATTAAAGGTTAGTATATAAAAGACTGCAACTATCAGTTTAGAGAGCAATATGATGTGAGTGTTCATGAAATCTAGTTTGTGGTGCAGGTCATCATCCGATGGATCTTGAGCGCTGCTGTGCAGAACCTGGCAACGTCGTATGTTGCAGCAGGGTTGGGATCTGACAGCAGCAGGGAGGCATAAAATTGTCCTGTGCACCTTGGGGTACTTATGGTGTAATGGGGAGAGGAGGCTGATACTAATGTCTCTGTAATATAGGAGGTGGAGAAGCACATGCTCTCTTGTTGCTGTTTGTCCAGAGTCACAGGGGCATTGCAACTGATACAGTGGCAAATAAAATACTAAGCAGGTGATTCTTAGGACATTGCACCCAGACAATCCGGTTTGTTCATTAGTTTATTAGGAAATTTGTTTGTTTTTCTCCTGACACCTCATAAGCAGCTGGTGGGCTGGCTTTAAAAATCCCCAGCTTTGCTAAAGGGGAGATATTAAGAGGAACGATTATAAAGAAAAAAGTAAAGCCCTGCACCACACACACATATGACGAGAAATATTTTTATGTAGCTGACACCCTTGCGAGCTTTCCCTTTCCCCTCTCCCTTGGCCCTTTTCCTGCAGATGTAAGATCCAAGCGCTGCCTCCATGATGGGCGTCTCCAGGTATGGCTCTTCATTCCCCTGGACCATCTCCAGGACCATCTCCATCAGCTCAGAGACCTGGTTCTCCCGTTCTCCTAATGCCGCCCTGTTATTAAAGGCGCAGAAGCGCCCCCCGCATTCTTGGACCAGCTTCCGGACAGCCTTGTTATCTGACTGCATCACGTAATCCCGCAAGGAGTTGCCTTCTAAGGCTTCTTTGCGGGTGAACAAGAGGATGGTGTGCTTCATGGCCTCCCTCCCAAACATCTCCCGGACTCGCTGGGCTGCCTCCTCGTCCTCCGCGGTGAAGCGGCCCACCTGGGTGACAAACACGAGCGCATGAGGGCCAGGCTGTGAGAGGTCAAGGCAGCGCTTGGTCTCCTGGTCCAGCCTTTCATCGCAATCTCCGGTCCCCAAAATATCCGCTGTGTCAATCACGGACACAGGATGGCCTCTCCAAGTGCAGGACGCCCTCTGGCAGGACAAGGTGGTTGTCCTGGCCTGAAGTTTCGAATCAAAGAGCTTCTGGCCAAGGATGCTGTTTCCTGTGGCGCTTTTGCCGCCTCCAGTCTTGCCCACAAGGACGATCCTCAGTTCTCCCCTATTTCCTGCGGGTTTTGAAAGACAGCGAAGAGCTGGTCAGCAGAAATATCAGAGCAACCACTTCTGGTGGGATCCCTCTTAATATGTGATTGTTGAGAATTATATTGTTTTCTGATCCTCAGAGAGACTGAATGCATATGTAAAGCGTAAGGTAAAGGTAAAGGGACCCCTGACCATTAGGTCCAGTCGTGGACGACTCTGGGGTTGCAGCGCTCAGGTAAAAAGGTAAAGGTACCCCTGCCCATACGGGCCAGTCTTGACAGACTCTAGGGTTGTGCACCCATCTCACTCTATAGGCCGGGGGCCAGTGCTGTCCGCAGACACTTCCGGGTCACGTGGCCAGCGTGACAAGCTGCATCTGGCGAGCCAGAGCTGCACACGGAAACACCGTTTACCTTCCCGCCAGTAAGCGGTCCCTATTTATCTACTTGCACCCAGGGGTGCTTTCGAACTGCTAGGTTGGCAGTCCTAGGCGCTGAGGCTTTAACCCACAGCGCCACCCACGTCCCAGTTGCCGCGCTCATCTTGCTTTATTGGCCGAGGGAGCCAGCATGACAAAGCCGCTTCTGGCGAACCAGAGCAGCGCACAGAAACGCCGTTTACCTTCCCGCCGGAGCGGTACCTATTTATCTACTTGCACTTTGACATGCTTTCGAACTGCTAGGTTGGCAGGAGCAGGGACCAAGCAACAGGAGCTCACCCCGTCGTGGGGATTCGAACCGCCGATCTTCTGATCAGCAAGTCCTAGGCTCTGTGGTTTAACCCACAGCGCCACCCGCGTCCCTTATGTAAAGTGTACACATGTATAAATAAAAGCAGAAGAAGAACAGATTGGGAAACATTTGTGTACACCTGATAAATTCAACAGTGTAAATAAGTTTTGATGGATGCAATAATGGAATACTGAATGGTTTAGTTTTTTGTAAAATATGCAGGGATTTATGATGTGCATCTTGAATTTGAACAAGCGCTAGTTCCTTTTCCCAGCTCTGGTCAGTGCAGGCAAGAATGAGCCGGGCGAACCAGTGTCCTGATGCAGCCGAGGGCATCTTCCTAGGTTCCTGCAGATGTGCGTCAGGATGGCATTCCACCCAGGCACCTCCCACCTCCCACATCCCAAAATATTACACATTGGTATAACAATATTTTTTCTGCAAATAAATAAAATAAATGTCATTGGGGGTGCCGTGAAAAACTCCTGCGAAATAGATCTGGAATAATCCACCCCAAGCAGTCCATCTGCCTCTGAGTCACTGGAACCCTTCCTTACCTCCTCTGGTCCCGTCCATCTTCCCCTGAAAAAAATGGCAAGATATCAAGATGATCTTCTCAGGCAGCCTTCCATCTGCAAACCCAGCACCCCACCCCTAGTTCAGACATGTGGTACCTCAAATGAGAAACAGCACATCGCAGACATAAAAATGATCAGAATATTTTGCAAGCAATGAGAAAGGAAATGCCCACTGAACTGGGCCCAAACGCTGTGGCTCTTTCCTCAGGTGGCACTTCAACAGAATTCAACTTAAAACGTTATTATTATTAATTTCAAATATTATGTTCATGTATTGCAAGCAGAAGAACACCCCCCTCACCCTGAAGAGAGCGCCTGGCAAACATCAGTCTAAGCATATAAGGCTTTATATGACATTGGATGTTTTATTATGTGTTTAGATCTGTTGGAAGCCGCCCAGAGCAGCTGGGGCAACCCAGTCAGGCGTGTGGGGTGCAAATAATGAAATTTATATTCTGGTGGAGTGTTTGCTTAATTTATTCATTTCATAAAAATATGCACCCCTTGATTGTAAAAAAAGGGGGGAAAGAATCTCAAAGCATTTTGCCAAAAGATAAAATCACCCTTAAGAAGAATTAACAATGACTTTAAAGCTGAGTTAAAAAGTTAAAATGACAAGACCTAAGAACAGATTAAAAGTCTCGCCAGCTTTCTAAGCATCTGAATAGGCTTCTCTAAACAAGATTAACAGGCCTTCCAAGTGTCCCTATGTTCCAGGGACAGTCCCAGATTTACACAAGCCCCTCCGGTTTCAGATGTGATCCCAGAATGTCCCGCTTTTCCTTAGAATCATAGAAATGTAGAGTTGGAAGGGACCCCGAGAGTCATCTAGTCCAGCCCCCTGCAATGCAGGAATATCCAGCTGCCCCATACGGGGATCAAACCTGCAACCTTGGCTCTAACCAACAGAGACATCCAGGCTTAGGATGTCCCTATGATCCTCGGAGAAATGTTGGAGGACCTGGAGTTACGGAACCCAAGAGCCAAGGAGATAAGTAACTAGACAACCTTTAGAGGACATCTGGATGGGGAAGCTGTTTAATGTTTGGTTATGCTTTTATATATACACGTTGGAAGCCTCCCAGAGTGTCTGGGGCCACCTAGTCAGATGGGTACAAATAATAAAATTATTAATATTATTATGGAACAGGAGGTCCCTATTTTCATCGGGAAAACGTTGGGGAGGGTAAGGAATAATTTCAGCAAGCGCCAGAAGGAGGACAGTGTCCCTGACAAACACAACCCTGCAACTCCCCTGCTCCTGTTTGTGGTGGAAGAGAAGCTCCAGTTTGGCGCACTCTTAAGCCACACTCGGTCGATCAGCCTTTAAGGATCCTCCACAGGGATCCTTCCTTGCCTTTTTTTGCAACAGGCTAAACCCAGCTGCTGCCTCCCTCGGAAGCTTGCGGGCAGGGGCCCAGCCTGGTATGTCTGGGCATATTGAAGGTGCGCCCAGGAGCGCGGAGAGGCTGCCCAGGGCTGCCAGCCAGACAAGGGGCGTCTCCCGGGTCCTCTTGCAACAGGGGCTCCCTTTGCAAGGAGATCCTTCTCTCCCCCCTTCTCTCCACCACTCGGCCCTTCCCAGATGGCAGACCTCACCTCCTCAGCTGCTTCGGCAGGTCCTTCCTCGTCCCGCGTCGTCTTCCACGCCGGTCTGAGTTTTCCTGCAGTGAACGGGAGCGAGAGACGAGCTGCTTCTCCAAAGGGAAAATGAAAGTAGCAGCTGAATTAAGTCCCCTTCGGCTTGGAAGGAGCAGGACAAGAATTCCCCCCAGTGGCTGCCTGGAGAACCAGCAGCTGGTTTGGGCGGTGGGTGGCCGCGTGGGGCGCTTTTCAGCTTAGAGAAAAGGCGAGCGCACGAGAGGCTCGCAGAATCAGAGAATTCTAGAGTTGGAAGGGACCCGAGGGTCATCCAGTCCAACCCCCCTGCAATGCAGATATATGCAGCTGCCCCATCGAACTTGCAGCCTTGACATCATCAGCACCGTACTATACTAAGAAGTGCACAGAATGATGCCTGGCAGGGGCCAAGGCATAATTTTCTGAGGGGGACGAGTCTCCTAATATTCAGGGTGTTCTCACAAAGTGCAATGCTGGTGGTCAACAAAAGAGGTTTAAAGACTGTCTCAAGGCAAATCTTTAAAAATGTAGTATAAACACCGACAACTGGGAAACAATGGCCTGCGAGCGCTCCAGTTGGAGAACAGCCTTGACCAAAGGTGTCCTGGGCTTTGAAGACACTCGAACTCAGGACAAAAGGGAGAAACTCACTAAGAGGAAGGCACGCTTGGCAAATCCACACCGTGATCAACTCCAACCCGGAAACCAATGTCCCCACTGTGGAAGGACATGTGGATCCAGAACTGGCCTCCTCAGTCACTGTTAAAACCGTGTTTATGGAAGACAATCTTACTCGGCTACGAGGGATCGCCAAAGAAGACAGAAGATCATAGGCGCCGACTCCATGGGGCTTGAGGGGGCCCGAGCCCCCTCAAAAATTCGTTTGGGGGGGCTCCGCCCCCCCAATAATCTCCGGCGCCCCTCCAGCAGAGCGCCATCGCCGCCCCTCTCCCAGCCCAAAATGCACAGGGAGGGGCGGGCTGCATGCCTCCTGCCCTCCCTCCCGAGCAAAAGCTCCACCCAATTTCCTTTGGAGCTGATTAATAGGCGCAGCACGCTCTCCCCTATTCGCTCACGAGGAGGCGGCGCCACTTTATTTGCATATTCATGAGCTTATTTATTATTCATGAGCTTTCCCGGGCCCCCCCAATATTTTTTATAAGTCCGCGTCCCTGCAGAAGATTCAAGGTGTTGAGCAATGTCGCATGCATGATGTCATGCAGCATCACACAGCATCACACGCATGACGTCATGATGTTGCTCGGCATCGCCCACAGGGCCCCCTCGATCCCCTTAAGGAGATGTTTATGATGCTTACGCGTTTTTAGGATTGTATTTGACTCTTGTAAATGGCTTTGGAGCTTTTCCTAAACCCCATAAGCTAAGTCATGCTGACGCCTCTCCCCCTCCCCACTTTTTAAAAGATGATGAGGATGACAATCTGCAGAGAGAATCGGGGGTGGACTGGGGGCATTGGGGGCTGGACCCTAGGAAAGGAAAGGTCAGTGGGGCCCAAGTCCACACGTCCATCTTTGTCATGGTTCCAATGGCCTGCTGGCGAAAGGTGCCCATTGGGAAAGCCACCGGCTGAAGGTTGAGGTCCTCTCCTCCTTTGCCCGGGAGACGGTCCATGGCTCTGTGCTCCCTTGGGCCAGATGCATCCCTTCCTCACCCTGCTGCCCTCAGCTGCAGCCACCATCTCCCATCCTCAGAGGCAGGAGCGGCCCAAGACATTTTGCTGCCTGGGGCGAAGGAGAAGATGGTGCAATTCCCATTCTCTGCATCAAACCTGACTAGATTGGGAGTTGACTCTCAGGCCAACGCTGGTGATGTTCTGGCACATCGCATGGCACTCATTTATTTTTTATTTTTTAGTCTTCTATTTATATTTTTCAAATTTATACATTTCATTAGCTTTACAAACAATTTAACATTTCCATATTTTGACTTCCTTCCCCCTCTTTCTGCGATTCCTTAAATTATTTTTTTTCAAAAATATATTCTGCATATCCAAATGCATTTAACTTGCTCATTTATTTATCTACTGTAAATATATACTCTTATAAAACTGCAGGTTTTTACAGTAATCATTACAGTAATCCTGCTAATGTTTTTATCTGTAAAAATTCAGTAATCCATTTCCATTCTTTTATAAAAAGTTTGTTCTCCTGATTTCTTATTCTTCCGGTAAGTTTCGCCATTTCTACATATTCCGTGTGTTTTTGCATCCCGTCCTCCTTTGCTGGGACTTCTGCTTCTTTCCATTCTGCATCCTCCACCCCGAGCCCATTAAGGAGGATTCCCTTGGCTCACATCTGGAGACATCTCCCCCAGGGGGCTTCAACCAGCAGCTGCACAAGCCTGCCTAGCTACAGAGCTACAATATTTTGTAAATCCTCTTAAAAGTCCGTAAGAATTTGGTATATGCAGTGGTGTTTTCTTGCAGAAAATACTTTCCAGTTAATCTGTCACCCTTAAATTGCAACCCTAAACCTATTTGCAAGTGAGCTAGCTCTGAATTGTTTCAGATTCCCCCACCCCCTTCACAATCCCAGGCCCACACGCCACCTCTTTGGCAATCACAGCTGCCCTCTCTGCCCTCACTTGGATACAGACCTGGACGGCCTTATGCGCAGCTTCTCTTGTCTGTTTTCCTGAACTTATTAGGAGTCAAGCATTTGATCTGAGTAGAAAGCGAAAGTAATTCTGCCACGGATTGGGTTTCCTCTGGCATGGGCAGACACACCGGCTGCCAATGTCTGTCAGTGCTGGTAAACAAGCTGGTTTACAGGAAAAGCATTGGGAAGAAATTGGGGGGGGGGAGGGGAGAGCAGAGATCTTGTCAATCTTGGGAACCAGGGTGCTTTAGGTGCTTCATTTCAATTCTTCCAGTCATAGGTCAATGGAAGCATTGTTAGAAGAATCATCATCATCATCATCATCAACTACTATTATTATTATATATATTATAATAATAATTACCCTGCCCATCTGGCTGGGTTTCCCCAGCCACTCTGGGAAGCTCTGAACAGAATATTATTATTATTATTAATAATAAAGCGATAAAAGATCAAACATTAAAAACTTCCCTAAACAGGGCTACCTTCAGATGTCTTCTAAAAGTTTATTTCCTTGACATCTGATGGGAGGGCAGGCACCAC
The DNA here is from genome assembly GCF_964188315.1 of Podarcis muralis. NCBI lineage: Eukaryota > Metazoa > Chordata > Lepidosauria > Squamata > Lacertidae > Podarcis > Podarcis muralis. The sequence continues at coordinate 2,515,728 of NC_135666.1, read as the reverse complement.
CACCATTTCTGCAGCACCAGCAAACCTCCTGTCTCTCTTCCCACCCCAAGGCTTTTCCCGTAAACCAGGTGCTGTTATAGTCAGTGGCAGAATGCCTTGGTCCAGCTATTTCTGTGCTGGCAGAAACCTGCTTTCGTTTTCAAGGCAGATCAAATGCTGGTCTCCTAATCCCAGTGCTGGCCTCCTGATCTAAAGCAATCCAGAAATAGCCAAATAACTGAGGAGGAGAAGTCACCGTCAGGTGCTGCTCAGGAAGCTGTTCCAAGTTGCACTCCGTTCCAAGCAGCACTCCGTTCAGATACAGGCCAGGCTCAACTTCCATATTATTTGTGGGTTATGGTATATTTTAAAAAGAGGAACCAGACATTGCTGGTACATAATGTTTAAGCTCTATACTTTTTAATTTATTGTACTTTTTTGTTTGGTTTGTTACTAAACTTTTCACACCACTTCTGGTCTTAGTGACCTATACATTTCCATAAACAAAATAATAGATACTGGGACATTTTTTCAGTGAGAACTCACTGGGACTCAGTTCCAGCACTTCTCAGGTGAGCACCTTTGCTATTCTAAGAGAATGAGGGAGGTATTTATGGGGAGAACTTCTGGCCCCTCTTTTTCTAGAAAAAGAGGACTGACATAAACACATCACACATGGAAGTGCATGAGGCCGATTCTCCTTCAGCCGAAATGGTCAGGAATCCACATGTCCAATTTGGCAGGCACAAGGGCAAGAGGATTCAGAAACAGGAAATTGCTGAAAGAAGTATAATGATATTATAAAGTTGGATGTTCAAAGATATGCAAATCCACTTTTGCCATTTCCTTTCCAAGTGACAAAATGTACATCTCACTTTTTATTTTTCATACCCACCTCTTTGAAATAGTTCAAAATAAGAAAACTGAAAAAATATATTCCGTTAATCTGTTTCTCAAGGTATCACCTTGTGGGACCAGGAGACTCTGCAAAGTCTGAGTCTTTTGAAGACAAAAGCAAATACATCAACTTGGAAACATCACTTAAAGCCAGTTTCATGGGGGGGGGGGAGCTTGTTGAAGTGGGTGGATCTGGCAGCTTCTTGAATGATACCAAGAAATCCATGAATCATGCTCAGCTTACTCTCCAGTAATACTACTACTATAAAATAGTAGTAGTAGTAGTAATAAAATAATTTATTTATACCCCACCCATCTGGCTGGGTTTCCCCAGCCACTCTGGGCGGCTTCCAACAAAAGATTAAAAATACATTAAAATGTCAGACATTAAAATCTTCCCTAAACAGGTACTCAACCACAACTGAGTTTAAGCGTTTGACCATGAAACACCTTGGGAGAAAAAGCATCTCCTATCCAGAAGTATTTGCGCAAGGAACTGCCACTCACGCGGTCACTGCTGTGCTTTATGGGGCCCAGGCTTCCTTTGTCTTTGTGAGGTTTCTGAATCTGAGAGTGTGCAGGGCATACAGAGGCATCTGAAGGGGATTATTAAGAAGGTGTCAAATGTTTCAGTAGAGGCAGAAGGGTCTCTGAAACTGAATAACACTGAGAAAAAAATTGAGGAAAAGCTCAGCTGCATTTTCCATGGTGATTTCTTTCTAGATCAGAATCCAACAACCTTTCAAGATGCGATGAGAATCCATGCCAGCCTCCCCCTGCTACTGGGGGAGAATAGGGAGAAAGCTGTGCCCGTAAAGGTATGGCTCTACCCTCTCACCAAGCTGGACTCAAAAGCAGCTCAGCTGGTGCATGAGAGTAGCTGACCACTGCTCCTTTGCATGGAAGATACTTTGGAGAAGTTGACCGAAATGGATGCAAGGTGCAATGATCTGATTAAGAGTCCCGCAGCCACCAGCTTCCCACAGATGAAGAAGGAAATCAAGACACTCCAATGTCTTTGTCAGCAACAGAGACAGGTTTTCCAGAAACAACTAGTACAAATCTTGCCTTCTTTCCATGGTGGGGATAAGGAAGAAGGGGCCTTGGAGAATTTGCAAAAATGCTTAGACCAGTCGCCTTTTACCATATTTTTCGCTCTTTAAGACACACCAGACCACAAGACACACCTAGTTTTTTGGAGGAGGAAAACAAGAAAAAAAATATTCTGAATCTCAGAAGCCAGAACAGCAAGAGGGATCGCTGCACAGTGAAAGCAGCAATCCCTCTTGCTGCTCTGGCTTCTGCGATAGCTGCACAGCCTGCATTCTCTCCATAAGACGCACACACATTTCCCCCTGCTTTTGTGAAGGGAAGCATTGGGAAGAAAAGGGGGGGGAGCAGAAATCTTGTCCATCTTGGGAACCAGAGTGCTTTAGGTGCTTTATTGCAATTCTTCCAGTCATAGGTCAACAGAAGCAATGCTAGAAGAATCATCATAATCACCAACTATTATTATTTTTGTTTTATTATTTACTACTACTATTATTATATATATTTAATAATAATAGTAATAATTACCCTACCCAACAGAATATTATTATTATTATTAATAAAGTGATAAAACATCAGACATTAAAACTTCCCTAAACAAGGCTGCCTTCAGATGTCTTCTAAAAATCATATAGTTGTTTATTTCCTTGACATCTGATGGGAGGGTGCTACCACCGAGAAGGCCCTCTGCCTGGTTCTCCGTAGCTTCACTTCTCGCAATGAGGGAACCGCCAGAAGGCCCTCGGAGCTGGACCTCAGTGTCCGGGCTGAACGATGGGGGTGGAGACGCTCCTTCAGGAATACTGGCAGCAAACAACCATGCCCAAGCCCCCAAAGAAGGAATTATCAAAATTAAATTAAATTGCTATGTATTTATTTTAAATACTTTTATCATTCACTTTCTCTTGCTCAGTTCAAGGGGTGATAGAATCATGGAAATGTACGGCTGGAAGAAATCTAGTCCACCCCCTAAGGCATCCCAGACAGACGGCGATCAAATCTCTCTTGAAAAACATCCTATTTTTTTAAAAAAATAATCTATATATAACAACAACACTCTTATTGTTTGTACCCCGCCCACCTGCCTGGGCTGCCCCAGCCACTCTGGCTTTCATTTCTGAATACCAGCAGGACAGAAGCCGAAAGCAGGACAGAGCACAATTCCGCCTTCAAAATTTGTTCTTCAGTTATTCTATCTGCTATAGCAGTTCCTATGGCTCCACCAATTAAGCTATGTCACATTCCACAGAGAAAATTAAAAAAATCCCAGAGCTAACCGAATGTCACCGGAACAAGAGCTCCCTGACTTCAAGGGAAGAAACTTGTTTTGCCCCCAAATGAAGTACAACATATCATGGTGCTTCTCAAAGGAAGCTATTTTGATCAGACCATTACTGGTTTTTGTTTAAGATTTGGTCCAGCTCTATTGAACCCCTGCATGTCTGCAGATATGCAAGATGAAGGGGACTCTGCCCTCTGTTCACTCCATGTTAAAACATCAACCCTGCAATGAATTAGGGGCCACCACCTGCCGAAGGAGGGATGCGGGTGGCGCTGTGGGATAAACCACAGAACCTAGGACTTGCCAATCAGAAGGTCGGTGGTTCAAATCCCCGCAATGACGGGGTGAGCTCCCGTTGCTCGGTCCCTGCTCCTGCCAACCTAGCAGTTCGAAAGCATGTCCAAGTGCAAGTAGATAAATAGGTACTGCTCTGGAGGGAAGGTAAACGGCGTTTGCGTGCGCTGCTCTGGTTCGCCAGAAGCGGCTTAGTCCTGCTGGCCACATGACCCGGAAGCTGTACGCCGGCTCCCTCCGCCAATAAAGCGAGATGAGCGCCGCAACCCCAGAGCTGGTCACGACTGGACCTAATGGTCAGGGGTCCCTTTACCTTTTTACCTTTTACCTGCTGAAGGAGTCCAGGAGAGAACTAATGAAACTCACAAAGTAATCAGGGTTGGCACCATCCTGGGCCCTGCCTGGTCTGCGCTCTCTCTCTCTCTTTCTTTCTTTCTTTCTTTCTTTCTTTCTTTCTTTCTTTCTTTCTTTCTTTCTTTCCAGTGGCAAACATCCAGTAGTTTATTGCTTTTATGGGTTTGTAACCTAAAACACAAAATAAATGGTATATGGCTTCAACAGATAATAATAATAATAGCAACAATAATAATATTTTTGGAGAAATAAGGTAAATATGGTCAGATATGAAGTGAGGTGAGTTGAGGGGGCTGGGGCATGGGAGAGGGACCTTGGGGTGCTGATTGGCTGAGGGTGGGGTGTGGCAACCCGAAAGGCCTCAATTCTCTTCTGTCATTGGAGGGTAGAAATTGTGAGCCTTGGCACTATTTCTGCAGCACCAGCAAACCTCCTTTCCCTCTGCCCACCCCAAGGCTTTTCCCGTAAACCAGGTGCTGTTATAGTCAGTGGCAGAATGCCTTGGTCCAGCTATTTCTGTGCTGGCAGAAACCTGCTTTCGTTTTCAAGGCAGATCAAATGCTGGTCTTCTAATCCCAATGCTGGCCTCCTGATCTAAAGCAACCCAGAAATAGGCAAATATCTGAGGAGGTGAAGTCACCGTCAGGTGCTGCTCAGGAAGCTGTTCCAAGTTGTTTCAAGCAACACTCCGTTCAGAAACAGGCCAGGCTCAACTTCCCTATTATTTGTGGGTTCTGGTATATTTTAAAAAGAGGAGCCAGACATAAATTCTATACTTTTTAAATTATTGTAATTTTTGTTTGGTTTGTTACTAAACTTTTCACACCACTTCTGGTCTTAGTGACCTATACATTTCCATAAACAAAATAATAGAAACTGGGACATTTTTTGAGTGAGAACTCACTGGGACTCAGTTCCGGCACCTCTCAGGTGAGCACCTTTGCTATTCTAAGAGAATGAGGGAGGTGTTTTTGGGGAGAACTTCTGGCCCCTCTTTTTCTAGAAAAAGAGGACTGATATAAACACATCACACATGGAAGTGCATGAGGCCGATTCCTTGGAGAAGGTGGAGGCAGCCCAGAAGCTGCACCTGAGAGCCCCTGCGCCACCTGAAGGCAGTCAAGCGCTCCACAGCTGAGTTGCCCAATCCTGCTCCTACTTCCAATGAAGGAGAGTGAAAAGGGCATTTGTTTGTCACCAACAGGAAAAGGGTTCCTGGATTTATTACTTCTCCCTAATACAGAATGAGATGGGCATTGCAGGGTTGCCATATGTCCTCCTTTTCCAGGACACGTCCTCTTTTTCATGGGTAGAGAGCGATCCAGAGTTAAAACTGGAAGTTGGCAGATGTGTCCTCTATTTTGCTCTAGAAAGGTTCTTTTTGGATGGCTAACGGTGCCCTATATCTGGGATGGGGAACCTCAGGCCCAGGAGCTGAAGGAAGATGCCTCAGGACTCTCCCTTGGCCACAACCCTTTGCCTCCTGGGCTCCATTCCTCACTGGCTCAGCTCTGCAGCCTCCTCACATACTTCTCGCAGTGTGGAATGTGCTCGTGGGGTGCAATAATGCTGAGAGAGAAACGGGGGTGGGGGTTGGATGTCCCCCTTTTGGAGCATGAAGGATAATAATACATGAACGACTAATGTTGTGGTTCTTGTTTCAGGTGGGAACTATGAGGAAGATGCTGTGGACCAGGGGTCACCCAACGGTTTGGACCAGTGGGAACACTTCGAATTCTGAGAAGGTGCTGTGGGTGCTGGTCACCAGAGACGCCAGCTTGTGAAAGCGACTGGAGGGGCCAACGTCATGTGTGCGATGGCACGACGTCAGGAGGAGCTGGGGGCAGAGCAGAATGCAGCAGCTGTGTGGCTTCAGTGGCCAGTGGCTCTGCCTCTCCTCCTCCCAGGGCCATTACTGACAGGAGGTGCTTTGAAACTCCTTCCTTTCCACAGCAGGAAAAGGAGGAGCCAGAGCTGGGCCACCCTTGGCTCCACACTCCGCCTCCCTGCTTTTTTAACATTGGCAGGGTGTCCATACCACCCAAAATATGGGGCAGGGGGACAAAAGGTCTCAGCCCCCAGGAGCTGGTGCCTGTGCTGGTCCCGGGGGGAGGTTACCGTGGGGCGAGGTCCAGGACCTGAGTTGAGGGTCGGCAGACAGACCTCCACGGGCGAAGCGGGGTCCACAGCGAGGAGCCGGGCAAGGACAGGAACACTGGAGGGACAGGACTGGATGCTGGCCGAAACATCTCTTCAATGACGATGTTGCTTTCGCAACCTGGGACCAGGCTGACTGCCCTTTATCTCCTCTGAGGCCAGGGGCGGTCCCGGCCCCCAGGAGCACCGCCTCTCCTGGCCTTAAGGCGAGCACTCCTCCTGGGAGAAACCAGTTCCCTTCGCCTCTCTGCCCTGAGCCTCTGCAGTTCAGGAGAGGCTGAAGGGTTACTGGGCCCAGGGGGAGACTCACCTGTAGGCACTGAGTCCTCAACCACCTCTGGGGCCAGAATGGATTCACCTGGTGCCTGCTCCTGAGGATCCGGCACAGGTGCAGGCGCCTCAGAATCAAGGCCCTGCCCCAGTTCAGCCGGCCCTGGAGGCGGGGACTCCTGTGCAGGCTGGGATTCCTCCGGTTCAGCCTCTGAATCGGATTCCCAGGCCATCACAGTGCCCCTGCCAGTCACAAAATGGCTGCCTCGGGTATATGGAGCAGCACAAAATCCTAGCCTATTAAAAGGTGGACACCAAATCTGGTTGGACACATCCCACGTTGACATCCAACACACTCCCTGCTGTTAAAGACAAAAAGAGGACAATGGGAGCTAAGATGATCCCCAAATGTTTTCCATAACCCAGGAAGGTGATAAATTTGGGGACACATTGATCTCTGTCCTTGTTTGGATGATGATCATCTGGGCATTTTGTGCAACGTTCTGCATCTGAGGAAGCGGGAAAGAGCGGCTTCCGCATCACTTACATCCAGAACCACCTGAGCTCAATTACATCATGAGAATATATGATGCTGTGGGGGGAGGGGAGGAAATAAGTATTTGTCAATAGGTAGAGAGAGGCAAAAAAAATTTAGTTCATAATTATTATTTTTTAAAGTTTACCCTTGTTACTGACTTTCCCTCAAGGAGACAGAGGTGGCGCACAAGGTTTTTCTCATTTTGATCAGCAAAGCAACATTGTGCTCTATGATTGAGAGGCAATGACCTCTGCAAATCAGCTGCGTTGAAGGATTCCTGCCTAATCCTGAAGACATACCCCTTTACCTTTGCTTTGCTAATGCAAACAGTTTCCTATTGCTTCCATACAATGCTCCTAGTAGTTGTATTGCAAACATTTCCATATAAGGTATTGTTAGCGCTGTGCTTTTACTATGTTAAAAATTTGCCACTTTTCATCATTTGCCAGTTATTCTTCATAATTTTCCAAATCATTGCCTTTTTCATGTGGCTTGGTATAAAATAGCAAAAAGGAACGCGTTGTGAGCAGTGCATGCTGAGTCCTCTCTCTCCTGATTTTGAACTCCAGAGATGGCTTCCTTGTGGTCATCTCTTTCAACTCACTTCCTGGAATTGAGGTGAATAAAAATACAGAAGCCAAGAAGGATCCCAATTCAACAATTTATTCTGAATTCTCACAAAAAAGTATGAGTGAATTTCCACTATGAATTTGGGACGATAAATTCCCCCAAGGAACACCCTCTCCCTTTCAGTTTCTCACCTTCCTGTGCCGAGAAGGTCCCTTCCACACACAGAGAACAAGCAGAGCAGCAAACAGGCTTTGATCCACAATGCTTAGTATTCATTTCATTGTCTTATTGCATTTATAGAGGTAAAGGGACCCCTGACCATTATGTCCAGTCGTGGCCGACTCTGAGGTTGCGGTGCTCATCTCACTTTATTGGCCGAGGGAGCCGGTGTACAGCTTCCGGGTCATGTGGCCAGCAGAACTAAGCCACTTCTGGCGAACCAGAGCAGCACATGAAAACGGCGTTTACCTTCCCGCCGGAGTGGTACCTATTGATCTACTTGCACTTTGACGTGCTTTCGAACTGCTAGGTTGGCAGGAGCAGGGACTGAGCAACGGGAGCTCACCCTGTCGTGGGGATTCGAACTGCCGACCTTCTGATCGGCAAGCCCTAGGGCTCTGTGGTTTAACCCACAGCGCCACCCGCGTCCCTTATTGCATTTATATCCAAACCCTATTCTATTCTATCCATTACACAACAAAGACAGGGAGATTCATGCTTCATTTCAGGAGCACACAGTCTTGACAGAATAAAACTGACTAAAAATGGATCACCCACCTCCCAAGTTTGTAAAATACTGTTAAGTTTTGCTGCAGTGGTTTTGACTGCTTCAAACAGGGGCTGTATAAAGCCCCCACTTGTTCTTCAGAAGGAAAAATGGGGGTCAAGGAGGGGTTTTTTGTTTTTGTTTTTAACCAAGGATGACCACTGGGTAGAAAACTGGTAGCTAAACAGGTAGTTAAACAGCCATTTGAGTCCAGGTGGGGAAGCACCAAACACCTCAATATATCTTCACTTACAAATGAGGCCTGGTGGGTTGAAGGGGTGTGTATGTGTCTGTGTGTGTGTGTGTGTGTGAGAGAGAGAGAGAGAGAGAGAGAGAGAGAGAGAGATGAATTGTGCAAACAGAGTAATAATAAATAAAATCCCTGAACCTTGGAAGTGGCCAGAGTTTCATGCCATCCTCCCTTCCCTCCTACAAGTGGGATGAGTCAGAGCATCCTTTGGACCCCTGAACAGATTCCTTTGCATTATTGTGTCACCACCTTCAAAAAACAACACAGAAGGAGGAATAAGAAAATATCCTACTAAGGGAGACCCAGGAAATGAGGAAACAGAAGAGGCAGGTAGGGAATCTTTTGTTGGAGAGCGCTCTGGGCTATCTGCAGCCCCCGGATCTCCAAGCGTCCTCTGGTGAGCATTGCTCTGGAAAAGGGATCCCCTTCTTCTCCAGGGCGCTCCAGCAACATAAACCAACATGATTGATGCACACTAATCTTCTGGCATTGCACAACAAGAAGAATGAACCATCCGTAGATCTAAACTCCCAAATATGGGAGCGGAGCAACCTCTATGGGTTTCCTCGGGAGCAGCGTCCCGGAATCCTACCCCCGAAGTTTTGGAGCCCAAAAAAGAAACGAAGGAGAAAGTGAGCGACACGCAGTTCCTTTCGGGGCCGTGGGAGGCAGACGCAAACGTGGGCGCAACAGCGAGGGCACTTTCGGTTTCATTTCCATTCACCCAGGCGGAGTTTTTGCGCACCAGCTGGGCGGACGGGGGGGGGGGGGGCGCAGGGGAGCTCGGCAGCGGCTCTCCAGGCCCGACCATCCCCGCTTTGTCTCTCGGTCCTCGTGCATCAGCTACTGCTACTGCATAAACTAACTAAAGACTAATCGGAGACGCTGGACTGCATGAGTGTTACAGCTGCTTGAGCAGTCACCTTATCTATATACAGATAACACTCAGACTCCCACAGGCTGGAGAGGAAGAAGCAATGAGCAAAATCTGCCCCCCTTCTTTCTGAAACATTGTCAGCAGATTCTTGCAATGGGATGGGTGAAACATCCTCACTCTCAGCTGCTCCCCCTCCACCTGTGATGGCCTGGGACTCAGGCTCGGACTAGGAGCCAGAGGGGTCTCAGTCACCACCGGATCCTTTGCCTCAGGCATCATCTGAACCAAGTCTGGGGCCTGATCCTGAAGAGTCCCAGTCTGCACGGGTTCCCCTGCAACGGGTTCCCTCTGCCAGCTGGGCAGAGTCAGGGGCCTGAGCCTGCCCTGGCTCCAGATGTGGGGATGACCTCGTTGCCTTCAGGTGGGCCATCACTTACAGCTGCTCCACTACCGGTTAGGTCAGGGGAGGCTGAGGCGGCCCCTGGGTCTAGTAACCCACCGACATCTCCCGAGCTGCAGAGACTAAGGTCTGAGAGAAGGAGAGACCTGAGTACTCGCAGAAGGAGTGCTCGACTTTGGGCGAGACAGGGAGGTGAGTCACCGGGGGATCAGGACCTACCCTGACAAAGATAAAAGGCTGTCAGACCCCGCCCCAGGTTGCGGGAGCAACATTGCTGTATGCGAGATCCTGCCTGAGATCCTGCACTTGTCCTTGCCTGGTTTCCTGCCTCTTGTCCTGCCTTGGCCCTGTCGGACTGACTGCTAGAGGAACCTTCGGATTCTGGACCGGTCCTGGACCGTGTTTCATGGGTTACTCCTGGGGCCAGCACACTACCTTTCGGCTCTGGGTTTTGGGGGGAAAGCAGGAGAATGGCTCTTCTGCCGGACTTCTCGACACCTCACAGACCTTTGTGAGGCTTTTTGTGGCTGTGTATAGTCCTGGCACTCTCCTCTCTTCCTCCTGCCAGCTTCGGAGCGATCGCTTTGATCAGAGTGATTCGTTCCGCACTGCCATATTCTGAGCGGCAGAAGACCGGAAGCCCGAAAATAGCAGAATATATTAAGAAACATGTTTGAGAGGATGAAATTTGATAAGATGGGACCTTAAAACACAATTGTATATCATATGGGTTATAAACATCGATGTTGGGTAAGTGGAGAGTCATTATTGTTGCTAAATTGAAATATGATTGTTGAGTAACAAATGTAGCTTTCTATATGGAACAAACACACACACTTTTTTGAGGTGCAAAAATGAGGACACATTTGCTGACTTCTACTGGAAAAAGGGACGCGGGTGGCGCTGTGGGTAAAACCTCAGCGCCTAGGACTTGCCGATCGTATGGTGGGCGGTTCGAATCCCCGCGGCGGGGTGCGCTCCCGTCTTTTGGTCCCAGCTCCTGCCCACCTAGCAGTTTGAAAGCACCCCTAAGTGCAAGTAGATAAATAGGTTCCGCTTTATAGCGGGAAGGTAAACAGCATTTCCATGCGCTGCGCTGGTGCAGGCTCGCCAGAGCAGCTTCATCATGCTGGTCACGTGACCCGGAAGTGTCTGTGGACAGCGCTGGCCCCCGGCCTCTTAAGTGAGATGAGCGCACAACCCTAGAGTCGGACACGCCTGGCCCGTACGGGCAGGGTACATTTTTACTGGAAAAAGAGGACACATGGCAGCCCTCTATGATATTCCCTATCCAATGCAGCAGGGTGTCAAACTCAGTGGGGGAACACATACCAGAATCTGGTCTCAGAGCAGGTCCACCACTACAGAATCCAGAATATGCAATAAGTACTACTGTCATGGAGAAGCAATAAAACACCCAACTTGATTGAACAGAGGAGCCTTAAGAAAAGCCTGCTGGATGAGACCAATGGTCCCTCAGGTCTAGCATCTTCTTCTCACAGTGACTAAGCAGATGCCCCAATGGGAAACCGTAAGTAAGGTGTACAAAAATGCATATACTAAGGTATATGTTGAAATGTGGTGACGTCAAAGTGCAATGAGTTTTGGTGGGGACTGGGGATAATGGGGGCTAAGCCACAGCAAAGGAAAGGTGGATGGGACCCAAGCCACAGGCACCATCTTTCCCTAGCTTCAGGTGGATGGTGTCCATTTGGAAAGCCTGTTCCCTCTCAGTGCAGAAATGTCATAAGAGGTGGGGATAACTGGCAGCCAGGTTGGCTTCAAGATAGGATGAGATGAACTCCTGGAGGACAATGGCTACTTCCAAGCCCTCCAAGTTTACCGCCATCCCTGCCTTCTGTGGGAGTGAGTTCCATAGTTTAATTCTGTGCTGCATTAAGAACGGCTTTCTCTTATCTGAATCCTCCAACATCCAGCTTCTTGGATGTCTGTGAGCTTAAGTGTTTAAGAGATAAGCCGAGCAAGAGGCAACATAATAGATGCTTATAGAATTCTGCATAGCACAGGCAAAGCAAAGTGAGTGTTCTTGCTCGGCTTATCTCTAAACAAAAAAGTCCCAAATGCTGCAACCTTTCTTCATAGGGGAGTGGCTCCATCCTTCTTGAACATTTGGCTTGCCCTATTCTGAACCTTCTCCAACTCCACAAGATCCTCTTTGAGGTGAGGTGGCCAGAAGAGAACACCAGCACTTGCGTTACCGATAGGCTGGAGAAACGAGCTGCTGGTGAAAGCTCCCCATCTTTGGAAAAGGGGTCTACATTTCACAGGGAGGCAGAGAAATAAGGGGTGGGGAACATTGGGCCCCCAGAAGTTGTGGAACCACAACTTCCATCAGCCCAGGCAATCATGGGCAGTGGCCAGGGATGATGGTATTCAGCAACATCTGGAGAGCCAAAGATTTCTCACATCTGGTTTGCACACACACAGTGTCACTGATTGTTTATTTGCAGAGTTAAAGATTACTTATTAGCAAGTATTTATTTTCAAAAAAAAATTATTAGGACATGTCAAAGCAATGGACAACAAGAAAAATTACAAACCCACAGCAAACAAGACAATACAGTGGTACCTCGGGTTACATACACTTCAGGTTACATACGCTTCAGGTTACAGACTCCGCTAACCCAGAAATATTACCTCGGGTTAAGAACTTTGCTTCAGGATGAGAACAGAAATCGTGCTCTGGCAGCACGGCGGCAGCAGGAGGCCTCATTAGCTAAAGTGGTCTTCAGGTTAAGATCGAATCTCCGGAACGAATTAAGTATTTAAACCGAGGTACCACTGTAATGCCATTTTCTTATAAATTTGCACAACTGAGCATGGGGAAGTAATAGACTTAGATGGGAACCCAGAGTCAGGCAGTCCACTCCTCTCAACAAAAGCTGGTCTTCTTATGGATTAAAACAAACTCAATCGGGGAGGCGACTGGGGCAAGTAACACTCCTGCCTCAGTCTCCGTTTTGTAAAATGGGAATCATGGGTAAATGGTGTCTCTAACAAGATTATTCTGAGGGTAAACACCAAATGATGTAAAGCAATTTGAGATGAAGAAATATATTTCCTCAAGAAGTGTACATTGCCTACCCTTGCCTCTCTCAGTAAAGCTGGCCCCTTGAGCTGGGCGGTTTGCTTGGGGTGTTGACACAAAGGTCCCTCCCTCCTCCAGAAGGCCAGAGGAGGCAGTCCCCACTTTGGGTCCAAGGTTAAATTGGTGGATTCCAGCATCTTACTACTGCTTTCAAACCACGTGTTTGAAATATATCAGGGGAATGGTGCTCACGTGTTTTTTTTCCTTTGAGACTAAGAACTGCTCTGAGAGAGACAGATTTGCAGAGGACAATAGATGGAGGTGGGGGGAAGAGGGTTAAAGCACCCCATGTGCCATGGCATACTCTATTACAGTATGTTACACAGGAATCTAAAATCAGGATTCTTCTTAACCTCTTTTTTGTCCTTCTCTAGCATGTCTTCCGTGTAGCAGGGGGCTGCCTTGTTCCTTTCGACCAGGTCGTCAATCATCCCAAGCAATTCGGCCACCTGCTCCTCTCTTTCCTGCCCTTCCGCCCGGTTGTTGAAAGCCAGGCATCTCCCTCCACACTGAGCAATCTGGTTCTGCAGATCCTGGTCTCCCTCCGCCAAGAACGCTTTCAAAGGCCTACCTTCCAGGTCTTCCTTGCGGGTGAACAAGATGATCATGTAGTCCTTGGCTTTGCAGCTGAAGATCTTCTGGATCAACCGAGCAACATCTTTCTCTTCTGGGCTGAAACGAGTCAGCTGAATGACTTGTATGATGGCATGGGCTCCTGGGTAGATGTACTTCACGCAGGTCTTGATTTCCTTGGCAGTTTCATCTTTTAGAACCTTTGTGTCGAAAAACCCAGGCGTATCAACCACCACAATTCTCCTACCACCAATGACTGTGTCCTCTTTCTGACACTCTGCTGTCACTGAGGAAGGAGAGACAGCCGACTTAAACAGTTTCTCCCCCAGGATGGTGTTTCCGGTTGCGCTTTTCCCAGCTCCAGTTTTGCCCACCAGGGCGATCCTCCGTTCTACAAGAAATAGGCAAGAGATGGTGAGCAAGCCCCCATCCCACGGGACAGTCACAAACCCCTGACACACACATATACTGAAGCAGGTGTGCTTTCTTTGTACATCTTTCTTTGGAGAACTGCATCCAAATGCTGTGATTTGTTTGGGTAGTGTGAATTAGTTAGTTTTGTATAATAAATAATAATAATAATATTTTTTTTAAAAAAAATTTGCCTACCCTTCACCCAAGGTTCCAGGGTGGGTTACAACAATAAAGCACAATATTAAAAGCAGTTCCAAGCAACTTACAATTACAGAAACAGGGTGTGTCCTATAGACACCTCAAGCTTCAAAAGCCAGAGTAAAGCGGTCCACCTTCAGCATTCCCCAGAAGCTGCACAATGAAGGCTCCAGATGCACCTTGGGTGCCACCACAGAGAAGGCCCTGGGCTTCCACCATCCCTGAACTGTTGAGGGTGGTAGAGCAACCAAGAGGACCCCTTCCACCAATTGTAGCACCAAAGAGGGTCTACAGGGAAAGAGGGGGGTCTTTCAGGTATAAGGGCCTGTGTCATTTCGGTCTTTAAACACCAATGTGAGCACCTTGAATGTGGTCTGGAAACAAACCATGAATCAAACTAATGTCTCTCCCATGGTTACATTGATTCCATCCAACACTATCCAGGAATCTGGGAGAATGAGATCAAATCAGCTCGGTCTTACCTGTGCTTCTCCCAGCCATATTCAGACAAGCAGAAAAATTCACAAGCCAATATTTAGGATTTCTAGATTGGAAGCAAAAGGAAACAGAATCAGCCAATGGGGAGCTTTCTGTATTAGGCAGAAATGCGTGTCTCTCCCCCGCCCCTCATAATCTGCCTCACAGAATTATTTTTACACTTTACAGAGGGATCTTCCTAAGTGTCCGCTGTCCCAAATATTTGGTCATCATGTTTGTGTTTCACTTTTTGCGTTCCATGCCACCCCACTAGCTCATGTTCAGAATAAGACCAATGACTCCCAAATTTTCACTGACTAAAATGTCACACCTTTGTAGCAAATGAAAAGCGTCTCTGCCTCTTCCAAAAGACACTTTATCTCAACCTTTGGTGAGGCTCCAGAGGATGAGAGCCAAGGACTTGTGGAGCAGCCATGATGGCCCCTTCAGACTCACAGTTGGCATCTGAAGGGAGTTTGGAGGATCTGCTGCCTTCGTATTTCATATGTTTCTCCATAGGATGCATTCCTCTGGGGAGCCATGGGGCCACCATTTCCCTCCAGTATGTGCTGAAAGGAAAGGATGTCTTGGGGAGAAATGGCAGGTCCTGCAAAACAGGAATGGCCCTCAATGACGGCTGCCCCAGAATGGAGACTGGTCAACTGGGGCAAGGTGGGACACTGTCCCACCCAGCCCCCACTCCTTCCTTCCTTCCTTCCTTCCTTCCTTCCTTCCTTCATTCCTTCCTTCCTTCCTTCTGCTCTAGGGTGCAGCTGTGAACATCTTCCTCCTCCTCCTCAGAGTTGCCTTGGTAGATGTCAGTAGGGAGGAGGATGGGGACCACAACAGAGAGAGTTGACTCCGCCCATCAGTGGTTCTGGTCCCACCCACTCTTGGGCTCCCTGCCTCCCAGTCCGAATGGCCACCCCTGGGACTGGGACTTTCTTCGCCTCAGATCCCAAGATGGACCTGGCTTTGGTTCACTGTCCAAAGCTCTGGATGTCTTCTTCCCCACTGAGGGAAATGGGAAAATGCCTATCAGCTTCCAATTCCTTGGCTGAACTGGGAAGGGCAGAAAAGACCCTTCTCAAGGGAAGAAGCCTTGCGTGTTTCTGGGAAACAAGGGCAGGACTTATTGCTCAAAGAGCCTTGGCAGTCTGAGGAAACTCCCTTCCCCGCCGTGGTCTTAATAGTGCGGAATCTATAGCGTGGCTCTGCTTATGTAACAGAGAGGGTCTGCCAGAGGGCATTGCTGAGCAGCCTTAAGACTGGGGCTGGAAGACAATATCCCATTCCTCCGCCCCATGAGCTCACTGAATTCATGCACGGGGACGGGGCTGAGCTCTCTGAGCATCCTCTACATCATAACTTCCAGAGCTGCAACTATGCCAAGGATTTAGTGGTAAACATAGTTTTCTCCATCAGGTGGAAGCAGAAGAGAGTACAGATACATACAGGCCTAAGTATTATTGTGGATTGCTCACTTTCCCTTGTTTTTTGTCTGAACAGCTAACATACAGAAGAGCTCTGTGTGAGTTTAAAGCTTGCATCTTGCAATTTGCACAAGACCTGGTGCAAAGAAAGATATTCTTCCTCATTCTGTCCTTGGGAATACTATTCATCTCCTACCACCCCATGCCCAGGGGACAGGGGCAAGTCTACATTTCTTAGTTATTGTCTGCGTCCCACCTCCAAAATGCTGCTTCTTTTGGACCATATAATAAGGCAGAGACTGAAACAAGTTGAGGGCTTCTCATCTCAAGGTAACTGAGAAAGTTCGGGAGATTAAAGTGACCTCTTTGGACGCAAGCCACAGCCCAGGCGGGACAGTTCAGAGAAAATCTAGTATACTAATCTGCAGAACCAAAGAAGGTGGCCAAGATTTCTACATGAGCAGCACAAGAATGCCGGGGAGGCCTGGATCAAAAATTCCAAGAGGAAGGAGAGAGACATGGAGCCATCGCAAGATACAATTAATGTTTTGTCTGTGTGGAAAGCAGCAAACAGATCAGTAACAGAGAAGGAATGCAGATCTCTGCCTCTGTTTACACTAAGTGGTATAGAAACATCTGTTGTTTATGGAGAAAGAAGAAAAAGATGAGATTCTCCAAAAGTCAGTTTTCACCTCAAGGCCTCATTTTTCATGCACCTTCTCAGCATCCCTGTTTTGGACACATCTCTCCCTTTGAGACCTCCTTGCGCTCCTTCATTGTGCCTCTGGTCAAAGACCTGCATCAGTCACCATAATCCTGCCACCCGCATGGTTGCCTTGCTCAGTCTGATAATATTATAAGAAAAGAATCCGAGGTGCATCTCTCAGTGTGCCTCCTGCTTGATAGGAAACCCAAAAAGCGCTACTGCAAAATTATTGCTGGTGTCAGAGCACAGTGGTACCTCGGATTATAAACTTCATTCCAGGGGTTCGTTCTTAACCCGAAATCGTTCTTAACCTGAGGTGCGCTTTCACTAATGGGGCCTCCCGCTGGTGCCCTGCCACCGGCGGGTGATTTCCGTTCTCATCCTGAAGCAAAGTTCTTAACCCGAGGTACTACTTCGGAGTTAGCAGAGTTTGTAACCCGAGGTGTTTGTAACCCGAGGTACCACTGTACAGGGGTATTTCCTACATTTTCCTGGAGTAAGTTCCACAGAACTTAATGGGGTTTCCCACCAGAGTAGATATCCTCACTATTACTCACAGACCCGGGTGAGAAAAAGGCTAACTTTGCCCCAGAGAACAGACTTTTGAAGCCAGTTTGTTCAACCATTGAAGAAATTCATTGTGGGAAACTGCCAGACCCTTAGAGAGGGTGACCATGTCAGCAGATTGCAGCCATTTTTGACAGAAAAAAACCCCACTCCAGAGTTTTTTACAAATGCCCTTTGAAAGGTTCCCTGTGCGAAAACCCAAACTTTTCTGGGCCACTCCCTCTTGGTCCCATAAACCCATCTCTATTGCCCTCTAATCTACTGTATAAAAAAGTATTATTCAGAATAGCATTTTGCAAAACCTACTAATGTTACCCACTAACATTTTGCAGGACAGCAACAATTGCACAATCATTCAGAACTATTTCGTTTAATTCACTCAACCATGCTGGTGAACTTGATTCAGTGATACCAGCTTTTCAAAGACATTTGACCACCAGCGCCCCCCCCCCATGGCAACCCCATTGCCCCCAACCCCCAAGCACGGGGTGGTACCTCCCAGTTTGGGGGCCTCTGCCTGCAGGTTGGCAGGCGTTTCACTCTGTGTGCAGAGGCTCCTTCGCCTAAAAGTTTCACAGGACGGAAGGGGGAAAGAATGTTACAGCCATTTCGAGAGTCACAATTGTCGGGGGTGGGAGGAGGGGGCGGAAACAGAGCTGCGTTTTCCACATATCTAACAAGAGTCCGAAATTAAAAGGCGAACAGGAAAGACACGGAGCATCTCCAACACAGACTGATCTGCTTCCCAAACCTGCAGACTCGGACCTTCAACTCTTGCAGCTGCTGCTCGCGCCTCCCCAGCACCAAGCTGCGGGTCTCTAAGGGAAGTGTGGGGTTCCTCTGCCTCTCGGGTGCTTCTGCAAGCCCCACAGAAGACTCAGTGGGGCGAGCAGAGTCGTCTCCGCTTGGCAATTCTCTCTTGGTGAATGAGAAACAAGTCAGAGAAAGGGCTCTGGGCTGCTAGCCAGAAATATTTGGTGGCACTGCAGGGTGAGAGGGGGACAGGATTCGCCCCTCCCCGTTTTATTCCTCTCTGAACCGAGTCCCTGGTCCACAAGAGAGAGAGAGAGAGAGAGAGAGAGCAACGCCCGTCAAGCGCAGCTGCTCTCTCCAAGCAGCGCAGACAACGCGGAGAAGAAGGTGCGCTTCTCTTTCTGCATTTGGGAACCCCAGACGTCGCCTTGGGTGGGGTTAGGGTTAGGGACCCTTGCTCCGTCTGGCGTAATGTCGCCTGCACTGACTGGCAGGCGCTTCCCAGGCCCGAGTCTCTCCCCCAACCCCACCTGGAGAGGCCGGGGGTCAAACCTCGGACCTTCTGCATGCAGGGCAGCTGCCCTACCGCTGAGCCGATTCTCCCTCATGGCGAAAGATTCCCTTGCTCTGAGTTCGAGTGCGGATGGGCTGGAGAGAACAGAGGAGGGAAGCGGGAGAGTTCACTTTGACCGGCGAGCCGAGGTCTTGATCCCTGAATGCAGTGATTTGGGAAGAGATGCCGACGAAGGATTGATTTTTCAGAGAGACCCTTTCTCTTTCCTCTGCCTCTCCTTTCTCTATCCAGTTCATTGCAGAGATTTCATTCTTGCAGGGAGAAGCTGTGTTCCGAAAAATCCCTGGTGTGGGGCAGAAGAAGTCATTTCCATTCCTCCCCCCTACTGACCTTTTCTTTGTCTTTTTGTACCCACCCCAAAATGGCAAAAGAGACACTTGCAGCTCTAATTCTGGGATTTGTCAGTCTCCATGTCTGCAAATTTCAGGCAATTCTGCCGGGGGGGGCGGGGGAGGACATGTTCTTTTAGAAATAAACTTTAAAACCCCTAGAAGGATGTTCCTGCAGATTGTCAGGCTCCTTTAACTGCCCATTTAATAAAAAGGAAAAGATTCATGATTATACACGCAAGCCAAAGTTTTGCTTCCGAGAGCTCTAACTCAGCCTCTAGCAACAGGTCAAACAAAGCAGACCTTGAGCATCTCTGAGGCAGGTTGAGATACAGGAGACTTAAAGTCAAACCTTGTGGCTGCTGCTCCCTGATCCCAAATACCAACCTGTGGTCCGTCTGAGGTGCGGGTCTCCCTCCGTGTGGGTCTCCCTCCGTGTGGGTCTTTCTCTGTGTGGGTCTCCCTCCGTGTGGGTCTCCTGCTGCTGCTGCTCTTGGGTGCTTCTCCCAGAACTGCAGGAGACCAAATGCAGCTCCTCTGAAATTTTCCACCTATAGGGAAGTTTTGTCCTCTCCTGTAGCCAATAGAAACAGAAATGCAATTCCGGGAAGCTGTTTTGGCTTCTCAGAACATGATCTGGCTGCTAGCCATGAATGCTTTTGGGGTGTGTGTGTGGAGCTCTTGCCTGCCACCTCCATTTTATTCAGCTCAGAACAGAGTCGGCCATCGACAGAGAGGGAGAGAAGAAACTGCAGAGCAGAGGGACCATTGAACACGAGAGTCTTCTTCAAGCTCCAGAGGCGTCACAAAGAAGGTACCGTTGGCTTTCTTGTCTTAGGGGGCTCCTATTTGGAGACTTCCCTGGCTTTTTCCTGGCCCATATAGGACCAGTCTGGATAGTTAGACTTGGTGAAGACTTGACATTTTTATCCCCCCAAAAGTTTTTGATTGAGTTTCCACTGAAATGAGGCTGCATTTTAATGTTTTAATGTTGTGTTTTAATCTTGTTTTTTAAGCTGTATTTCAATCAATTGTTTTTATATTTGGTGTTAGACACCCTGAGCCCGGTCCTGGCTGGGGAGGGCGGGGTATAATTATTATAATTATTATTATTATTATTATTAGGAACATCCAAAGCTCCTTTTGTAAGGAGATGTCACCTGGCTCAGCCATGCCCCCCCCCCCGGAGATGCCAGCGGTTGAACCCGAGACCATCTCCATGCAAACCAGATGCTCAGCTGCTGAGCTGTGCCCCCTGCCCCAAACCACATGGAGAAAAAAGGAAGCTGTTTTGTACTGAACCAGCCTGACTGGCTCATTTAGATTAGTATTGTCCACACTGGCAGACAGTGGCTTCTCCAGGGCTTCTGAGTGGGAAGGTTCCGGGGGGGGGGGGGGGGGCTGAAATGGCGACATTCAGCAGCAGCAGAAGGAAGCAAGTGGGAGAGAGTCCGCTGGGGGGAGGGGGAGGGGGGAGAGGCGCTGGAAGTGGTTGGCATCAGCCCCCTCCCCACTGAAAAGCAGCTGCCTTCAAGAGGTGGTCATCTCTGGAGGGTATTTTCATCAGGACTAGGCCCCAAGGAGCCTACAGACCATCATTCTGAGTGGCTGCAGCTGTTCAGGGCCCTCCCCAAACCAGCCCATCTGCCTGGGAGCTGCAGAAGGGAGGATATCAGGCCAGGCTGCCAGGGACCCCCAAGGCAGAAACAGGTAAGGGGGGGGGGAGATGCAGCTCTGGCTGGAGGGAGGGAATATCCGGGTGCTTTTTTTAACCATTTGAACACTGGTGAGGGCGAAGCAAGTATGCCTGCAGATGTAGAGGGTGGGAAGATTCCGGCAAGTGATTGTGAAGGGCAAAGTGTTAGGCATGCTTATTTATTAATGCTTATGCACTTGTTGGTTGTAAAAAAAACCTACACGCCCTCAAAGCCGTTTCCAAAAAGATAGAACTATGAAATTATCAAAAAGGAAAAATTAGCAAACCTAATTTAGGACCAATGCATGTAAAAAAGTCATCAACTGCCTCCCTAGTAATTGAATCCCAAATCTGCAGGGGCAGAATATGGTGCTTTGAGGTTCTTTCAGGGTTGTGTTTCCATCATAAGCTTCCTCTGGTGATAGAGAGGAGTTTGGGCAAAGCAGGAGCTAATGAACTTCATTTTCTGGTTCTCTTCCGGCTCAGCAATCTGCCTGGACAATGGATGAACAGAGAGAGGAAGTTAGAGGTAAGTCTCTCCCTTCTCCTGACCCTCCTCTGAAAGAACCACGTGATGGGAATGGTGAAGGTTGGACCATTTGTGGGCCACAGTTGGAAGGGTGAGGTGACCCCAGGTGCTTAGGGGAATTGTTGCAGTGTATGGCCACTGGACCCATCACCTCCTGGCAAATAGAAGGGGAAGAAATGGAGGTAGTGAGAGATTTTACTTTCTTGGGCTCCATGATCACTGCAGATGGTGACAGCAGCCACGAAATTAAAAGACGCCTGCTTCTTGGGAGAAGGGCAATGACAGGCCTAGACAGCATCTTGAGAAATAGAGATGTCACCTTGCTAACAAAGGTCCGTATAGTTAAAGCCAGGGTTTTCCCAATAGTGATGTATGGAAGTGAGAGCTGGACCATAAAGAAGGCTGATCGCCGAAGAATTGATGCTTTTGAATTATGGTGCTGGAGAAGACTCTTGAGAGTCCCATGGACTGCAAGAAGATCAAACGCATCCATTCTGAAGGAAATCAGCCCTGAGTGCTCACTGGAAGGACAGATCGTGAAGCTGAGGCTCCAGTACTTTGGCCACCTCATGAGAAGAGAAGACTCCCTGGAGAAGACACTGATGCTGGGAAAGATGGAGGGCACAAGGAGAAGGGGGCGACAGAGGACGAGATGGTTGGATAGTGTTTTCGAGGTTACCAGCATGGGTTTGACCAAACTGCGGGAGGTAGTGGAGGACAGGGGTGCCTGGCGTGTTCTGGTCCATGGGGTCACGAAGAGTCGGACACGACTAAACGACTAAACAACAACAAATGGACCCTGCATGGTGGCAATTCAGGGGGCGAATTCCCAGGCAAGAGGCAGGTCCACAAATCTGGAAATGAGCAGCACACTCTCCCTTAAGGAACAAGACTTAGTGGTGCTGCAGGAATAGTTGTTGACTTGGGTCTCCAAGGTGTGAGTGTGGCCAGGTCAATATTGTTTTCACTCCTGACTGACTTAGGGTCAGCCACCTTAGGGTCTTTCTTGAGAATAAGAACCTGCGTGGTGTTTCTACAAGGTAATCTCTCAGTTGGGCTACTGCAATGTGCAATGAAACTGACATCCCTTTAAAACAGTTCAGTCCTGGATTCTTAGACATCTTCCTAATTTCTTTCCAGAGACCACCAAAGCACATGAGAGCAGAAACCTCCATGAAGATCTACGGATTGTTCTTGTTGGGAAGACGGGAGGAGGGAGAAGTGCCACAGGAAACACCATTTTGGGCGGAAAAAAGTTCGAGTCCAAATCTTCACTGAAGGCAGTGACCCAGACCTGCAGGAGAGAAGTCCGGGCAGAGAAATGGGAAGGAAAGCAAGTTGTCGTCGTTGACACTCCGGCCATTTTTGACACCTGCCTTCCAGAGCAGCAGAATAATGCAGAGATCCAGAAGTGCCTCTCTCTGTGTGAGCCAGGGCCCCATGCCCTGGTGTATGTGACGCAGGCCGGCCGTTTCACGGAGGAAGACGCTGTGGCCGCCAAGAGGGTGGAGGAGGTCTTTGGCCCAGAGGCCACAAATTACATGATCGTCTTGTTCACCCGCAAAGAAGACCTAGAGACAGAAAGCCTAAAGGAGTACATAGGGCTGTCTGGAAACAGAGCCCTGCAGGATTTGGTGGGGAAGTGCAATGGCCGTTGCTGCGCTTTCAACAACAGAGCAACAAGAGACGAGCAGGAGCTGCAAGTGAAGGAGCTGCTGGTGAAAATCGAACAGATGATGAAGGACAACCAGAACAAGCCTTTCCTTGAGCTGTTTCCAAGAGGACCTACAAGAAGCGCAGACAAAATGAAACCAGAGGAAGAGGCAATGGACACAGACGAAGGAGGACCAAATGAATTCCCTGAAGGTAGAGTCAAATTATGATTCTGAAGCAGTTAGAGACCTCCCTGGGTTGAGTTTCCCAAGGTAGACCTTCCTTAAAGAGACCCACCAAATACCTGTGTTTCTTCTTTGTTCAAGTAAGAGCTCAAAGGAGAGCAGAATCCTGCACCTAGAAGGGGGTGGCTCTGTAACCCGCTAACATTTTGCAAACTATGGAGATGGGTGCAAGAGTTTGCTTGCTTTATGCAATTCAGCACATGAGACCTATGCAGGCATTTGATTCGCACATGCAAACCATGTGCCCAGCAACCCAATGGTTGGAAATTCCGGGTCATTGGGGCTCCTGGTTGTGGGGTGGCTTCTAATTGTGTTTGGCTGAATGTGCTTAGAAGCCCCTTCAGACCCTGTTTCATAATGTCCAGAGTGGAGCCAGTGCTAGCCAGGACATAGGCAGGTGGACATCTGTGTTCTTCCTCCTGGCTACACATGGGAGAATCTCTTAAGTTTTGACTTCTCTCTCCTCCTCACTTTCCCCCCAAATTAAGCACAGCTCTCCACATTTCAACATATACCCTAGTATATACGTTTTCCTACACCTTACTTGGCTGCTCAGACATGGAGAAATGTCAATTTCAATGGATGGTTGTTTTGGTTTGAATATTGTTTCAGAAAGTTTGAATCGGATCACCAGGGGAAGAGACTCCACAATCGCATCCTCACCACTGGGAAGGCCTGGCCACACCACGTCACTGGGGCACCCTGAGCCTCCCCAACCAACAGGACAGGAAGAAAGGAACCCCCTGCCAATCCCAGGAGGATCTGGGGCGACCGATGGAGGGAGAAGTGCTCCAAGGAACCCAGGTCAGTGTAGACTTGAAAGCCCTGGATAACACCTTAAATGGGGACCAGAAAGCCCTGAATGTTGTTTCAGTTGACACTGAGAGATTATCCACACTGATATTTTACCCACCACATTCCAGGCACACACCCATGATTTGAAACTCTGTGTTTGAGAATGTTTGTTTGTTTGTTTTTTTGCTGTGAGGTTTCCCCACAACAACCGACTGTCTAAAGCTGAATCAAAGCAAATGCCATAGAATTATAGAATTGGAAGGGAGCCCCAGTGCCATCTAGTCCAACCCCCTGCAATGCAGGAATCCCAGCTCAAGCATCCATGACAGACGGCCATCCAACCTCTGCTTAAAAACCTCCAAGGAAGGAGAGCCCCTCACCTCCCGAGGGAGACCGTTCCACTGTCAAGCAGCTCTTACTGTCAGAAAGTTCTTCCTGCTATTTAGTTGGAAACTCCTTCCTTGTAACATGTAATGTCAATTCAGGTTTCCCAAGGATTGACATTTGCTCTGATTCTGCTGTAAAGAGCAGGTTTTCTTGGGGAAACCAAGACCAGGTCATTGGACACAGAGCTATAACCTGAGGACTGTGCCTGGGAAGCATGGAGGAAAGGGAAGTGTGATTAATAGGAACGTTCCTTATTCTTTCCCAACAGAGCCTGGGAATGTGAGTCGATCCCACAAGGATTCTGAACTGCGGGTTGTTCTTGTTGGGAAGACGGGAGGAGGCAGAAGTGCCACAGGAAACACCCTTCTGGGGGAGAAGAAGACCTTTGAGTCCAAACTCTCCCCGAAGCCAGTGACCCAGACATGCAGCCGAGAGGTCCAAGCAGAGAAGTGGAAGGGGAAAGAAGTGGTCGTCATTGACACTCCGGCCATTTTTGATACTTGTCCTCAAACACAGCATGATATTATGGAAGTCCAGAAGAGCCTCTCTCTCTGTGAGCCAGGTCCCCACGCCCTGGTGTTTGTGACGCAGGCCGGTCGTTTCACCAAGGAAGATGCTGTGGCCGCCAAGAGGGTGGAGGAGGTCTTTGGCCCAGAGGCCACAAATTACATGATCGTCTTGTTCACCCGCAAAGAAGACCTAGAGACAGAAAGCCTACAGGAGTACATAGGACAGTCTGGAAACACAGCCCTACAGGATTTGGTGAGAAAATGCAAGGGCCGTTGCTGCGCTTTCAACAACAGAGGGACAGGAGAGGAAAGGGCCAGCCAGGCAGAAGAGCTGCTGTCTCTGATTGAGAAGGTGGTTGAGGAGAACGGGGACCAGCCGTATCTCAAGCCGTGTCTGATGGAGATGTCACTGAGGTCAGATGGAAGGAATCCTGGGGAGACTTCAAAGCAAACAGCAGCAGGGGAACCAGTGGAGGATGAAAGGAATGATGGAGGAATCCCCAAAGGGCAGAAGAAGAAGAAATCGAAAGATCAGGTGGTGGAGGTAGGGTGCAGAGAATAAGAATTGGGCCCCTGTCTTTTCCAATTGCTGATGACTTACATGGTAGCCAAATTCAGACTTGGAAAAGGAGGGTGGAACAGGGCTGTTTTCAGTTGCTCCAGAGGGTAAGAGCTGAACAAGCAGCTCAAAAGTAAAATGAAAAATGGAAAGCATTAGGAAGAACTTTATGTTCCTGGGGAAGAATTTATTAATTTAATGCATTTATATCCCACCTTTTCTTCCAAGTTCAAGGTGGCACACGCGGTTCTCCCCCCTCATTTAACCCCCCCAAATGCTATTTCATTAGAGGTTTTTAAGCAGAGGCGGGGGGGGGGGGGCTCCCTATTGAGAGACCGCAGAAGGGTTGGGCTAGATGACGTTTGAGGTTCCTTCCATGAGCTTAAGGGGGGAAAGGTAAATTCTTGCTTATTTAAGAACTCCCCCCCTCCTTCTCCCCCTTGACATCTTCCCCCCTTTCTCTTGACTCCACACCAATCACTTACGCCGGGCTTGTTTCCAACAGGCATTTAGTTCTGCCATGGGCTCCTTTCGTTCATGCTTTGCCCTAAAATCCGGAGAAGCTTCCAAAGAAGGCAGAGGAGGAGCAGGAAGATCTCATCCTCCAATGTAAACGGAAGCAGTATCATCAATAAACACAGCAGGATAATCTGCGTTCTCCCATCATTTTTGCATGTCCTCCGCGTGGCACTATTTCACGACCTTCATTCCCCCTTCCCTTCTCAACCTCCTTAAGCCCAAACCAGGTTTAACATTTTGGATCCAGGGAATTCTGTGGCTTATCCACACTTCCTCTTGTTTTTCTGCCTCTCCACAGGAAACCCTCTCCTTGGCACTCAGTTGGAGCAAACGTCAATCATCTTTCCTAAGGATTGATGTTTGCTCTGATTTAGAGCAGAAGAGGGGGTGTTCCATCGGAGAGGAGTGTGAAAAGGGGGGAACTGCTCAGACCGGTGTTTTCTAGGGACAGGATTGAGGAAGAGTGGACAAGCCAGTGTGTGGTAAATAAATCAAGAATCCTGTTTTAAAGTCATCCATGTTGGTGGCCATCAATATAAGCTTATTCTTCATATGTTGAATCAGATATATATGGGCGCACCAACATCTTTTAAATGCTTGGATCCTCTAAAACCCTCTCAGGCCCTGGCAGTGGGCATGGGGAGTTCAGTGGCTGTGTGTGTGCACCAGGGGAAGGTGTCGAGGGCACAATTGTGCCCCTGGGAAACATATTGGCAGCTGCTGGTCTATGAGGCCAGGCTCCAAGGCAGCTGGAACATCCTTTTCTTCCCTTTCTGAGATCACTTGGATCTTTCTGCCTCAGCAGCAGACACCTGGTATCCGCTGTGCACCTGATGCTTCTCATTTCTATTTGGGCAGATTTCCTTTCCCCCTCCCCTCTCAATAAGTTGACATGACTCCTACTTTCTCCTGATTCCTCTCATTGGTAAGAAACACACAGCGGGGGGGGGGGGGGAGGCAAGTGTCTTCTGCAGCCTCCTCTTGAGTCAGCAGAACCATCCGCTTCTAAGACTTGCCCTTTGGAAACAAAACAAACTCTTCCAATGTTTTATTTATTGTAAAAAGGAAGGTCTGTGCTATTTTGCAACCACTTGGAAATTACCCTAGGGGCTGATGGGTGAACCGGGGTTTACTGGTATCGTAGGAGCCTACACAACACAAAACGCTGTTGCTGTATGTAGGTTTTATGTTATTTGTTTTTTATCTTATATTTTGGAATTGTACATCCAGGGGATTTTTCCCTTTAAATTTTTTGGGGGCCCCAAGAGAGTGGGGCTCTAAGCTATGGCTTCTTTGGCTTATACCTAAATGTTTAAGGATAACTGTGAAGGATGTTGGATTGAAGAGAAGGGGGATTTGGAAATATGGACAAATCAGAAGTTGTTACTGTTGGGCCAAGTTACTGTGGTGGGGATGAGGGCTGCTGTGTTGGTGGGGATGTTGCTTTTGTTTCAAACATTGCAAGCTGTGGATGGGATGGATTGTTTCAGGAGGTGGCAGAGGGATGTTTTTAGAGTTGTTTGGCAGGGCCGGAAGCCTCGAGTAAAACTTAAGATATTGAGCGATGCCATAGAAGGAGGTGGACCTGCCCTGCCAGACCTTTAAATTTCGTTGTGAACCATCTGCTTTTTGCTGGTTGAGAGAATGGCTGCTTCTTGAAACCACTGAAGTGTTGGATAATGGCAGACGAAGTTGATGGACTATATGGAATTGGCGGAAATGACTGGCAAGATCCGGGACCAGGGAGAAGAGTCGGTGGAAGAAGATTGGAAAAAGTTTAAAGACTATTTATAGAAATATTGTAAAATTAAGGAATTTAGAAAAATGTTGGAATGAAGTTATATGGCTTTAGTAGAAATGTCATAAGGAATTAAGTATAAATAGATTAACAGAAAATTAAAGGGAAAATAAGGCAAGATAATTATAGGATAGAAAACAGAGTAAGATGGAAAGGAATTGCTGAAAGAATTAATAGAAGTGGAATACAAAAAGGGAGGTGTGAGGAGGTCGCTGGAAATAAGTGAATGAAATATAAGATATTGAAAATGTTTGAGGTGTTTTTAAATTGTTTTTGTTTGTTTTTGCTTTGTTTTGTTAGTCTATGTAGTGTTTTTGTATTGTATTTGTATTGTTTTTTCTCTTTTCTTTTTTGTTTGTAGTGTTGTGTTGGAAATGTTGAAAAAGTAATAAATATCATTTAAAAAAAACAAAACAAAAGTTCCTTTAGAAACACCATTTACAAAGACTCATCATCTAGTCTCCAGAAACTTGCTATAACATGAAATAATAGGTGTAAATATATGATGCAAACTACTATTAATTAAATAGCAGGATGTAGGCACCCTATATATAGAAAGGAGCAAACCAGGGATATTTGAGGGAGCAGGTTAGTAGGTGGGGCCCAGGACTTACATCATAGGAGCCTGCACAACACAAAACACTGTTGCTGGATGCAGGTTTTATTTTATTTGCTTTTTATCTTATATTTTGGAAATGTACATCCAGGGGTTTTTTTCCCTTTGAGTTTTTGCCCGACCCCCCCCCAAAGAGAGTGGGGCTCTAAGCTCTGGCTTGTTGAGCTTATACCTCGATCCGGCACTGTGCCAGAATCTCTCAGCCTTGAAGGTGGATGGGCGCGGAGCTCAGCACCCCACGATCGCGCCTCCTTTTGTTCCAAGACGCCCTTCAGGAGGGCGGGGAGAGCGGCGGGTTCCTGGAAGCTCAGCTGAGCGCGCTGCCGTGGCGCGCATCTCCTTCCAGATCCTTGGCCAGAGGCGAGACCCGGGGAGACCGGGCGTGGGCAGCGCCTTGCGCTTTCCCCGTCCAACGCCAGAGCCAGCTTGCAAGAGGGAAGGGGGATCGGGGCCCATGGGCGATGCCAAGTCCATCCGTCCGAGGTCCCCCCTCCTAGCACGAAGCCTGCCCAGGGCAGCCGGAGTCCTCACGCCCAGCCCGCGCTGTCCTCTGGCGCGAGGACCGGGAGACAAAGCGGGGATGGTGGGGCCTGGAGAGCCGCTGCCGAGCTCCCCTGCGCCCCTCCCCGTCCGCCCAGCTGGTGCGCAAAAACTCCGCCCGAGTGAATGGAAACGAAACCGAAAGTGCCCTCGCTGTTGCGCCCACGTTTGCGTCTGCCTCCCACGGCCCCGGAAGGAACTGCGAGTCGCTCACTTTCCCCTTCGTTTCTTTTTTGGGCTCCAAAACTTCGTGGTTGAGATTCCGGGGACGCTGCTCCCGAGGAAACCCATAGAGGTTGCTCCGCTCCCATATTTGGGAGTTTAGATCTACGGATGGTTCATTCTTCTTGTTGTGCAATGCCAGAAGATTAGTGTGCCTAAATCATGTTGGTTTATGTCGCTGGAGCGCCCTGGAGAAGAAGGGGATCCCTTTTCCAGAGCAATGCTCACCAGAGGACGCTTGGAGATCCGGGGGCTGCAGATAGCCCAGAGCGCTCTCCAACAAAAGATTCCCTACCTGCCTCTTCTGTTTCCTCATTTCCTGGGTCTCCCTTAGCAAGATATTTTCTTATTCCTCCTTCTGTGTTGTTTTTTTGAAGGTGGTGACACAATAATGCAAAGGAATCTGTTCAGGGCTCCAAAGGATGCTCTGACTCATCCCACTTGTAGGAGGGAAGGGAGGATGGCATGAAACTCTGGCCACTTCCAAGGTTCAGGGATTTTATTTATTATTACTCTGTTTGCACAATTCATCTCTCTCTCTCTCTCTCTCTCTCTCTCTCTCTCTCTCACACACACACACACACACACACACACACACAGACACATACACACCCCTTCAACCCACCAGGCCTCATTTGTAAGTGAAGATATATTGAGGTGTTTGGTGCTTCCCCACCTGGACTCAAATGGCTGTTTAATTACCTGTTTAAACTACCTGTTTAGCTACCGGCTTTCTACCCTGTGGTCATCCTTGGTTAAAAACAAAAACAAAAAAACCCTCCTTGACCCTCATTTTTCCTTCTGAAGAAGAAGAAGAAGAAGAAGAAGAAGAAGAGTTTGGATTTGATATCCCGCCTTTCACTCCCTTTAAGGAGTCTCAAAGCGGCTCACGTTCTCCTTTCCCTTCCTCCCCCACAACAAACACTATGTGAGGTGAGTGGGGCTGAGAGACTTCAGAGAAGTGTGACTGGCCCAAGGTCACCCAGGAGCTGCAGGTGGAGGAGCGGAGACGCGAACCCGGTTCCCCAGATTATACCCCTCGTTGACCCTCATTTTTCCTTCTGAAGTACAAGTGGGGCTTTATACAGCCCCCGTTTGAAACAGTCAAAACTACTGCAGCAAAACTTAACAGTATTTTACAAACTTGGGAGGTGGGTGATCCATTTTTAGTCAGTTTTATTCTGTCAAGACTGTGTGCTCCTGAAATGAAGCCTGAATCTCCCTGTCTTTGTTGTGTAATGGATAGAATAGAATAGGGTTTGGATATAAATGCAATAAGGGACGCGGGTGGCACTGTGGGTTAAACCACAGAGCCCAGGACTTGCCGATCAGAAGGTCGGCAGTTCGAATCCCCACGACGGGGTGAGCTCCCGTTGCTCGGTCCCTGCTCCTGCCAACCTAGCAATTCGAAAGCACGTCAAAGTGCAAGTAGATAAATAGGTACCGCTCCGGCGGGAAGGTAAACGGTGTTTCCGTGCGCTGCTCTGGTTCGCCAGAAGCGGCTTAGTCATGCTGGCCACATGACCCGGAAGCTGTACACCGGCTCCCTCGGCAAGTAAAGCGAGATGAGCACCACAGCCCCAGAGTCAGCCACAACTGGACCTAACGGTCGGGGTCCGTTTACCTTTGTAAATGCAATAAGCAGTGGCGTAGCGTGGGGGGTGCAGGGGGGGCCGGCCGCACCGGGTGCAACATCTGGGGTTAGGGCAAATCCACGGGTTAGGGGGCGCAAATCCACAGGTTAGGGGACGCAAATCCACGGGTTAGGGGGCGCAAATTACTTGCCTTGCCCCGGGTGCTGACAACCCACGCTACGCCACTGGCAATAAGTCAATGTAATGAATACTAAGCATTGTGGAGCAAAGCCTGTTTGCTGCTCTGCTTGTTCTCTGTGTTCTCGGCACAGGAAGGTGAGAGACTGCAAGGGAGAGGGCGTTCCTTGAGGGAATTTATTGTCCCAAATTCATGGTGGAAATTCACTCCTACTTTTTTGTGAGAATTCAGAATAAATTGTTGAATTTGGATCCTTCTTGGCTTCTCAATTTTTATTCACCTCAATTCCAGGAAGTGAGTTGAAAGAGATGACCACAAGGAAGCCATCTCTGGAGTTCAAAATCAGCAGAGAGAGGACTCAGCATGCACTGCTCACAACGTGTTCCTTTTTGCTATTTTATACCAAGCCACATGAAAAAGGCAATGATTTGGAAAATTATGAAGGCAAATGATGAAAAGTGGCAAATTTTTAACATAGTAAAAGCACAGTGCTAACAATACCTTATATGGAAATGTTTGCAATACAACTACTAGGAGCATTGTATGGAAGCAATAGGAAACTGTTTGCATTAGCAAAGCAAAGGTAAAGGGGTATGTCTTCAGGATTAGGCAGGAATCCTTCAACGCAGCTGATTTGCAGAGGTCATTGCCTCTCAATCATAGAGCACAATGTTGCTTTGCTGATCAAAATGAGAAAAACCTTGTGCGCCACCTCTGTCTCCTTGAGGGAAAGTCAGTAACAAGGGTAAACTTTAAAAAATAATAATTATGAACTAAATATTTTTTTTTTGCCTCTCTCTACCTATTGACAAATACTTATTTCCTCCCCTCCCCCCACAGCAGCATATATTCTCATAATGTAATTGAGCTCAGGTGGTTCTGGAGGTAAGTGATGCGGAAGCCGCTCTTTCCTGCTTCCTCAGATGCAGAACGTTGCACAAAATGCCCAGATGATCACCATCCAAACAAGGACAGAGATCAATGTGTCCCCAAATTTATCACCTTCCTGGGTTATGGAAAACATTTGAGGATCATCTTAGCTCGCATTGTCCTCTTTCTGTCTTTAACAGCAGGGAGTGTGTTGGATCTCAACGTGGTATGTGTCCAACCAGATTTGATGTCCACCTTTTAATAGGCTAGGCTAGGATTTTGTGCTGTTCCACATCCCCAATGCAGCCATTTTGTGACTGGCAGGGGCACCAGCTCCTGGGGGCTGAGACCTTTTGTCCCCCACCCCATATTTTGGGTGGTATGGACACCCTGCCAACGTTCAAAAATCATGGAGGCAGAGTGTGGAGCCAACAGTGGCCCAACTCTGGCATCTGGCTCCTCCTCTTCCTGCTGTGGAAGGGAAGGAGGTTCAAAGCAGCCTCCTGTCGGTGGTGGCCCTGGGAGGAGGAGAGGCAGAGCCACTGGCCACTGAAGCCACACAGCTGCTGCGTTCAGCTCTGCCCCCAACTCCTCCTGACGTCGTGCCGTCGCACACACAACGTTGGCCCCTCCAGTCGCTTTCACAAGCTGGCGTCTCTGGTTACCAGCACCCACAGCACCTTCTCAGAATTCGAAGTGTTCCCACTGGTCCAAACCGTTGGGTGACCCCTGGTCCACAGCATCGTCCTCATAGTTCCCACCTGAAACAAGAACCACAACATGACTCATTCATGTATTATTAACCTTCATGCTCCAAAAGGGGTCATCCACCCCCCACCCCCGTTTCTCTCTCGGCATTATTGTGCCCCACGAGCACATTCCACACCGTGAGAAGTATGTGAGGAGCCTGCAGAGCTGAGCCAGCGAGGAGTGGAGCCCAGGAGGCAAAGGGCTGTGGCCAAGGGAGAGTCCTGAGGCATCTTCCTTCAGCTCCTGGGCCTGAGGTTCCCCATCCCAGATATAGGGCACCGTTAGCCCTCTAAAAACAACCTTTCTAGAGCAAAATAGAGGACACATTTGCCAACTTCCAGTTCTAACTCTCTACCCATGAAAAAGAGGACGTGTCCTGGAAAAGGAGGACATATGGCAACCCTGCAACGCCTATCTCATTCTGTATTAGGGAGAAGTAATAAATCCAGGAACCCTTTTCCTGTTGGTGACAAACAAATGCCCTTTTCACTCTCCTTTATTGATTTTTATTATCGTATTAATTTGCAATAAAAAGGAGAGTAACTACCAAATACAAAAGAAAATTCGAAGTTGAAATACAATAAAGGAGAAAGTGGATGAACCATTTCAGAAAAGTGTGTCTGGGTAGGAAGTTAACTTGTAGTGGATAAATAAGGAGACAAATGATCTGCTATTTTACAATTCCAATATTGGGTAAACAGGGTTCATCTTTCAATGAGTTTGTTTTAACAACTACAGTACTGTATATAATTTTCCTGTTAGAAGTTTGCTTTCTTTGCCTCTGCTTTGTAACTATAATTTTAACTCTGCTATTTGATGCTGCTTTTACTTCGTTATATTAGGGGTTGACATCCAACATTAGACATATCCAGAGTGGGAGCAATGAAATAAATTGACTTAAATCTACTGATATCAATAGGTCTACTCTATGACTAATGACAGTTATCCCTCTTCCATTCAAGGAAGGAAGGAAGGAAGGAAACTTTGCTATTCTCTGATCTCAGGAGTAATTGCTTGGGTTCTTACCACTTGCATATGCACAGTTGTATTTGCTGAATTTCCCAGCAGAGCGGAGCTGTATGCGGGTTGTACCATCCACATCCTTTCTGGAACTTACAACCCTGAACTGCTCATAAGGTGGGATCAGAACCTCGTCCTCACTGGGGAAGGAAGAAAATCCTCTGATGAGAACCCCGTGACAAGTGTAAATCTCAAAGATGGTTTTGGCCACAGGCTGTCCAACTCTCGATTCAGGATCTGCAGCGAAACCATGGGCAATCCCCTCTTGCCGTGATGAGGACGTGAATTGCCCAAAACGGACCGTATCATCAACAGTAGCGCTGAAGTGGATATTGCTGACCCCTCGAAACACCTCGTAGCAGGGGGGTCTGGGGGTGTTGGAGGTCCTCAGATCCTGAAGGGCTCTGGTCAGGAGAAAGTGGAAGGTCTTGAAGTCGAAATTATTCCGGTAATGTTCCTTGGATTCCCCAGCTTCTCTTACAGCTGCGTTGAAATCAGGATACAACCTGGGTTCTTCAAGGGTATAAGCCATGATTGCTGCAGCGTACTCTGGCTTGAGGTTTCTGGGCCAGTTACTATCATCCCTCAAGTTGGCTGCTAATTTCCAGGCTTTGGCATAAATTTTGTTTTTGAGGAGCTCGGTTTGGTTTAGCCGTGCAATCTCCTTCTCCATCGTCTGTTCACAGCCCTCGTATTGGTCATCGAAGGAATCCAGGGCCATGTCAAGCGTTAACTCGTTGCCTGAAAAACGGTCTTGTCTTGGGCTGGAGCTATGGGAGACCTCAAGCAGAAAAGAACAAGATGGGTAAGCAGCTTAGCATGCGAAGAGGCTGGGAAGGGGAGACTTTGCGATAGAGGCTCCTATCACAGGTCAAGTTATGCAGCATCCCTGACAAGTGGCCATCCAACCTCTGCTATAAAACCTCCAAAAAAGGAGTGTGTCCTTCAATCTGTTTCTACTCCATTGTTGTTTTAATTTTTTTGAAAGTTTTACATTGTTGATTTTTCTTATTGACAAGAAAACCAGGCAGAGGGCCTTCTTGGTAGTGGCACCCGCCCTGTGGAATGCCCCCCCCCCCATGAGATGTCAAGGAAATAAACAACTATCTGACTTTTAGAAGACATCTGAAGGCAGCCCTGTTTAGGGAAGTTTTAATGTTTGATGTTTTACTGTGTTTTTAATATTCTGTTAGGAGCTGCCCAGAGTTGCGGGGGAAACCCAGGCAGATGGGTGGGGTATAGATAATAAATTATTGTTGTTGTTGTTCTATTTTTTTTGTAAAGCACGTTGAGGTTTGTTTAGTTTTCACAAATCAAGCAGTGCATAATTTTTTATGAATCAATAAGGTGTTCCCGGAATCACTACCTGCTTTAAGAAAACAATAAGAAGGAAATGAGACCTCTTTACAAACTGCCCCTTTTCCTTGTTTGGGGTGTGTGCTGAGGCTGTTTCCAACTGCACAGGTGCAAAAAACAAAAATATATTTATGCCCAAAGTGAAGAGGGTCTGGCTTCCTGGAAGTAGGATTGTGTCCAGTTAGCACTGAGAACAAGGAAGCGATGTTTCCCTTGGTATCTTCTAGGGCTCTCAGCAAGCCTTCCAAGCAAGACTTCTCCAGCTCCATGCAAAGGCATTGATCCCTCTGCCCCTAGATGTTGTGGGTTGGGGGGCAGAGCTGTGAACAACTTCTTCAGTAAAGATCTGGATCTCTAGGGGACGGAGAAGGCTCTCCATGGGTGCTTGCCATGATGGCTACGCTCTGCCTCCACAGCTGTGCACAGTAATCCTTCTGAATACCAGTTGCTGGAATACCAGTTTCTCTCGCACTCATGCCCCGCTTGTGGGCTTCCCATCTGGTTGGCTGCTGTGAGGACAAGATGCTGGACTAGATGGGCAACTGGCCTGATCCAACAGGCAGGCTCTTATGTTTTCCAGGCTCCATCTCGTCTGGCATCCAGTTACCTACAGTGCCCACTGACCAATTAGATACTTGCAAAAGCCAGCCCTTGCCAATGTATAGCACCCTCAACCCTGGAGGTTAGCAGTCAGTGACTGACCTCCTTGGAGAATGCCTGGACTAAGTCTGAGGAATGGTCAAAGCCCTGTGTTAGAGCAGAAGGTCCCAGGTGGGCATCTCCTGAAATGGCTGGGAAAATCCTTGGCCTGAAACCCTGTAGACAACACTGGTGGCTTCTCATCTTCCAGATCTGGCCTTCCTGGCCACAGCTACTGGTTCCTCCAGTCCTGTTAATAGGAGGCTGGTGAAACCCAAACTCCAGATTTTTATTTTTATTTTTTAAATTTTAAAAATACCTTTATTATATTCCAGCAGTTAAAAACATATATACATCATCCATAAAAGAAA
Organism: Podarcis muralis; assembly: GCF_964188315.1. Taxonomy (NCBI): domain Eukaryota; kingdom Metazoa; phylum Chordata; class Lepidosauria; order Squamata; family Lacertidae; genus Podarcis; species Podarcis muralis. Next base: position 2,480,064 of record NC_135666.1, on the reverse strand, counting down.
AAAAGAAAAACATGAAAACCTAAAGGAAAACAGAATATACAAAAACACAATTGGATTCCTTACTGACTATACACTCAAACATTGTACAAATCTATAACATTGTTGACTTCCCACCACCTCGAGCGAGCGGTAACTCAATATTACGTTCAGCAGTGTCTTTATCTAATCATTGTTCTCACCTCGCGATTTTTATATTATGCCTACTGTGATTTTGTCATTTCCCAAGGTCCGTTCCATGTATGAGAGAAATTTATTCCAATCGTTAATAAATTTGGTATTCTTCTGTTGCCTGATCTTCTGTGTCATTATTGCTGTATCCATATATTCAATTAGTTTAGTTTGCCATTCACTAATCATTGGAACGTTGGCTGTTCTCCAATTCTGTGCTAACAGTATCCTTGCGGATACTGTTGCATATTGAAAGAGGGTTTGGTCGTCTTTTTTAATTTCTTCCCCCACCATTCCTAAGAGGAATGCCTCGGGCTTTTTGGGAAAGTTATACTTTAGGATCTTTTTCAACTCATCGTAGACCAACCCCCAAAATCTTTTAACTTCTTCGCAGGACCACCACATATGGAAGAAGTCTCCCTCCTTCCTCTTGCATTTCCAGCAAGTCTTCTCCCCGGTTTTATACATTTTAGCTAATTTCGTTGGTGTGATGTACCATCGGTACATCATCTTTTCCATATTTTCCCGAAGTCTGACACAAGCTGAAAATTTCATATCTTTATTCCAGAGTTTTGTCCACCTTTCATATTCTATAGGGTGTCCTAGGTCTATGGCCCACTTAACCATTACTTCTTTGATTTCCTCATCCATTGTATCCCAGTCTAATAGTTGGTTATACATCTTAGTTAGCAGTTTAGATTTCCCCTCTATTATTTCTAGCTGGAACTTGGATTTATTCTTACTCATTCCGACTTTTTTGTGTTCCCTCCAAACGGCGTTAATTTGGTGGTATTGCATCCACCCCGTTAGTTTATCCTTTAATTCCTCATAAGGTCTGACTTCCCAACCTTTGTCTGTTCTTTTCAGGAGATCAGCATACGTCCACCTTTTGCCTTCCATATTTAATTTTTTAATTACTAGAATATCAATAGGTGACAGCCACCATGGGGTGTCCTTTTCTACTAAGTTTTTACATCTGTTCCACACCTCCAGCAGTGCTCCTCTTATGATATGGTTGGAAAAACCTTTATGGACTCTCCCTTTCTCCTGCCATAAGTACGCATGCCACCCGAACCTGGCGTCGAACCCCTCTAAATCCAATAGGTCGGTGTTATCTAAGACTATCCATTCCTTAATCCAACAGAGGCATGAAGCCTCATAGTATAGTTGCAGGTTCGGTACTGCGAAGCCTCCTCTCTCTCTTCTGTCGGTGAGTAACTTATATTTAATTCTGGCCCTTTTGCCTTGCCAGATAAATCTGGTCAAGGTCCTCTGCCAATCTTTGAACATCGTTGTGCCCCTAATTACTGGGATATTTTGGAATAGGAATATCATTTTTGGCAAGATATTCATTTTAATGGCGGCCATTCTTCCTTCCCATGAGAGTTGTAGTCTACTCCAACTGTCTAGATCCCTTTTACATTCTCTCCAGATCTTATTGTAGTTATCCTCCACCAGGTTTATACTTTTTGGGGTAATCCAAATACCCAAATATTTAACCTTTTTCGATATTTTTATCCCGGAATCCAGTTCTATTTTGTTTCTTAGTTGTTCATCTAGATTTTTTATCAGGATCTTTGTTTTGATTTTGTTTAATTTGAACCCGGATAGCCTACCGAACGCCTCCATTACCTCAATGACTGTGTTTATCCCTTTTGTGGGGTCTTCTATTGAGACTACTAGGTCGTCGGCGTAAGCTTTTACTTTATATTCTTTTGTACCTATTTTAATCCCTCTAATTTCCGGCGTTCCTCTTATTCTATTTAGTATAACTTCCAAGACCATAATGAATAACAGGGGTGATAGAGGGCACCCCTGTCTTGTGCCTTTGGAGATCATGAATGAGTTTGTCAGGTTGCCGTTGACTATTAATTTCGCTCTTTGAGTTGAGTAGATCGATCTTATGCCTTCCAGAAATGGTCCTCTTATTCCTACATTCTCCATGCATCCTATAAGGAAGTGCCAGGATACGTTATCAAAAGCCTTCTCGGCGTCTATGAAGATTAGGGCGGCGGGGATATCGTTCCTGGATTCCAGGTATTCAATTATATTGATTATATGCCTTACGTTGTCTTTTATCTGCCTACCTGGCAGGAATCCGGCTTGGTCTTTGTGTATCGCTCTATTCAAATATTTCTTTAATCTACATGCCATTATTCCCGCAAAAATTTTATAGTCATTATTAAGCAGCGATATTGGTCTATAATTTTTTATCTCAAGTATATCTGAGTCTGCTTTCGGTATTACCGTGATGTAGGCCTCCCTCCAAGAATCAGGTATTTCTCCCCCTTGTAAGATGTTATTAATTACATTGCACAGTACCGGGGCCAGATGTTCCTCTAAAGTTTTGTAGTATTTTTGAGACAGGCCGTCTGGGCCTGGAGCCTTCCCCGGTTTCATTTTCTTAATTGCATCCCTAACTTCTTCCACCGTTATTGGTTCATTTAGAAGTGCCCTTTCTTCTTCTGTTATTTCTTCTCCTCCACTCCTTTCTAAATATCTTCCAATCTCGTTTATATCTTCCTCTTCCCTCTTTTTATACAGAGTTTCGTAGTATTGGAGGAATTTATCTTTTATCTCATTAGGGTCTTCTATTATTTGCTCTTCCGATTTAATTTTATTAATTACTCTTTGCTTTTTCCTTTTTCTCAATTGCCATGCTAATAGCTTACCTGTTTTGTTCGCAAACTCAAAGTATTTTTGTTTCATCATTCTTATTCCCCATTCTATTTCCTGATTTAGCAGTGATGAATATTGAGTTTGTAGTAATTTACCCAATTGTTTGGTCTTCTCATCTCCCGGGTTTTTTGTTAATTTTATCTCTATCTCTTTTAATTGTTTAACTATTTCATCTTTCTTTGCCTCTCTTAAGTTTTTCCTGTATTTATTCTGTTGTATCAGAAAACCTCTGAGTACTGCTTTACTTGCATCCCAGACCACATCAATTTTGGTTTCTTTGTTCAGGTTTTGATCAAAATACTCTTTCAAAATATTCTTTGCCTTAGAAATGGTCTCCTCTTGTTCCAACAAGTAATCATTCATTCTCCATCTATAAGGTCCTGGTAGCTTACACTTTATTTCCAGATATATTGGGTTGTGATCCGAGAGTGTTCTGGGCTCTATTTCACATTTCAGTGACCTTGTCGAAAGCTCTCTGGAGACCCAAATCTGGTCTATTCTCCCCCAGCTTTGATGAACTCCTGAAAAAAAAGTAAACTGTTTTTCTGTGGGGTTTTTAAACCTCCAGATGTCAATCAGATCTAAATTTTCTTGGAGGTCATCAAAGGTTTTGGGGAGTTTCCCCTGTTTCCCTTTCTTTCTTTTTTCACTTCTATCTATCTCGGGTTCCGGAACTCCATTCAGGTCACCTAATACAATTAGATTGTGATTTTCCAATTCCAATAGCACTTTTTCCAATTTCCTGAAAAACTCGGTTTTGTTTGTATTGGGGGCATAAACTGTTACTACGTTAAATCTTTCCCCTTGGTGTGTGATTTGGATTCCCAGGATCCTCCCTTCCTCATCTTTGCAAATTAGTTTGGGTTCCAATTTCTCTCCAGATTTAAGATTGAATTCTGGACTGAAGCCCACCTTTGCCCCCTCCTCCACCCTCCAAGGTGCCTTTTCATACCTGATTGTCTCCTGTGAAGATTCCCATCAGATGCAACACCAGGACTCTGTGGAGAGGGGACTTCATCGTCCACTCCTGTTCGTTTTTGCGGTGAAGCAAGTTAGGTGCAGGCAGAGCAGATATCTCTATCTGCACGCTTGCTTCCACTTGAAACTCACTTGCAGCTTTATGTGTTTTTTCTCACAGAAACAGGAAACAGGCCGAATTGATGTTTCGGAGGCGGGGGAAGCTCACTTCCTCAATGTTCAACTAAGTTCATTCTAGCAAAAACATACCCAGTGATAGGTCTCGTTTTCACAGAGATTCCTCCAGTAACAGGAAGAGGGAGAGGCTTGTTTCTCTACATCCTTCCCCTCAACACCATCAAAGAGCATTTCAGTCTGCACTTCTGGTTTGCTACTCAGCCAAATTAGAGGGGTGACTATTAGTATACAAAGCCCTCAATAGCTTGGGATCAGTTTACTTGATGGATTGGCCTGCCTGACTCCCATCTCCGGAACTGGGACTTTTCACAAGTGCAGAGTCGTCTTTCCCATTGGTCTTAGTGGCGCGTTGCGCCAGGGCGCTGGCCTCTCAGGGGCGCCCCAGCGAGTGGGGGAGCTGCGTGGCTTTGCCTCCCCTTTCCCTACACACCCGCCAGCTGTGCCCCCTCAACCATGGGGCTGGTGGGCGTGCAGCTTCCTTCCCAAGCCTCCTCAGGAGGAGAGCGATCCCTGCAGAGGCCTGGGAAAGGGCAACAACTCTGGGAAACGGGGGGGGGGGGCGCTGGAGGGATCTTTGCACCACGGCGCCGGATATGCTTAAGACGGCCCTGCACAAGGGCCACATAATCTCCATCCTTCATTGGGCAGGCTTCTTTTAAACGTTGCTTAAACTTCCTTTCCACAGGCAAGCCTACAAAGACATGGCATTTCATTGGGTACATTGCTTTTAAAAAGCTATTGGTTTGTAATATATCTTGATAATTCAGATATGTTTAATGTTTTTAAAGTCTGTTTTCATCGGTATTTTAAATTACATAGGTATGTGCGTATCTTGCTAAATAAGAATAAATAAGCAACATGACACCCCACTAGGGATGTCCTGTATTCCATAGCTCAGGTTGGGGTTAGGGGTGGGCAAATTTTGGTTTATCTTCATTTCTCATTTTTCAATTCTCAAGTCCACTCCTCCACATTTCCACATCAATTTGTGAGTATATATTTGCTTCAAGTCCTGCTGAAAATTCACCCCATCTTAGTTCAATTTACTCCTAACATACATAGATTTGTATGAAAGTTTGTCTAACACGCACAAGCTTGCAAAGCAATTTCTCTTAAAATAATGCATTTCTCTATTCCATTTTTGACAATTCCATTTTTGCCTTGGTTCTCAAACTTAATCCGTTCCAGAAGTCCATTCCAAAACCAAAGCGTTCCAAAACCAAGACACACTTTCCCATAGGAAGTAATGCAAAAAGGATTAATCCATTCCAGACTTTTAACAACCACCTCTAAAACAGCAATTTAACATGCATTTTACTCTCTAACGAGACCATTGATCCATAAAATGAAAGCAATAATCAATGTATTGTACAACTAAAATGAATAAGAAAGTATTGTAGATGATTTTTTTAAAAAAATTCTTACCTGCACTGATGATAGTCATTGTTAGGCTGGGGGGCTTTTATCCATTTCCGCAGTCACACAATGAATCAATCAATCAATCAATCAATCAGTGGTTGAACTGGGTTCCACACAGTCACAAAAACAAATTAACCAAAAAAGCCTCAAAAACAAAAATGCAAAATAAATAGCAAAAACAAAAGTGCCAAATACGGTGGTACCTTGGTTCTCGAACTTAATCTGTTCTGGAAGTCCATTTGACTTCTGAAATGTTCAAAAACCAAGACGTAGCTTCTAGTTGGTGCAGGTGCCCCAGAAACAATAGCCAACAGCTGCATCGGACATTTGGCTTCCAAAAAAACACTTCCAGGTTTTTGGTGTTTGGGAACCAAGGCGTTTGAGAACCAAGTTACCAATGTATAAACTTCTATATGCACTATTTGCCCTGTCATGTGCATTTTTACGCACATTATTTGGCTAGAGGACTGGCTTACAAAACCCAAAGAAGTGAGAATTCCAAAGATGGCTGTCTTTTGGTTTCCGCGCTCTTCAAGAAAGTGTGAATTAGGTTGGTTCACCTTTAAATGTGAACTGGAGCAGGTTTCCATGCTTAGTTGAGAGGGCCTGCCCAGGTGACGCACAAGCTCACTTGGGGTGGAAAGTACTTGCAGGGTTGCCAGTGATGAAACAACTTCTGGTCCAAGAGACGGCTGCCTAGGATTTTCCAAGGCTTGGGCAGATTTGGGCCTGGGCACAGGCAGATTTTGGAGAGACCCCTTGATTTGACTGGAGGAGACAACAGACAGAACATATCTCCCTTGATCCTTAAAAGAATTGGGGGGGGGGGCATTTTATTAAAAGTGTGTTTTATCAACACTGCGGAGCAAACTGGCTTGTGGTCCTTCACTCTCCACAGAGAGTCCTGCAAAGGGTATGTCAGTGGAGGAGGCGGGATATGGGGGACAGTGGCGTAGCAAGGTCAGCTGGTACCCGGTGCGGAGAGGACTGGCTGCGGGTTGAGTGATGATGAGTCACGGTTGTTTACATCTCGCTCTGCAGAGACAGACTTCGGCGGAAAGAAACACCCCTCTCCTTCCTTGTCCATTTGCTCTCCACTACACAGCGTCGAGTTCAGCCATGTTTCGTTGTATTTCTTGACTGAACTAAAAAGTTTCAATACGTATTGTGTTGACTTGTTGAGGTTAATTAATTGTCAGGCGAAGTTATTAAACTCGTTTTAAATAATATTATTTTCCCCCCAAAAAAGTGTCATGAGCCCAATTTTTTAAATTTATTTTAAAAACACAATATTTTTGCCATTTTGTCACACACACCCCTCAGTGATGACACCCAGGGCGGACCACACCCACTGCACCCCCCCTTCCTACGCCACTGGTTGGGGAGAATTGTGCAGTCTAAAAGAAACGTATACAGTGGTACCTCGGGTTAAGTACTTAATTCATTCCGGAGGTCCGTACTGAACCTGAAACTGTTCTTAACCTGAAGCACCACTTTAGCTAATGGGGCCTCCTGCTCCCGCCGCACCGCTGGAGCACGATTTCTGTTCTCATCCTGAAGCAAAATTCTTAATCTGAAGCACTATTTCTGGGTTAGCGGAGTATGTAACCTGAAGCGTATGTAACCTGAAGCGTATGTAACCCGAGGTACCACTGTACTGAGCTCTCAAGAAGATTGCCCTGCGCTGAGGCAGACTTCCCTCAGTGGTCCCTAGATGTCAGTATAGGCCTAGGAGTGTTCCATTTCTTCGCTTTCCCTTATTCTGTTAAGGAGAACTCTCCTCTGAAAAACTCATCCCATGCCAACACTGTCCCTCTTTAGGTGCCAAGGGAGCGGGATTCTGAATCCCTGTCCTTTTGTGTTCTCCTTCAAGACGGTCTCCCTGTTTTGGGGAGAGCTGAAGCCTTCAGGAAAAACACCCTGGGCAACGCCCTCCCTTGCCCTGTGTCTCCAGCATATATTTGATTACAAGGCAGACAGACCCCAGGACCCCAGGACTGGCTCTACTCAACTTGTAAGTCACGATATGTTGCAACTTAGAAACAAATAATTCATAACACATCCATTAACCGCTGCAAGAACAACCATTGCCAAGACATGGAAATAATTACAAATAATGGTTGGTTGTGGACTAATAGTCTAATGCTATCTGGCAAACAACAGGATTGGAAAAACTGCCACAAAAATTAAAAGTAGCAAGCGGGCAAAAGAATCATGATGATTTTTATGCAATCTGATGTGACTTTATTGATTACACAAATAAAGAGGCATATGGAAGAACCGTACCCAAAGTTTACAGCACAGTCTAGCGTGCATGAAGGACATATTTTAACTTTCCCCCTACCCCTTTCCTATAAATTCCTATAAATTCTAATTGTTATTGATACAAAATTCCTCTTACTTATTGTCACTGTTACTTTGCACCATTTCATATCTGTAGTAATTGTCATACTCTTGCTATATACACTTTGACACAACCTTGACAGAAACATTTGTCTGTGTGTTGATTGTTGTTTTAATTTTATGTAATTGTTGCATGTCATATGCTCTAATGTAAACAAAGATATATCTCAATGCAACCATGATAAACAGCTTAAAGATGAAAAGGAATAAGAACTATGTTACCCACCCACCCCCCAAAAAACTGAACTGCGTTGAATGAGGACACCCAAACATTTCTCCCATAGTCCATTCAAGCAGCAGTTAAACATTTCTAAAAAGTATAAACACACACGCAGCGAGATAGAGTTGCATTACTTGTGCCTTCCTTTTGCCTCCATTTCTGGGCAGGTTCTGGACCATCAAGGACTGACCACACCTGCCTTGTCCTTAAGGACCTTCATCTCTGCACCATGTCCCAGTCCCCCCACCCCCACCCCCTGCACCACTGCTGGTTTGGTTGGTCTTCCAGATCTATGGGTTGTGTTGGTGCTGGGGAGATGGTAGGAAGTGACGCTGCTTGCAAGACATATCCATGCTGCTAATGCAGGGCAGGAGCCCAGCTGATGTAAGGACCATGCTGTGTGACTGGGAAATGTCCTCCTCAAGGATCCTCTGTTGGACCATGCTGGCTAAGTATTGGTGGGTTAGATGTCAAGGGGGACGGTGGCAGCACACTGTGCTACAGAGCTGGGAAACTGGGTCCCACTGACTCTCCCACCTCCTTGCTGGGGCGAAGGAGCAGCAACACAGGTCTAGGGTAGAAACTCTGGTGCCTCCAGTAGGCTGGGGCACCTTAAAATCCCTGGGGCACTTTGAGAAACATGCCCCACCCTTAAACGCCATGCTCCGGTGGTGGAGGTCCTGGAGGAAGAAGTGGGAGCAAGCTTTGCTTTGGGCCTTCTCATGCCATGCGCAGCTCGACAACTTTCTTGGCCAGCACTGGGAAACTTGTGTCCAGGAAACACGAAGGGCGTGGGGGAGAGAGAGGTCAACATCCCAATGCTTTGCAAGGTGAACGCCAGACAGAATGCAGCTCCCAAGGTCCTTGTGGCTTGGCTTCCGAGTCTGGTAAGAGCTCAGGGCGTGGCTTGGTGGACCTCCTCTGAGCGAAGCACTTTGTAGACCACCCAGTAGAAGATGTTGAAGACCAGGAAGGTGAAGGGGAAGACCGCCCGAGAGATGGTGTCGATGCGCTTGGCCCTGTCCAGGTAGCGCCTCTGGAGCATCTCGTCCTCCCTCAGGAGCGAGGTGGGAGGGGGTGGCCTGTAGATGTCAAGACTTTCCATTGCCCCACTGTCCTTCATGTGCTGCAGGCAGTGGCCCAGGCCGTAGCCCCGGAAGTAGAAGCGGCTCTCGCGGACAACCTCTTCCTCCTGGGGAAAGAGAAAGGGAGGGAGCAGCCCAGGGAGCTGGGGTCATTGCGTTGGAGGGGTAGTCACGGCTTAAAGGTTCTCCGTCTTGTCTACAGGACAGGGGGGGCCTCGATGCTGCTGCATCATGGCTCAAGCCCAAAATCCTTCCTCCAAGGATGGTGGCTTGAACCAGGGCGCTGAAACTAATGGGACCCAATTGCTTTCGAGGTAACGCCGGAGACATGCCACAGCAGAGCAGGTGGGATGTCTACAAGGCAGTCAAACCAACAAGGTGTGTTTGCTAGAAAGGCAAACACAGGGGAAGGTGGATCTCTACAGGAACTCCTCCCTGGGAGAGCCACTCCCACTGTCTCTAGCCAGGTAAAGGTGAGCAGCCTATATAAGCCGGTCATGTCCCTGACCTGCTCCTTCTCTGATTCCTGATCTCCGATCTCTCTCATCTCTTCAATGACTAGGGATGTACGACATGCGTTGAGTATGAGACACAACACTTTAATCTAAACTACCATATATGTCTGTAACTACCTTTTAAGCCTGGTGCAAGACTGCTGCTGTGAAACTGGGTGAGTAAACCTGTCTTTACTAATAAGAATACTGTTTTGTGTGTTTATTGTTTTAAGGAAGGAAAAGGGGGAATACCAGGAAATCCAATCTGTGATAAATCATCCTGGATTGCTTAAATTAAAGGGATAACACTAGATTATCAACAGCTTCCTTATTATTATTATTTTCAGCAAAGGGGATGTACTCTGCTGAATTCACAAATGTGAGTAAGGAAGGATAATACCTAACAAATATATTATCTCTTTATTTCTATATGCATCCCATGAGAGCATGTGAAGAGGGGCTGCAGCCTTCTCTATTTCCAGCTTCTATAGAGTGTGTCTGACGAAGAGCTCTGTGCCACTCAGAACGCATGCATGCCCTGATAACAGCTGCCCTTCGGTCCTCCTAAGCTCGCTTCCAGCACATCCAACCCTCTCTCCCCCTGGACTCCTTTGGCTTCCAAGGGCTGTGTGCTGACCCCACTGCCAGCAAAAACCCTTTGCTCCCACACATACAGGGGGTGCTGTGCATTTGTGGGCAACACTGCAGGGTGGGATTCTCACAGGCAATGGGGAAGGCGGTGCAAGGGAGGGAGGGGGAAAACACGAGGGTTGGCGTGGCAAAGGGTGTCAGGCGGAGAGCAGGAGACCTGCGGGGTGGGGTCAGGTGGTGGGGAAGGGGTGTGTGCTTGCTTTTTACCCTGGAGTCGGTGCTGCCGAATTGAGAGAGGGTCTCGCAGGTGGACTCGCTGCTGGGCGTGACCTCCAGCTGCCGTAGGGACTCCAAGCTGGGCGTCTGGCTGTTCAGACCCTTTTACAATCCAGCAGGGAGTGAAGATCAAACAGAAACAGGAGAGTGGATGACCGAGGGTTCGGCTGGCACACAGCGACTCTGGGCGGGAGCCCGTGCAATGGGTCTGTCCATTGATGCCCATAGGCGTGGCTTGCTCTGGCTCAACAGGTCTCCTCTTAGAGAGCTTGGTTGACTACAGTCCTCTGGGTGGACTCACACATGCACAGAACGCCCAGGTGTGCCCCATCATTCACCAAGAGAACAGACAGGGGAGACCCACCAGGTGCCTGGCAGGCCTGCCCTCTCCTCTTTGGGGGATGGCAGCAAAAAGGCAGTGGGGCAGTGGGGCTTAGAGGCCCTGATGGGTGGCCTGGAATCACAGAACCGTAGTGTTGTGGAGTTGGAAGGGACCTGCCCAACCTTCTGCAATGCAGGAATCTCAACTCAAGCAGATGGCCCTCCAAGCTCTGTGTCAAAACCTCCAACGAGAGAGAGAGAGAGAGTTCACCACTTTCCAAGGGAGTCCATTCCACCCAAGGACAACCCTCATTCCCAGACACTCACTCAATGCCTCCAACGAAGGGCTCAAAATGGTGTGTGGTTTTTGAGGGCAGATTCACACAAATCAGCCATTCAGGAGCTCCCAGCTTAGGCAGGGAGGAGGAGGATGAAAGGCAAGGTTTTGTGGGAGCTTGTGGAATGGCAGCATCATTACAGGCGCGCACGCGCGCGCGTGCACACACACACACACACACACACACACACACCTTGGTAGGACCTGAACAAATGGATTCAAATGACCAGGAAGAAGATTCCATCTCGACACCAGAAGAGCCATTGAACCATGGAATGGACTCCTTTGGGAGGTGGTGGACTCTGCTTCCTGGGAGGTTTTGAAGCAGAGGTTGGATGGCCATCTGTCAGGGATGCTTGAGCTGAGATTCCTGGGGGTCTCTTCCAACTCCACGATTCTATGATTCCATCTCGGCTGGCCAAGTGGCCAGCCTTTAAGGCTGCAGATATAGAACTGGGAGGGTGACATCTTAAAAGATGGGCATGGGCTAAGGAGGGTGAGGAGAAAGGGGCTGAGCAGGAATGCCCAGGGTCCTTCAGCATTCCTGGCCCTTCCTTGCAACTCCCGGAAATGGGTGGATGCCAAATAAGCCAGCCTACACAAATGTGCTTCCAAAAATGTGCTTTCAACATTTGCTTTTCCTGACAATTTCGTTTATTAAAGTGTGGGCCTCTACAAGTGAGATGGTTGCAGTGGGGGTGGGCCCTGGGGCGCATGACTCAGGAAAAGGGGGCTGAGGAGAAGGGGAGAGGGGTGGAAGGAGGAAGCAGCAGCAGCAGCAACACAGTCTCACAGACACCCTCGAAGACCAGTAGCTTTATCTCTGGGGGTACAAACCCAACTGGGAACCCTGCCGTCACGCCCAGGAAGGTGCTTCCTCTGAATTCTAGGTCTGTGCCTGGCTTTGCTGCAGCTAAAGAAGGCCATTGGCACTCTGCACCTGCTCAGAGATGCTCCCTCCAGCTGGGCAACATCTCATCCTGCTCACAGAATCATAGAATCGTCGAATCGCAGAGTTAGAAGGGACCCTGAGGGTCAGCTGGTCCACCCCTATTCAAGGCAGGAATCTCAACTAAAGGATCCATAACAGACGGCCACCCAACCTCTTTTTGCTGCTGCATCTCACTATTGAGTCGCGTTAAGCTTGGAGTCCACCAAGACCCCTGAGGTTCTTCTCACATGTACTACTGGCAAGCCAGGTTGTCCCCCATCCTTATGTTCTCACAGCTCCATCCATTGAATGGCAGCAGCTCTCAGATCAAGCATCTTCTCCCTGTTAGTGTAGTCTAAATAATAGAATAAAGCATGAAGAAAGACGAGAAGAGAATAAAATTTTGAAAAACCATTGAGTGCATGGTTTCATTTGTTGTATAATGATGCTTATCAATGTAACGTAGAGTTAAAGTTGGAGCGATTATCTACTTAGGACGTAGCTAGAAATATAGATACATAAAAAGAATGCAAATTTGTCACGGCATCATTCTGTTTCTGCACTTAACGAAGGTAGATTTCCAGGGGGCACTGAGTTGTTGGTTTTCTGAAAAGGGGGCACTAGGTCAAATAAGCTTGGGAACCTCTGATCTAGTCCAACCCCCTGCTAGGCAGGACTCTCATCTAAAGCATCCATGACAGGTGGCCACCTAACCAGTGTTGGGAAAAGTGCCACAGGGAACACCCTCCTCGGACGGGAGAAATTTCACTCGGCTTTTTCAGCTAAGCCAACAACTCAGAAAGTCGAGAAGGAGAGTGGGGAATTTAAGGGTCAGAGGTTTTCTGTGATTGACACGCCCGCTGTCTCTAGTTCAAAATACTCAAACAGAGAGAGATCAACAAACTCTGCAAGTCCAGTCCTTACGTTCTGGTCTTGGTGATCACTGTGGGCTGTTTCACTCCGGAAGACAAGGAAATTGCTAAAATGGTCAAGAAGGTGTTTAGGAAGAAGTTTGGGAAGCGCATGCTTGTCTTGTTCACCCACAAAGAGGATTTGAAAGGTGATTCCTTGGAGGAATATGTGAAGAAATCCGAAAACAAGGCGCTCCTGAAACTGGTTAAGAAATGTGGGAATCGCTGCTTTGCTTTGAATAACAAGGCAGCTGGAGAAGAGAAGGAGGAGGCCTCCAAGCTGCTGATGGAAAAGCTCTGGGAGATCCTTCACGGGGACGGATCAAGGCCCTGCAAAGAAAAAGGGAAAGAGGAGGAAAGGGGAAAGAATTGAAGGATGCTCTTATATCCTCTAGTTCATAGTGTTTCATTTCTTTCTAAAATATGTGGGGCTTCCCTTGTGCCTAATCTGGAAGTTGCAATGAGTGCAGGATGCCACCATTGTTGACGGCAGCGGGTGCTTGTCAGCCTAGGACGCCTTGGCTCAGAGACCTGCCCTGGCTCCCGATTTGCTGCCATGCCAAGTTCAAGGCATTGCTCTCAGGATATTAAGTCCGTAACAGTTTGGGAGCAGTTTAGCCCTGAGATCGCCTGACCCCACATGTGGTCTCTGGATGCTTCGATTGGCAGAATGGGCACAGTTACAGGTGCCACATAATGTCTGTTCTGCATTGATAAGAAATCGTTCTTTCGGTGTGGCAGCACCAACACTCCCTGCATATCGACATCAGGCAGGCAACTTTTCTACCGTTTTTTTGCCGCCTGCAAAAAACATTTTTGTTTAGACAAGGCTACTCACATATTTAGAATGCTGATATGTTTGTAGTTTGTCGCTGGTTTTAATTTGTGGATGTTTTCATTATTAATCATAATCCTGTTGCATTATTCTTTTTGCAGAGCGCTTTGAGGTTTTCTACAATCAAGTGGTAAAGGATTTTATGAAAATAATAACATGCCTAACTGTCCGCAGTTGCCTAAACCCCATAAAGGAGTGGATACATCAGTCCACTTTAGTTCTCTCAGTTTCTCATTTTCCCCATCTTAAACTCTCTGGAAATGTTTTATTTTTGAACCATTATGAAAGTTTAACTGTATTTTTGTGTCAATTGTGTTTTTTTGTGTCAATTTCCCTTAACAAACACCTTTGTAAATTACATACATACTTTTGCAAGACACTGTTCCTAATAAAATGCATATTTGCATGTCATTTTCACAGTTATATGCATTCTTGTGAACTCTGGCTGGAGAACTGCATCGCGAAATTCCACAAAGCGAGGATTTCAGAGATTGGCTGTGTTTCATTTTGCTTTGGAAAGTGGAAATTTATAATTTCCACCTTTCAATGGGAGCTGGATCAAACGGTCACCGACCATTTTGGATCAGGGGGTACATTTTGAATTTGGAGAGAGCATGCTGGGAGGAGGTAGTCATAAAATTGCTGGCAGGGGTGTGTGTTCCGAATAGGATTCCTCGCAAGAAAAGGGGAAAGTTGACAGCTATGGTCATTGTGGACAGACAACTTTCAAAGGCTAAATAACCCCATTTCCCCAAACACCAATCCTAAACCGAAGCCTAGACTGCCCTCCTGCACCCACTTCCTGGGAATAAGCCCCAGGAAACAAAAAGAGGCCTGTTTCTAAGCCAGACACATATACTGTCATACAGCCAATTAGAAGAAGAAGAGGAGTTTGGATTTGATATCCCGCCTTTCACTCCCTTTAAGGAGTCTCAAAGCGGCTCACATTCTCCTTTCCCTTCCTCTCCCACAACAAACACTCTGTGAGGTGAGTGGGGCTGAGAGACTTCAGAGAAGTGTGACTGGCCCAAGGTCACCCAGCAGCTGCAGGTGGAGGAGCGGGGAAGCGAACCCAGTTCCCCAGATTACAAGACTACCGCTCTTAACCACTACACCACACTGTCTGTAAATGTACAGTGAATTCTTATGAGTGCCTGGACACCAGGTCCTGCACAGCGAGAGACATGCTTGAACTTCCCAAAGTTCTGAAATTTTACCATTTGGGAAGGGAATTATTTAACACCCATCTCCAGAAAACAACTCTTCTTCTTTTTTCTCATATTTGAAAACAGGAACAGAGAGCATATTTAACCCCCTCCCCCTGTCCCACTTACAACTTCGTACCAAATACTTTTCACTTTTCAATGGAAGCTGCATCAAATTTGTCCTGCATCCCTCATTCCACCTCCTTGTTCCTCAGACCCTTTAATCGCCCATCTGTCTGGTATTTATAGGGGCAGCCCCATGGGAAATCCTATTGAACTGAGTGCGACTTACTTCTGAGTAAAAATGGTTCGGCTTGCAGTGTGAAGCTGCCTAGTCTTTACCCAGTTACATGGGAGTAAGCACCATTGAATACCGTGGGATTTACTTATGAGTAGACAGCGCAATTTGACCAAACTGCGGGAGGCAGTGGAAGACAGGAGTGCCTGGCGTGCTCTGGTCCATGGGGTCACAAAGAGTCGGACACGACTAAACGACTAAACAACAACAGACAGCGCAAGGCTCCATTTTCAGTTAAGGAATAAACACTCCCAGTGTTTCCTGAGAAAGGGCTGGCCACTGAAGCATTGCAATTACAGAATGGAAAGGGGATTGGTGACCTTTTCCTTCAAAATTATAGGAGGGGCTTTGTGCGCCACCATCACCATTTCCTCCATTTGGTGCAGGAATTTTATTTTCAGGGTAAACAGGAGTCCATTTTTGCTCCTACACACCACTTTTAATTGTTCTCCGATACTTCGAGGGGAGGAAAAAGGAAAACCGGGGCATTCCAGGATCAAATCAGAAACTGGGATGGCTTATGCAATTCCTGGGCTGTCCCTGGAAAACAGGGGCTCTTTGAGAACATGCACTCTCCCACCTCGTGGTCGGACTATCCCTGATTGAGATTTCAGAAGGCTCTCCCTGCTCAGGAGGCCAAGCAAGGCAGAGAAAGCTGCAGGGAAACTATGGGAGTAAACAGCAAAAGCAAAAGCAAAAGCTGTGTGCTGTGGACCATTTCAGAGAATTTGCACTGTTAGAAATAACACCCTGCCCTAGTGTGGTACACCCCGATAGGCAGGAATTTTTCATATCAGTCGTATCTATCTTCTGCTCAACCTTAAATGCAAAACAAGATAGCAGTTTCTCTCCTCTTTGCACAACAGCACAGCAGAGATCTCGCAGTTTCATTTCACATGCTATGTTTTGTTTATGCTGCATGCAAACCTTATTTCACATGCATATATATGGAGTGTGTTAATCCCTCAGACACATACACTCCTCCCTTCCCAGGAGGAACCAGCTGTTCCAGTAAAGAGCTTGGTTGACTACAGTCCTCCGGGTGGACTCACACATGCACAGAACGCCCAGGTGTGCCCCATCATTCAACAAGAGAACAGACAAGGGAGACCCACCAGGTGCCTGGCAGGCCTGCCCTCTCCTCTTTGGAGGCTGGCAGCAAAAAGGCAGTGGGGCAGTGGGGCTTAGAGGCCCTGGTGGGTGGAATCACAGAACCGTAGTGTTGTGGAGTTGGAAGGGACCTGCCCAACCTTCTGCAATGCAGGAATCTCAACTCAAGCAGATTTCCATCCAAGCTCTGCTTCAAAACCTCCAACGAGAGAGAGAGAGAGAGTTCACCACTTTCCAAGGGAGTCCGTTCCACCCAAGGACAACCCTCATTCCCACAAACACACACACTCACTCAATGCCTCCAACGAAGGGCTCAAAATGGTGTGTGGGCTTTGAGGGCAGATTCACACAAACCAGCCATTCAGGAGCTCCCAGCTTAGGCAGGGAGGAGGAGGATGAAAGGCAAGGTTTTGTGGGAGCTACACACACACACACACACACACACACACACACACACACACACACACCTTGGTAGGACCTGAACAAATGGATTCAAATGACCAGGAAGAAGATTCCATCTCAACATCAGAAGAGCCATTGAACCATGGAATGGACTCTTTTGGGAGGTGGTGGACTCTGCTTCCTGGGAGGTTTTGAAGCAGAGGTTGGATGGCCATCTGTCAGGGATGCTTGAGCTGAGATTCCTGGGGGTCTCTTCCAACTCCACGATTCTATGATTCCATCTCGGCTGGCCAAGTGGCCAGCCTTTAAGGCTGCAGATATAGAACTGGGAGGGTGACATCTTAAAAGATGGGCATGGGCTAAGGAGGGTGAGGAGAAAGGGGCTGAGCAGGAATGCCCAGGGTCCTTCAGCATTCCTGGCCCTTCCTTGCAACTCCCGGAAATGGGTGGATGCCAAATAAGCCAGCCTACACAAATGTGCTTCCAAAAATGTGCTTTCAACATTTGCTTTTCCTGACAATTTCGTTTATTAAAGTGTGGGCCTCTACAAGTGAGATGGTTACAGTGGGGGTGGGCCCTGGGGCGCATGACTCAGGAAAAGGGGGCTGAGGAGAAGGGGAGAGGGGTGGAAGGAGGAAGCAGCAGCAGCAGCAGCAACACAGTCTCACAGACACCCTCGAAGACCAGTAGCTTTATCTCTGGGGGTACAAACCCAACTGGGAACCCTGCCGTCACACCCAGGAAGGTGCTTCCTCTGAATTCTAGGTCTGTGCCTGGCTTTGCTGCAGCTAAAGAAGGCCATTGGCACTCTGCACCTGCTCAGAGATGCTCCCTCCAGCTGGGCAACATCTCATCCTGCTCACAGAATCATAGAATCGTCGAATCGCAGAGTTAGAAGGGACCCTGAGGGTCAGCTGGTCCACCCCTATTCAAGGCAGGAATCTCAACTAAAGGATCCATAACAGACGGCCACCCAACCTCTTTTTGCTGCTGCATCTCACTATTGAGTCGCGTTAAGCTTGGAGTCCACCAAGACCCCTGAGGTTCTTCTCACATGTACTACTGGCAAGCCAGGTTGTCCCCCATCCTTATGTTCTCACAGCTCCATCCATTGAATGGCAGCAGCTCTCAGATCAAGCATCTTCTCCCTGTTAGTGTAGTCTAAATAATAGAATAAAGCATGAAGAAAGACGAGAAGAGAATAAAATTTTGAAAAACCATTGAGTGCATGGTTTCATTTGTTGTATAATGATGCTTATCAATGTAACGTAGAGTTAAAGTCAGAGTGATTATATACTTAGGATGTAGCTAGAAATATAGATACATAAAAAGAATGCAAATTTGTCATGGCATCATTCTGTTTCTGCACTTAACGAAGGTAGATTTCCAGGGGGCACTGAGTTGTTGGTTTTCTGAAAAGGGGGCACTAGGTCAAATAAGCTTGGGAACCTCTGATCTAGTCCAACCCCCTGCTAGGCAGGACTCTCATCTAAAGCATCCATGACAGGTGGCCACCTAACCAGTGTTGGGAAAAGTGCCACAGGGAACACCCTCCTCGGACGGGAGAAATTTCACTCGGCTTTTTCAGCTAAGCCAACAACTCAGAAAGTCGAGAAGGAGAGTGGGGAATTTAAGGGTCAGAGGTTTTCTGTGATTGACACGCCCGCTGTCTCTAGTTCAAAATACTCAAACAGAGAGAGATCAACAAACTCTGCAAGTCCAGTCCTTACGTTCTGGTCTTGGTGATCACTGTGGGCTGTTTCACTCCGGAAGACAAGGAAATTGCTAAAATGGTCAAGAAGGTGTTTAGGAAGAAGTTTGGGAAGCGCATGCTTGTCTTGTTCACCCACAAAGAGGATTTGAAAGGTGAATCCTTGGAGGAATATGTGGAGAATTCCAAAAGAAGGCGCTCCTGAAACTGGTTAAGAAATGTGGGAATCGCTGCTTTGCTTTGAATAACAAGGCAGCTGGAGAAGAGAAGGAGGAGGCCTCCAAGCTGCTGATGGAAAAGCTCTGGGAGATCCTTCACGGGGACGGATCAAGGCCCTGCAAAGAAAAAGGGAAAGAGGAGGAAAGGGGAAAGAATTGAAGGATGCTCTTATATCCTCTAGTTCATAGTGTTTCATTTCTTTCTAAAATATGTGGGCCTTCCCTTGTGCCTAATCTGGAAGTTGCAATGAGTGCAGGATGCCACCATTGTTGACGGCAGCGGGTGCTTGTCAGCCTAGGACGCCTTGGCTCAGAGACCTGCCCTGGCTCCCGATTTGCTGCCAGGCCAAGTTCAAGGCATTGCTCTCAGGATATTAAGTCCGTAACAGTTTGGGAGCAGTTTAGCCCTGAGATCGCCTGACCCCACATGTGGTCTCTGGATGCTTCGATTGGCAGAATGGGCACAGTTACAGGTGCCACATAATATCTGTTCTGCATTGATAGCAAATCGTTCTTTCGGTGTGGCAGCACCAACACTCCCTGCATATCGACAGGTGGAGGAGCGGAGACGCGAACCCAGTTCCCCAGATTACAAGACTACCGCTCTTAACCACTACACCACACTGTCTGTAAATGTACAGTGAATTCTTATGAGTGCCTGGACACCAGGTCCTGCACAGCGAGAGACATGCTTGAACTTCCCAAAGTTCTGAAATTTTACCATTTGGGAAGGGAATTATTTAACACCCATCTCCAGAAAACAACTCTTCTTCTTTTTTCTCATATTTGAAAACAGGAACAGAGAGCATATTTAACCCCCTCCCCCTGTCCCACTTACAACTTCGTACCAAATACTTTTCACTTTTCAATGGAAGCTGCATCAAATTTGTCTTGCATCCCTCATTCCACCTCCTTGTTCCTCAGACCCTTTAATCGCCCATCTGTCTGGTATTTATAGGGGCAGCCCCATGGGAAATCCTATTGAACTGAGTGTGACTTACTTCTGAGTAAAAATGGTTCGGCTTGCAGTGTGAAGCTGCCTAGTCTTTACCCAGTTACATGGGAGTAAGCACCATTGAATACCGTGGGATTTACTTATGAGTAGACAGCGCAATTTGACCAAACTGCGGGAGGCAGTGGAAGACAGGAGTGCCTGGCGTGCTCTGGTCCATGGGGTCACAAAGAGTCGGACACGACTAAACGACTAAACAACAACAGACAGCGCAAGGCTCCATTTTCAGTTAAGGAATAAACACTCCCAGTGTTTCCTGAGAAAGGGCTGGCCACTGAAGCATTGCAATTACAGAATGGAAAGGGGATTGGTGACCTTTTCCTTCAAAATTATAGGAGGGGCTTTGTGCGCCACCATCACCATTTCCTCCATTTGGTGCAGGAATTTTATTTTCAGGGTAAACAGGAGTCCATTTTTGCTCCTACACACCACTTTTAATTGTTCTCCGATACTTCGAGGGGAGGAAAAAGGAAAACCGGGGCATTCCAGGATCAAATCAGAAACTGGGATGGCTTATGCAATTCCTGGGCTGTCCCTGGAAAACAGGGGCTCTTTGAGAACATGCACTCTCCCACCTCGTGGTTGGACTATCCCTGATTGAGATTTCAGAAGGCTCTCCCTGCTCAGGAGGCCAAGCAAGGCAGAGAAAGCTGCAGGGAAACTATGGGAGTAAACAGCAAAAGCAAAAGCAAAAGCTTTGTGCTGTGGACCATTTCAGAGAATTTGCACTGTTAGAAATAACACCCTGCCCTAGTGTGCGAAACCCCGATAGGCAGGAATTTTTCATATCAGTCGTATCTATCTTCTGCTCAACCTTAAATGCAAAACAAGATAGCAGTTTCTCTCCTCTTTGCACAACAGCGCAGCAGAGATCTCGCAGTTTCATTTCACATGCTATGTTTTGTTTATGCTGCACGCAAACCTTATTTCACATGCATATATATGGAGTGTGTTAATCCCTCAGACACATACACTCCTCCCTTCCCAGGAAATGCCCAGAGCTTATTGTTAGCCAATGACTTCCCTTCTTCTCTTTCCACGGTTCCTTTTGCATATCATAAATCCCTGCATATTTTACAAAAACTATACCAATCAGTATTCCATTATTACAGCCATCAAAACTAATTTACACTGTTGAATTTACGGTATCTTAATGCTGCCAGCATTTTCAGCTGTACACAATTATTTCCCATACATTCAATAAACATTTTCCTATCTTCTCTAAACATATGTTCTTCTTGTTCTCCTATTCTATATGTTAAGTCTGCAAGCTGTGCATATTCTGTCAACTTAAGTTGCCATTCTTCTTTGGTTGGGATCTCGCTCGTTTTCCATTTGGGGGCTAAGAAAACATGGTCCACAGTAGTAGCATACATAAATAACCTTTTTTGACACCTGGGAATTTCCGTCTGAATTATCCCCAACAGAAAGGACTCTAGGTTTTTTTGGGAAAGTACTTTTAAACAATTTTTTTTCAATTCATTATGAATAATTTTCCAATACCCTTTTACCCTTTTACAAGTCCACCACATATTAAACAACATTTCCTCAATCTCTTTGCATCTCCAGCACATATTTGTTTTTTTAAAAAAATGATATTTATTGAGAATTTAAAATTACAGAGAAAAAGAAAAGGAAAAGGAAAAAAGGTAGACAAAAAGAGAAATTAAACAATACACGTCAATAAGAAAAACAAAAAACAAAACACACAACACATCAAAACCAAAAACCAAAATAAACAAAAAGAATTAAAAACAAATGCAATATTCCCAAATCTTTATCTTTCGTTAACTTGTTTCATCGACCTCCTCACACCTCCCTTTTTTGTATTCTAGTTGTTAATTATCTCAGCAAATCCTTTCCATCTTTCACTATATTCTGTCATTAAATTACCTTAATTTATTTTAACCTTATCTTACCATAAAAAGCCCTAAAGCTTAAAACTTAAAACTTATTAATACATAATTCCTTTTAACCTTTCTACTAAAGCCAAATAGTTTCATTCCAACATTTTTTCTAACACTCATTAATTTTACAATAATTCTCTAAATGAATTTTTAAACTTTCTTCCAATTTTCATCCATCGTCTCTTCTTCCTGGTCTCGGGTTTTGTCAGTCCTTTCTATCCCTTCCATCTAGTCCATCAACCTGGTGACCTTCTATCCGAGGCTCTTAAGTCTTTTCCATGTCCCTTCTGCAGGTCTTCTTCATGTTTATACCTGCACTTTACTTTGTCTTCTGCTGATCTTATTCTTAATTTCCTTCCTTTCTCACTGAGGGGTAGATCTCGGGGAGACTCCAACTTGACAATATCTTTATCCCTTCTCGGCAGGTCAGCCCATTCTCCATAGTCAGCACTGAAATCCAAAAGATATTTGAAGGCATGTTTCAAAGTCCCTCCAAGGTTAAGGGCCCCCACAACTCCAAACTCCCCCTGGCCCAAAACCAGATCCCAAAAGTCAAAACATCCCTGCATAGGGGGATCTATCCAACTTCCCATCTCCAAACCAAACAGTACTCCATCTCTCCAAATCCGACTTTCTCCAGGTTCAATCATCAGAAACAACAACTTATGTTCCTGCAAGGCCGCGGCTCTCTCCATTTCTATTACTTGAGGTTCAGCAACAACCTCCTCCTTTATCTTCTGCACAACTTGCCCTGTCAAAGCACATTCCTGGGTTGGTTCCTGAGTGGTTTCTATATAGGTATTCACTGTTTGTCCAAAATTGCTAACCGCAACAGTCATCAAATCCATCTTCTCATGTAGCTGTTCCAGTAAAGGGCTTGTCTTGCAAAAAGCAAGCACTAAAGCTTCTTCTGGGCACATTCTTGTTCAAGGTCAATGTCTGGTTCTCACGATCTTTAATCTCTACAGCTGTAGAATTCCCCAGATCGACTCCAGCAACAGTTTCACAAGCTCCCTCTAGAGGAAACAATTTCTGTTTGTATCCGTCTTTTGAAGAGCCGATCCAGCAACAAAATTCCTTTCGTTTTTCAGATATTTTTTTCCTTTTAAATGCAAAAGGGAACATTGGAATCAATATGTTTCTCTTTTTTAACTATCTGTCAAAAAACATTTTATTCACAGTCAATGAACTTCCCCAAAGCGTCTGTCTCTGACACCCCGTTCCCAGGTTCAAGACGGTGGAAATTTATCTTTCTTTACTCTCTCTTCTGCAGGTTTAAACAGTCTAAGATTTCCCCCCTCTTCTCCTGCTTCCAAGGGGGGTTTGGTAGTTTTAACTGATGGAAATTTAGTCCTTTACAAACAACTTTCCAGACTTTAGCTTGCAATGTCTTTGCTTCAATCTATTTACAAAAGCGGAAGGCGGACTTCCTGTTTCGACCTTCCCGCTTTGGTGCCAAATTAAGAAGTTTCATAGTCCAATTTTCCGTTCTACTCACGGGTAGTTGTTTAAAATCCAATTGTCCACAGGAGAAAGTCAGCGCTCTCCGGCAACAGCAATGCGGCTTCACTCCGTGAAAATAACAGTCAATTCGAAGCACCGCGCCACTCACCCCACATCGCTCCGGATTATTTGATTCTGTCTTATACATCTTAGCAAGCCTACTCGGAGTAAAGTACCATCTGTCAATCATTTTCAGGTAGTTCTCCTTCAAAGAATAACATGCTGTAATCTTCAAGTCACTTTTCCAGAGTTTTCCTCAGAGGTTAAAATCTATATTGTGTCCTATATCTATATCTTTACTGGCTCCCTCGGCCAGTAAAGCGAGATGAGCGCTGCAACCCCAGAGTCAGCCACGACTGGACCTAATGGTCAGGGGTCCCTTTACCTTACCAGGAAAGGGAGGGTTGTGCAACTAAGGACCTTGTTTCTGCATGGATCCGACTTGTGGGGAGACCGCAGGAGGGGTTGGACTAGATGGCCCTTGGGGTCCCTTCCAAGTTTACGATGCACTGCTGAAGAGCCTTTTTGGAGTGAAATGCTGACGAGTGGGAGCGGCTTCCACCATCTCGCAACTTCCTTCTCCCCTTGAAAGTGAACCTTGTCCCCTTGCACTTAGTCACTCCCAAATACCATAGATAAAAGGAGAAGTGGCCTCTGTGCCTGAAACAGACTTGTGCTTTAAGAGGGGACCAACGCAAGTCGAGACAAACTCAAGCAAGAGAGCCACTTGTGGACAAAGGGAGAGTCATCCGTTTTCCATGTTTCTGGTAAGATGCATTTGCACATTAGAAGTTGTTGCGGCTTCTTTTGTTGTCCAAAGCTTCTTTTGCATGGCTGCTGTAAACCACAGCATATTTCAGAGGGGACTTGGTGACAGGGATCTTGCGCTGATGCCTCCTGCTCTCTGGCTCTTTGGAAAGGCCACAAATCCATCCTGACAGGGCCCAGACTTGGAGCAAAGGAATGAAGGCTGCAGCGCAAGGCTCTCCCGGGCTTTGGGGTGGAACTAGGGGGACCCCTGCCCTGACTCAGGATATGGCACCTTCCTAAGATGCTGAGCACCTCTGCTGCTGCCAGTTGCTTCCTTGCAGGAGGGAGGGGGCAGGCGGCTGTGGACCATCTGGGCTATTGCATTCTAGACATTTCTGTGTGTTCCCTTGGTTTGTTTGTTTTACCAGTCTTCATCAATTAATGGGAAAAGGAAGTGCATTGAAAATGGTCGGATTCATCAACATTCACTAAAAACAATATGTAAACCCCCGTGCGCCTAAACCACATGCTGAAACGCTGCTCCCCCTTTTGTTGATGGGTTTCCAATGTGAAAGGTTCTTAACTACCATTTGTGGTGGTATTATGAGCATGTAAGCAAAATTTGGGATTTGATGCTTTTCGAAATGTCCCTGGTTGTGTTTAGTCTCCATGTTTCTGGGATGTAACTCCAATTTACATAGCAAGATACTAACAACTCATTTGCTCACAGCTGCCCATTTAGTTGGAGCTCAGGACTGGAAGGATATTTCTATGTAATCTATTATGACCTGGTTTTAAAAAGCCTTAGGCATAGCCCCATCAGAGAAATTGACCCACCAAATCTGGGTTCTCAGAAGAGAAGTGGACCCGTTGGCTTTCTGTAGCTTATTTCACAGTACAGTCACACAGGTGGCAAATTCCATCCAAATGTGATGTCATCTGGTGCTGATTTTGAATATTTTGAATATGTGGTCTCCCATATGCTCCAAATCATAGAATCAGAGAATTGCAGAGTTGGAAGGGGCCCGATCCTCTGCATTACTGGAATCACACCTGAATGTTCCGACTTGGGACAGTCCTGATTTTGTTTGTTTGTTTCTTTGATAACTGAGAAATTCTTACCCGAGATATGCACCCAGGTTCTAACTGGTAACTCAGAGCAGGGCTTTTAGTGTGGCTGCCTCTGATCTGTGGAACAGCATTTCTGTCAAGATAGGACAGGCACCCAGAAAAAAATAGAAGACATCTTTCTGTTCCAACAAGCCTTCACAGCCGAATGAAGGAAGTTTGTGCCTTGATGGTCTGCTTGGTATTGGGGTTTTTAATTTTTAAGTTGCTGCTATTTGTTTTAAAATGTTTTTGAACTGTTTTTATTGCATTTTGTACTTTCAACGTGTGTCGAAAGTGATAAAATCATAATGATAATGATAGGAAAAAGAGTACATTTATTTTTCTAATACATGTGTTTCTCTTTTAATTGTGACAGCAAGTTTGTTAAAAAGAAGATGGCATCTTCCAGAACACAGGAAAGAAGTAAAATCAAACCACCTCAGAAATATCTCAAAGAAAGTATCCTTGTAGAAAGGGGTGACCCTTCTGTTTATGCATTAAAACTGAAAAAGGCTTCTGAAACGTCTCCAAAGTACCATCTAGGAAAAGAGAACTTGCAGATCGCCAACAAAGTGATCATGATGATGGGAGCGTCTGGATCAGGGAAAACCACTCTCATCAATGGGATGATCAACTACATCCTGGGCGTGCAATGGGGAGACGAATTCCGGTTCAAACTTATTGATGAAGTGACCGGCAGAAACCAAGCAGAAAGCCAGACATCCGAAGTGAGGGCTTACGTGGTGAACTATCAAGAGGGTCTCAAGATCCCTTGCTCTCTCACTTTTGTTGACACTCCAGGATTCGGAGACACGAGAGGAATAGAACAGGACAAAAAGTTAGAGGAGAAGATCCGGGAGTTTTTCTCCATCCCAGGAGGAATCGACCACATCGATTGCGTCTGCTTCGTGGTCAAGGCTTCCACAAACCGCTTAACAGCAGCCGAGAAATACGTCTTTGATTCCGTGCTCTCCATCTTTGGGAAAGATATCAAGAAGAACATCCAGTTCCTGACCACCTTTGCAGATTCACAGACTCCCCTGGTCCTTGAGGCCATTAAGACGGCCGACGTTCCATGCGCCAAAGATGGCAAGGGGAACCCCATGCATTTCAAATTCAACAATTCCGCCCTGTTTGCCAACAATGTCGTGGGGGACGGGGAGAGCCCTAACATTGACGAAATGTTTTGGAAAATGGGTATGATCAGCATGAAGACCTACTTTGACTCGTTAAGCAAACTGAACACGAGGAGTTTGTCTTTGACGAAGGAAGTTCTCAGGGAGCGGAAAGAGTTGGAGACGGTTGTGCAGGGCCTGTTGCCCCAGATCAAAACTGCGCTGGTCAAACTGGAAGAACTGAAGCAAACAGAACAAGTCCTTGACCAGCACAAAGCTGACATGGCGGCCAACAGAGATTTTGCGTATGAGCTCCCAGTCACCGTCAAAGTGAAGCAAGACCTTTCTGGAGCTCATCAATATGCAACCAACTGCAAGAACTGCGAGTTCACCTGCCACTATCCTTGCTGGCATACCTGGGACCTGCTGAACCGCTTTTGCTCCACTATCAGTTTCTTCTCAGGAAAATGCAACGTTTGTCCCGGCAATAATAATAATAATAATAATAATAATAATAATAATAATTTATTATTTGTACCCCGCCCATCTGGCTGGGTTTCCCCAGCCACTCTGGGCGGCTTCCAACAAAGATGAAAGATACACTAAAATGTCACATATTAAAAACTTCCCTGAACAGGGCTGCCTTCAGATGTCTTCTGAATGTCAGGTAGATGTTTATCACTTTGACATCTGATGGGAGGGTGTTCCACAGGGCGGGTGCCACTACCAAGAAGGCCCTCTGCCTGGTTCCCTGTAACTTGGCCTCTCGCAGTGAGGGAACCGCCAGAAGGCCCTCGGAGCTGGACCTCAGTGTCCGGGCAGAATGATGGGGGAGGAGACGCTCCTTCAGGTATACTGGACCGAGGCCGTTTAGGGCTTTAAAGGTCAGCACCAACACTTTGAATTGTGCTCGGAAACGTACTGGGAGCCAATGTAGGTCCTTCAAGACCGGTGTTATATGGTCTCGACGGCCGCTCCCAGTCACCAGTCTAGCTGCCGCATTCTGGATTAGTTGTAGTTTCCGGGTCACCTTCAAAGGTAGCCCCACGTACAGCGCATTGCAGTAGTCCAAGCGGGAGATAACCAGAGCATGTACCACTCTGGTGAGACAGTCTGCAGGCAGATACGGTCTCAGCCTACGTACCAGATGGAGCTGGTAAACAGCTGCCCTGGATACAGATTTGACCTGTGCCTCCATGGACAGCTGTGAGTCCAAAATGACTCCCAGGCTGCGCACCTGGTCCTTCAGGGGCACAGTTGCCCCATTCAGGACCAAAGAGTCCTCCACACCTGCCCGGCTCCTGTCCCCCCAAAACAGTACTTCTGTCTTGTCAGGATTCAACCTCAATCTGTTAGCCGCCATCCATCCTCCAACCGCTTCCAGACACTCACACAGGACCTTCACCGCCTTCACTGGTTCTGATTTAAAAGAGAGGTAGAGCTGGGTATCATCCGCATACTGATGAACACCCAGCCCAAACCTCCTGATGATCTCTCCCAGCGGCTGCATGTAGATGTTGAAAAGCATGGGGGAGAGGACCGAACCCTGAGGCACCCCACAAGTGAGGGCCCAAGGGTCTGAACACTCATCCCCCACCACCACTTTCCGAACACGGCCCAGGAGGAAGGAGCGGAACCACTGTATAACAGTGCCCCCAGCTCCCAGTCCCTCAAGACGGTCCAGAAGGATGTTATGGTCAATGGTGTCAATCTTACTCGGCCAAGAGGGAAGGCAAGGGTGATGCCCTCCAAGCCGCTTATTGGTGAAATCTGTAGGATGTAAAGCTGCAGTCAAGTGCAACATTCCGACAGAGGACTAACAGCCTCCATGTTCTAACCGGTTGCTGTGACAACCAGTTTGTCGGTTGCTGGTAGTTTTGAAAGATAACTGCTCAGTTGCACTCACCTCAGGACCAGCTTCCCTCTAGTCTAGTTTATTTGCTTGTTATGTAACCTAAGCCTGCCTTCAGGTACAGTTCTGTAAACTGAATGAATCTGAGAGTAAAATAGTTTTATATTAACATGAATCAGATTTGTGTGTGTATTCTTTAAGAAGGATTCAAAGGGATTTTTAACTAGGAGTCATCTTTACTAATAGAACTCAGACGAGTCAGTACAAGCTGATCACTGCATAAACTTATAAAGGGGATTGTTTAACTCTGCTAAAGTAAACCTTCCCGTTAGGGATTGTAGAACAAGACCTGCCAAGAAAAATAAAGAACTTATTTACAACAGCGGCAAGAGTCTTGATAGCACAAGGATGGAAGAATGAGGAAATCCCAACGAAAGAACAGTGGCAAGAAAAACTGATAAGCTACGCGGAACTGGCCAAACTGAGATACAAACTGCGTGAAAAGGACAATTGTGACTTCAAGGAAGAATGGGAACTTTTTACAAATTACCTAAAAAGACAACAAAATGACTTGGACTCCTTGGCAGGTTTTGAATAAACATCCACAAATTTATTAGTTGAACACATGATAGATAAGGCAAGGATATGCACAATTTTATAACATGCAGAGAACAATATGTGTAAAGAAATCAGAGAGGGGAGCTGAGGGAAGTCCCTGGTGGGGGGGGGAGAAGGAGGGGGAAAGGGGGGGGAAATAATGTAATTGATTATGTGGATTGATGATTGGTTATGTTGAAATTGTTTAGTAAAAATATTGTTTTTTAAAAATAAAGTAAACCTTCCCACAAAATCAACCCCCACAGTGTTCAGCTTACGTTTAAGCCAACAGCCTATGGAAAGGTTATCAGATGGAATACAGAATAGCAGGAAAAGTGAATTGGGTGACAGTGAGAACGGAAGGAAACCAGGAGAAATATACCATAGCAGGGCTGTGCCCCAACACTCAATACACCTTTTGATAAGCTGCCATGACAAAACCGGGACTCAGAGGAGTGAGGAGATCAGTGTAAACACACACTCCCCCCCCCCCCAGTTCTTCCGGGGTCCTTGAAAAGGTAACTCAGGAGCATTTGTCAATCTGTGTTACCAATGAGAGGAAGCCGGAGAAAGGAGGAGTCATGTCAACTTATTGAGAGGGGAGGGGGAAAGGAAATGAGAAGCATCAGGTGCGCAACGGATACCAGGTGTCCGTTGCTGAGGCAGAAAGAGCTAAGTGATCTCAGAAAGGGAAGAAAAGGATGTTCCAGCTGCCTTGGAGCCTGGCCTCATAGACCAGCAGCTGCCAATATGCTTTCCAGGGGCACAACTGTGCCCTCGACACCTTCCCCTGGTGCACACACAGCCACTGAACTCCCCATGCCCACTGCCAGGGCCTGAGAGGGTTGTAGAGGCTCTAAGCATTTAAAATATGTTTGTGCCCTCATATATATCTAATTCAACATATGAACAATAAGCTCATATTGATGGCCACCAACATGGATGACTTTAAAATAGGATTCTTGATTTATTTACCACACACTGGGCTTGTCCACCCTTCCTCAATCCCGTCCCTAGAAAACACCGGTTTGAGTGGTTTCCCCCCTTTTCACACTCCTCTGCGATGGAACACCCCCTCTTCTGCTCCAAATCAGAGCAAACATCAATCCTTAGGAAAGACGATTGACATTTGCTCCAACTGAGTGCCAAGGAGAGGGTTTCCTGTGGGGAGGCAGCAAAACAAGAGGAAGTGTGGATAAGCCACAGAATTCCATGTGTCCAAAATGTGAAACCCACTTTAGGCTTAAGGAGGTTGAGAAGGGAAGGGGGAATGAGGGTCGTGAAATAGTGCCACACGGAGGACGTGCAATAATGATGGGAGAACGCAAATTATTCTGCTGTGTTTATTGATGATACTGCTTCCGTCTACATTGGAGGATGAGATCTTCCTGCTCCTCTTTTGCCTTCTTTGGGAGCTTCTCCAGATTCTGGGACAAAGTACGAACAAAGGGAACTAAATGCCTGTTGGAAACAAACCCGGGGTAAGTGATTGGTGTGGAGTCAAGAGAAAGGGGGAAAGATGTCAAGGGAGAGAAGGAGGGGGAAATTCTCAAATAAGCAAGAATTTAACCCCCCCCCTTAAGCTCATGGGAAGGACCTCAAACGTCATCTAGCCCAATCCTTCTGCAGCCTCTCAATAGGGAGCCCCCCCGCCCAGACTCTGCTTAAAAACCTCTAATGAAATAGAAATAGCATTCTTGTGGAGATTAAATAAAGGGGGGAGAACCACTTGTGCCACCTTGAGTCCCACGGATATAAAGGTGGGATATAAATGCATTAAATTAATAAATTCTTCCCCAGGACCATAAAGTTCTTCCTAATGTTTGGTCTAAATCCCTTTTCCTTGTTCTTTCAAGCTGCTTGTTCAGCTCTTACCCTCTGGAGCAACTGAAAACAGCCCTGTTCCACCCTCCTTTTCCAAGCTAGAATTTGTCTACAATGTAAGTCATCAGCAATTGGAAAAGACAGGGGCCCCATTCTTATTCTTTGTACCCTACCTTCTTTGATTTCTTCTTCTGCTGCCCTTCAGGGATTGCTCCAGCATTCATTTCATCCTCCACTGGTTCCCCTGCTGCTGTTTGCTTTGAAGTCTCCCCAGGATTCCTTCCATCTGACCTCAGTGACATCTCCATCGGACGTGGCTTGAGATACGGCTGGTCCCTGTTCTCCTGAACCACCTTCTCAATCAGAGACAGCAGCTCTTCTGCCTGGCTGGCCCTTTCCTCTCCCATCCCTCTGTTGTTGAAAGCGCAGCAACGGCCCTGGCACTTCCTCACCAAATCCTGAAGAGGTTGGTTTCCAGATAGCTCTATGTACTCCTTTAGGCTTTCTTTCTCTAGGTCTTCTTTGCGGGTGAACAAGACGATCATGTACTTTGTGGCCTCTGGGCCAAAGACCTCCTCCACCCTCTTCATGGCCACAGCATCTTCCTCGGTGAAACGACCGGCCTGCGTCACAAACACCAGGGCGTGGGGACCTGGCTCACAGAGAGAGAGGCACTTCTGGACTTCTGGAATATCATGCTGTGTTAGAGGACGAGCATCAAAAATGTCCGGAGTGTCAATGACGACCACTTGTTTCCCCTTCCACTTCTCTGCTCGGACCTCTCCCCTGCATGTCTGGGTCACTGGCTTCGGGGAGAGTTTGGACTCAAAGGTCTTCTCCCCCAGAAGGGTGTTTCCTGTGGCACTTCTCCCTCCACCAGACTTCCCAACAAGAACAACCCGCAGTTCTGAATCCTTGTGGAAGAGACTCAGGTTCCCAGGCTCTGTTGGGAAAGAATAAGGAATGTTCATATTAATCACACGTCCCTTTCCTCCATGCTTCCCAGACACAGTCCTCAGGTTATAGCTCTGTGTCCAATGACCTGGTCTTGGTTTCCCCAAGAAAACCTGCTCTTTAAAGCTGAATCAGAGCAAATGTCAATCCTTGGAAAACCTGAATTGACATTACAAGTTGCAATGAAGGAGATTCCAACTGAACAGCAGGAAGAACTTTCTGAGGGCAAGAGCTGCTTGACAGTGGAACGGTCTCCCTTGGGAGGTGAGGGGCTCTCCTTCCTTGGAGGTTTTTAAGCAGAGGTTGGATGGCCGTCTGTCATGGATGCTTGAGCTGGGATTCCTGCATTGCCAGGGTTGGGACTAGATGACGATGGGGCTCCCTTCCAATTCTATGATTTTATGACATTTGCTTTGATTCACCTTTAGACAGTCAGTTGTCGTGGGGAAACCTCACCACAAAAACCAACCAACCAAACAAACAAACCAGAGAAGCAGACACGGAGCAATGGATCCAAACTACAAGAAAGAAGATTCCACCTAAACATTAGGAAGAACTTCCTGACAGTAAGAGCTGTTCGACAGTGGAATTTGCTGCCAAGGAGTGTGGTGGAGTCTCCGTCTTTGGAGGTCTTTAAGCAGAGGCTTGACAACCATATGTCAGGAGTGCTCTGATGGTGTTTCCTGCTTGGCAGGGGGTTGGACTCGATGGCCCTTGTAGTCTCTTCCAACTCTATGATTCTATGATTCAAACAAACATTCTCGAACACAGGTCTCATGTGCTGAATTGCATAAAGCAAGCAAACTCTTGCACCCATCTCCGTAGTTTGCAAAATGTTAGCAAGTTACAGAGCCACCCCCATCTAGGTGCAGAATTCTGCTCCCCTTTGAGCTCTTCCTTGTACAAAGAAGAAGAGCAGGTATTTGGTGGGTCTCTTTAAGGAAGGGCTACCTTGGGAAACTCAACTCAGGGAAATCTATAACTGCTCCAGAATCATAATTTGACTCTACCTTCAGGGAATACACTTGGTCCTCCTTCGTCTGTGTCCATTGCCTCTTCCTCTGGTTTCATTTCAGCTGCACTTCTTGTAGGTCCTCTTGGAAGAAGCTCCAGGAAAGGCTTGTTCTGGTTGTCCTTCATCATCTGCTCGATTTTCACCAGCAGCTCTTCCGCCTGGCTGGCCCTTTCCTCTCCCGTCCCTTTGTTGTTGAAAGCGCAGCAACGGTCATTGCATTTCCTCACCAAATCTTGCAGGGCTCTGTTTCCAGATAGCTCTATGTACTCCTTTAGGCTTTCTGTCTCTAGGTCTTCTTTGCGGGTGAACAAGACAATCATGTAATTTGTGGCCTCTGGGCCAAAGACCTCTTCCACCCTCTTGGCGGCCACAGTGTCTTCCTCGGTGAAATGACCGGCCTGCGTCACAAACACCAGGGCATGGGGACCTGGCTCACAGAGAGAGAGGCACTTCTGGACTTCTGGAATATCATGCTGTGTTTGAGCATCAAAAATGTCCAGAGTGTCAATGACGACGACTTGTTTCCCCTTCCACCTCTCTGCTCGGACCTCTCTGCTATAAGTCTCGGTCACTGGCTTCGGGGAGAGTTTGGACTCAAAGGTCTTCTTCCCCAGAATGGTGTTTCCTGTGGCACTTCTCCCTCCTCCCGTCTTCCCAACAAGAACAATCCGTAGATCTTCATTGAGGTTTCTTGTTCTGCTCTCCTGTGCCTTGGTAGTCTCTGGAAAGGAATTAGGAAGATGTCTGGGCATCCAGGACTGAACTTGTGGGATGTAACATCACAAAAGCAGTCAAATCAACATTTCTTGGTTGCCTAGAGTGGACACACAGGGGATGTTGCTCCAGCCAGGAGGACTTCCTGTCACACCTGAACTGGAGCATCCTCCCCTTGCATGTGACCAGGTAGATGGGCGTGACCCTGGCAGACCCCATAAAAGGGCCTGTCATGCAGCCACCTTCCCTTTTCCCTTTTCGCTTTTCCACCTTGTTCCATCTTGAGGCCCTTTTGCTGTCTGCTGGCCCTCAGTCAGCAGCACATGGGCTCATCCCTCACTAGAGGATGAACCCTCACCTTTCCCTGTAACTAAAAGCAAAAGCCTGCCTTCAGGATCATACTGTGAACTGAATGTGAGTAAATCTTATCATTACTTCCTAAAAGAAGACTGTTGTGCCATTACTGTTCTTAAGAGGGAACAAAGGGTGTTTACCAGGAACAATCCAATCTGGACAAGCCAGACTCGATTGCATAATTCAAATGGTTCTGACGAATCCATCAACTCACTTCCTGCAATGTGCAAGGGAATGTGCTCTGCTACTAGCTCACTAGCATGAGTGAGGAAGGATAATATTTAATCACAATATCCTCTCCTAGTATCCACAACATTCCCACAGAATTGTTGCCTGGGAATTCGCCCCCCGAACTGCCACCATGCAGGGTCCATACACTGCAACAATTCCCCTAAGCACCTGGGGTCACCTCACCCTTCCAACTGTGGCCCACAAATGGTCCAACCTTCCCCATTCCCATCACGTGGTTCTTTCAGAGGAGGGTCAGGAGAAGGGAGAGACTTACCTCTAACTTCCGCTCTCCATTCATCCATTGTCCAGGCAGAATGCTGAGCCGGAAGAGAACCAGAAAATGAAGTTCATTAGCTCCTGCTTTGCCCAAACTCCTCTCCATCACCAGAGGAAGCTTAGGATGTAAACACAACCCTGAAAGAACCTCAAAGCACCATATTCTGCCCCTGCAGATTTGGGATTCAATTACTAGGGAGGCAGTTGATGACTTTTTTTTACATGCATTGGTCCTAAATTAGGTTTGCTAATTTTTCCTGTTGATAATTTCATTGTTCTATCTTTTTGGAAACGGCTTTGAAGGCGTGTGGTTTTTATCACCAACAGGTGTGTAAGCATTAATAAATAAACATGCCTAACACTTTGCCCTTCACAATCTCTTGCCAGAATCTTCCCACCCTCTACATCTGCGGGCATACTTGCTTCGCCCTCCCCACTCCTCAAACGGGGGGGGGAAAGCACCCGGATATTCCCTTCCTCCAGCCAGAGCTGCATCTCCCCCCCCCTTACCTGCTTCTGCCTTGGGGGTCCCTGGCAGCCTGGCCTGATATCCTCCCTTCTGCAGCTCCCAGGCAGGTGGGCTGGTTTGGGGAGGGCCCTGAAGAGCTACAGCCACTCAGGATGATGGTCTGTAGACTCCTTGGGGCCTAGTCCTGATGAAAATACCCTTCAGAGATGACCACCTCTTGAAGGCAGCTGCTTTTCAGTGGGGAGGGGGCTGATGCCAACCAGTTCCCTCCCCCCCTCCAGCCAGTGGACTCTCTCCCACTTGCTTCCTTCTGCTGCATGTCGCCATTCCAGCCCCCCTCCGCGGAACCTCCCCACTCAGAAGCCCTGGAGAAGCCACTGTCTGCCAGTGTGGACAATGCTAATCTAAATGGACCAGTCAGTCTGGTTCAGTACAAAACAGCTTCCTTTTTTCTCCATGTGGTTTGGGGCAGGGGGCACAGCTCAGCAGCTGAGCCTCTGGTTTGCATAGAGATGGTCTTGGGTTTCACTGCTGGCATCTCCAGGTGGGGCATGGCTGAGCCAGGTGACATCTCCTTGCAAAAGGAGCTTCAGACAAGGAAGCCAACAGTACCTTCTTTGTGACGCCTCTGGAGCTTGAAGAAGACTCTCGTGTTTGATGGTTCCTCTGCTCTGCAGTTTCTTCTCTCCCTCTCGGTCAATGGCTGACTCTGTTCTGAGCTGAATAAAATGGAGAAGGCAAGCATGAGCGCCACCCACCCACCCACCCCAAAAGCATTCATGGCTAGCAGCCAGATCATGTTCTGAGAAGCCAAAACAGCTTCCCGGAATTGCATTTCTGTTTCTATTGGCTACAGGAGAGGACAAAACTGCCCTCTGGGAGGATAATTTCAGAGGAGCTGCATTTGGTCTCCTGCAGTTCTTGGAGAAGCAGCCAAGAGCAGCAGCAGCAGAAGGAGGAGACCCACACGGAGGGAGACCCACACCTCAGACGGACCACAGGTTAGTATTTGGGAGCAGGGAGCACCAGCCACAAGGTTTGACTTTAATTCTTCTGTATCTCAACCTGCCTCAGAGATGCTCAAGGTCTGCTTTGTTTGACCTGTTGCTAGAGGCTGGGTTAGAGCTCTTGGGTCATTCCACGCCAAACAACCTGATTTTAATACTCGACCGTGCTCTCATGACTCAGATTTTCTTCAAAAAATTTTTTTGTGTAGATACCTATGAGATAACCTCAAATTAATTTCTAAAGTTTTTTTGGTCCAAAATTGGACATGGGAGAATTTTTTGAAAATTTCAATTTTCATGTGATTTAGGCTAATGCAATTTCTTGCAGAAGTGTTTTACACCATAAAATGAACAAGGGGTTTGAGATGCATTTTATTATTATATAATCAATAAAACTTAATTTTTAAAACATATCTGATGACACTGTAACATAAGAGGTTACAATTTTAACTATTCTCATGAATGTGAGAGTTATTTCAGGTTCAAAGAGACATTAAACCTGTCCAAAGAAGTAATTTGTTTTGTAAAAAAATTACTTAAAAATCAATCTATTTTATAACCACAAAAAACACCCTCCTTATTTTTATAACAAGTACATGGTTAGCCCATTCTACAACAAAAGTATGATACATGTGTTAGTTGTGGTTTGCGCACTATGGCTTATTGAACCTACCAGGAATAAAATGACAAAAATTCACTTTGAATAGTCGGTGACCCTTTTCTGTGGCAGTTAATACCATTTTTATACCTTATTTTGAAAGAGACCACAATTACCTTTATTTTGATACCAAAATAAGCCCAATCATTGAAAAATAAGCAAAACAGGAGGTTTTTCCTACACTGACGCAGAAATTGCATTAGCCTAAATCGCCTGAAAATCGAAAATTTCAAAAAATTCTCCTGCACCCAATTTTGGACCAAAAAACCTTTAAAAATTAATTTGAGGTTATCTTAACATAAAACACATAAAAACTTTTTGAAGAAAATCTTGAGTCGTGAAGCTCTTGGAAGCAAAACTTTGGCTTGCGTGTATAATAATGAATCTTTTCCTTTTTATTAAATTAGCAGTTAAAGGAGTCCCTCCATGGTGGATTGAGCCTGACAATTTGCAGGAACATCTTTTTAGGGGTTTTAAAGCTTATTTTGAAAAGAACAAGTCCTTTCCCCCTCCGCCCCCCGCCAGAATTGCCTGAAATTTGCAGACATGGAGACTGACAAATCCCAGAATTAGAGCTGCAAGTGTTTCCTTTGCCATGGGGGGGGGGGTACAAAAAGACAAAGAAAAAATCAGTAGGGGGGAGGAATGGAAATGACTTCTTCTGCCCCACACCAGGGATTTTTCGGCACACAGCTTCTCCCTGCAAGAAAGAAATCTCTCTATTAAATTGGATAGAGAAAGGAGAGGCAGAGGAAAGAGAAAGGGTCCCTCTGAAAAATCAATCCTTCGTTGGCATCTCTTCCCAAATCACTGGGAATCGGGAAAGGAGGGGTGGAGGGCGCTGGGAAAATAATTCAGGGATCAAGACCTCGGCTCGCCGGTCAAAGTGGAATCTCCCCCTTCCCTCCTCTGTTCTCTCCAGCCCATCCGCACTCGAACTCAGAGCAAGGGAATCTTTCGCCAAGAGGGAGAATCAGCTCAGCTGCCCTGCATGCAGAAGGTCCGAGGTTTGATCCCCGGCCTCTCCAGGTGGGGCTGGGGGAGAGACTTGCGCCTGGGAAGCGCCTGCCAGTCAGTGCAGGAGACATTGCGCGAGACGGAGCGAGGGCCCCACTCTGCGCAAGGCGACGCCTGGGGTTCCCAAACGCAGAAAAAGAAGCGCACCTTCTTCTCCGCGTTGTCTGCGCTGCTTGGAGAGAGCAGCTGCGCTTGATGGGCGCTCTCTCTCTCTCTCTCTCTCTCTCTCTCTCTCTCTCGTGGACCAGGGACTCGGTTCAGAGGGGAATAAAACGGAGAGGGGCGAATCCAGCCCCCCTCTCACCCTGCAGTGCCACCAAATATTTCTGGCTAGCAGCCCAGAGCCCTTTCTCAGACGTCAGGGAGGTTTCTCTGACTTGTTTCTCATTCACCAAAAGAGAATTGCCAAGCGGAGACGACTCTGCTCGCCCCACTGAGTCTTCTGTGGGGCTTGCAGAAGCACCCGAGAGGCAGAGGAACCCCACACTTCCCTTAGAGACCCACAGCTTGGTGCCGGGGAGGCGCGAGCAGCAGCTGCAAGAGTTGAAGGTCCGAGTCTGCAGGTTTGGGAAGCAGATCAGTCTGTGTTGGAGATGCTCCGTGTCTTTCCTGTTCGCCTTTTAATTTGGGACTTGTCAGATATGTAGGAAACGCAGCTCTGTTTCCGCCCCCTCCTCCCACCCCCGACAATTGTGACTCTCGAAATGGCTGTAACATTCTTTCCCCTTTCCGTCCTGTGAAACTTTTAGGCGAAGGAGCCTCTCCTCACAGAGTTAAGCCTGCCAACCTGCAGGCAGAGCCGGCCAGGCAGTGGCCCCCAAACTGGGAGGTACCACCCCGTGCTTGGGGGTTGGGGGGCAGTGGGGTTGCCTAAGGGGGCGGCAGGGGGGACGCTGGAGGTCAAATGGCTTTGAAAAGCTGGTATCACTGAATCAAGTTCACCAGCATGGTTGAATGAATT
Source organism: Podarcis muralis (assembly GCF_964188315.1). NCBI lineage: Eukaryota > Metazoa > Chordata > Lepidosauria > Squamata > Lacertidae > Podarcis > Podarcis muralis. The sequence continues at coordinate 2,441,969 of NC_135666.1, read as the reverse complement.
AAACGAAATAGTTTTGAATGATTGTGCAATTGTTGTTGTCGTGCAAAATGTTACAATTGTGTTACTACCTACCTTTTTTACACAGCAGATTAGGGGGTAATGGAGATGAATTTATGGGACCAAGAGGGGGTGGCCCAGAAAACTTCGGTTTCCGCACAGGGTACCCTTTAAAGAGCATTTGTAAAGAACTCTGGGGCGATTTTCTTTTCTGCCAGAAATGGCTGCAATCTGCAGACATGGTCACCCTTTCTAAAGGGGTGAAGTCTGCCAATTCTCATAATGAATTTGTTCAGTGGTTGGACTCAAGGGCTTCCGAAGTCTGTTCTCAGGTGCAAAAGTAGCCTTTGTTTCGCCCTGGTCAAAGACCCAGCTTGGCAACGCCCCCCCCCCCCCGCATTTGGGTACACAGACACACAGGCTGGGATTCTCAATGGCCAGGGTTAACACACACACACACAGAGAGAGAGAGAGAGAGAGAGAGAGAGAGAGAGAGAGAGAGAGAGAGATGTCTGCTCTAAGCCTAAAATGCTGTGGTTCTAACTGGAGCAAAAGCCCCATATCTTTGAAATTTAATAGTACAATTTAAGGAGGGGGTGTGTGAAGCCCCATTAAGTTCTGTGGAGCTTACTGCATGAAAATGTGCATAGGGTTTGTTTGTGGGGGAACAAAAAATACTTGACACCCCCACCCTACATACCTAGCCTTCAGTCCTGAAATACGTCCGTGGGATCAATAATAACCAAAATACAAAACTAACCTAATTGCAGGATTAGGTTTATGGGCCTGCAGTCTGAAAGCAGAAGCCCTTGAGCATCTCTGAGACCCTGATCCTGGGACACTTAGCATGTGAGTAAGACCAGTGCAATATAATGAAGCTTACCTCTGAGTCTACATAGACAAGGGATTGTGCTGAACTTTCTAGTGAAAGACTGGCTGGCTTAATTGCTCCATTAAAGTCAATGGGAGGTGAAATTGTTTAACTGGTATCGGGGTCATGAGCATAGCTAAGGGGGGGCAGGGGGCACAGCCCCCCCACCTAGTTCAAGTAAAACAATAAAAATACTTAACTGACAAATCATGTCGGCTCTGCCCTCCCCCCCCCACAAAACTCCTGGCTGCCCTGTGATCAGGGTCTTTTCTCTTCCTCCCCACTCCCAACCCAGAAAGTTTTACACAGGAGACAGAATGGTGGGATTGTTCCAAATGATCCATGTGAGCACATGCAATTGCACAGGTGGCCTTTATTTGGGCTGGAGATAAGTGCGGTTACCAAATAAAGTTTGGAGCTTTTTAAAAAGAATTTCCTCCCCTCCCCTTGAGTTGCCCTAAAATAAGGTATTGTGTGGATTTGGGGTCTTACCAAAACGGTTCATTTTTCAGGGGACACTTGAAGGGCAAGAAAAATGTACATTCACAAGGTGGTATTTTGAAAATTAAGCTCTGGGAAAAGCAAAGAAAAATGCAGTAATAAAATAAAATAAGAACCTTCCCCTGAATTGAACTTCCAAGCCACTTTATCCCACTTTCAGATTGTCAAGACAGATGAGAATCCCTTTGAGGATGCAGATCCGTTGATCCCAATCCAGTTCTATGGAACAGATCTTCTTGATTTTAAAAGCACTGGTCTAGAGTTCAGTGGGACTTGCACTATGAATACTTACCTAGCTGCAAGTCCTATTTTTTTCTTTAATAAGTACAGTGGTACCTCAGGTTAAGTACTTAATTCGTTCCGGAGGTCCATACTTAACCTGAAACTGTTCTTAACCTGAAGCACCACTTTAGTTAATGGGGCCTCCCACTGCTGCCGTGCCGCTGGAGCATGATTTCTGTTCTCACCCTGAAGCATAGTTCTTAACCCGAGGTACTATTTCTGGGTTAGCAGAGTCTGTAACCTGAAGCGTATGTGTCAGGGGCTCAGGGACTGAGCCACAGGAGAAGGAGGAGATGGAGAGCGAAGGGGAACAATCGGAGGGGAGCGCAGGAGGGTGTGACAGTGACCAGAGAGATTCCCTGAGTCTCTCCAGCGAATCAGAAGATTCCCAGAAGGAGGCCCCCAGGGTCAGGGCAAGGGGGGCCAGTGGGGAGTCGCCAAGCGGCAGCTGGAAATCAGGGGTAGCCTCCCCACCAGAGCACAGCGCGGGGGAAGAATCCCACAGATTAGAACAAAAGCCTCCTCCTGCAGGAGGAGGGAGTGAGGCAGGACTGACTACGCCTCCGTCAGAGAGTGGAGGGGCGGAGGAGAGAGCAGGGCCGGCCAGCCTCCCGGAAGGAGAAAGCAGTGAAGGGAGCAGTGTAGCCGTTAGGAGGAAAGTGGGCGGCTGGGCGCGCGCGCCAAGTTCAAATGTAGAGGCACGCGGGACAGCAGAAAATCCGGATTGGGAGCCAGGTCCCAAAGCCCGCCGGAGACAGGGGGAGGAGTCAGAAGAATCCGCCTCCGAAGAGTCCAGGAGGGTGGGGACCCCAGAGGGCAGGAGGACCCGGAGGCGAAAGGAGCAGAGGGAGGAAAGGAAGAGGTGGAGCAAAGCTCGGGTATTGAACTGGTGTAAAGGAGGGGCGGATTCAGACGGGACTTCGCCGGTCTAAGGACTCAGACGTAGCGCTGCGCGCCACGGATGTCAAACCAACAATGAACCACAATAAAGACTTTTGTTTATAAAGAGCAACTGGCGTTGGTCCTTTGTGAGCTGGGACCTGAGGCAGCCGCTGACAGTATGTAACCTGAAGCGTATGTAACCTGAGGTACCACTGTATAGTTTTATTGATTTCCAACATATAACAATTACAAAAGAAAATTGAAAGTCAATAGAGGCTTTGTGAACCATATTATAAGGAAGCCATTATATAAGGTATGGGAAAAATACAAAGACTTGCTGGAACCCAGAACCCAGATAGCAGTTAAAAGGAAGAATTTGGAAATGGAGTGGGCTGCATATAAAGATCTACTGGGGGAAGAAGGCAATAAATTGAAATTGAAAAAATATGAGGAAATTAAACATAATCTGACAGAATGGATCCAATATCATCAGATAAATGAGGTCTTTAAGATAGATATCAAAAAAGGTTTTGCGAGAGAAGAATAAAAAGAATAAAGAATAAAAAATAGACAAAGAATTAATACAATATAAGAAAAATGTAATCTCTAGAATGTATGGATTTCTTTTAGAATGGGAGGGAAAAGATAAGCAGGTGAAAGAAGTAATGATTAAGTGGGCTATGGACGTGGGTAAAACTATTCAGTTATCAGCGTGGGAAAGGTTGTGGAACAAAGAATGGAAATTTGTGGCCTGTTACTCGTTAAGGGAAAATTTGTGGAAGATGTTTTACAGGTGGTATATAACCCCCAGCAAAATACCTTAAATATCTTTTAAAAAGAAATCTAATATGTGCTGGAGGTGTAATCAGGTAGAAGGGACACTATTACATATGTGGTGGAGCTGCAAAAAAATTAAGAATTTTTGGGATACTGTATATGAAGAGCTGAAAAAAATATTTAAACACACACACACACACACACACACACACACACACACACACCATAAGCTTTCTTATTGGACATATTAGACTCAGACATCCCAAATGAAAATAAGAGAATATTTTTATATGCAACAACAGCAGCAAGGATACTAATAGCAAAAAATTGGAAAGGTGAAATAGTACCAACAAAAAAAGAATGGCAGGATAGACTATTTGAATATTTTGAAATGGCAAAAATGAAGGACACAATTAGGGGACAGTCTAACCAAAAGTTCCAAAAAGAGTGGGGAATATATTGAGATTATTTTTAAAAATCAGTGTCCCCAAATAAAAACCTGGATTTGCTTTGAATAATTTTCACAAACCACAATTTGCGCTAGAAGTATAGTGGACAGAGAAGGTTAGGAATGAAGAATTGAGAAAGAAACAGCTTAACAAGTAGGAAAATAGACCCACTTTGAGGAGGAAGGAAGTCTATTAGAAATGAAAGAAGAAGAATGGGAAATATAAAGTAGGGTAACATAAGTTTGTGGGCAAGAATTTATGGATTTATGGTTATATGTTCGTTATTTGTTATATGGTTATGTGTTCATTATCTGTTCTCTGTTTTTCTTTTTAGTTTTTGTTGCTGCTGTTGTTATATTTTAATGTTTGGGTTTATGTTATGTAACAAAAAATTAATAAAAAGCATTAATAGAAAAAGAAACTCCCAGTCCCAGGGGTGGCCATTTGGATTGGGGGAGGGGTGGGAGGCAGGGAGCCCAAGAGTGGGCGGAGCCAGAACCACTGATGGGTGGAGTCAACTCTCTCTGTTGTGGTGCCCATCCTCCTCCCTACTGACGTCTACCAAGGCAACTCTGAGGCTGAGGAGGAAGAAGATGTTCAAAGCTGCACCCTAGAGCGGAAGGAAGGAAGGAAGGAAGGAAGGAAGGAAGGAAGGAAGGAAGGAAGGAAGGAAGGAAGGGGGAGCAAGTGGGGGCTGGGAAAGCCAGCTGGGCTGGGTGGGGCAGTGTCCCTCTTGCCCCAGTTGACCAGCCTCCATTCTGGGGCAGCCGTCAGTGAGGGCCATTCCTGTTTTGTGGGACCTGCCATTTCTCCCCAAGACATCCTTTCCTTTCAGCACACATGATGGCCAAATATTTGGGACAGCAGACACTTAGGAAGATCCCTCTGTAAAGTGTAAAAAGAATTCTGTGAGGCAAGTTTTTGGGGGGAGCAGCACACATTTCTGCCTAATACAGAAAGCTCCCCATTGGCTGATTCTGTTTCCTTTTGCTTCCAATCTAGAAATCCTGAATATTGGCTTGTGAATTTTTCTGCTTGTCTGAATATGGCTGGGAGAAGCACAGGTAAGACCGAGCTGGTTTTATCTCATTCTCGCAGATTCCTGGACGGTGTTGGATGGAATCAGTGTAACCATGGGAGAGACATTAGCTTGATTCATGGTTTGTTTCCAGACCATATTCAAGGTGCTCACATTGGTGTTTAAAGACCAAAATGATTCGTGTCTCCAATACTTGAAAGACCCCCCTCTTTCCTTGCAGACCCTCTTGGGTGCTATGATTGGGGGAAGGGGTCCTCTTGGTTGTTCTACCACCTACAAAAGGTCAGCCCAGGACCTTCTCTGTGGTGGCCCCATAGATGTGGAACTTCCTCCCCAGAGAGGAGCACCTGGAGCCTTCATTGTGCAGCTTCTGGCAAATGCTGAAGGTGCACCTCTTTTGAAGCTTGAGGTGTCTAACTTTGGCACCCGTCTTATTTCTGTAATTTTAACCTGTTTTTAACTTTGTGTTTTATTTGTAACTTACCCTGGGACCTTGCACACAAATAAGCATATATCTGTGGAGAAATGAATTATATTAGGGGAAATTGCTTGCAGAAATGTTTATAGTGGGAATAAGTGCACATGTATTGGGTTAAATTCACTTAAATGTGTACAGATTGTCATGCCAAAAAGTGGAGAACTGAACTTAAGTCTGGAGAAAGGAGAACCTGAGGGAAGGAGAACTTGACCGATTTGTTTCTCCCTCCCCACAGCTCCTGGGTGATGGAGATGGGCAGGGGAGGGTTGGTGCCCATGTTCCCCTCAGTTTCCTCTCTGGTGACAATGCAGAAGAGTTGCTCACCATCTCTTGCCTCTTTCTTGCAGAAGTGAGAATCGTCCTGGTCGGCAAAACTGGAGCTGGGAAAAGCGCAACAGGAAACACCATCCTGGGTGACAAAAGGTTTTCATCACGCCTCTCTCCTACCTCCGTGACAGCAAAGTGTCAGAAAGAGGACACTGTCATTGGTGGTAGGAGAATTGTGGTGGTTGATACACCTGGCTTTTTCGACACAAATATTCCAGAAGATGTGACTACCAAGGAAATCAAGACCTGCGTGAAGTACATCTACCCAGGAGCCCATGTCATCATACAAGTCATTCAGCTGACTCGTTTCAGCAAAGAGGAGAAAGCCGTTGCTCAGTTAATCCAGAAGATATTTAGCTGCAAAGCCAAGGACTACATGATCATCTTGTTCACCCGGAAGGAAGACCTGGACGATAGGCCTTTGAAAGAGTTCTTGAAAGAGGGAGACCAGGATCTGCAGAACCAGATCGCTCAGTGTGGAGGGAGATGCCTGGCTTTCAACAACAAGGCGAAAGGGCAGGAAAGAGAGGAGCAGGTGGCCGAATTGCTTGGGATGATCGACCACCTGGTCCAAAAGAACAAGGCAGCCCCCTGCTACACGGAAGACATGCTAGAGGAGGACCAAGAAGTGATTGAGAAGATGAAGAGGAAAATACGTGAGGAGGTGGAAAAGGAAGCAGCTGCCAGGGCAGCAAATGATTTATTATATTCATTTCGCTCAGCATGTAATATACTCTAATAAGTACAATGAGAAGAGGTTGAGAGGATGAAGAGGGAAATACGAAGGGAAGTGGAAAGGGAAATTCATGAAGAGAAGAGAAGAGAAGAAAGAAAGAAAGAAAGAAAGAAAGAAAGAAAGAAAGAAAGAAAGAAAGAAAGAAAGAAGAGGAGTCTGTAATGCATCTAGTGAGAAGGATCCACTTAAACACCAGAACATTTTCACTCTCAGTAGGAATGTGCTAAAATGCCTCTGTCTGTCCTGATTTCCACTTGTACTTTTAGCCAGTGTTTTCTGTTCCACTGCAATTGCTTTAATTTTGCATAAATCAGCATTCCACTTTGTCATCTACTTATGTGGAAATGCATATAGTTCTGCGTAGTTTGTCATAGCAAACAATAGAAACGCGATTGATCAACATGTATTTACTTTTTAAAAATATATTTTTATTAGACAATTTCAACAAAACAAATTATCAATCCAAATAATCAATTACATTATCTCCCCCCTTTTTATCCCCCCTCCCCATCCCTCCCTCTCCCCCCCCCACCAAAGACTTCCCTCAGCTCCCCTCTCTGATTTGCTTGCACATATTATTCTCTGCATGTTAAAAATTGTACATACCAGCACCTTATCTATCATATATTCTATTAATAAATTTGTGGATGTTTATTCAAAACCTGCCAAGGAGTCCAAGTCATTTTGTTTTTTTTAAAAAATAGTTGATAAAAAGTTCCCAATCTTCCTTGAAGTCACGATTGTCCTTCTCCCGTAGTTTGTGTGTCAACTTTGCCAACTCTGCACAACTCATCAGTTTTTCTTGTCGTTGTTCTTTCGTTGGGATGGGAACAGTTTTCAAATGTTCGCTCCGCCCGAGGGGTCCTGTATCTTTTCTTACCGTAAAACCTCTTTTTCTCCCCTTTTCCCTTTACCTGTGCCGGCGGCAGCAGCGTGAACATATCTATGAAATCCCCATTCAGTATCTTATCCCTTTTCCTCTTAGAAAGGTGATTTCCCAAGATAAAATCGGTAGATGAGTGAGTTGAAACCTTTACATCCTCTACTAGCGCCCCATCTTTCCACTCAAGGGTCCCATTAAAGGTTTTTCGGTGCGAATTGGCCCGCCTCTCATGGACCCACAAAGGGGCACCTGTCTCTTCGCCCTCCCCCCAGTACGTTTCCATGGGCACATCACTATCACTCTCAGAAGAAGAAGTACCTGTGTCCTCCTCGGAGTCAGATGGGTCCTTCCTCCTGCTGTTCTTGGACACGTGCTTCCTCTTGGCTTTCCGTTTTCCGCCGCGGGAGCTGCTGTCTCGCAGAGCTGGGTCGCTCGACGCCGACGCTGCTTGCTGGGGTGGCAACTCATCGTCTGAGGATGACCCTTCCGACGAACTGCGCTGGGGTGGAGTTTCCTGGAAAACACTAGGAACACCTAAAGCCTCCTGACTTGCGTTAGAGGAGGTGGCCCTAGATGGCCTGGACCTCTGGGTGCTGGTCTTGGCCTTCTGCACACCAGGCCTGGCCTTCTGGGTACTAGCCTTGGACTGCTGTGCACGTGCGGTTTGCAAGCGTGTCTGGGGCCGTTTGGAGCCATGCTGTGCCGTGGCCGTGCCAGCCCCAGCTGAGGAGGGCCCTGCCTGGCCCTGCTGGCTGGGTGGGGTGTCAGGTATGCAATCTTGTGGTAGCTCCACTATGGAGGACGTTGGGGCTGCCGGAGGCCCGCATTGCGCATAAAAGGCCTGTATTGCCGCGACAAGTTGCGCTATGGCTTGTGGATTACCGGGTGCAATGGGCACTAGGGCGCCAGCCAGCTGGGGTGCTTGCGCGCTGCCCCTGTTTGCCATACTACTTGAATATCTACTGAACTATCTCTTAATTATGTAATATGCAAAATTTTATGCTATTTCTTTCGTTTTGTGCTGTTTATTTATTTATTTATTTATTATATTTCTATTTATTTATTTGTTTATTTATTTATATATAATTATTTATTTATTTATAACTAATATTTATTTATTTATTTATATTTATTTTATTATTGAAATACTATTTATTAATAACTGATAATTTAGATATTCGGCTAAAATTAAGCCTTTATATTGTTGGTATTGCCAACCCAAACTAAAATGAGTAAGCGGAAATGACAGCGAACTGCTTAACTTGGAAGTGACCTTCCTCTATGAATAGTTAAAACGCTGTTGCCAACACTAAATGATATTAGGCTGAGCCATAGGGCCAGAAAATGTTGGCCAATGCAAGCCTCTTGGGAAACAAGCAAGGGCTATCCCTGCAGAATTAAATATAGCCCTATAGAGCCACACGCTAAGGCTTTGTATTCTATCCACCAAATGAATTAATTGCCAATTAAATCAAAAAATTTAATTAATTCAATATATAACCAGTTCACATTACCAGTCAATGCACTGCTTTGAGCAGGCAAATCCCTTTTGGGCGCCTCCGCACTTTAGCCAAATCAGCAAATTAAAGATATACTGCAGGAAAATAATAAGCCTTAGCACAATTGGGAATCAGCCGCCAATCCTCTTAGAGGCCTAAATTCACTTAAAATCAAATAATTGGGCTGTACCGATCGATGTATAAAGCCTTAGAAGCTAAGGGGTATCGGCCCTTCGCGCGTCTGTTTTCATGCAATAATAGGGCTATTTAGCAGTGAATTATAACCCAGCAGCTGTGTTGAAAAGACCAATGCTGTCCGCCTGGCCTTGTGGTGAGAGGGCCTTCCCACACTTGGTTGCCTATCGCAAAATGGCTGCCACCTCAAAGCCACGTGGGCGATTACAAAATGGCGGCCGGGGGCGGACCCGTAGCTTAGCAACGGTGCCGCTTCGTGCTCGGCGATCGGACCAAGGCAAGAATAAACTCAGGCAACAGATAAGAACACAACCCCAAAGAAGCGGAGGAGCCCCCCCCCCGGCTTCAAGCCCCCGAGCCACCCAATAAAAGCGCTCCCTTGCAGCCCCAAGCCCCCAAGTAAAAGCACTCACTTGCAGCCTCACGAAACGCTCCCTCGCAGCTCGCAAATCCCACCAGCCCCGCAAATGGCTTCACGCCCCAAAGCCAAAGAAAAAATCCCTAGCCGCTCCACAACCCCTCAATTAAGGTTGAGCTATAGGCAACCCAAAGATCCTTGCAGCCGCACCCGCCCCTCGCACACGCAGCGGTGCTCCGCTGTGCTGAAATAAAGCTAAACTTAGAACCCCAGCAGCAAAACCTGATTTAAAGGGGCTGAGTCCTCCAAACGGCCGAGGAAGGCAGGAGACGGGAGCCGCTGGGAACGCGGAACCGATAAATACGATGATGAGAACCGGAGCGGGCTCAGCTGGTAAGCGGTGATCGAAGTGGGGAATGCCGGGCGGGAGCGTCTCAGAGCCATGACGCTCAAAGCAGTGTTGAGGGGTGGGAGGGAGCAATCCTCGGAAAAAACCTCGGAGAAATCCAGGGAAAATCCTCGTCAAGAAATGATCCAAAACACGGCTGCAAAACGCGGCTGCTGCAGCGGAGGAAAAGGGGCGATCCCGGGCTGCCCTGACCTTAAGTGCCCTCAGGTAGCATCCCTGAGTGCCGCGGGGCTGCCGCCAGCCCCGCGAGAATGTGGGTGGGTGCGTGCGCCCGCAACCCCCCCCCCTCCGTAGTTCGGGAGTGGCTTTGTGTGTCAACTTTGCCAACTCTGCACAACTCATCAGTTTTTCTTGCCATTGTTCTTTCGTTGGGATTTCCTCCTTCTTCCCTCCTTGTGCTAACAAGAATCTTGCCGCTGTTGTGGCATACATAAATAAATTCTTTGTTTTTCTTGGCAGGTCTCGTCCTAAAATCCCTAACAAAAATGCTTCTGATTTCTTTACAAATGTCATTTTAAACATTTTTTTCAATTCATTATATATCATTTCCCAATTTTTAAAAACTTCTCTACATTCCCACCACATATGATACATAGTACCTTCTTTTTCTTTACATTTCCAACATATATTTGACCCGGTTTTGTACATTTTTGTTACTTGTACTGGTGTGGAGTGAATTTCAAATCCACTTTCCACAGCTTTTCCCAATCCTCAAATTGTATATTGTGTCCTATATCTTGTGCCCATTTGATCATAACTGATTTGACCTCCTCATCTTTTGTTTCCCATTCTAGCAGAATACTATATGCTTTCTTCGCATCTTTTTCTATAACCACCTTTTGAAATCTAGAGATTGTATAACTAAACCCTTTTTTATTATCTTCCTTATACATCTCATGTAATTGTCTGTAATGCAGCCAACTCTAAAAATGGTCTTTAATTTCCTCATAATCTTTTAATTTCCATTTTCCTTCTCTATATGTAGGCCACTTCCCCTTTTTACCAAGCATTGTGGTTGGTAAAATTACCTTGGAAATTACCCTAGGGGCTGAACTGGGCTGAACTGGGGTTTATTGGTATTTTGAAATATATGGTGGGAGCCATATATTCATGTCATATTTGGTGGTAACAGCAGTGACAGAAGATGGTTTTGCTACAAACTGTTTGTACTAAATTTGAATATTTTCCATTCATCAAGCTGCATGAATTCTCTAGTTGCTCAGATATTAGAATGTGATTCTAAGTTTGGTTCACTTCACATGCATCTCAGCCGTGCCAGAAACTCCTCTCTGGTTGGAGGCAGAGAGGCAAAGAACTATCCATCCCATAATGACTCCAAGGTCGTTTCCAGCAATGTTAGAAACTGAGAAATGAAAGCTAGGAACTCAACGGCACCTTAAACCGAGGTTATGGGAGCAACAACGGAATGTTGTCTAGGTGCGCTCTTTTAATAACAAGAATACAAAGCTGAAAAGGAATAGACTGCAGCTAAAATATTATCTTCATTTTTCACATGGTCTAGTCCTTCCCCTGCCCACCCCCCTAATATTCGTAAGAGAGTCTCTTCTTCAGAGAGTAGTTGGAAGTCGGGAGGCAGAAAAAGGTCCTCCTTTCCTTCCGCTCTGCAGTTTTAATCTGAAATCAGTACTGCGCCCAGAGGTCAGAAACTTCTCGCTGTTTGAATGAAGTGTCGCAAAAATGTGAGTTTCAAACACCTGCTCGCTGTCCAAGCATTCTGCCTGACCTGCTTGCAGGAAAGTGTGAGTTGCGTGACAACAGGGCGTCAGAGACAAGCCCATATTCCACACTTCACAGGGGCATTTCTCCTCCAGGATCTTTCACTTTGAGGGGGGGCTGGGGAAACGGCCCCTTTCCAGGCATGAACTGCCGACCCACAATGCATTTTGCTTGTGCCAGAACAGGGCTGGGTTTATGTTTGATGCAGCCCTCAGCTACAGAAGGTAACGGGGCCCTTTCTATGTACAGCTGTCCTTTGTTGTCAACAAATTGTCACTGTTTTTGTGTGTAATATATGCTATATGGTAACTTATGGACCTCATAGGTATCTAAAGTCATTTGCACATCACAAAATACGTGTTTTTTAAAAGTAATTGTTGAACTGAAATTAAGAAGTATATTAGCAGTGAAACACAAGAAGTATGTTAATAGTGAAATAATTATTAAGCTCTAACTTAAAATGATTTATTCATAATGAACTTAATAATGCAAACACATTGGCATTTGGCAATAAAAAAAGTTCCTTTAGAAACACCATTTACAAAGACTCATCATCTAGTCTCCAGAAACTTGCTATAACATGAAATAATAATAGGTGTAAATATATGATGCAAACTACTATTAATTAAATAGCAGGATGTAGGCACCCTATATATAGAAAGGAGCAAACCAGGGATATTTGAGGGAGCAAGCTAGCAGGCGGGGCCCAAGACTTACATCATAGGAGCCTGCACAACACACAAACACTGTTGCTGTATGTAGGTTTTATTTGATTTGGTTTTTTTTCCTTATATTTTGGAAATGTACATGCAGGGGTTTTTCCCCCTTTAATTTTTGCCCCCCCCCCAAGAGAGTGGGATCCTGAGCTCTGGCTTGTTGAGCTTATACCTCGATCCGGCACTGTGCCAGAATCTCTCAGCCTTGAAGGTGGATGGGCGCGGAGCTCAGCATCCCACGATCGCGCCTCCTTTTGTTCCAAGACGCCCTTCAGGAGGGCGGGGAGAGCGGCCGGTTCCTGGAAGCTCAGCTGAGCGCGCTGCCGTGGCGCGCATCTCCCTCCTGATTCCCTGGCCAGAGGCGAGACCCGGGGAGACCGGGCGTGGGGAGCGCCTTGCGCTGTCCCCGTTCAGCTTGCAAGAGGGAAGAGGGATCGGGGCCCATGGGCGATGCCAAGTCCATCCGTCCGAGGTCCCTCCTCCTAGCACGAAGCCTGCCCAGGGCAGCAGGAGTCCTCACGCCCAGCGCCCGCTGTCCTCTGGCGCGAGTCTCCCCGCGTGATGCGCGAGGCCCGGGACACAGAGCGGGGATTGTGGGGCCTGGAGAGCCACTGCCGAGCCCCCCTCCGCCCCTCCCCGCCCGCCCAGCTGCTGCGCAAAAGCTCCGCCCGGGTGGATGGAAACGAAACCGAAAGTGCCCTCGCGGTTGCGCCCGCGTTTGCGTCTGCCTCCCGCGGCCCCGAAAGGAACTGCGAGTCGCTCGCTTTCGCCTTCGTTTCTTTTTTGGGCTCCAAAACTTCGGGGGTAGGATTCCGGGACGCTGCTCCCGAGGAAACCCATAGAGGTTGCTCCGCTCCCATATTTGGGAGTTTAGATCTACGGATGGTTCATTCTTCTTGCTGTGCAATGCCAGAAGATTAGTGTGCATAAATCAAGTTGGTTTATGTTGCTGGAGCGCCCTGGAGAAGAAGGGGATCCCTTTTCCAGAGCTATGCTCACCAGAGGACGCTTGGAGATCCGGGGGCTGCAGATAGCCCAGAGCGCTCTCCAACAAAAGATTCCCTACCTGCCTCTTCTCTTTCCTCATTTCCTGGGTCTCCCTTAGTAGGATATTTTCTTATTCCTCCTTCTGTGTTGTTTTTTGAAGGTGGTGACACAATAATGCAAAGGAATCTGTTCAGGGCTCCAAAGGATGCTCTGACTCATCCCACTTGTAGGAGGGAAGGGAGGATGGCATGAAACTCTGGCCACTTCCAAGGTTCAGGGATTTTATTTATTATTACTCTGTTTGCACAATTCATCTCTCTCTCTCTCTCTCTCTCTCTCTCTCTCTCACACACACACACACACACACACATCCACACACCCACACACCCCTTCAACCCACCAGGCCTCATTTGTAAGTAAAGATATATTGAGGTGTTTGGTGCTTCCCCACCTGGACTCAAATGGCTGTTTAACTACCTATTTAGCTACCAGTTTTCTACCCAGTGGTCATCCTTGGTTAAAAACAAAAACAAAAAAACCCCTCCTTGACCCCCATTTTTCCTTCTGAAGAACAAGTGGGGGCTTTATACAGCCCCCGTTTGAAGCAGTCAAAATCACTGCAGCAAAACTTAAAAGTATTTTACAAACTTGGGAGGTGGGTGATCCATTTTTAGTCAGTTTTATTCTGTCAAGACTGTGTGCTTCTGAAATAAAGCATGAATCTCCCAGTCTTTGTTGTGTAATGGATAGAATAGAATAGGGTTTGGATATGAATGCAGTAAGGGACGCGAGTGGCGCTGTGGGTTAAACCACAGAGCCTAGGGCTTGCTTTCGGCGGTTCAAATCCCCGCGACAGGGTGAGCTCCTGTTGCTCGGTCCCTGCTCCTGCCCACCTAGCAGTTCGAAAGCACGTCAAAGTGCAAGTAGATAAATAGGTACCACTCCGGCGGGAAGGTAAACGGTGTTTCCGTGCGCTGCTCTGGTTCACCAGAAGTGGCTTAGTCCTGCTGGCCACATGACCCGGAAGCTGTACGCCAGCTCCCTCGGCCAATAAAGCGCAACCCAGAGTCGGCTATGACTAGACCTAATGGTCAGGGTCCCTTTATAAATGCAATAAGACAATGAAATGAATACTAAGCATTGTGGAGCAAACCCTGTTTGCTGCTCTGCTTGTTCTCTGTGTGCGGAAGGGACCTTCTCGGCACAGGAAGGTGAGACACTGCAAGGGAGAGGGCATACCTGGGGGAATTTATTGTCCCAAATTCATGGTGGAAATTCACTCCTACTTTTTTGTGAAAATCCAGAATAAATTGTAGAATTTGGATCCTTCTTGGCTTCTGTATTTTTATTCACCTCAATTCCAGGAAGTGAGTTGAAAGAAATGACCACAAGGAAGCCATCTCTGGAGTTCAAAATCAGCAGAGAGAGGACTCAGCTTGCACTTCTCACAACGCGTTCCTTTTTGCTATTTTATACCAAGCCACGTGAAAAAGGCAATGATTTGGAAAATTATGAAGAATAACTGGCAAATGGTGAAAGTGGCAGATTTTTAACATAGTAAAAGCACAGCGCTAACAATACCTTATATGGAAATGTTTGCAATACAACTACTAGGAAACTGTTTGCATTAGCAAAGGTAAAGAGGCATGTCTTCAGGATTAGGCAGGAATCCTTCAACGCAGCTGATTTGCAGAGGTCATTGCCTCTCAGTCATAGACCACAATGTTGCTTTGCTGATCAAAATGAGAAAAACCTTGTGCACCACCTCTGTCTCCTTGAGGGAAAGGCAGTAACAAGGGTAAACTTTTTTTAAAAAATGAACTAAATATTTTTTTGCCTCTCTCTACCTATTGACAAATACTTATTTCCTCCCCTCCACCCACAGCTTCATATATTCTCATAATGTAATTGAGCTCAGGTGGTTCGGGAGGTAAGTCATGCGGAAGCCGCTCTTTCCCTCTTCCTCAGATGCAGAACGTTGCACAAAATGCCCAGATGATCACCATCCAAACAAGGACAGAGATCAATGTGTCCCCAAATTTATCACCTTCCTGGCTTATGGAAAACATTTGGGGATCATCTTAGCTCCCATTGTCCTCTTTTTGTCTTTAACAGCAGGGAGTGTGTTGGATGTCAATGTGGTATGTGTCCAACCAGATTTGGTGTCCACCTTTGAATAGGCTAGGATTTTGTGCTGCACCACATCCCCGAGGCAGCCATTTTGTGACTGGCAGGGGCACCAGCTCCTGGGGGCTGAGACCTTTTGTCCCCCACCCCATATTTTGGGTGGTATGGACACCCTGCCAACGTTCAAAAATCATGGAGGCAGAGTGTGGAGCCAACAGTGGCCCAACTCTGGCATCTGGCTCCTCCTCTTCCTGCTGTGGAAGGGAAGGAGTTTCAAAGCACCTCCTGTCAGTAATGGCCCTGGGAGGAGGAGAGGCAGAGCCACTGGCCACTGAAGCCACACAGCTGCTGCGTTCAGCTCTGCCCCCAACTCCTCCTGACGTCGTGCCGTCGCACACACAACGTTGGCCCCTCCAGTCGCTTTCACAAGCTGGCGTCTCTGGTTACCAGCACCCACAGCACCTTCTCAGAATTCGAAGTGTTCCCACTGGTCCAAACCGTTGGGTGACCCCTGGTCCACAGCATCTTCCTCATAGTTCCCACCTGAAACAAGAACCACAACATTAGTCGTTCATGTATTATTAACCTTCATGCTCCAAAAGGGGTCATCCACCCCCCACCCCCGTTTCTCTCTCGGCATTATTGTGCCCCACGAGCACATTCCACACCGTGAGAAGTATGTGAGGAGCCTGCAGAGCTGAGCCAGCGAGGAGTGGAGCCCAGGAGGCAAAGGGCTGTGGCCAAGGGAGAGTCCTGAGGCATCTTCCTTCAGCTCCTGGGCCTGAGGTTCCCCATCCCAGATATAGGGCACCGTTAGCCCTCTAAAAACAACCTTTCTAGAGCAAAATAGAGGACACATTTGCCAACTTCCAGTTCTAACTCTCTACCCATGAAAAAGAGGACGTGTCCTGGAAAAGGAGGACATATGGCAACCCTGCAACGCCTATCTCATTCTGTATTAGGGAGAAGTAATAAATCCAGGAACCCTTTTCCTGTTGGTGACAAACAAATGCCCTTTTCACTCTCCTTTATTGATTTTTATTATCGTATTAATTTGCAATAAAAAGGAGAGTAACTACCAAATACAAAAGAAAATTCGAAGTTGAAATACAATAAAGGAGAAAGTGGATGAACCATTTCAGCAAAGTGTGTCTGGGTAGGAAGTTAACTTGTAGTGAATAAATAAGGAGACAAATGAGCTGCTATTTTACAATTCCAATATTGGGCGGACAGGGTTCATCTTTGAATAAATTTGTTTTAACAACTACTGTATATAATTTTCCTGTTAGAAGTTTGCTTTCTTTGCCTCTGCTTTGTAACTATAATTTTAACTCTGCTATTTGATGCTGCTTTTACTTCGTTATATTAGGGGTTGACATCCAACATCAGACATATCCAGAGTGGGAGCAATGAAATAAATTGACTTAAATCTACTGATATCAATAGGTCTACTCTATGACTAATGACAGTTATCCCTCTTCCATTCAAGGAAGGAAGGAAGGAAGGAAGGAAGGAAGGAAGGAAGGAAGGAAGGAAGGAAAGAAACTTGGCTATTCTCTGATCTCAGGAGTAATTGCTTGGGTTCTTACCACTTGCATAAGCACAGTTGTATTTGCTGAATTTCCCAGCAGAGAGGAGCTGTATGCGGGTTGTACCATCCACATCCTTTCTGGAACTTACAACCCTGAACTGCTCATAAGGTGGGATCAGAACCTCGTCCTCATTGGGGAAGGAAGAAAATCCTCTGATGAGAACCCCATGACAAGTGTAAATCTCAAAGATGGTTTTGGCCACAGGCTGTCCAACTCTCGATTCAGGATCTGCAGCGAAACCATGGGCAATCCCCTCTTGCCGTGATGAGGATGTGAATTGCCCAAAACGGACCGTATCCTTAACAGTAGTGCTGAAGTGGATATTTCTGACTCCTCGAAACACCTCGTAGCAGGGGGGTCTGGGGGTGTTGGAGGTCCTCAGGTCCTGAAGGGCTCTGGTCAGGAGAAAGTGGAAGGTCTTGAAGTCGAAATTATTCCGGTAATGTTCCCTGGATTTCCCAGCTTCTCTTACAGCTGCGTTGAAATCAGGATACAACCTGGGTTCTTCAAGGGTATAAGCCATGATTGCTGCAGCGTACTCTGGCTTGATGTTTCTGGGCCATTTACTATCATCCCTCAAGTTGGCTGCTAATTTCCAGGCTTTGGCATAAATTTTGTTTTTGAGGAGCTCGGTTTGGTTTAGCCGTGCAATCTCCTTCTCCATCGTCTGTTCACAGCCCTCGTATTGGTCATCGAAGGAATCCAGGGCCATGTCAAGCGTTAACTCGTTGCCTGAAAAACGATCTTGTCTTGGGCTGGAGCTGTGGGAGACCTCAAGCAGAAAAGAACAAGATGGGTAAGTAGCTTAGCATACGAAGAGGCTGGGAAGGTGAGACTTTGCGATAGAGGCTCCTATCACAGGTCAAGTTATGCAGCATCCCTGACAAGTGGCCACCCAACCTCTGCTATAAAACCTCCAAAAAAAGGAGTGTGTCCTTCAATCTGTTTCTACTCTATTGTTGTTTTAATTTTTTTTCAAAGTTTTACATTGTTGATTTTTCTTATTGACAAGAAAACCAGGCAGAGGGCCTTCTTGGTAGTGGCGCCCGCCCTGTGGAATGCCCCCCCCCATGCGATGTCAAGGAAATAAACAACTATCTGACTTTTAGAAGACATCTGAAGGCAACCCTGTTTGGGGAACGTTTTTAATGTTTGATGTTTTGTTGTGTTTTTAATATTCTGTTAGGAGCTGCCCAGAGTTGCGGGGGAAACCCAGGCAGATGGGTGGGGTATAGATAATAAATTGTTGTTGTTGTTGTTCTGTTTTTTTTTGTAAAGCACGTTGAGGTTTGTTTAGTTTTCACAAATCAAGCAGTGCATAATTTTTTATGAATCAGCAAGGTGTTCCCCGAATCACTACCTGCTCTAAGAAAACAATAAAAAGGAAATGAGACCTCTTAACAAACTGCCCCTGTGCTGAGGCTGTTTCCAACTGCACATGTGCAAAAAATGAAAATATACCTATGCCCAAAGTGAAGAGGGTCTGGCTTCCTGGAAGTGGGATTGTGTCCAGTTAGCACCGAGAACAAGGAAGCGATGTTTCACTTGGTATCTTCTAGGGCTCTCAGCAAGCCTTCCTTCTGACTTCTCCAGCTCCATACAGAGGCACTGATCCCTCTGCCCCAGTTGTTGGGGGTTGGGGGGCAGAGCTGTGAACAACTTCTTCAGTAAAGATCTGGATCTTTAGGGGGCGGAGAAGGCTCTCCGTGACGGCTCTGCTCTGCCTCCCCAGCTGTGTGCAGTAATGCTTCTGAATACCAGTTGGTGGAATACCAGTTGCTCTCGCACTCATGCCCCGCTTGTGGGCTTCCCATCTGGTTGGCGGCTGTAAGGACAAGATGCTGGACTAGATGGACCACTGGCCTGATCCAACAGGCAGGCTCTTATGCTTTCCAGGCTCCATCTTGTCTGGCATCCAGTTACCTACAGTGCCCACTGACCAATCAGATACTTGCAAAAGCCAGCCCTTGCCAATGTATAGCACCCTTGACCCTGGAGGTTAGCAGTCAGTGACTGACCTCCTTGGAGAATGCCTGGACCGAGTCTGAGGAATGGCCAAAGCCCTGTCTTAGAGCAGAAGGTCCCAGGTGGGCAACTCCTGAAAGGACTGGGAAAATCCCTTGCTTGAAACCCTGCAGACAACACTGGTGGCTTCTCATCTTCCAGATCTGGCCTTCCTGGCCACAGCTACTGGTTCCTCCAGTCCTGTTAACAGGAGGCTGGTGAAACCCAAACTCCAGATTTAAGATTGAATTCTGGACTGAAGCCCACCTTTGCCCCCCCCTCCACCCTCCAAGGTGCCTTTTCATACCTGATTGTCTCCTGTGAAGATTCCCATCAGATGCAACACCAGGACTCTGTGGAGAGGGGACTTCATTGTCCACGCCCGTTCATTTTTGCGGTGAAGCAAGTTAGGTGCAGGCGGAGCGGATATCTCTATCTGCACGCTTGCTTCCATTTGAAACTTACTTGCAGCTTTATGTGTTTTTTCTCACAGAAACAGGAAACAGGCTGAATTGAGGTTTCGGAGGCAGGGGAAGCTCACTTCCTCAATGTTCAACTAAGTTCATTCTAGCAAAAACATACCCAGTGATAGGTCTCGTTTTCACAGAGATTCCTCCAGTAACAGGAAGAGGGAGAGGCTTGTTTCTCTACATCCTTCCCCTCAACACCATCAAAGAGCATTTCAATCTGCACTTCTGGTTTGTTACTCAGCCAAATTAGAGGGGCGACTATTAGTATACAAAGCCCTCACTAGCTTGGGATCAGTTTACTTGAAGGGTTGGCCTGCCAGACTCCTGTCTCCGGAACTGGGACTTTTCACAAGTGCAGAGCCGTCTTTCCCATTGGTCTTAGTGGCACGTTGCGCCAGGGCGCTGGCCTCTCAGGGGCGCCCCAGCGAGTGGGGGAGCTGCGTGGCTTTGCCTCCCCTTTCCCTACACGCCCGCCAGCTGTGCCCCCTCAACCATAGGGCTGTGCAGCCTCCTTCCCAAGCCTCCTCGGGAGGAGAGCAATCCCTGCAGAGGATTGGGAAGGGGTGACAATTCTGGGGAAGGGGGGGGAGGGATCTTTGCACCACGGTGCCAGATATGCTTAAGACGGCCCTGCACAAGGGCCACATAATCTCCCTCCTTCATTGGGCAGGCTTCTTTTAAACGTTGCTTAAACTTCCTTTCCACAGGCAAGCCTACAGAGACAGGGAATTTCATTGGGTACATTGCTTTTAAAAAGCTATTGGTTTGTAGATATATCTTGATAATTCAGATATGTTTAATGTTTTTAAAGTCTGTTTTCATCAGTATTTTAAATTATATAGGTGTGTGTGTATCTTGCTAAATAAGAATAAATAAATACACGACACCCCTCTAGGGATGTCCTGTATTCCATAGCTTAGGTTGGGGTTAGGGGTGGGCAAATTTTGGTTTATCTTCATTTCTCATTTTTCGATTCTCAAGTCCAGTCCTCCACATTTCCACATCAATTTGTGAGTATATATTTGTTTCAAGTCCCGCTGAAAATTCACCCCATCTTAGTTCAACTTATTCCTAATGTACATAGATTTATATGAAAGTTTGTCTAACACGTACAAGCTTGCAAAGCAATTTCTCCTAAAATAATGCATTTCTCTATTCCATTTTTGACAATACAGTGGTACCTTGGTTCTCAAACTTAATCCGTTCCGGAAATCCGTTCCAAAACCAAAGCGTTCCAAAACCAAGACACCCTTTCCCATAAGAAGTAATGCAAAAAGGATTAATTCATTCCAGACTTTTAAAAACAACCCCTAAAACAGCAATTTAACATTAATTTTACTCTCTAACAAGACCATTGATCCATAAAATGAAAGCAATAATCAATGTATTGTACTATTAAAATGTATAAGACAGTATTGTAGATGATAAAAAAAAATTAAAACATTTCTTACCTGCACTGATGATAGTTATTGTTTGGATGTGGGGCTTTTATCCATTTCCGCAGTCACACAATAAATCAATCAGTAGTTGAACTGGGTTCCACACAGTCACAAAAACAAATTAACCGAAAAAGCCTCAAAAACAAAAACGCAAAATAAATAGCCAAAACAGAAGTGCCAAATACAGTGTACCTTGGTTCTTGAACTTAATCTGTTATGGAAATCCATTTGACTTCTGAAATGTTCAAAAACCAAGACGTGGCTTCTGGTTGGTGCAGGTGCCCCGGAAACAATATCCAACAGCTGCATCAGACATTTGGCTTCCAAAAAAACACTTCCAGATTTTTGGTGTTTGGGAACCAAGGCATTTGAAAACCAAGTTCCCACTGTATAAACTTTTATATGCACTATTTGCCCTGTCATGTGCATTTTTACGCACATTATTTGGCTAGAGGACTGGGTTACAAAATCCAAAGAAGTGAGAATTCCAAAGGCTACCTTTGGTTTTCGCGCTGTTTGAGAAAGTGTGAATTAGGTTAGTTCACCTTTAAATGTGAACTGGAGCACATTTCCATGCTTAGTTGAGAGGGCCTGCCCAGGTGACGCACAAGCTCACTTGGGGTGGAAAGTACTTGCGGGGTTGCCAGTGATGAAACAACTTCTGGTCCAAGAGACGGCTGCCTAGGATTTTCCAAGGCTTGGGCACAATCCACTTCCAAAGCAGATTTGGGCCTGGGCACAGGCAGATTTTGAAGAGACCCCTTGATTTGACTGGAGGAGACAACAGACAGAACAATCTCCCTTGATCCTTAACGGAATGGGGGGGGCATTTTATTAAAAGTGTGTTTTATCAACACTGCTGAGCAAACTGGCTTGTGGTCCTTCACTCTCCACAGGGAGTCCTGCGAAGGGTATTTCAGTGGAGGAGGCGGGATATTGGGGACAGTGGCGTAGCAAGGTCAGCTGGTACCCGGTGCAGATAGGATTGGCTGCGGGTTGAGTGATGATGAGTCACTGGCTGTTTACGTCTCGCTCGAGTACAAACTGCAGAGACAGACTTCGGTGGAAAGAAACACCCCCTGCCCTTCCTTGTCCATTTGCTCTCCACTACACAGCGTCGAGTTCAGCCGTGTTTCGTTGCGTTTCTTGACTGAACTAAAAAGTTTCAATACGTATTGTGTTGACTTGTTGAAGTTAATTAATTGTCAGACGAAGTTATTAAACTCGTTTTAAATAATATTATTTTTTCCAAAAAAAAGTGTCATGAGCCCAATTTTTTAAATTTATTTTTAAAACATGATATTTTTGCCATTTTGTCACACACACCCCTCAGTGATGACACCCAGGGCGGACCGCACCCCCCCCCCCACACACACACCCCTTCCTACGCCACTGGTTGGGGAGAATCTAAAATAAACGTATACTGAGCTCTCAAGAAGATTGTCCTGTGCTGAGGCAAACTTCCCTCAATGGTCCCTAGATGTCAGTATAGGCCTAGGAACAGTCCATTTCTTCGCTTTCCCTTATTCTGTTAAGGAGAACTCTCCTCTGGAAAACTCATCCCATGCCAACACTGTCCCTGTTTAGCTGCCAAGGGAGTGGGATTCTGAATTCCTGTGCTTTTGTGTTCTCCTTCAAGACGGTCTCCCTGTTTTGGGGAGAGCTGAAGCCTTCAGGAAACACACCCTGGGCAACGCCCTCCCTTGCCCTGTGTCTCCAGCATATCTTTGATTACAAGGCAGACAGACCCCAGGACCCCAGGACTGGCTCTACTCAACTTGTAAGTCATGATATGTTGCAAGTTAGAAACACATAACTCATAACACATCCATTAACCGCTGCAAGAACAACCATTGCCAAGACACGGAAATAATTACAAATAATGGTTGATTATGGACCAATAGTCGAATGAAATCTGGCAAACAACAGGATTGGAAAAACTGCCACAAAAATTAAAAGTAGCAAGAGGGCAAAAGAATCATGATGATTTTTATGCAATCTGATGTGACTTTATTGATTACACAAATAAAGAGGCATATGGAAGAACCGTACCCAAAGTTTACAGCACAGTCTAGCGTGCATGAAGGACATATTTTAACTTTCCCCCTACCCCTTTCCTATAAATTCCTATAAATTCTAATTGTTATTGATACAAAATTCCTCTTACTTATTGTCACTGTTACTTTGCACCATTTCATATCTGTAGTAATTGTCTTACTTTTGCTATATACACTTTGACACAACCTTGTCAGAAACATTTGTCTGTGTGTTTATTGTTGTTTTAATTTTATGTAATTGTTGCATGTCATATGCTCTAATGTAAACAAAGATATATCTCAATGCAACCATGATAAACAGCTTAAAGATGAAAAGGAATAAGAACTATGTTACCCTCCCCAAAAAAAGAACTGAACTGTGTTGAATGAGGACACCCAAACATTTCTCCCATAGTCCATCCAAGCAGCAGTTAAACATTTCTAAAAAGTATAAACACACACACAGCAAGATAGAGTTGCATTACTTGTGCCTTCCTTTTGTTTCCATTTCTGGGCAGGTTTTGGACCATCAAGGACTGACCAAACCTGCCTTGTCCTTAAGGACCTTCATCTCTGCACCATGTCCCAGTCCCCCCCACCCCCACCCCCTGACCACTGCTGGTTTGGTTGGTCTTCCAGATCTATGGGTTGTGTTGGTGCTGGGGAGATGGCAGGAAGTGACGTTGCTTGCAAGACATATCCATGCTGCTAATGCAGGGCAGGAGCCCAGCTGATGTAAGGACCATGCTGTGTGACTGGGAAATGACCTCCTCAAGGATCCTCTGTTGGACCATGCTGGCTAAGTATTGGTGGGTTAGATGTCAAGGGAGGCAGTGGCAGCACACTGTGCTACAGAGCTGGGAAACTGGGTCCCACTGACTCTCCCACAGCGGACACGGAGCAATGGATCCAAACTACAAGAAAGAAGATTCCACCTAAACATTAGGAAGAACTTCCTGACAGTAAGAGCTGTTCGACAGTGGAATTTGCTGCCAAGAAGTGTGGTGGAGTCTCCTTCTTTGGAGGTCTTTAAGCAGAGGCTTGACAACCATATGTCAGGAGTGCTCTGATGGTGTTTCCTGCTTGGCAGGGGGTTGGACTCGATGGCCCTTGTGGTCTCTTCCAACTCTATGATTCTATGATTCTATGATTCCTTGCTGGGGCGAAGGAACAGCAACACAGGTCTAGCGTAGAAACTCTGGTGCCTCCAGTAGGCTGGGGCACCTTAAAATCCCTGGGGCACTTTGAGAAACACGCCCCACCCTTAAACGCCATGCTCCGGTGGTGGAGGTACTGGAGGAAGAAGTGGGAGCAAGCTTTGCTTTGGGCCTTCTCATGCCATGCGCAGCTCTACAACTTTCTTGGCCAGCACTGGGAAACTTGTGTCCAGGAAACACGAAGGGCGTGGGGAAGAGAGAGGTCAACATCCCAATGCTTTGCAAGGTGAACGCCAGACAGAATGCAGCTCCCAAGGTCCTTGTGGCTTGGCTTCCGAGTCTGGTAAGAGCTCAGGGCGTGGCTTGGTGGACCTCCTCTGAGCGAAGCACTTTGTAGACCACCCAGTAGAAGATGTTGAAGACCAGGAAGGTGAAGGGGAAGACCGCCCGAGAGATGGTGTCGATGCGCTTGGCCCTGTCCAGGTAGCGCCTCCGGAGCATCTCGTCCTCCCTCAGGAGCGAGGTGGGAGGGGGTGGCCTGTAGATGTCAAGACTTTCCATTGCCCCACCGTCCTTCATGTGCTGCAGGCAGTGGCCCAGGCCGTAGCCCCGGAAGTAGAAGCGGCTCTCGCGGACAACCTCTTCCTCCTGGGGAAAGAGAAAGGGGGAGAGCAGCCCAGGGAGCTGGGGTCATTGCTTTGGAGGGGTAGTCACGGCTTAAAGGTTCTCTGTCTTGTCTACAGGACAGGGGGGGCCTCGATGCTGCTGCATCATGGCTCAGGCCCAAAATCCTTCCTCAAAGGATGGTGGCTTGAACCAGGGCACTGAAACTAATGGGAAGCAATGGCTTTCGAAGTAACGCCGGAGATATGCCACAGCAGAGCAGGTGGGATGTCTACAAGGCAGTCAAACCAACAAGGTGTGTTTGCTAGAAAGGCAAACACGGGGGAAGTTGGATCTCTACAGGAAATCCTCCCTGGGAGAGCCACTCCTACTGTCTCTAGCCAGGTAAAGGTGAGCAGCCTATATAAGCTGGTCATGTCCCTGGCCTGCTCCTTCTCTGATTCCTGATCTCCGATCTCTCTCATCTCTTCTCTTCAATGACTAGGGCTGTAGGACATGCGCTGAGTATGAGACACAACACTTTAATCTAAACTACCATATATGTCTGTAACTACCTTTTAAGCCTGGTGCAAGACTGCTGCTGTGAAACTGGGTGAGTAAACCTGTCTTTACTAATAAGAATACTGTTTTGTGTGTTTATTGTTTTAAGGAAGGAAAAAGGGGAATACCAGGAAATCCAATCTGTGATAAACCATCCTGGATTGCTTAAATTAAAGGGCTAACACTAGTTTATCAACAGCTTCCTTATTATTATTATTTTCAGCAAAGGGGATGTACTCTGCTGAACTCACAAATGTGAATAAGGAAGGATAATATCTAACAAATATAGTACCTCCTTATTTCTATATGCATCCCATGAGAGCATGTGAAGAGGGGCTGCAGCCTTCTCTATTTCCAGCTTCCATAGAGTGTGTCTGACAAAGAGCTCTGTGCCACTCAGAACGCATGCATGCCCTGATAACAGCTGCACTTCCAGCACATCCAACCCCCTCTCCTTCTGGGCTCCTTTGGCTTCCAAGGGCTGTTTGCTGACCCCACTGCCAGCAAAAAAACCCTTTGCTCCCACACATACAGGGGGTGCTGTGCATTTGTGGGCAACACTGCAGGGTGGGTTTCTCACAGGCAATGGGGAAGGCAGTGCAAGGGAGGGAGGGGAAAAACACGAGGGTTGGCGTGGAGAAGGGTGTCAGGCGGAGAGCAGGAGACCTGCGGGGTGGGGTCAGGTGGTGGGGAAGGGGTGTGTGCTTGCTTTTTACCCTGGAGTCGGTGCTGCCGAATTGAGAGAGGGTCTCGCAGGTGGACTCGCTGCTGGGCGTGACCTCCAGCTGCCGTAGGGACTCCAAGCTGGGCGTCTGGCTGTTGAGACCCTTTTACAATCCAGCAGGGAGTGAAGATCAAACAGAAACAGGAGAGTGGATGACCGAGGGTTCGGCTGGCGCACAGCGACTCTGGGCGGGAGCCCGTGCAATGGGTCTGTCCATTGATGCCCATAGGCGTGGCTTGCTGTGGCTCAACAGGTCTCCTCTTAGAGAGCTTGGTTGACTACAGTCCTCTGGGTGGACTCACACATGCACAGAACGCCCAGGTGTGCCCCATCATTCAACAAGAGAACAGACAGGGGAGACCCACCAGGTGCCTGGCAGGCCTGCCCTCTCCTCTTTGGAGGATGGCAGCAAAAAGGCAGTGGGGCAGTGGGGCTTAGAGGCCCTGGTGGGTGGCCTGGAATCACAGAACCGTAGTGTTGTGGAGTTGGAAGGGACCTGCCCAACCTCCTGCAATGCAGGAATCTCAATTCAAGCAGATTTCCATCCAAGCTCTGCTTCAAAACCTCCAACGAGAGAGAGAGAGAGTTCACCACTTTCCAAGGGAGTCCGTTCCACCCAAAGACAACCCTCATTCCCACAAACACACACACACACACACACACACACACACACACACACACACACACACTGCCTCCAACGAAGGGCTCAAAATGGCGTGTGGGCTTTGAGGGCAGATTCACACAAACCAGCCATTCAGGAGCTCCCAGCTTAGGCAGGGAGGAGTAGGGGAATGGAGGAGGATGAAAGGCAAGGTTTTGTGGGAGCTTGTGGAATGGCAGCATATTACAGGCAACACACACACACACACACACACACCTTGGTAGGACCTGAACCAATGGATTCAAATGACAAGGAAGGAGATTCCATCTCGACATCAGAAGAGCCATTGAATCATGGAATGGACTCCTTTGGGAGGTGGTGGACTCTGCTTCCTGGGAGGTTTTGAAGCAGAGCTTGGATGGCCATCTGTCAGGGATGCTTGAGCTGAGATTCCTGGGGGTCTCTTCCAACTCTACAATTCTATGATTCCGTCTTGGCTTGCCAAGTGGCCAGCCTTTAAGGCTACAGATATAGAACTGGGAGGGTTTAGTCAAGGCTTGGTGACGTCTCAAAAGATGGGCATGGGGTGAGGTGGGTGAGGAGAAAGGGGCTGAGCAGGATTGCCCAGGGTCCTTCAGCATTCCTGGCCCCTCCTTGCAACTCCCAGAAATGGATGGATGCCAAATAAGCCAAGCTACGCAAATGTGCTTCCAAAAATGTGCTTTCAACATTTGCTTTTCCTGACCATTTCATTTATTAAAGTGTGGGCCTCTACAAATGAGATGGTTGCAGTGGGGGTGGGCACTGGGGCGCATGACTCAGGAAAAGGGGGGGTGAGGAGAAGGGGAGAGGGGTGGAAGGAGGAAGCAGCAGCAGCAGCAGCAACACAGTCTCACCGACACCCTCGAAGACCAGTAGCTTTATCTCTGGGGGTAGAAACCCAGCTGGGAACCCTGCCGTCACGCCCAGGAAGGGGCTTCCTCTGAATTCTAGGTCTGTGCCTGGCTTTGCTGCAGCTAGAGAAGGCCATTTGCACTCTGCACCTGCTCAGAGATGCTCCCTCCAGCTGGGCAACATCTCATCCTAATCACAGAATCATAGAATCGTCGAATCACAGAGTTAGAAGGGACCCTGAGGATCAGCTGGTCCACCCCTATTCAAGGCAGGAATCTCAACTAAAGCATCCATAACCGAAGGCCACCCAACCTCTTTTTGCTGCTGCATCTCACTATTGAGTCGCGTTAAGCTTGGAGTCCACCAAGACCCCCTAGATTCTTCTCACATGTACTACTGGCAAGCCAGGTTGTCCCCCATTCTTTTGTTCTTACAGCTCCATCCATTGAATGGCAGCAGCTCTCAGATCAAGCATCTTCTCCCTGTTAGTGTAGTCTAAAAACAGGCTTGAAACGATCCTTGCATAGTTTTGCCCCTAGCAACAAGTTTTATCCCAGCAACAGGTCTTCCCCAGCAACAGGGTTTCCTTAGCAACAGACTTCTCTATTAGACAGGCTCTGAATGAGAGGATTTTGGCTGTTACTCTGGCCAGACAGCTAAAGAGCAGAGAGGAGGAAGGATTATCTCTGCATAGTTTTACTTTATTTTCCTTAGACCAGTAGTTGTAATGTCAATTTTTCAATAAATACTTTAAGCAGGACTAGAATGGGTGAGGTGTTTGTTCCCACATGGGAATTCACCAACAGATGAAGTGGACTGAGAAAGAAGATTCTGGAGGATTTTCTGGGTGATTCAGCTGACTGAAAAGGAGCCCCAAAAGGAACAAATTGCATTGATACACCTGGCCCTCCCAGGAGAAGCCATTGGGAGTTGTACCTGTGACCTTCTGCAGGCACTGAGCTACAGCCCTTCCCCTCAAAATAAAGATTTGTCCTCATGGTTCAGAATGAAAGACTCCAGCTAGACCCTGTGAGCTCTTGGGAGTTGGTGGCCAATGATAATGTTGTCAAATCAGATTCAAAACCTGTTTTGTTTTGTTTTTCTTTTGCTACAGAGACTCGGGGCAGATTTGGTGAACCTGATGAAACAAAAACACCTGCAAAACAGGTGGGAGGCCTTGAAATATCTTCTGGGAGCCATCTGTTTCTCAACATGCAAGTCTGAGCTACAGCCCCCTCCAAAGCCCCAGCCTCCCCACCACATCCTGGGCGACTTTCAACAAAAATTCAGGGTCAGCTGGGCCAGGAATCTGGGAGGGGGGGCAAGTGGGGCCAATCCTGCTCCATTAGGAAGGGGTTGAGCAACCCAGCAGACAGGGATGGCTCAGCTATTGCCGCTTGAGAAGGGAGGCCCTGATCCTGCCCATCCCTCCCTTTCCCCAACCCAGGATCATGGCCATTGTGTCTGGGCTGAGAAGAGCAGCTGGGAATACAGCCAGGGAATCGCCCCCTTCCATCAAGAAGACAGCCAAGGTGGGGGGCGGGGCAGGGGGGTGGGGGTGTCAATCCGCCTACTCACCATCTGCTGCCGCCGCTGCCTTCGGCGCAAGCGCATGAACTCCTTGTGCTGGCGGGAGACAAAGTTGACGGCGGCATACTCCAGCAAGGCGGCGAAGACGAAGAGGAGGCAGACAGCCATCCAGATGTCAATGGCTTTGACGTAGGAGACCTGCAAAGGAGGAAGGGAGAACGGGGTGGCTCCTCAGAAGTGGATGGCTAGGCAGGGCCTGACTTGAAAGACTCCATCCCCCTTGGGAACTTGTGCCCTACTCAGCAGGAGCACCCTAATGTCCCACAGTGTCTTAGAATAGGATTATCCTAGAATTGGAAGGGATCCCATGGGTCAATTTAGTCCAACCCCCTGAGAAGCAGGAATCTCAGCTCAAGCGTCCATGGCAGATGACCACCCAACCTCTGCTTAGAAACCTCCAAGGAAGGAGAGCCCACCCCCTCCCAAGGGAGACTGTTCCACGGTCAAACTGCTCTTACTGTCAGAAAGTTCTTCCTGATGTTTAGTCAGAACCTCCTTTCTCATAACCTGAAGCCATTGGTTCGAGTCCTCCCCTCCAGAGAAGGAGGAAACATGCTTGTTCCCCCTCCCATGGGACAGCCCTTGAGATGTTTGAAGACAGCTATCCAATCTCCTCTCAGTCTCCTCTTTTCCAGGCAAAACATACCCAGCTCCTTCAACTGTTCCTCATAAGGCTTGGTTTCCAGACCCTCGATCATCTTGGTTGCCCTCCTCTGCACACCTTCCATCATCCTTCTTAAATTGCAAGGGGTTAGACTAGATTGCCCTCAGGGTCCCTTCCAACTCTGCATTTCTATGGTTCTATGATGAATTCTATACTGATGCATTGGAAGAATAAAGATCTGATCCTTTTCAGTCAATGGACTGACAACATGACAACACTCTCAACTTATGAACGGATTGCTTGTAGACATAGACTTTGTTCACAGAAATATATTGACATTTGGAATGAGTTTATACAGAATATAGTAGGTTTTTAATAAGCATATGCGTATTAGGATAATGATGTCACTTATATCTATATAATAATGTATGGAAATGTAACTGGTTATAATAATGGTATTGTCTTTTCTGCAAAAATAAAAAATTCCATGATTCTAGGAACTATGTACACTACCTTGAGAAAGGGTGGGTGGTGGATGTGATGAATAAATAATAAACCTCTCCTTTTTTCTGTCCCTGACAAAGTATCTTTGGTTACGCAATCTTGTCTTAATAGCTTCCAGAGATAAGCTGCACAGGATGGTGAAATAGAGATTTGCATTCTCAGAGAAGTGAGAAAGAGGAAGGAGTGTGGCTAAATAGAACATCCTCTCCTACTCCTCAAAATCCACGCATGAGGCTTTGAGCTCCTTGGAGGGGAAGGTGCGGTGGGAATGCAATAATGAAACAAATATTTGCAAGACGCCATCTTGGGGACTGGAGAGGCTCACTTGCCTCCCTCCTTGGGAGAGCGCTATTTCTCCCCCTCCCCCTTCAAACCACCTGGCAGCACCAACCTTTGGCAGAGACGCCCGGGAGCCCGCGCTCTGCGTGGTCATGGTTAGCACCGTGGTGATGCCAAGGCCCACCCGGGCAGGGGCGGCATCCATGTTGATCCAAAAGGAGACCCAGGAAAGGATGACGATGAGCAGGCTGGGGATGTACATCTGGATCAGGTAGTAGCCCATCTGCCTCTCCAGGTGGAACTTCACCTCGATGCAGGTGAACTTCCCTGCAAGGGAAAAGGCAGAAAGAACCCAGTGCCGGATTGACAGATCAGCTAAACAAGCTACAGCTTAGGGCCCCACTCTCTTGGGGGTCCCCCAAAAAAATTAAAGGGGGAAAAACTGGATGTACATTTCCAAAATATAAGATAAAAAACATAAAATAAAACCTACAATTATTATTTCATGTTATAGCAAGTTTCTAGAGACTAGATTATGAGTCTTTGTAAACTGTGTTTCTAAAGGAAGTTTTGTTATTGCCAAATGCCAATGTGTTTGCATTATTAAGTTTGTTATGAATAAAAAATCATTTTAAGTAATTATTTCACTACTAATATACGTACTTCTTCTTAATTGTATTTCAGTTCAACGATGACTTTGATAAAATACATTTTTTGTTATGTTCAAATGGCTTGAGATGCCTATGAGGTCCATAAACGACCATATAGCATACATTCAACACAAAAAACAGCGACAATTTGTTGTTGACAAAGGACAGCTGGACATAGAAAGGGCCCCATTACCTTCTGGAGCACCTTAGGGCCTCATCAAACCTAAATCCAGTCCTGAGCATGCCCATGAGACACTGCTGATTGGGAAAGATTATGGGAGGAGTATTTGAAATTTACAGCATGCTGTACATTGAAAGAAAACTATGTGAAAATGATGTGCCGGTGGTATTTGACTCCCAGAAGATTAGCAAAAATGTAGAAAAACACTACCAACCTATGTTGGAAGTGTAAAGAGAATGAAGGCATGTTCTACCACATGTGGTGGACACGCAAAGGCTAGAGCGTTCTGGGATATGATATATAATGAATTGAAAATAATGTTTAAGATAACTTTTGTTAATAAAAAAGGAAGCTTTTTAAAATAGGCATTACAGGTGAAGAAATACCAAAGGACTTAAAAAGACTGTTTATGTATGCTTTTTGCCCAGAGATGGAAGGAAGAGGAAACGTCAAACAAGGAAGAGTGGAGAGTGAAAATGATGGACTGCGCAGAAACGGTGAAAATGCCTGGGAAGATCAGGCACCAAGATGACAGTAAATTTAAAAAAGAATGGCATAAATTTATAGAGTATATCAAGGAACAATGTAAACATTTAAAGACATTAGCAGGATTGATGTAGCACTTGTAATTTTTAACTGGCAAGGGATTTAATTAATTAAATTTAAATAAAGTTGGATATATGCAATTAGATGCAGTCAAAATTTTAAAAATGTATTTGAGGAAAACCAGAAAGGGGAGGAGGGAAGTCCAGGGGTTCAGGGAATCCCGCAAATGTATAAATATTGCTGAATTTAAGTTTGAATGATGTTAATGATGAAAAACTGAAAATATATATATATATTTAAAGGGAGTGCCAATAAGACAACGCTGAGGTTACAAAGGTTGTTTGGGGGGGGGACCTCCATGTGTTCTCCTCATAAAGAGGTTGTTCCCCTCTTTATTTCATTTATTTGTGCCGTTCCTAGACTGCCCATGGACGAAGTCCCCCTGGATGGTTTGCAAAAACCAGTCAAATATGCAGATGTGATACTGTCAATTAAAAAGACTCTGTACAAGATTGGGATCCTTAAAATTAAAAGAAGGGGGGGTCATGAAATCAAGAAGAAAGAGGGGAAAACATCAGGGAGGTGAGTTGCCCGCCATTGTCACAAGCCCCGTGGCACAGGAGTGGGCAGTGTTGCGGGTGGGAAGGTGCTCATTCTGTGCTGGGAAGATGGAAGCATCTGACGGAGGGAGGCTGGTTACCTGTGTTGTAAGACTTTGTGCAATAGCCCAGGTCCTTCTCATCCCGCAAAATGAACTGAGGGAGCGTCAAGCCTTCGGCCACCTGCACAGCTTCCTGCTCCTTCACCCACTCAAAGATCAGGTCGTTCATGGTGTAGCCAACTAGAAGGCAAAGGCAGCAGGTGAGGAAGGAAGGGTGAGAGGGACAAGGGCAACCCAGAGTCTTCCAGCCGTCTGCACAAAGCCACAAGTGCTGTCAGGAATCCTCCCCCCTCCCCCAAACCACAAGGCCTTCATAGAATGGTAGAGTTGGAAGGGACCCCTGGCTCCCTGGGTGCAATGTGTGTAAAGGTAAAGGTAAAGGTCCATTAGGTCCAGTCGTGGCTGATTCTGGGGTTGTGGCGCTCATCTCACTTTATTGACCGAGGGAGCCGGCGTACAGCTTCCGGGTCATGTGGCCAGCATGACTAAGCCACTTCTGGCGAACCAGAGCAGCGCATGGAAACGCCATTTACCTTCCTGATGGAGCGGTACCCATTTATCTACTTGCACTTTGACATGCTTTTGAACTGCTAGGTTGGCAGGAGCAACGGGAGCTCACCCCATCGCAGGGATTCGAACTGCCGACCTTCCGATCGGCAAACCCAAGAGGCTCAGTGGTTTAGACCACAGCGCCACCAGCGTTCCTTGTCATCTAGCTTAGTGTTTCCCAAAGTGGGTAATACCACCCCCAGAGAGGCGCTGGAACAATCCAGGGAGCGGTAGTAGCCTCGGGTGCAAAGGGGTGGGCATTGAATAAAGCATGAAGAAAGACGAGAAGAGAATGAAATTTTGAAAAACCATTGAGTGCATGGTTTCAATTGTTGTATAATGATGCTTATCAATGTACAGTAACATAGAGTTAAAGTCAGAGTGATTATATACTTAGGATGTAGCTAGAAATATAGATACATAAAAAGAATGCAAATTTGTCACAGCATCTTTCTGTTTGTGCCCTTAACGAAGGTAGATTTCCAGGGGGCACTGAGTTGTTGTTTTTCTGAAAAGGGGGCACTAGGTCAAATAAGCTTGGGAACCTCCGATCTAGTCCAACCCCCTGCTATGCAGGACTCTCATCTAAAGCATCCATGACAGGTGGCCACCTAACCAGTGTTCGAAACTCCCGTTGTTCTAGGCGCATTTTGTGACAGGGAATTTCATTGGCGCAAGCAGTTTCTGAGCTCTGGGCGCAGTACTGCACCTCAGATTTCAGGTTAAAACCGCAGAGTGGAAGGAAAGAATGGCCTTTTTCTGCCTCCCCACTTCCAGCTACTCTCTGAAGAAGAGACCCTCTTAAGAATATTAGGAGGGTGGGCAGGGGAAGGACTAGACCATGTGAAAAATGAATATAATATTTTAGTTGCAGTTCATTCGTTTTCAGCTTTGTATTCTTGTTATTAAAAAAGTGCACCTAGACATTCTGTTGTTGCTCCCACAACCTCGGTTTAAGGTGCCATTGAGCTCCTAGCTTCCATATCTCCGTATCTAACACTGTACGCAACCTCTGCTTAGAAATCTCCAACGAAGGAGAGTCCACCACCTTCTGAGGGAGGCCATTCCACTGTCAAACAACTCTCACTCTCAGAAAGCTCTTCCTGGTGTCTTTAGTTGGAGTCTCCTTTCTTGAAGCCACTGGTTCGAGTCCTACCTTCCAGAGAAGGAGGAAACAAGCTTGCTCCATCTTCCATGGGGCAGCCCTTTGCTCTCTGCCTCTTCCTCTGTTCAGCAACAGCCACCTTCCCACCCCATAGCAAAGGGAAGGCAAACCTGTGTCTCTCCAGATCATGCTCAACTGCAAGTTCCACTGTCCTCCCTTGCTGGTTGGCAGACATGTTCCCTGCCCCAGGGGCTATCACATTTCCCCTTGACCTGCTCCTCCAACTCCGCCACCCAAGGCATCATTGCTTTCTGAGAAGCACCAGAGCTGCTTTGTAATGGACTCTTCCACTGCCAGAGTCTGCTGGGCCTTCCAGAACCTCAGCAATGACTTTGGGGAGCCACCCTGGACTCAGCTGGCAGTCCTTCCACTGCCCAGCTGCTGGCCACTCCATGCAGCTCACTGGCAACAATTTGGGGCAGCATCCTTCCTCCTCGCCTCCGAACATAGACTGCAGATGCGGCGACCGTCCTGCACCTGGCACTGCAAAAAGGTTTTGCCCTTGTACTCACAACTCTCCAGTTGCATCGTACAGGTCTGGATGTCCATCGGGAAGTTCTTTAGGTCCATGGGGCAGGACAGGATTAGTGTCAGCCTAGGAGGGAAGGGGAGAGAAAGGATGGAAAGGGGTCTGTGTCGGGCCCTGCCCTGCTTCCAAGTGGCAGCACGGCGAGCCCATGCCAGGTGCTGCTGGGCCCACCTGATGCTGTAGAGCACGTTGCCATTCTTGAAGATGCGTAGGAGCTTGTTGTCGGTGGTGACCTCATGGAAGTTGGCGCCCTTCTCATTGGCAAAGAACAAATCCGGCTTCCAGATGGAGTCCAGCATAGAGGGGTCAAGGTCCAGCGAGTCGTCGGGGTATTCCCGGTAGGCCAGGCGGGGGTCGTTCCACTGCTGCCTCAGGAAGACGTTGACGCGGTAGTCCTTGAGAGCAGAGAGGAGCCGTCACATGCGGAGGTGGGGACAAGTCACATGACACAGGCATGCACCTGCGCGCACACACATGCATCCATTTGCAGGGCTGGTTCAGGGCCTCTGGTATCCTGGCCCAGGAGTGAGCAAGGCAGGTGGGAGGTGGGAATAAGGCAGCAAGCAAGCTGGGAAGAGATTTGGAGAAAGGCTCTGGAACCCCTGCAAATCAATGGCTATTGATGTAGGCTACGCTCTCCCTGCATAGTAGGGGGCAATAATAATAATAATAATAATAATAATAATAATAATAATAATAATAATAATTGTTATTATTATTATTTATTATTTATACCCCGCCCATCTGGCTGGGTTTCCCCAGCCACTCTGGGCGGCTCCCAACTGAATATTAAAAACACAATACAGCGTTAAGCATTAAAAGCTTCCCTAAAAAGGGCTGCTTTCAGATGTCTTTTGAAAGTAAGATAGTTGCTTGTTGCCTTGACATCTGATGGGAGGGCGTTCCACAGGGCAGGCGCCACCACCAAGAAGGCCCTCTGCCTGGTTCCCTGTAACCTAATGACTTTGGATACCAGTTGCTGGAAACCACAGGAGGGGAGAATCAACACCGTAGAGTTGGAAGGGATCTGGGGGTCACCCAGTCCACCCCCCGGGAGAGAGTTCTTATGATCATAGTATCCTACTTGCAGGTTTCCCATGGGTTTCTTGTTGGCCCCTGTGCCCATCGTAGCTCAGTTGGTAGGGCCTGAGACTCAGAATCTCAGGGTTGTGGGTTCAAGACCCGCACTGGGCAAAAGATTCGTGCTCTGCAGAGGGTTGGACTAGATGACCCTCGTGGTCCCTTCCAACTCTGTTATTCTATGAGAGACTAAGACCCGTGTGAGTGTGGGTGCCAGACTAGGAGGGCCATGTGCTTGATCCAGCTACAGGGTTATTTGTGTGTTCTTATGCACATGCCACAAGGCTCTTCTCTGCCTTCTTCCCAACTGTCCTCATCACCTGAACCTCCACCTTTGCCACCACTTTCCTCTCCCTCCCCCCCCCCATCAACCTCCAAGGAAACAGCAGCCACTCAGAGGCAAGCACAACCCCCAGGGATCACTGCCCAGCCAGCCCCAGGGCAGAGGAGGACCCTTGTGCTTGGGGCGAGGCAAGCAGTCAGAGTCTCACCATGGTTGTTTCGGTGACCGAACCAAAACTGTTGATGAAGATGTTGCATGTCACGTTGACGGGCGGGCCTGTAAGCCAATGGGAAAGCACAGGTGAGTTGACAAGGTGCCAGGGGGCAACTCAAAGCCGCCTTTGACCAAGTCAAAGCATTGGTCCACCTGGAGGAGACACCTGCCTTATACAGGTCACTGGTCTTTCCAATGGTCCCAGGACAGGTGAGAGAGGATGTGCAGCCTAATCACAAATGCATGATTCCCAGATAGTCACAAACAGGGGACTTGATGATGTCATAGCCTCTAAACTTTTGCGGCAGGAAGAGCAATAGAAACTTAGTATTTACTTCTTTCTGTCTCTGCACACTCTCCTGTCTGCAATGGGGTAGATTGTCTGTAAGCTCTCCTCCAGAAAACATACTCCATTTTGAACTAGACTATGGATGTTTGTAATATTTAAGGATTACTGCCTGTCTGATTTTCATCACTGTAAGCGTTGAATCCTGGCAAGACTTTTGATGTGAGTAAACCTTATTTATTTATCTTTTGTTTTACTAAATAGCCTAAGAGTGATTTCTTTGTTAAGAGGGAAATATGAACAGGAGCAGATAATCCAAGTCTGCCTAGAGCATCCTTGGATATCCTAATTGCTCCAGAAGGCTGTGCAACCTTATCCTAACAGCTTCTAGAGATAAGCTGTGCACAGATGGTGATTTTAACTCTGCTAAAAAATAGGTATTTACATTCTCACAGAAGTGAGAAAGAGAAAGGATAACGACTAAATAAAATATCCTCTCCGACTCATCTGAATCTATCCAACACCAGGAGTCTTGCAATATAATTCCCAGGGACGACACTCCCCCGTTTCCACCCAGGAAAGGGCTCTCTTGTCTTCTAGCGTGTCTCTTTTTGTGTGGGGAGGGGCTTTGCATCCCTGGCTATCTTTCAAACTTCCAGCCTCCGATATTCTTGCACACGGAGTGACCTTCAGCACTGGAGGGATGTGTATGATGCCCTGGATTTGGCAGCCCTGATGGGGAAACATTGCGAAAGGATGGGAAGGATGTGAGCAAAGTCCTCCTTTACCTTTGAAATTGGGTCTGATGCGGGCATCGTACCCCGACGTCCGTCCCATGAGCTTGTCCAGGAAATCAGAAGGAGACATTGGTTGCGGGAGGCTCCGTGAGGCAGATTTTGCTTCTCCTTTCCCTGACACCAATCTGCGGGGAAGAGAGGGGGATGTCAGCAGGCTGAACCCCACTTTTCTACACACACACACACACACTCACACTCACACCACTGCTGGAAATAGGAGCTGGCATCATCTGGGCTGCCTGTCGCCATTCAGCCCTGCTGGGTTTAGGTGCCTCAACACGCAGAGGTAGAAGGCAGCAGTGTGGTACAGTGGGTAGCGCGTCAGACTGGGACCTGAGAGAGAGTTCAAACCCCCACTCAGCCATGAAGCTCACAAGGTATGGCCAGTCACTGCCTCTCATCCTACCTTGCAGGGTTGTTGTGATGGATCAATGAGGACAAAGAGAGCTTTGTATGCCACCTTCAGCTCTTTGAAAAGGTGGGACATGGTTTTGATGCATAAGATAAATAGTCTAACCTCTTGGTGCCACTCAAGCTACTCCCTCTGTCCCCTCTGTGAGAGACGGGACCCCCGCTGTGCCATGACAGAGGGATGGCAGAGCCATATATATTATCTTACCTCCCTGGGCACATGTTCTCTTTTTCAGCACTTTCCCCCAAGCCAGAAATGTGAGAACATCTGCTAAATCTGAGCTCCAAACTCAGACTCCATCTTAAGCTAGACTTAAGCATGTCTTTGTAACTGAATTACCTAAGCCTGCCTGAACAAAGCTGCTGCATCTGTTACTCTTCAAGAAGTATTCTGAGCGAGGAAATGTTATTTTCCCCCCTTTTACAAGACTGTGTGACTGTTGTTTTAAGGGGGAGAAAAGGGGAAAATATACCAGGAGAATCGAGTCTGCCTTAAGCATTCTGGATTACTTAAACTAAAAGGCTAAAACTAAGCTGCAAAGGGATGGCACTCTGCTGAGCTCACAAATGTGAGGAAGGAAGGATAATGTCTAATAATTAGATCCTAGCATCTCTTCACATCCCGACAGTGGGGCAGAGAGAGTTATCCAGAGGGACAAAGGTTTCCCCTTTGCTGCCATTCTGGGCCCAGCTTGCATCTCGCCTGCAAGGCCTTGTGCTGGTTCTCCCCATGGAACAAGGGGTGCTTCCCCAGAGCTCTGCTCAGAATTAGGACGGTCATTAAGCAAATTAAGGAAACCAGCACTGCAAAAACTGGACATGGCAGCCTTGGCAGCCTTTACAGGGAGATGCCATCTTCCTCCTCCTCCAGTTCCTCAAGGTCTTTGTGCAGCTGCCAGGGCAAGAGCAGACCTTTCCACCACCCAAGGGAGTTTGCTGTCACTCCTGGGGGGGGTGGCCTCTCTCTGCCCGCTCCCTGTCCCTCCCCAGGCAAGAGGGCACTGGGGGCACCTCCCCCAGACAAATAGGACGTTGATTAGTTTTTCAATGGACCTGTTTAAAAGATTTTGAAATTGTTCTTCTGTTTGTTTTCATTACTTTGCTCCCCACTCTTAGGAGTGGGGAGAATTCAGCGTAGAGAGGGCTATGTTTGTTTGTTTAGTCGTTTAGTTGTGTCCGACTCTTCGTGACCCCATGGACCAGAGCACGCCAGGCACCTCTGTCCTCCACTACCTCCCGCAGTTTGGTCAAACTCATGCTGGTAACCTCGAAAACACTATCCAACCATCTCATCCTCTGTCGCCCCCTTCTCCTTGTGCCCTCCATCTTTCCCAACATCAGGGACTTTTCCAGGGAGTCTTCTCTTCTCGTCAGGTGGCCAAAGTACTGGAGCCTCACGACCTGTCCTTCCAGTGAGCACTCAGGGCTGATTTCCTTCAGAATGGATGCGTTTGATCTTCTTGCAGTCCATGGGACTCTCAAGAGTCTTCTCCAGCACCATAATTCAAAAGCATCTATTCTCCGGCGATCAGTCTTCTTTATGGTCCAGCTCTCACTTCCATACATCACTACTGTGAATAAGTCAATAGCATTTCCCCTCTTTGGCCAGGTGTCATCACTGAGGGGGATGACATTCGGCGCACCGCCTGCCCGTGACTCCCAGGCCTACCCAGAGCCGTCAGGGGAAGAGGTGGAGATGCACCGCCTTGCCAGCGGCCTTCCCCACCTTCCCCCTTCGTTTTGACAGCTGGGGGAGACTTGGGAGTTGTGGGCGGGCGGCGCGCCATTGCCCCCGCTCCCGGGCTGCTTGCGGGGGGAGAGCCTCCCCATAGCTGTTAAAAGGAAGAGGGAAGGGAAGAAGGGCACTGGCAAAGCGGCATGGCTCCACACCCCCCAGGAAGCAGCCCACCATGGACAGCTCGCTTCACCCCCCATGGGCATCTCTCCCCCTGGGACATTCACCCCACCCCCATGGCCTCGCCCCCAGGTGCACAGCACGTGCGCCGCTCTGGGCTCTGGAGCAGCTAGCTCGGCCTCTGTCCCTAAGGCCAGCCTCTCAGTCCCCCCCCCCCCCGCCAATCATAGAGTTAGAAGGGACCCCTGAGGATCATCGAGTCCAACCCCCTGCAATGCAGGGATAAATATGCAGCCGTCCCAAACGAGGACCAGAGATGCAACCTTGGCGTTATCATCGCCGCGCTCCAACCAAACGAGCTATCCACGCTTCTCCTAAATGCCCCCTTCCCCGAGAGCTGCCCGAGGATTTGCTGTCGATTCCCCGCGTGAAAATGCTCGTCCATTAAAAGGAAGGGAGCTCCCGGGGAAGGAGTCGCTGGCTAGACTGGAAAAGCACTTTGCAAGACGCTACCTTGTTAAAAGACGCAAAGGAGGCTCCGCAGATCCTGGGAGGCCAAATAATTTTAACAAGCCCAGCAGCTCCTCTGCAAGGTCAGCAAAGCGAGCGCTGCGGGAGGTCAGCAGCGCTTGCATCCGACTCATCATTCGCTCGCCAAGGCTCCTGCAGAATCCGGAGTGGAACAGGCCCCCCTGGAGGTTTTGGACTGTGGCAAGAACAGCTCCCCTCCCCTCCCTCTGGGGGGCTGAAAGATCTGGAGTAACTTACAAGCCAATTGAGGCTTCGGCCGCATGTAGAATATACATTCTCCTCTCTCTTTCTGCATCAAGAGATGACATCTAAATAAACGCAACAAGCAAAAATATCTGAGCTGGATGCGTCTCCAGTGACCCTGCTCCGTTACTGGACCAGTGCTGCCTGGAAAGGCTGGTGGCCCCCCTGGCAGAAGTTGGGTGGGTGAGTCCTTGTAGGCCAGGACCCCTGCATGCCTGGGTGGGGGAGAGCTGTGCCATTCTGGGCTGAGCA
Source organism: Podarcis muralis (assembly GCF_964188315.1). Lineage (NCBI taxonomy): Eukaryota > Metazoa > Chordata > Lepidosauria > Squamata > Lacertidae > Podarcis > Podarcis muralis. Next base: position 2,401,429 of record NC_135666.1, on the reverse strand, counting down.
GGAGGGATCCCAGCGACAGGAAGTGTGGACCATTTGCTGCCTGGCTGCGCAGTGCCTGGGGTCTCTCTCAAGCCCTCGAGGGTCGCCAGAAGTGGGGGTCCCATTTCCGTCCAGGCCTTTCCCTTTTGACCCAGTCTGAGGACAGGAGCGTCTGCCGCCAGTCCAGTTGAGAAGCACGAAAGGGGCTAAGGGCTTCAGTTCTTGGCATCCGTGCATCTCCAGGGGTAAAGTCGAACTACTGTGTTAGCAGCACCGAAGGGACTTCCCCAGGACGCATGACTTGACCAGTGTTTGGAGGTCCTGGGCTGCCTATATAACAAGACCCGTCTCTGGGCCTCACTGATGGGGTCCAAAGGAGAACACCAGCTGGGCTGCAGGAGGGACTGGAAGGAAGCGTACAAGGCACCATCCAACCGCCTTAGGGACTCCACCCTTGTTCTGTGTAGGCTTTACTCCTCATCCTTTTCTTCTCCCAAAGATATCCCGCAAGGCAGCGGATGTTTATGATAAGAGTTTTCCTTCTCCCAGACAGGCTCCTTTTCCAGGTGGCCGAGCCCCACCTGCCCCTCATTACCCCCTAGGCCACCTGCAGAAACCGCCTCCTTGACCATTGGACCCACTCTTGGTCTCGTCCGCTCAATCGGCCGGAGTCTGTCTTTGCATGCAGGGGAAGTCCCTGACTACTGAGGGATGGAGACCCATCGGCTACCTTCACCTGATTTAGCTTCAGTGCCTTCAGGCAAACCTGATATCTCTCCCAGTGGACACGGCGGGCAGGAGATACTGCGCTGCGGAGCCGAGTGGCAGAGGGAGCGAGGATTCCTGGAAGAGCTGAGAGAACTCCCGCTGCCTGTGCCCACCCAGATGGATGTGCCTTTGCACAAGCAAGATGTTCCCTACCCTTCACTCCAAACCCACCTGAAAGAGGATCTCGAGGCAACGGCCAAGCCTCATATCAGGCAGTCCCACAGAGCCAGGAAATCTGGCCGGCTGCTCTCACCCCTACAGTAGCCGCAGGGCCTTCCTGGGGGTAGCCCCACGCTCATTGGAATGCAAGAACTGCACCATAGCTTGGGAAAGATTTGGGTTATCTTCAGTGCACCCCTCCATGAGGGTGGTGGAGCAGCTTAGCTGGGGTCTCTCTGTGTGTTGCACTCGTGAGGAGGGCTGAACTCCCAGATCTGTGTCGCTGGCAGGCCGCCTCTCCCCCAGACCTCGAGCTTTAAGTCCAGACAACGGGCAGAGGTTGCTCCCGATCAAAAATAACCTCCTCGGCTATTCCCACACTTCACAACTGCACTGTCCGTGTGCGTGTGTAGAAATGGTTGCTATGTTAGAGACAGCTGGCGAATTTGCAGAGCGGAACAAGCCCAGACTGCGGGGGGGGCGGGGGGGGGTTGCTCCTGACCTCCCTGCAGGCTTTTAGGCTCAGCTTCCCAAGCGCTTACCTGGAGACCCGAGGCTGACATGAGGGGATCTGAAATATTCACGGGGTGCTGGAGTCCTGAAAACATCTACGAGGCTCTTACACTACAGAACACTTAAAGGAGTTTCCCCCCAGCGCTGCTCTCCCCACAGCTGGAATGCCTGTGGGGCGATGCTGGGACCTCCCAGCGCGAAATGGATGAGGAACATGGATCTTTTTGCAAGCCCCACATCCCACCCCAAGGACCCTGCTGCTGCTGGCACCTCTGCCTTCCCCTAAACCCAAGAAGGCTGTCAGTTCCTCTTAGGAGTACTCGCCATGCCAGAACATACAGTACTCCTCCCCAAGGCCCATCCCACCCTGGGGCGCTTCGTTGCTGGAGTGGCCTCTCTGGTCCCCCTCCTGCCCCGTGCCCGGAGAAATGTTGCTTTCTCGGACCCTGGAGAGAACCAGGCCTAGGAGCTCAGGTGAAAGGACACCCTTCTCCTTCAGACCCCTCCCGGAGCCTTGCCTGAGAGCTAAGCGCCCCCCCCCCCGCCGCCTCTGCGCCCAGATTGCCAGTGCCAGTCTCTGAGGGGGATCCGGTCCCCAGAGCCTTCTTGCCCAGCAAAGGGCATTCTCCCCCTGGCAGTGAAAAGCGGCTGGTGCTAAAATTCTCCCCCGAGAAGGACCAAGAGGCCTCGCTGGGTCGGGATAGGACCAGCCTCGCTCCTTCCCTCCCTGCCGGGCTTCACAACCCGCCGCCCCCGCAGTCCGAGCGCAAGCAAGAAGCCCCCCCCCCTCCCCCAAGATCCAAGAAGATCTGGAAGAGAGATGGGGGCTGGGACTGTGGAGATCTGCGGGCTAAGCTGGTGGTGAAGGAGAGGGAGAGAGACCCTCTCGTGATTTCTTTGCAGGGCTTATGCTCCAAAGCCGGCTCAGGAGGGGAAGGAGCTGCGGGAACGAAGGAAAAGAGGGAAAGTGAGGCGGGGGCGGGGCTGCCTGGCACTTGATTTGAGCCCCCGAACCGGTTTCGAGCGCCAGCTCTCAGCCCCGGCGCAGAGAACGCGCCGCCACCTGGAAAATACCAGCGCGCCTCTGAGCACGTGCAAAGTGCCCCTTCCCTGCAGCTGCGGCCCCGAACGAAGACGCTCCCCGTGCCCCCGTCCCCCGCCTCACCTGAGCAGCACGCCGAGCAGGAGGTGGGAGACGACGGGCCCTCGCATCCCTCGGCCGCGCGGCGTCCCCCGCCGGCCTCGGGGAAGGCGGGCGGGCGGCGAGGCTGGCGGTGGCGGCGGCGCCCCAGCCCGAGGAGGCGCGCGCGCATGTCCCGCCGCTGCTCCGCGGCTCCGTCCGGCAGCGGCAGTGGCAACGGCGGCGGCAGCAGCGCCGCATGGAGGCGCCTCGACGGCCGAGCGACGGCCAGCGCCTCAGTCCTGCCCGCCGCTGGCTTCCTCCGCCCGTAGCCCCGAGCCTGGCAGAGACGCTCCCGCTCGCTTCGGCCCGCCCTCCAGCGGGGAGGGCGCTGCCCAACCCACGCAAGGACAGCCCCGACGGCGCAGCGCTCTGCTGCCGCTCCCCGAAACCAGATCCGCCGCCGTCGCCTTTTTCTCTCCAAGCTTAACCTTCTCGGGCGCGCGAAAAAGGAGCCGCAGAGCTTGTGCAGAGTGCGCGCCGACGGAGAGAAATGTCTGCGCCGTCGGAGCGCTTCTCCCGTCTGAAGGGTTACTCTCTGCTCGCCAGAAACTGTGGTGTCAGCGCAGCGCGGTTAGTTCTGGATGCCCCAAATCCTCGCAGGGGAGAGCAAAGGTGGGCTCCCCGACCCTTCCCCTGTCCGCGACGTCGGATTGCCTCTCTCCCTCGCCCCCAATTCAGCTGTTTCCTTCTTTTTGGCTTTCTGTTCTGTGAGGTTGCTGGCGCCGCAGGGCTTTGCTCACCGGACACTCCCCCCCCCCCCGCCTTCGCGAAGTTCTCCCCAGAAGTGAACCCCCCACGGAGAGCCGACTCCAGCCGGACTCCTGCGTCCCCAAGAGGCAGCTTAGTCGAGATCTGGCCTGGTCAGCCTGTGGCCAGACTCTTCCGATGCTCTTAAGGGCTTCACTAAGGACCCTCCACTTCCGCCAGTTGGGCTGGACAGACCGCCTGCCACACACACACCACCCTGCACCCGCCCAGCAGCCTGCGAGAAACCAGCGGGCTTTTACTTCACAGAATTGTGGAATTGGGAGGGGTCCCGAGGGTCATCTAGTCCAACCCACTTCAGTGGAGGAATCTTTTGCTCCTAGGAGCCAACTCCTCGGGGCTGAGCTACTTTCGGCCACCCCAATAAAATATTTGAGGGGGCTGGCCCCCCCAAAAAAGATTGTTGGGCGTTGCCATGGTATGGTAACAACACACACAACTTAACAGGCTGTTTTTGACTATGTAACTTCTATTTGAAACACAATTCAGCATATAATATCTCACAAAGTGTAATTCCATAGACCAACACATTATGCAAACGAAACATATCCTGAGAAATTAAAGCCCAATGGATGGCCAATTTAGTAACTGAATGGACTTTATATGTTGAATTGTATTTGAAATAGAAGTTACATGGCCAAAAACAGCCTGTTACGTTGTGTGTGTTGTTACCAAGGTTGTATTTGCGTAGCCTAAGGTTTAGTAGTGTTTTGCATTCAAATGGTGTGTGCATGCCATGCCATGTGATCGATTCTGCATTTTACCACTGAATTGGAGCAAATCGGGTTTTCTGTGGGCTGCTATTTGCTTTGATTAAGTCATAGGAAGGGACCGCAAGGGTCTTCTCGTCCAACCCCCTGCAATTTAGGAATTTTTTTTGCCCAAGGAGGGGCTTGAACCCATGACCTTCAGAATCTCATAAATCACAGGTTTTCCTGGGGAAAGTGCCGGGTCAATAAAACAACGGCCACCACCCTTTGGACAGACCTGGAAAGCCTGAAAGTGAGTCTAGAAAGCAAAGAAGTGTGGGTGAGCCCTCAGACTTGTTCACCAAAGATTAGCTCTGATGGAATCTGAACACTTCCGTGTTACACCCGACTCTTCATCAGGAAGGCTGGAATGACACAGAATTCTCAGCTACAGAGAAAAGACAAACTCTCCCAAATTCCAGGTTGGCACTAAGAATGTAAGAAGAGTCCTGTGGCTGGATGAGGCCAATGGCTCACCCAGTCCCGCACTCTGATCTCACAGTGGCCAACCAGGTGCCCCCAGGGTTGCATTTAGGCTGTTTCAGGCTGCTTCCCTACACTGAGAACCAAGCCAAGGCGGTGCAAAATTGAGAAGATTCATTTGCCAATTTTTTAGAGCAGGGGGTGAGAACAGGATGCTGGACTCGAAGGCCCACTGGCCTGATTCAGCAAGCTCTTCTATGATCTTACCACACACACGCATTATTAATTCCTTGAAGTGGGTTGGAGAGGAAATGAAGAGAGTGGAGGGAGGAGGTTGGGAAAAGAGAGGTTGGGGGCTCCAATGAGCACACGCGCACACACACACAGAGAGAGAGAGAGAGAGAGAGAGAGAGAGAGAGAGGGGGAGAGAGAGAGAGAGAGAGAGAGAGAGAGAGAGAGAGAGAGAGAGAGAGAGAGAGAGAGAGATCTGATGTCACAGGAGACTGCTGGTCAGTAATCACACAGTTCAAAATTGGTGTTAACTCTTTATTAGCAAAAACACAATCTCCATGGACTTGGTTGAGTGTCAGGCCTAATGAGCAGAGCAACTGTTGTTGTTGTTTATTGAATTTTTATACCGCCCATACCCAGAGGTCTCAGGGCAGTTCACAGAAAAGTTCATTCCTGGTGGTCTCACTCTATGAAGATCAGTTGCTGAGACTGAAAGTCCCTCATGGCTGTCTAAGTCCCCTCCTCTCCAGGGCTTTCCCCAAGCAGTCAGAGACCACACCTGTGTGCAGCAAACCTCCCCTCCACCCTTTTCATGCCTCATCTGGTTCTGGGAGACAGGGGGGAAGGGAAGTTTGTTGCAGCAGGAGGAGGAGACAGCCGTGACTCTACACCAGCCTGACTCATCTCTGCCTCTTGGCCTCTCTCTTCCCACCCTCCTGCTTCAGCTTCTGCTTCTAATTCTGGACTGCTCTCTGACACGGACTCTCCCCGCTCACAATGGCCTGTTGCCTCATCAGCTTCTGACACCTCCTCCTCTCGGTCTACTCTCTCAGACCACTCATCGTCATCCCACCACCAATCCCCAGACTCTGAGCCTTCTTCCCTTGAGGGTTCCCCAGCCGGTTCCTCCCACCATTCCTCTGCATCCAACCAGCCCATAACATGATGAGTGGGAAGAAATGGCCCTCAGCCCATCCTGAGTCATGCCTGGCTGAGCAAACTTGGGAAATTGCTGTGAAGAGTTGGGAGGGTGAAAAATTGTTGAGGAAGGCTGGCAGTTTCTTAAAGTGATATTGTCAGGGGCCCAGTTACACGTGGCTGTGGTGCAGGGGGAAGATTAGAAGAGGAGAAGTCTAGGCTAAGGAGCAGAAGACACATCCAATGGAATGGAAAGGGAAAGAGGGAGGGAGGGAGGTCTTAAGGACAGAGCAGAAGCAGGAAGAGATGTCCACCGGCCCATTGGAAAAAAGGGGATCTCCTCTGCCTGGCGGCTGTTTGGCTGCTGGAGGAGTCCTTCCAGTTCTGACCCACAAATGTTTAGGGGAACTCTCGCACCCTGAGATCCCAGAAACCTCATGCTGATGGACCTCAGCAGGGCTTGTTCAGAAAAGGACCAGTTGCCAAAAACCACAGAAAAAGAGAGGGCACTTGTGTTCATGTCCTGCGTTGCAAAGGGTTGAGACGACCCTCAAGATCGCTTCCAACTCTACTATCCCAGGCGAACATATGGCAGCCCCTTCACCTTAACTCCCAAAAAAGATTGCAAGAGCTGTTTGTTCCCAGCACAAGGCTAAAATTAGCCGATGGCAGCAGAAAAGTCATCTGTCACCTGGGCCGTGGACACGGAAGAGGCTTCTCCGCTTGGCAACTCCTGCTCAAGGTGAGGGTGCCGATGAGCAAGACCCAGTGCTCTGTGCCAGTTTTACCTTTAAGGTCCTTGCCTCAGCTGCAGCTTGGCCCTGGGAGTGGGGGAGGAGAAGGTTAGGCTAAGAAGCATTTCCCAGCATACGGAGGCTCTCTTGTGTGAGGTCAGCACAAAGCCAGGCTTGTCCATTGCGGGCCACTTCTTACACGTTCACCTGCCTCTTTCTGGGTGCAGCTGTTGAAACCTGCCTGCAAGTTTGGCAGCTGTTTCATGAGAGACACTTTGAATAAAAAGTTCTTTACTGGGGGGAATTATTTTTGTTTGTTATTATGCTATGCTCGTAGACATCCAACTCTCTTGGGAGACAATGGAGGAGTGTACCTTTGGGGGTGAAGTCAAACTGTTGGAAGGTCCCAGCACCTTCTGTGGCTGCAGAGACCGATGTGGGAGAGACATGTTTTGTTGCAGCCGGGGCAGATGAAGGCATCCCGTTGTGCTGCTGCAGATGCACCAGGCATTTCTTCTCCAGTGGTCACTCCTCCTCTGGTCACTGCTGTGGGTAGACGACTTGGCTGTTTCATGTTTTTATATTGTAAACCGCCCTGCGATCTTTGGGTGAAGAGCAGTCTAGAAATGTAATGAATGAGTAGAATAAAATGAAGAAATCCCTCTTGCTAGCTGTGCGCTGTCCAAGTGCTGAAAAGCAGCCACAGCAGCTAAGCTCCACACTTAATGTGCTTGCCAGCCCCACAATAAGACAGCGGCCTAAGAGTCTGTTCACAAGGGAGGCGGACTTGAACTGCAACCAAATCCTGCTGCAGCCATTGTTGGTTTCCAGCTGTGGTGAAGATGTGCTCATGCACCCCACACCATCAAGGCCAGGCTCCAGCACAGACCCCATTCCTTGAGCCCTGGCTATGGAGGCACCTGGTGCTCACAGCCCAGTGGGGCTCATGATCTCTGCCCTCCATGGTGTTGGGAATGACTTAGGTTAAAAAGGGATGGTACTTCTTGGCGAGAGGAGCAGAAATATGAGCTTCTTGTTTTAGAGATATGGCAGGGAAAGATCTAGAGGACTCCAGGCAGGCGACAGAACGTGTCTTGCTTCCTTCACACCAGCCTTCCTCAAACTCGGGCCCTCCAGATGTTTTGAGACTACAGTTCCCATCATCCCTGACCATTGGTCCTGCTAGCTAGGGATCATGGGAGTTGTAGGCCAAAAACATCTGGAGGGCTGAGTTTGAGGGAGCCTGCTCCACACCAAGGAATCACAAAATCTCCTAGGAAGGAGAGTCCACCTAAGGTCATAGGTGCTGCAGATTTAGAGACCTCCTCAGCAGCAACAGCTGTGCAAATGGCCTGTCATAGGAAGCAGATGTTCTTTTTGACCCATGGAATGGGCGCTCCTTTAGCCTCTCTCTCTCTTTGTGGGACAAAGAAATGCCCCCCTCAATTAAGAAAGACAAACACATTTGTTAACAGGTCCAAATGCGTTGCAGCTGCCGCCCGCCTTTAGGCACCTTTCAGAAAGCCCATCTTTTTGGGGAGTTTAATTGTTCATTGCCTTTAAACTGTGTCTGATGCAAAATTTATCAGCCTGGTTTAAATATAGACACATGGCACATCCGCTGCGAAAGCTCATAGCGATTCAAAATCACTGCATGTTTCCACGTCACTTCAAGCAGCTGAGGGGAGAAGGGCTTCTGAAAGCCTTGTTGACACAGGGAGTTATTCAGGAACACACACACACACCCCAGATCTGACACACACACACACACACACACAGCAGGCAGCCTTGGATTTATCAAGTGGTAGATCAAAGGCAAAATAAAAGCAGACAAAGGTTTTGAGTCTCCCTCCCTCCCCACACCACCTAACATATTGGGATTTAAACATTTTTATCCCAGCAGGGGGAAAGTGGCTAATAAAAAAAACCATAAAATGGGGGGGGGGGATGTTTAAACATCCATTTTCTTGAAGGTGGCTCCTGAATGTCAAGAACTTTAGGGACCAAATAGTTATCTAAGCTGCTTATTTGGGAGCTGTGTGTGTGTGTGTTTATTTACACATACACACGCAATAAGATAAAAGAAACTAATCTAGAGAAAAGTAAAAACGGAGAAAGAGAAAGGAAGAATGCAAAGGCCTCTCTCGCAGGTAAATCTTAACTCTTGCCTCACACAGAAAGGAGCGGACCCTCCCAGCTTTCGCCTCTGCGTTCTCCTCCCCGTCTCCCACCCTGGCAGATTTTCCTTTCCCTGCCTCTCACTCAGGGTCCTTCCACCCACCACCCACCACCTTAATCCAAAAAAAGACCCAGAGCAGAGGACACCAAGGGGAACCAAAGAGAAAGAAAGAATAAAGAAGAGAACAGGAATAGAGGAGAGAACAAGAGATCAAAAGCACTTCTGACTTTCCATCTGTCAGTTACATACAATTTCCCCCCAAAAAATATTCACTCTCGGATGACATCCAGCTGTTCTGCCTTCTGCTAAGCAATACTTTCAGGCCCAAATACCTCAAATTCACTCATTTCCTTTCTTCTCCCCGTCTCCCACCCTGGGAGATCTTCCCTTCCCAGTCTCTCACTCAGGGTCCTTCCACCAACCACCTGATACCTTCTATATATATTTTTACAAACATTTTTGGTGAATCTTTCCCATCCCACTGCCCCAACCCCAACCCCTGGGTAACCAACGGCTTCCTGGAAAACTTTAAGAGCCTAAGACAAGACAAGCTGCTGGATCAGGCCCAAGGGGGCCCAATCCAGTCCAGGATCCTGCTCTCACAGGGGCCAATCAGGTGCCCATTATAGGAAGCCCACAAACAGCAGCTGAGTGCAAGAGCAGCAACTCTCCACAGAGCGATGTCCAGCAGTGTCCCTCCTCTCCCGTTGTTGTCGGGGGGGGGGGCATCCTGGCTTTGCCCTCAACTTTACATTCCATCTGGATTGGACAGAGTTTTGGGGGGACAGGGGGTGGACAGATGTGGAGGACTCCCTGGTCCTGAATCCCCAGGTGCACAGCCTGGGAGTCATTCTGCACTCACAGCTGTCCATGGAGGCACAGGTCAATTCTGTGTCCAGGGCAGCTGTCTACCAGCTCCATCTGGTACGCAGGCTGAGACCCTCCCTGCCCGCACATTGTCTTGCCAGAGTAGTGCATGCTCTGGTTATCTCCTCCTTGGACTACTGCAATGCGCTCTTCGTGGTGCTGCCTTTGAAGGTGACCCAGAAACTGAAACTAATCCAGAAGGCGGCTGCTAGACTGGTGACTGGGAGTGGCTGCCAGGACCATATAACACCAGTCCTGAAAGACCTACATTGGCTCCTAGTACGTTTCCGAACACTATTCAAAGGCTTGGTGCTGACCTTTAAAGCCCTAAATGGCCTTGGTCCTTGTATACCTGAAGGAGCGTCTCCACCCCCATCTTTCAGCCCAGACACTGAGGTCCAGCTCTGAGGAACTTCTGGTGATTCCCTCCCTGTGAGAAGTGAGCTTACAGGGAACCAGTCAGAAGGCCTTCTCTGTAGTGGCGTCCACCATGTGGAACGCCCTCCCATCAGATGTCAAGGAAATAAGGAACTATCTGACTTTTAGAAGATACTGAAGGCAGCCCTGTTTAGGTAAATTTTTAATGTTTGATCTTTTATTATTGTCAGGGGCTCAGGAGCAGAGGCACAGGAAAGGGAGGAAATAGAGAGCGAGGGGGAGGAATCCGAAGGAAATGTTAGCGATGACAGCGGCCCGAGGTCTCTGAGTCTTTCCAGCGAATCGGAAGATTCACAGAAAGGGGCTCCCATGGTCAGAGCAAGGGGGGTGCCGAGGGGGACACCCCAGGAAGAAGGGGCCAGAGGGGACTCAGAGAGCAGCAGTTGGAAATCAGGACCAGCTTCCCCACCAGAGCGCAGTAGGGGGGAGGAGTCCCAGGTATCGGGACCAGGAGGCTCACCGCCAGCGGGAGGACATGAGTCAGGATTGGCCACGCCTCCATCGGAGAGCGAGGAAACGGTCAAGAGGAAGGTTGGAGGCTGGGCGCGCGCGCCAAGTTCAAATGTACAGGAGGGCGGCGCAGTTGGCAGCCCGGATAGGGAGCCAGGTCCCAAAGCCCGCCGAAAGGAGGGGGAGGAGTCAGGGGGGTCAGCGTCAGCGTCAGAAGAGTCCAGAAAGGAGGAGACCCTGGGGGGCAGAAGGACCCAGAGGAGAAAGGAGAGACGGAAGAGGTGGAGTAAGGTTAGAGTCTTAAGCTGGTGTACAGGGGGTGGAGACTCAGATGGAGCTTCGCCGGTCTAGCCTCTAAGACGTAGAGCTGGGCGCTGCGGCTTGAAAATGGAAACTGTACTTCAATAAAGACTTTTGTATATTACTGCCGGCTAGCGTTGGTCCTCTGTGAGCTGGGACCTGGAGCCAGCTCTGACAATTATGTTTTTAATTTTCTGTTTGGAGCTGCCCAGAGTGGCTGGGGAAACACAGCCAGATGGGCGGAGTATAAATAATAAATATTATTATTATTATTATTATTATTATTATTATTATTATTATTTTACAGTGCTGCTGACACCTTAGTCCTTGCAAGCCATGACTGCTGAGAAAAGACTCTGAATGTGTTGTTGTTTATACCCTGCCTTTTTCCCTGACAGGGGCTAAAGGCTGCTTACATTAAATATTTTATTTTTCCATTTTACTTCATTCAACAATGAATAAAAATCTACACAAATCAAATAATGTTTTCTGTGACTTCCCTCCCCTTCTGCGGTTTCTTATTTTTCTATTATTTTATCACTGCATATCCAAATTTATCCTTCTTACAAATTTATAATTCCTTTAAATTTCTAACTGCTTGTGTTTATATCAATCCTGCTAATGTATTTAATTGTTTACAATTTCTTTTTCATGTATTCAATAACTTTCCCCCCGTTCTGTTACAAAAAGCTCATCATCTTGATCTCTTAATCTTCCAGGAAGTTTTGCCATCTCTGCGTATTCCATCAGTTTTAATTGCCAATTGCCTTTTAATTGCCAGTTGTCTCTTTCTGGAGCCAGTTCCTCTTTCCGGTTTTGGGCAGATATCATTTGGGCAGCCGTGGTAGCATACATCAATAGTCTCCCCCCCCCCCCCCCCGCCCCAGAAAGACCAAAGATCAAGGCAGCTCACAGGTAAAAATAAGAACAGCAAAAACCTAGGAAGAAAAAAGTCATAGTAGCATCACAGAATGATAGAACTGTGGGGTTGAAAGGGGACCCCAAGAGTCATCTCTGCTAAAGCATCCATGGCAGATGATCATCCAACCGCTGCTTGAAAACCTCCAAGGAAGGAGAGTCCACCACATCTCATGAGAGTTGCTTCCACTGCTGAACAGCTCTCACTGTCAGAAAGTTCTTTCTGATGTTTAGTCAGAATCTCCTTTCTTGTAACTTGAAGCCATTAGTTCACCTCCTACCCTGCAGAGCAGGAGATAACAAGCTTGCTCCCTCTTCCATGTGACAGCCCTTGAGGTATTTGAAGATGGCTCTCCTATCTCAGTCTCCTCTTTTCCAGGCTAAACATACCCAGCTCCTTCAACCGTTCCTCATCAGGCATTGTAGCACCTGGCACATTTATTGCGGCAGGGGAAAAAGCATGTGTGGGCTACAGCCCAATTCCATCAGATGCATGAAAGTTTGATAATATTGTACAGTTTCCTTTCCACCTCTGCCCATGGATATATTTCTAGGAAACATCCCAAATTACATCACATATCTGAGCAAAGCGAGCTCCAGTTTCCAAAAGCTGTGCAATTTCAGCCACTGGCTGCTTGACAACGCAAGACAATTCTTTGCTCCTCCAGATGTGGAGGGACTGCAATTCCCATCATCCCTGGACATCAGGCAGTGGAGGTGGAAGTCTAATGAGACTTGGAGGGCTTGCAGAATAGCCATTTAATACAGAGGAAAGAAAGAAGGAAAAAGTGAAGAGTGTCAAGGATCTTTCAGCTAAGGATCCCGCTGCCATGGATACGGTGATCTGCTTATAGCTCCAGGGCAGGATTCTGCTCAGCCCCCAGGCTGGAGGAAGGCCGGTTTACACCAGAGGAAAGAGGAGCTATTTCTTCAGCATCAGCCTACAAGTGCAGCAGGAGGTGTTGCCTGGTGTTTAAAAACCACTTATAAATTTATTAAACGGTTTGCAAATCCTTGTCTGGGCCAAGCGGGGTCTGTTGCTCCAAGTTAATTAACCTGGATTAAATGCCACTCACTGGGACAGAGGCGGTGTTATTAGCTGGTGGGATTTGTGATTGTTATTGTCATTGAGTCATTAGTCACTTTGCATACAATTCTCTCAAGGCAATATACAATACAGGGGGGGGGGACACACACCACAGTTAAACAGCAACAGCCTGCAGAAACATTGAAAACTGAAGCCACACAAAATAAACCTTTTCATCATCAAGCCAGAAATGTGAGAACATCTACTAAATCTGAGCTCCAATGCTCAGACTCCCTCTTAAACTAGACTTAAGCATGTCTTTGTAACTGAATTACCTAAGCCTGCCTGAAGAAAGTTGCTGTATCAGTTACTCTTCAACAAGTATTCTGAGTGAGTATATGTTATTTTCACCTTTTACAAGACTATACTGTATTGTGTGTGATTGTTGTTTTAAGGGGGAAATACCAGGAGAATCTGGTCTGCCTTAAAGCATCCTGGATTAGTTAAACTAAAAGGCTCTGTTTAGTCATTTAGTTGTGTCCGCCTCTTCGTGACCCCCTGGACCAGAGCACACCAGGCACTCCTGTCTTCCACTGCCTCCCGCAGTTCGGTCAAACTCATGCTGGTCTCTTCGAGAACACTGTCCCACCATCTCGCCCTCTGTCGTCCCCTTCTCCTTGTGCCCTCCATCTTTCCCAACATCTGGGTCTTTTCCAGGGAGTCTTCTCTTCTCATGAGGTGGCCAAAGTCTTGGAGCCTCAGCTTCAGGATCTGTCCTTCCAGTGAGCACTCAGGGCTGATTTCCTTAAAAAGCTAGAACCAGCCTATTTAAGCTTCTCTTAAATAGGGATGACACTCTGCTGAACTCACAAATATGAGGAAAGAAGAAGAATATCTGTTAAATATAGCCTCTCCTAGCATCTATTCACATCCCAACAGGATTCGGCAGCTGTTTTACCAACACAGCAGCAGTCTGACACCACACACACACACACACCCCCATCAGGAAGAAAACACTGCAAAAATAAAAATGAAAGTGAAAGGGGCCCTTGGCTTATGTTTTGAGAGGACCTTTGACACCCCTCAGCATTTTCTCTGGAACATGATAATGTAGCTGTGGGGCTGGGGGCGGGGAGCAGGCCAGGTGTGGGAGGGCCCCGATCCCTAATCACAGCTCCTGAGTCCTGACATCCCTTTTTCCACCTCTTGCAAGGGAATCCCTAAGCAGCCGGGGAGAGAGCCTTCCTAGTACACAGAGATATTTTCAGAAAGTCTGTTGGGTGTGAAATTAATGTTGTAGAAAAAGCAGCACTTGAAGCAGTTTTGCTCTCCGCTCCCTCCCGTTTCGCGCCAGGACGCTGGGCTCCTCCAGCCGCTCGCACATCTTTCCAGCTTGCGGGGATCGAGCTGGTCTCTGGCTCCTCTGGTGCGCAGCTCTGTGCTGAGGATAATGTGTGACGAGCATAAATAATCCACGTCTACAGCACTAATAAATAAGTCAGCGCCCGGAGGAATCATAATACCTGCCTGGCGTCTCTCGAACACCTGGCAGCACCCGGGGGGGAAAGGTGGCAAAGCCAGTAGAACTGCCCAGCGCACCTGCCTCTCAGCCATGCAGCCACCAGCCACAAACTCCTCTTGTCATGGGACTCCTGCTCCATTCTAATGGATGAGAGGAGTTAAATCCATGCGCCTCTTCCTCCTGGGCCTGGAATGCCCCCATCCCCACATGGCTTCACGGCTCCTGAGCAACGTGATGACACCAGGGTCCCCGGAGAGGAGAGGAGAAGGTGAGAGCAGGCAGTAATCCCTCGCCTCCCCCCGCCCCCATCCACTGGCTATTCTCCAAGGCTAAAAATACCCAGGCTCAGACTGCTTAGGTGGGTGCTGGCTTGCAGGCTCCAGTGAGCCAGAGGCAAAGAAGGCTGGGCTGGGGAATCATGGAACTGTCAAGCTGGAAGGGACCTCGGGGGCCATCTAGCCCAACCCCCAGCAATGCAGGAATCTCAATAAAGAGGCCATGGCAGGTGGCCGTCCATGGCAGCCAAGTGAGAAAGGGGGTGTCCCTGTTAGAATTCCTGTTCCATGATTGCAGTCATGGGATTGTTGTCTATCACATGACGGTATGTGTTTTGACTCCACAAAGCAGGAAGTGATGGAGACAGGATGTTTGTGTTACTGTGTTCCATGAAGTGGGACTATTGTCCTTTGTTTTTTTCCCTTTGCTGCCTGATGCTAGAGAGAGGGGGGGAGCCATGTTGCAGTGCTCCGTGTGTGTTTATATGTAAATAAAGTAGATTAGCCAATATGCTGAGTTGCTGAGGTCTGTTGCGCAAAGCTGTGCAAACTCTGTGGATCCCTAAGTGTGCCGGTGTCTGTTGGCATCGGTCGCTGTGATGTTCAGGCTGAAGAAAGCTTTTGAAGCTCCCGAACGAAAAACCAGGAGGGGGACCTCTCCCTCAACTGGGAGTGGCATTTCATGGAGTCATAGAATTGCAGAGTTGGAAAAGACACCCCAAAGGTTATCTAGCCCAACCCCCTGCAATGCTGGAATCTCACCCCAAGCATCCCTGACCTATGACTATCCATCCCCTGCTTAAAAACCTCCAAGGAAGGAGAGTCCACAACCTCCAGAGGGAGTCTGTTCCACTGTCGAACAGCTCTTACTCTCAGAAAGCTCTTCCCCATGTTGAGTTGGAGTCTCCTTTCTCATAACTTGAAGCCACTGGTTCGAGTCCTACCATCCAGAGTAGGAGAAAGCAAGCTTGCTCCTTCTTCCATATGAAAGCCCTTCAGATATTTGAAGGCAGCTCTCATATTTCCTCTCAGTCTCCTCTTTTCCAGTCTAAACATCCAGCTCCTTCAACCGTTCCTCATAAGGCTTAGTTTCCAGACCCTTGATCATCTTGGTCACCCTCCTCTGCACGCCTTCCAGCTTGTCAACATCCTTCCTAAATTGTGAGACCAGAACTGGACTCAGGACTCCAGGTGTGGTGTGAGCAAGGCAGAATAGAGCAGGACTATGACTTTCCTTGACCTGGACACTAGACTTCTGTCCGTGCAGCATCTGAGTAACCTTCCAGAACACACAGGGTGGCTGAGAGTCCTCAGGTCCTGCTCTGCCTGGGCTCATTGCACCTCAAGCCACTCTCAGAGTGCCTGAATGGATGCAAAGGACTTTCATCATCTTCTGTGCCTGGGGCAGCCGAGCCCAGTTACGTAATGCAGAGAAGCTGCGTGATGGATGGGCCTGGAGGCTGAGCCCTCCTTTTGGCTTCCTCCTGGGGTGACTCCTCTGAACCTTTTCTACATTTTGAGGCCCCAGACCGTCCTCTCCTTCCCCCCCTCCCCTCCAACTCTCTCCCTTCCTTTTAATTTATCCGGCTCTGCAAACAGCAGAGGCAGGAGCAGCAGTGAAGTTACTGTGCAGTTGTGGGAGCCCAAAGGCGGAGTGGTTGCCATGGTGATGAGTAGCCCCTCTACAGAGAGAGAGAGAGAGAGAGAGAGAGAGAGAGAGAGGAGGAGAGGAGCTGGGAAGAGAAAAGGCTTCTGGTGGTTGGTTTTGCTGTGAGCATAGAATCATAGAATTGAAGAATTGTAGAGTTCGAAGAGGGCATCAAGGGGCATCTAGTCCAACCCCCTCCAATGCAAGAATATGCAGTGGTCCCTTAAGGGGATCAAACCTGCGACCCTGGCATTATCAGCCCCATACTTTAACCAACCGAGTTATCCAGTGTCAGATACAACCTACACGGTACCTAACTAAAATATAAAATTGTCGAGAATGTCATGACACGGGAGGTGGTGTGGTCACGAACTAGTGGTACTACAAATTTACTGGGTGGCTGAGTAAGCTTTTTGCACCCTCCATCCCTGATCACCTCCAACCCCAAAAAGCATTTCCAGCAGCTGCTTGTGGACAACAGACAGCAGTATAGAGGCTCATGGAAGGAAGAAGGTGGTCCACTGAGGTGGGATGCTATGGAGCACCTGGAGGCAAGCAGAGAAGGAGGAGGAGGAGGAGGAAGAGGGTGATCAGCCTCCTCCATCTTTGCTTTCCACCCGGTCCTCTCCTCCCTTGGCTTTCCATATTAAAAGAATTAAATCAGTGGCAAGCAGGTCCCTCTGTGGGAGATGGCAGAGCAGGAAGCCAGCCAGACCCAGCCAGACCCTGCTGTCAGGCATTGCACAATGGGCTGCAGTTATATACAGAAGCAGGTTTGTCTTCTCCTGCTCTGGAGGGTAGGACCCAAACCAATGGCTTCGAGCTACAAGAAAGGAGATTCCTGCTAAACATCAGGAAGAGCTTTCTGAAAGGAAGAGTTGCTCCACAGCGGAAGGGATTCCCTCAGGAGGTGATGGACTCTCCTTCTTTGGAGATTTTGAAGCAGAGGTCGGATGGCCACCTGTCATGGTTGCTTTAGTTGAGATTCCTGCATTGCAGGGGGCTGGACTAGATGACCCTCAGGGTCCCCTCCAACTCTACAACTCTATGATTCCATCAGCAGAACCACACACACATCTCTTAAGGCGGAGTTTGGCAAACAACAGGAGAGTTGCTCCTTCAAGTGCCTGGTCCCCAAGCTGCATAAGAAGTCCCTGAAACTGGACCCAAGATAGCAAATTGGCAGCCAATGCAGTTCTTGGAGGAAGGGGCGCAACATGGTCCCACCTGACTCCACCACCTGAGATCTGGGTGGCTGCACTTGGCACCAGCTGGGCCATCTTCAAGGGCAGTCTCACATGCAGCACATTGCAGTAGCCTACACAGGAGTTTCCTGGAGCCACTGCTGCAAGGCTATCCCAGTGCAGAAAAGGCTGGTGAGCAGGCCATGGCTGGAGATAGGTGCTCCTCACACACTGCTGCACACCACCCCAATCTCTGAGCAGTTCTGAGGGGATCCAGGGTCCGTGTTTCCTTTGGGCAAGAGAAAAGACTGTGCTGTCTCTGCAAAATGTATTTATTGCTTCGCCCTCTAAGGTGTACTCTTGCCTTGTCTCCTAAGACAGACGGAAGCCGACAACAATTTTGCTGCATGTTTTGTGATGTTAAATCTCTGCAGGGGCTCTCTTGCCAAAGAGAACTTGCCCCAAACCTGGAACTAGGTGTCCAGGGGTTTCTCCTTTTATACTTTAACAAAAAAAAAAAAAAAAAATTCTGAAGAACAACAGGTTGCAGGACTGAAAGTGCAGAGGAGGGAAGCATCCCTGTGGCTTTCATTAAGCGGAAACCATTTGATCTGGAATGGATGGAGGAGGAGAAAAGCAGAGCCCCCCAGCAGAGCAGCTTCACTGAGTCACTGCGTCCGAAGACTCACGGATAATAGTTCTGGGGAGGCATTTCTGGGTCAGGCCAAGCCAGCCTCTCACGGCAACGTGGATCTTCCTGCGCGGCCAATGTCCGTCTTCCCTCTCCTTGCCATTCAGTTGCTCTTTAGGAAATTGTGGCTCTCCTGTCCTTATGCAGATGTGGACAGACACCTGCCATCCCATCTTGATATAACGGCAATGATGATGATAATAATACTCTGTAAGATTTACTAGGCCCCATATTGACAGCTGCACGAATTATTCTAGCCAGGAAGGGGCAAGCAGGATATAAAATGGAAGAATGGTATAAAGAGGTGTGGGATATTTCTATTAATGATAAATTTACATGTTCCATTAGGGTAAGACAGGGAATATGCAGGAGAATTGATTTTGAGGAGATATGGAGGGTGTTTGTAGAATTTGTACTGTTAAAACGGAAAGGGATCAAACCATCGCAAGACGTGTTGAAATTTGTTTTTTTTTTTTTTAATATAACTTTTATTGGATTTTCAAATTTTAATACAAAGCAAAAAAGAAAGAAGAAAGAAAGGAAAAAAAAAAAGAAAGAAGAGAAGAAAAAGAAAAAAGAAAGGAAAAAAAAAAGAGAGAGAAATAATCACAAATAGATTCTTTCATAACCCTCTTTCATTGACTTCCCCCCACCCCTGCCCATGCATCCCAATTTTCACACTTAATTCAGCAAGTTCTTGTTTCATTCCTTAAACCTCTTCTTATTATATTTAAACTTAATTCCCTTTATTAGGCCCAACTTATTTATCCCATTTTCTTATATTCCTTAAATTCTTTTTCTAAGATCGATCGAGGTTCTTTTACCATAAATTTCCCCATTTTCATGTTAAAATATAAGTCAAAATTATAAAACTCGAAAGTCATAAACTAGTTTTAAAACTTTCTATTTTCCCCCTCCCTCCTTGTCCGGATATCTGTCCCTTCCTAGATATCTGCCCTCTTATAAGACTCCTAGCCCGGATTCCTCACATCTGAGGCCTCTAACACCATTTGAGTCTCTCTCTGCCTGTTTTGTTGATAATCCTTCTTATTGATCTTCCAGTCTCGAGGGATGTCCAATACAGTCTCTTCACCTTCTCTCCAGTCAAACCTAGTTGGAAGGACTTGCTGCAGGGGTTCTGCCGAATATTCCCTTAAATCACGTTCACCAATGCCAGAAAAGAGGAGGAAGTCCCAGTTATATTTCTTCATTATTTCAGCTTCCCATCTGTAGTGTCCAAAATCTTCCTCCTTTACTTTTCTCTTTTCAAAATCCATAATCCAATAAACTTCTCTGTCCCCTTGCTGCATGAAGTCCTGTTCCTGTACTTTTTGCCCTCCAGACTCCTTGTCCTCCAACTTCAAAGAAACTTTTTCCAGTTCAGCTGCAGAATCTTTCAAGGTCAAATCCTCAGTTCCGTCAGTAGAGTTGCTTGTTTTTGAAATCAAAACCGTGAGCTGTTTGTCCATAACTATGTTGAAATTTGGTGAGGTTGGGTAATTACAATGAAGTGGTCTCGGTGGTGGAGGTGCACATGTTAATTCTTATTTATTTATGATTATTACTTTGTCAAAATAAATAAAGGAAAAGGGGGAAGAAACAGAATTACTAGACCCCACATTACAACCATTTCACACCCAGACCTCAAAGCTGCACCACCTTTCAAAACTGGTAACATTTTGGTTTTAAAAAGTCACTGCCAGTGACACGACAGCATCAAATCTAATGTTTCACCCATGATTTCTTAAGGCAACAGCGTGAAGTATTTGGCTGCCAGGCAATGTGCTTTACTCAAGATTCCTGCACTGCAGAGGATTGGACTAGATGACTCTTAGGAGTCCCTCTACAATTCTACAATTCTATGAAATCCCAATATTTAAGGAGAAGTTGCCTCTCAGAGCACCTGCTTTGCATGCAGTTTGATCCCTGCTATATCCAGGTAAAGCTGGAGGGGGAGGGGAACCCTGCCTGAAACCATGAAGAGCCACGGCTGCCAGTCAGTGCAGACAATACCAAGCTAGATGGACCAGTGGTCTGGCTTGGTTTACGGGAGCTTCCAATGTTTACACCCTGACTTTCTACAGGTGCCAAAACACCTGCAGCTGCTTCTTAAAAGGGAGAGCATACAAATGTGCATTTCTTGCAGACCAGTTTGAGTGGGCAAGAACCTGAGACTCTCCTTTCTGTGGGAATGTTCAGGGATGCAGGAGAGGATATATTATCTGATTATAGCCTTTCCAACTTGTGTTAACAAGTTCACAATTTTAGCAGAGTAACATTCCCCTTTTTAAACTCGCAGCGGATGCGTTTGCTCAGGCTCACTGAAGCCTCTATAATAACTGTTCTGGTATTTTCCCCGTATTCCCTCATAAAAGATAAGGCACGACACAGTCTTCTAGAAAAGTATAAAAAGAGTTTACTCACACATCATTCTGTTCACAATAGAATCCCAGAAGGCAAGACTTAGCTTAGAAAAGTAACACACACCTGAAAACTATTCCATAAGAAGACAGTCCCTTTGTCCTCTGAGAGCATCTTTGGCTAAGCAGATGTTGCTTCTTCAATGCATGTAGTCAAAAAGAGAGAGATGGCTGCCCTGCCCTGTGCTTTTGTCATTACCTGCACAGGTGAGGCCACGCCCACCTCTAGTCACATGCAGAGGAAGTCTGTCCCAGCCCAGAGGGAAACAGGAAGTTTCCCTGCTGGCTGGACAAACATTCCTCCCCAGGTGTAAACATGTTCACTCTAGGAATGTTGTACTTGACTGCTCTTGTGTTTCACACCCCACACTTTCCCCAAAAATGCTTCCAAGCAGAGCAGTGGTGGAGCAGTTCCTTGAAACGCTGGTCCTTTTGTTGTCCATGGTCCTGCCCCTCCCTTGTTTTTTCTCCTGCCAAGGTCTCTGTGCCTGCTGACCCAAGCTCAGTCCAGGCCACCATTAGGTTTGCTCCTACGGGTTTTGTTTGTTTTGGTTCAGTATAAAAATAGTTGAAGATCAGTTCTCAAGAAATGAAGGCTGCATATTCCAGGCAAGTTGATGCTGATTCTGGAAAAGGAGAACAAAGTGAAGGATTGTGTTGATGAGGAAGGGGGCATCTGGAAGAGTCACTTGTGGCCTGATGTTGTGCCATTCCTGCTTCCTTCTGGCCTCCTCAGAAGGAACCATGCCAGGTGGACAAGGAATGTCCTCTGGGCAGTCCTGCATTGTTTGTTTGACTAAAAAGCACCCTACAGAGCAGGGTCCCAGCTGGATCTGATGGTACTAATCAACTGGTTTTTCCAAAAAGGGTGCAACACAACCTGGACATCTGTTCCTCTTCTGTTAAGTATAATGGTTTAATTCACACAGAAATGAAAAGTGTGCATGTATTAATGGAGATTTAAAACGGAAAACGGTTAAATGTGTGTTGCTGAAGGGTTGCTAACACTGGGGTTTTTCACAAGAATTTTTCTAAAGGACTCTGAGCTGTAACTAGTTTATGCTTACCTGTTGATTGTTTCTTTCCTATGTACTGAGAGTGAACCTTTGATCATGTGATGAAGGTCTTGAGTTGCAAATTTGCCACCTTGGAAGGGTAGTGGCCACAAGTCTTTCTCTGAATGCGAAGAAAGAACTCTGCTTTTAGGTCTGATTGGATTATATTGTATTTTGTAAGATGCTGAGCCGGTGCTGGACAGCACAAGATATTGTATAGGTATTTTTCTGTTTGGAAGAAAGTTCTGCCAGTAAAAGTTTAAATAATATTTTCATGGGTCTTCATTTCCAAAGGAAATGTGCCCAGTTGCTTCAGACTGCACAATATTTAATACCTGCAACATCCTTTCTCCCCAGACCCAGAACATGGTGCTGGTTTCGTGATCAGAAAAACAAACTCCACATTCCCAGCTTAGGAAAAAGTTGAGGCTCCATTAGCCTGACCAGGAGAGCTGTTCTGCAAGACACACACACACACACACACACACACAGAGAGAGAGAGAGAGAGAGAGAGAGAGAGAGAGAGAGAGAGAGAGCTTCTTTGCTCCTCTTTATCCCCCGCAGAGCAGGACTGAGCAAACATTTGTGGCTTAGAAGAAGGCATCTCCTGGGCCTTCGTAACACACTCCACTCTTGCCGTATTAAACTTTTAGGAAGCAGAGATTGCACCAGCCTGCCGCAGGCCTCCCTTGGCCAGATCTCACTGAGGATAACGGCTTCTGGCAACTGCTTTCTCTTGGCTGTCTCTTCAATATTATGGCCTGGCTCTCACGTTACATCCCCCATATGAATCCGCCCTCGGTTTCTGAGTAGCGAGATATTAAAGGGCAGCCCCCGGGGAAGACAGGAGCTGACAGTGGGTTGCTTGTGGAGGGAGCTCTGAGCTGACTTGGTTGCTGTGTGTAGCGGATCAGATTTAAGAGAATCTGATGCTGGCCAGGTCAAGTGCGGCTGACAGCTTACATGGCAAAGATAGGGCCCAGCCTATCTAAAAGTAGGAGGCATTTTCTGACATGGTGGGATCTGTGGGATAATCAGCATCCTATAACCAACATGCTTAATTTTGATTAATGCATGAAGGGGTTGATACCATAGAGTAAGCTGCCCTGCTAGTCTACAGGTGAACTTCAGCAAGCGAAGAGGTTCTGAGCTGGCTGCTGCAGCTCGGGCTGCATGGCTCTTACAAGCCTCTTTTGAGTTGCTAACCAATAATTTGGGAACTTTCACCACAGGTCAACTGAGCCAAGTTTTTCTTCCCGTGCAGCTTTTCTGACTGTATGGGAAAGCACAGGAATCTGACCTTTGAAGAGTTTGTAAGTAAACCATTTTAAACTTTCCAAACATGGTGGTCTTTTTCTATGTCAAAGGAAGAGGGGAACTTTGGAAGGAACTTGGAAGGGCATATTTTAAATGTCTAACAGCCACACTTTACTTTGCTGTGTGTTTTGTGATTTTAAAGCTCTGCTGGGGTTCTCTCGCCCAAGAGTACTAGCCTCTAACTTGGATCTTGGCATCCCAGGAATTCTCCTTTTTATACCTATTTTTTCCTTGAACCAACAGAATTGAGACATCCCCAACCACTGCAACTGAAAGACCTGACCTCAACAAAATTCTCCCTTCCTGTGCTTTCTAGCTACTGATATTCAGAACCATTTCTGCCTCCAACTATGGCAGGACTTAAGATGTGGTCTAAGATTCCATTATGCATTTATGATGGAGGCAGGCTGCCTAACCCTTCTGTCTCATGAGACAATGGAGGAGAGCACCTTTGGGGGTGAGGTCAAGCTGTTGGGAGGAAGCAGCACCTGCTGTGGCTGCAGAGACTGATGCGGGAGAGACATGTTTTGTTGCAGCTGGGGCAGACGAAGGTGTCTGGTTGTGCTGCTGCAGATGCACCAGAGGGTTTCTCCTCCCAGCGGTCATTCCTTCTCTGCTCACTGCTATGGATGCACGGCCTGACTGTCTGACTCCAGGCACTGGGGTCATCTGCAAGGGATTCCCGCACGGCAGAGTTGATGTTGCCAACCTTCATTTTATGTTTGCAGACATCTTTGTGAGGCAGAGTTGGTCTGCCAATTGGTCTGGTGCCAGAAGCCAGCTCCCTGTGGAGTACATCCTTTGGTGCCTAATGTGGCATGTGAAACACAAGAGCAGTCAAGTACAACATTCCTAGAGTGAACACGTTTACACATGGGGAGGAATGTTTGTCCAGCCAGCAGGTAAACTTCCTGTTTCCTTCTGGGCTGGGATAGACTTCCTCTGCATGTGACTAGAGGTGGGTGTGGCCTCACCTGTGCAGGTAACAACAAAAGCACAGGGCAGGGCAGCCATCTCTCTCTCTTTTGACTACATGCATCGAAGAAGCAACATTTGCTTAGCCAAAGATGCTCTAAGAGAGGACAAAGGGACTGTCTTCTTATGAGAGAGTTTTCAGGTGTGTGTTACTTTTCTAAGCTAAGTCTGCCTTCTGGGATCCGATTATGAACAGAATGTGAGTGAGTAAACTCTTTTTATACTTTTCTAGAAGACTGTGTCGTGTCTTATCTTTTATGAGGGAATAAGGGGAAAATACCAGAACAGTTATTATAGAGGCTTTAGCGAGCCTGAGCAAACGCATCCGCTGTGAGTTTAAAAAGAGGAATGTTACTCTGCTAAATTGTGGAACTTGTTTACACAAGTTGGAAAGGCTATAATCAAACAATATATCGTCTCCTGCATCCCTGAACATCCCCACACCTAACACCAAACAAGCATTTATATCCTCATTGTTGCCATCTTACTTTAGACACATGGGAAGATTGGAAACCGCCTTACACTTAGTCAAGCCGTTGGACCCAGCTAGGCAGCTGTCACTCTCCAGAGTCTGAGTGCAGAAGACATTCTCAACCCCACCTGGAGATGCCAGGATTGAACCTGGGATCTTCTGCATGTGAAACACGTGCTTCTACACTAGGGCTTTCCTACGTCCCGGACACATCTGGGAATCGGGCTGCAAAGCAGCATCCGGGTGGATTTTTGCTGAATCTGCAAAATGTCCAGGAAGACCCAGACATATGGCAGCCCTAGTGTGGAAGCAAAAATCCTTCGTCGGGATTTTCACTTTGGGGTATATGGCAACCTTATTCTACACTCACCTGCAGCCCTTTGCATCTCTCTCTGTTGTCTGCTGCTGCTGCTGGGGGCTGGGGGCACAGAACTACACAGGAGTCAGGGGGGGGAAGCCTTGTGATAGGTTCCTGTCCCATAGGATCAAGGAGAAGTCTGACAGGAACCTGTGTGACAGACTGCCGGGCCCAATTAGCCGGGAGCTGGTTCTGCGGCTGGAAGATGGGGAGTGCGAGGCTCGGCCGCGGAGGATTGTGCCTGCGCTTAATTGGGCTCCTGCATCCTCCCCGTGCTCCTTCTTAACTCAGTGATTTGATCTCTCTTAATGGCTGCGTGGAAGGGAAGGAGAAGCGCATGGCTCCAGTGGGCGGGAACGGCAGAGCGACCGAGCTCCAAAGCATCGCCTCTGCAGGGCTGATTCTGCAGAGTTGCTTTTTCTCCCCAGTTGGGCCTGTGCTTCGCTCTTCAATTCCAAAATGCAGAGCAAAGAGGGCCTCTTCCAGATGAGCACAAGACTGCTAATAGGTGGCACAGGGATGCGGGTGATGCTGTGGTCTAAACCACTGAGCCTCTTGGGCTTGCTGATCGGGAGGGCAGTGGTTCAAATCCCCACAACGGGGTGAGCTCCCCTTGCTCTGTCCCAGCTCCTACCAACCTAGCAGTTTGAAAGCACACCAGTGCAAGTAGATAAATAGGTACCGCTGTGGCGGGAAGGTAAATGGCGTTTCCATGCGCTCTGGTTTCCGCCACGGTGTTCTGTTGCACCAGAAGTGGTTTAGTCCTGCTGGCCACATAACCCAGAAAGCTGTCTGTGGACAAACGCCGGCTCCCTTGGCCTGAAAAGCTTTGATTCAGAACCATTTCTGCCTCCAACTATGGCAGGACTTAAGGACTTTTAGGTAAAGGCAAAGGACCCCATCCAGGGGTCCTTTGCCTTTACCTAAAAGATGGCAGGTGATGCAAGGCAAGGCACTGCTGTCCCGTGGGTCTCCCTGTCTCAGAATCACAAGGGGTTCAAGAGGGGCTCCTCCTGGCGGTGCCATCAGCCAGGGAACTCAGCAGAATGAGATGGAGGGTCCCCAAAGAGAGCAGGCAGAGTTGACCATGGCTAGACGTGGAATCACAGAGAGGAAAGGGATATTGACAAGCTGGAAGGTGTGCAGAAGAGGGGGACTAAGATGATCAAGGGTCTGGAAATGAAGCCTTGTGAGGAGCTGGGTATGTTTAGCCTGGAAAAGAGGAGACCGAGAGGAGATACGAGAGCCATCTTCAGATATCTAAAGTCACATACTTGATTGTGCATACTCTTGACTACTCTTAGCCAAAGTGTGGGCATTTTGACTAATGTCCAGCCTAGCTTCCATTGCAGAGGCATCCCCGCTGAAATGTGTCTGCTGTTCACAACTATTCATTTGTATTTGTTGATATTTTTCCCCCGTCTGTATCCTACTTTTCCATGTCTTGCAAAACACCAGAGGATTTTAAAAAATAGCAAAAATAGCACATGGATTAAGGAAACATTGGCAAAAGCAGCAGGTAAAACCCTCTAAACTGAAAGCACCAGAAATAATAATGTTGTTTTGTACAACTCATTCTCCAGGTGGTGAGAGACTCTGGGGCACCTGTTCAGTTTCCTTGGACTGCAGGTCAGCGGAGTCTGTGGTGTCTGTAGGCTATATGGTTTCATTGACAAATATATATACAACCTGAGCATAGGGACCTGGGTAGAGGGACTCACAGCATTAACACCCCAGCTGAACTTGCTTCCCCACTAGGGTTCCTGAAGAAGCCCCACAAATTCACAGCTCTGGATTCATTCCACAGAAAAGTCTCTTCTTTCTGACCAGCTCCCAGCCTGGCCAAAAACTCCCATGCCAGAATTTGCCCCTTTAGCCTCTTGATCTCCTTCATGGATCATGTGACATCCATGTGAGGTGGGAAAAGGCTGTGCCCCTCTTCTCTGGAGAGCAGCATCACTCAGTTGTCACTATGGCAACATGGCTCGCTCTCTAAGATGCTGATGAGAGCACTTTACCGCCCAGCTCAGGCCATTATCTTACAAAGATTAAAAATTCCTTCCAGTAGCACCTTAGAGACCAACTAAGTTTGTTATTGGTATGAGCTTTCGTGTGCATGTGAAGTGTGCATGCACACAAAAGCTCATACTCTAATCATTCGCTTTACCAGATAAAACTGCGGTGCTCGAGCGCCAGCTATCCTGAGGGAAACTTCGGAGGGAACCAGCTACTAGATGGTTCGATTAGTCTTTCGCCCCTATACCCGGGTCGGACGACCGATTTGCACGTCAGGACCGCTACGGACCTCGCAATCCGCAATCCGGAGAATGGCCGAAGTTTCCGACGGAGTTTGATGGAATTTATTGCTCTGTAAATAAAGCTACTAGAGATAAGAACGGACTGTCTCTGGACTTGATTTATCCCTATTCTCACACGGAAGCAGGACCGTTGCTGCTACTCTGCTATCTTGCCAGGTCATTTTTCCCCAGCAGAGTTCTCACAGGGAGGAGTGACTGGACGGCAATTTATTTTCACCCGAAGACATACTAATAACAAACTTAGATACAGGCTACCTACCTGTATCTTACAAAGAGACTGGTTTGGCCAGTTCAACAGATTCTCCCTCAATGAATTGAAATTCATCTTGTTAGCTTGTGCCTAGTTCTCCAATCTGTTAAGGTCATTTTGAATTCTGATTCTGTTTTCTGCGACATTAGCTACCCATCCCAGTTTGGTGTCACCTACAAATTGGATGAGCATCCCCTCAATTCCTTCATCCAAGTCATTTATTAAGATGCTGAACAACAATGGGCCCAGGACAGAACCCTGCGGCACCCAAATTCTCACTTTTTTCCAGGATGACAAAGAACGCCAAACGTGTTGTCCTTGTTTGACACATTCCGTGTGCTACTTTTCTGCTCTTTCTACATATGATTTGATGTCATTTCCCTTATTTTATTTTATTTTATTATTTTACACACAGTTATCCAAGATTAGGGACGCGGGTGGCGCAGGGACACGGGTGGCGCTGTGGGTAAAAGCATCAGCGCCTAGGGCTTGCCGATTGAAAGGTCGGCGGTTCGAATCCCCGTGGCGGGGTGCGCTCCCGCTGCTCAGTCCCAGTGCCTGCCAACCTAGCAGTTCGAAAGCACCCCCGGGTGCAAGTAGATAAATAGGGACCGCTTACTAGCGGGAAGGTAAATGGCGTTTCCGTGTGCGGCTCTGGCTCGCCAGATGCAGCTTGTCACGCTGGCCACGTGACCCGGAAGTGTCTCCGGACAGCGCTGGCCCCCAGCCTCTTGAGTGAGATGGGCGCACAACCCCAGAGTCTGTCAAGACTGGCCCGTATGGGCAGGGGTACCTTTACCTTATCCAAGATTAGCCTTTTGTCATGGGTTACTATTCTTACGCCCTGGTAATGGCCAGTGAGCTTTGTCCAACACGACAGGGACTCAACATTCCAGCGGGAAGAGGGGTGACGTTGGCAGAGAGCTCGGATATCAATGCCAAGCAGTGCTTTTTCCCCCGGGGGTTCTCAAGGCTACGGGTGTGTCCTGGCACCTTTTTCCCCTGGAAGTAAAGCACTTGGTGCCCGGCAGCCTGCTTTGGGTGCCAACCGGGCAGTGAAGCCTCTGCCATGGCTGACGACCCAACGCAGCCTGAGCGGCGTCAATTTGCATGATCTTTAAATCCTAGAATATGAATGAACGGGACACAAATGCCCAAAGGGAGTTGGCTAAAGCAATTTATGCACTTAGTAGCATTAACAAATACGCTTTGAGGAATTCACAAGGAAATTCGCTTCCCAGGTGAGAAGTGTCTTTGAGTGCTACGTTCTCTCTCTCTCTCTCTCTCTCTCTCTCTCTCTCTCTCTCCCCTGTCTTTGCTAGGCATTACTTACACCCCAGTGAGGAACTTGCTTTGGGAACATTCAGCGGCAGAAGCGCCCTTTCTGATTGCCAGCTTGCCCACGGGCTTTAAGCTTCAGGGCCAGGAAACTGGAGGGCGGAGGGGTGCGGTGTCTCTGCGTGTGAGGGGAAGGGGGCCAGAAGTATAAGGGGCAGCTGAGGGCATCCTGGAACGGGGAGGTGCATTTGCAAATAGGGCAAACGGCTAAATGCATTCACAACGTGAAACTAAAAGCTGCTTAAAGTTTTGCTGTTAAATCGTTTTGGTAGCCGCAACAAACAGTGCCTGGCGCTTGTCAGCCAGCCCGGAGCCATTGCCCTTGCTGAGCAGAGCGCTGAACGGCAGGAGCAGGTTGATCCCTTACTTCCTGAGAGAGGGGGCAGGATCCTGCTTTCCCTTTGTACTCCCATAGGCAAGGAAAACAGCCCAAGAGATCTGCCTTTTGCGTGAGGGAACTGCGTAAGTTCAGCCTGGATAAGAGGTGGGCATTCCTGTTTAGTGGGCAATGTCTACTTTCATTCTCAAAGAGCCTCTAAGGATGCAATCGAGATCAAATCTTGCCAAACCAGTGTGGGTGTGCGGGATCAATGAGAAAATTTAAATTAGCAGGATGGGCTAGCCACTCTCCTTAATTTAGACCAGTTCCAAAAAGGGAAAAAGGGAAAGAAATGTATTTATACCATGTTTAAGAACATTAATGGATATGCAGATTTGTGGGATTAAGAAAAGGTTTAAAGAATAACAAAGAGAAAGCAAACCACCCTACAGAGGATAAACCAAATCTATATGCAGATGGTGCGTTCTGGATTCGGATACTCCTGTAGTGGCGGCGACAGAAGAACTTCAACCTTGCATCAAAGTCCCCGGGTGTCGAAGGAGCTCGACTGAACTGCGTCTCTGGGGAATTACTGCCTCAGCACACGATGAAAGAAAACTCCTAGATGAAGCTCGGCCTGAAGCAGAGCGCACAATATCTATCAATTTACAATGTCAAATCCCCGTTCTACAATACCCGTAGAGCAGCAGTTTATACAACGAAGGAGCAATTATATACTTGGTCAACAATGCGTGGGATCCTGGACAGGACATGCAGGGACGAAGGAAGGGCTGAGAAGTCAGAATGAAGGTGAAAAGGGCAGCGAAAGCAGGTGGGAGAAGGAGGAGAGATGGTGAGCAAGAACAGCCATGGCGGTGTAGTGGTTAGAGTGCTAGACTTGGACCCAAAGGGATCTGGATTCAAATCCCGCTCTCAGCTGCGATGCTGACAGGGGTGACCTGGAGGCAGCCACTGCCCTTATCTACCTCAGATACTTGTTGTGAGGCCTTGTTGGTGTGGACAGGACCTTTCAGTGGTGGTTCTCCACTCGTGGAATGCCCTCCCCAGGGTGGTGTGTCTGTCTCCCTCACTGCTGACTTTTAATAGGGCTTTGAAAGCATCCCCGCTTGGCCAGGCACTTGTTGGCTGAAGGAGACTGTTCCTGGCAGCCCTGACATAAATACAGTGGTACCTTGGTTCCCAAACGCTGAAAACCCAAAAGTGAGTGTTCCAGTTTTCGAACGTTTTTTGGAAAGCGGACTTCCGATGTGGGTGTCAGCGATTGTTTCCAGGGCGCCTGCACCAATCAGAAGCTGCAACTTGGTTTTCGAACATTTCAGAAATCAAATGGACTTCTGGAACGGATTAAGTTTGGTGCTTTTGTTTTTGCTATTTATTTTGAGTTTTTGTTTTTGAGGCTTTTTCAGTTCATTTGTTTTTGTGACTGTGTGTAACCCAGTTCAACTACTGACTGACTGATTGATTGATTGATTGATTGTGTGACTGTGGAAATGGACAACCCCCCCCCCATCCAAACAAGGCTATCATCAGTGCAGGTAAGAAAAAAAGTTAATTTTAATTTTTATCATCTACAATACTGTCTTATTTATTTTATAGTACAGTACATTGATTATTGCTTTCATTTTATGGATCAATGATCTCATTAGATAGTAAAATTCAGTGCTTTTTTCTAAAGAAAATGTTTAGGGGTACTCTCATCTTCCTACTCATGTTGAAATACTGCCCCTCAATGAAGTCAAACTTAGATTCACAAAATGTTTAGGGGTATGCGTACCCCTGCATCACCCCAGAAACAAGCATTGGTGAAATTCATGTTAAATTACTGTTTTAGGTGTTGTTTTTAAAAGCCTAGAATGGATTAATCCATTTTGCATTACTTTCTATGGGAGAGCGTGCCTTGGTTTTGGAACGCCTTGGTTTTGGAACAGACTTCTGGAACAGATTAAGTTTGAGAACTAAGGTACCACTGTAGTAGCAAATGTTTCAAGCTGCTTTTAAGAAATGTTTTGAATTATATTGTTTTAATGATTTGCTCGCTGCCCCGGGCAGCAATGACGATAACACTATCAAAAAGGATGCCATTTTGATCCTTTCATCTCCCCACTCCTTGCTTAAGGGGCGACTTCATTCTGCGATCTCCCCGCCCCCCAGCCAAAGCCCTTTTTCCACTGCTGCTGGAAAAGAGGTTAGCATTCAGCAGGGAGGATGGCGTGAGGAATGAATGTGGCATCTCATCCGGGAGCCACAAACCCACCTGGATCTAGGTCAGAAAGATCCTTATTAATTGCCTCTTTCGTGCAGCTGCCAGCAGCCATCCAGGGCGGCTTATTAGGGAGATGGATGGCTCCGACAATCCGACATGCCGTCAGAGTCATTCCCAAGAGGAAGCCAGGAAACCCTGTCTCCTTTTCTCCTTCCTATGAAAAATCCGAAGTAGTGACTCAGATGCAACCAGGAAGGTGAGGGCCAGTGCTTAAGTGGTTTCCTAAACTCTCAGGTAGTGTCAGGAAGGCTGGACCATAGCTGTCAACGTTTCCCTTTTTTAAAGGGAAATTCCCTTATTCCAAATAGGATTCCTCGCAAGAAAAGGGAAAAGTTGACAGCTATGGGCTGGACACCAGAGCAGGATCTCAACCAGACCTGGTCACCCCTGGGACAGAT
Organism: Podarcis muralis; assembly: GCF_964188315.1. NCBI lineage: Eukaryota > Metazoa > Chordata > Lepidosauria > Squamata > Lacertidae > Podarcis > Podarcis muralis. Next base: position 2,370,004 of record NC_135666.1, on the reverse strand, counting down.
CTTTTTCTCTTTCTGTTGAAACCCATTTTTATTGGTTTTACAAATACAAAATACAGATAAACAAAAAGTAAGAAAAGCATGTCTATGTAAAGAGATTCTCTGAATCTGAGAAATTCCCCCCATCGCCTCCATGGAACCTCATTTTAATCATCTACAACTGCATATTCATCCATACTCCAATTTTTATATCAAACCACAATATCCATAGTATTTTTTACACTACAAGTGAGTCAAAATCCTGCTCTTGTTTCCATCTGCTTACAGTGGGCTCCTATGTAGTTTATACATTTCCCCCATTCTTTTGTAAAGTTTCTATCCTCTTGGTTCCTGAGTTTCCCAGTCAGCTTTGCCAGAACGGCATAGTCCATCAGCTTGGTTTGCCATTCTTCTCTGGTCAGGACTTTCCATCTCTGGCTAGGAGCATTCGGGGCACAGTTGTTCCATACATAAAGAGTCTTTTCTCCTTTGGTATGTCGGTACCTGTAATTTCTAATAAAAAGGCTTCTGGTTTCTTGTTGTTGTTGTTGTCTTCCAAAAACCCCAGGGAAAGCTCCTGACGTGGCCCCTCTGCACCTCCCTTCCCCAGCCTCCCAGTTGGGGTCTGGAGTGGGGTCTGTGTGGCTGCAATAAGGAGACTGAGCACCATCTGGCTGGGCAGGTCACCAGCAGCCCCCTCCCTTCACTGGGGGGGCGGGCGAGGAAGCAGCACAGTTTTATTTTGGGGAGAGAGCGTGAGTCGGGGGGTGCAGAGATTGTGTGAATGAACTTAATGCTTAGCTTATATTTTTAGTTGCTATTTCGTTAATGTTTCTAATATCGTTTTATAGATTCTAAGAAAGGGACGCGGGTGGCAGTGTGGGTTAAACCACAGAGCCTAGGGCTTGCCGATCAGAAGGTCAGCGGTTTGAATCCTTGTGATGGGGTGAGCTCTCGCTCGGTCCCTGCTCCTGCCCACCCAGCAGTTCAAAAGCACGTCAAAGTGCAAGTAGATAAATAGGTACTGCTCTGGCGGGAAGGTAAACTGCATTTCCGTGCACTGCTCTGGTTCGCCAGAAGTGGCTTAGTCCTGCTGGCCACATGACCCGGAAGCTGTATGCCATCTCCCTCGGCCAATAAAGCGAGATGAGCACCGCAACCCCAGAGCCGGACACAACTGGACCAAATGGTCAGGGGTCCTTTATCCTTATAGATTCTAAAGGCTGCATTGATTTGTTAACTTGCCATAATTGTGAGGTTTAGCTTATTTTTCGTTGCTGTTTTGTTAAGTTTTTTTAATTACTATTGCAACTGTTTCATTGATAATTTGTTAATTATTTTGTATGATGTATGCTGTATTCGCAATGCCCTATTCTGTTGTTTTTATGTTATGTTTATTTATTGGTTGTAAGCCGCTTTGAGATTCATTTGAATGAAAAGCATCATAGACATACAATAAATCAATAAATCAGATCAAAGGAGACTTCCGCCTGGCTCAGTGGGAGCCTTGAAAGAGCAGCCGAGGGTCCTCTGGGGCCTCTCCTCTCTCCTGCGCCAGCCCTGGAGGTGCAAGGCATGTTTATTATGGGAGCGCAGTTTATTATCAGTCTAAGGACTGCTCAGGCAATCAGCACAAAATGCATGTCCAGGAGAAGAGGCTGTGTGGAATCGAGGTCAGGCTAATGAAGGCATCGCGGGGGGTGGGAGAGAGCGAGCTCCGGCAAGATGCCTTTGCTCATCCGATGACTGGGACAAAGCCACCCCAATACAAACTCTCCCCAGCTAACCTGGAAGACACTCCACAACCCCATTTAAAGTAACCCAGAGAGGGGAAGGTAGGTGGGGAGGCCCCAGGCAGAGGGCCTTCTCGGTAGCGGCACCCACCCTGTGGAACGCCCTCCCACCAGATGTTAAGGAGATGAGTAATTTTATAACATTTAGGAAACATCTGAGGGCAGCCCAGTATAGGGAAGCTTTTTAGGGTTTAAGGTTTGGCTATGTTTTTATATATTCTGAAACCACCCAGATTGGCTGGGGAAACCCAGTCAGATGGGCAGGGAATGAATGAATGAATGAATGAATATCTGATTGGGGTCATAGAATCATAGGACTGTGGAGTTGGAAGGGACCCTGAGGGTCATCTAGGCCAACGCTGTGCAATGGAGTTGCCCATACAGGGATTGAACCTGCAACCTTGGCATTATTGGGGGAGTGTTCAGGGAGGCAGGAAAGGATATATTGTTTAATAATATCCTTCCTAACTTGCGCTAGCAAGTTCTATAACTTAGCAGAGTTTTAACATTCCCCTTTTAAAATACACACTGGTTAGCTTGTTGCAGGCTAGTTTTAGCCTCTCAATATAAGATTCCTGGTAATCCCCTTTACTCCCCCTTAAAAAGAACAGACACAACGCAATCTTGTGTAAAAAGTATAAAAGAAGTTTACTCACATTCAGTCAGTTCACAGATGGATCCCTGAAGGCAGACTTAGGTTACAGAAGAATATACATGTGGAACTATCCCATAAGGAGATAGTCCCTTTGTGCTCTGTTGGCTGGAATGGAGCTCAGGGCAGGAGGCTTTGTTCCTGGTCCTTTTGTCACCTGGACAGGTAAGATCACACCCATCTCTAGTCACATGCAGAGGAAGTTTGTCCCAGCCCAGGAGTTTTCTACTGGCTGGACCTTGCATGTCCACTCTAGGAATGTTGTACTTGACTGCTATGTTTTTCACATCCCACGTTTATCAGCACCATGCTCTAACCAACTGAGCTATGCAGGCAATGACCAGTGTGGAATGTCCCCCCATCTGGCTGCCTTGCGGAAGGAGATGAAGATGACTCAGTTTTGTCCAGGTTTGGGGGTTTGCATCTCCCTATATACATAAGAATGTAAAACGTTGTCACACTCTGCAGGTGGTGAGACCACACCAATGGCGGCTGCCAGCCCAGCCCAGGCCATGCCATGCACTGCTGCTCAAAAGAGGGAGAGGAGCGATACACCTCCCCCCTGCATTCAATGCACCCTCCAGGAAGTTTAATGGAGGGCTGAGGAGACCCTTTGCCCAGGGGCTTAGCAACCCCCTGGGTGGGTTAAACTCACTCACAGCAATTGGAAGCAGCTGGGGGTGGGAGAAGCTGTGGGGTTTTAGCAAGGAGAGAAAGGTGGGGGTGGAAATTGAACAGGGGCAAATCCCCCCCCCCCGGTGTAGAATGTTTTTGTGTGTGTATATCTATACCTACATATCCACACACACAAAATGCAGGGTAATAGCATATCAAACTATATTCAGTGCAAAATAAACTAATTAACAGTAAGAACTCAACGCAGCAGGGTAGCTACTGAAACTGCTGCTGACGAAGGTCTGGCTTGTTGCATTTTGTTGTTTTATTGCTTGTGGTTTAGCTGTTGTGTTCTGTTCTTATATTTTAAGCTGCATTGTAAAATAGTTGTGAAAGCTGAGAAGTGGAAGAGACTCCCTCGGGAAGTGGTGGTCTCTCCTTCCTTGGAGGCTTTTAGGCAGAGGCTGGATGGCCATCCGTCATGGATGCTTGAGTTGAGATTCCTGCATTGCAGGGGGCTGGATTGGATGACCCTTGGGGGTCCCTTTAAAGGTAAAGGGACCCCTGACCATTAGGTCCAGTCATGGCCGACTCTGGGGTTGCAGCACTCATCTCACTTTACTGGCTGAGGGAGCCGGCTTACAGCTTCCGGGTCATGTGGCCAGCATGTCTAAGCCACTTCTGGCAAACCAGAGCAGCACACGGAAACGCCATTTACCTTCCCACTGGAGTGGTACCTATTTATCTACTTGCACTTTGATGTGCTTTCAAACTGCTAGGTGGGCAGGAGCAGGGACCGAGCAACGGGAGCTCACCCCGTCACGGGGATTCGAACCGCCAACCTTCTGATCGGCAAGCCCTAGGCTCAGTGATTTAACCCACAGCGCCACCCGCATCCCTTTACAATCCTCTGATTCCATGACTCTGTGACCTGCTCACAAACAGGGACTGAGCAGAGCCTAACAGAAACCCCCTGCAAAAGTCTGCCAAGCAGGGCCCATTCCCACCTCTGGACCATCCCAGCTCCTGCCATCTGCTGGCCTGCAGAGGGACGGGCCTTTAAGCAGGGAGGCTGCCATCTGGGGGCGCACTTTGTGGTCAGCAGGCCTGGGGGGAGGAGCAAAGCCAGCCTTACTATGGGGTAGCATGGGGCAGCCACTCCAGACCACAGTTCTGCAGAGAAGTGTGTCTGCATGGTACACGAGTGTCGTGCCTCCAGCTCTGTGTGTCAGCAACAAAACCTGGAGTCCCAGTCCTGAGAGGGGCATCATGTTTACTTTTCACAACAAGATGCAAAAATGACCAAGGCTGGCTGGCTCTCCAGTCTGTCTTTGCCTTTATTTCTCCCCTAACTCAAGGCAAGACCCCTCCCAGAAGAACACACAGAGACACACTCTTTCCTGTCTTGTGCAGATTGTGCAGTATGGGGCTGAGGATCCCCAGCATGCCCCACACCTTCAACTGTCCTGCCCCTCTTTAGCCCCCTCTGCCAGGGCGGTTTAATCGACTCCTGTGATGCTCTGGACCCGACCTCAGCATGGGGGCAGGGAAAGAGCTTTCCTTTTGACTTCCAAGAAAGAAACGGTTCAGCCGTTGGAAATAATTGCTGCACTTTAGAAATCTTGAAGGATTTCAAGAATAATCCAAGCAGCATGGAAATCCTTTTTGGAGGACTCTCAAGGGGACTGCCTCCTGTTTGCTTTCGCTTAAGCTTAAAAAAGAGAGAAGGAGAAAACGCCTTCTGCAGGCGCAGTGACCTCGGAATGCCAAGGCGTGGCAAAACCAGAGGGGGGGTCTGCCCCCACTTTGGGAGGAGCAGGGGGAGGATGGGGGGTGGCTGGGACTTCCGCCCAGAGCCCTAAAAGTGACACATAGTCCTCAATGCAGCAGAAATGCCAGAATCTGGGGGGGGGGGCTCAACCTCACTTCCTGATTTGCCCCCCACCCACCGGCACACACCTTGAGCCCTTCTGAGCACCTAGTCTGACACCTCCTCCTCCCAGACTTCTCCCTCGCTCACTGTCCCCGGGCTCTGAGCCTTCTTCCCTTGGGGACTCCTAGCTAGTGCCCCCCACCACGCCTCTGCGTACATGACAGTACATTTTCCATGCGGCTGCGACTGCTGTGCGCTTAGAGCCCCCCCCTGTATCGCAAGGAAGGAAGGAGGACTCTAAGGAGGGAGCCTCTGTTTACATCCTGGGCAGGCCCCCCTCAAACAGAAAGAGAACTGCACATTAAAGGACATCCTAAGAACGAGCCTTAAATCACTGTTTACCTAAAACAGCTGGAAATGTGAATGCAGAGAACAGAACACAGATTAATTGGGTCTCTCTTCCCCTGGGCATCCTGCATACCTTAAAACCATCCCACACGGTGCATCGCAAGAGAAGCTGAAGGGCACCTTGGGGTGCTTTGCTGTGTGCAGACACCCCAAGTCCCAAGGCCTTTAGAGCTTGGCTGTGGGCTCCTCCCAGAACGTGACTATTTTGCAGGGGTGATCTAATTGTAGGCCAGCAAACTCAAGCTGCACAATAAAAATGGATTTGGCACTCTCTTGTGGGAGAAAGCAACAAACTACCTGCAACACCCCACACAGTTTTGAAGCGTATGTCTACCGTAAGAGAATCCTGGTAACTATAGCTTTCCTATCACAGACAGAGCTGCCATTCCCAGCATCCTAAATAAACTGCAGTCCCCAGGATTCTGTGGGGGGATATGTGCTTTTAATATAGGGTGTGATCCTGAGCCAGTGCCTCCTTTTTGCACCAGCAGTTCACCATTCAGGCACGTTTGCCCTTGTTGGCGCCAGCTGCTTCCATGCGCTCCCCATCTTCCCACAAGCCACTTCTGTGTAGCATCTTCACTCCCTGAAGAAACCGTTCTAGCATCCCTCCTGCCTCACAAACAAACGAAGGCTTCCAGGACCAGCCTGGCACTCTGGCACTCGAAGGTGGCATGACTGTTGCAGGAGGCGCTTCTCCCACACTGGAAGGGACACACTGCCATCTGCAGGCCACTTGAGAGCCCTAAGGGAGGCTGCATTGCAAGGGCTCTGAGCCGGGGAAGGGGCAAGGAGGGAGAGGAGGAAGGGGCTGTGGGAATGTGGGTAGTAGGAGAGGATATATTGATTAAATATTATCCTTCCTCACTCAGCTAGTAGCAGAGCACACTCCCTTGCACATTGCTGGAAGCTGGTTGATGGATTCGTCAGAACCATTTGAGTTAAGCAATCCAGTCTGGCTTCTCCAGATTGGCTTGTTCCTGGTAAATCCCCTTTAGTTCCCTCTTAGAAACAATAATGACACAACAGTCTTCTTTTCAAAGTAATGATAAGGTTTACTTACATTCAGTTCACAGTATAGTCCTGAAGGCAGGCTTTCTCTTGTAGTTACAGTTAGAGAGAAAAGTGTGGATTCATCCTCTGTGAGGGATGAGCCCATGTGCTGCTGGCTGAGACCCTTGCATCAAATCTCAGAAGAAGAAAAAAGAATGCTTAACCAGGAGATAACAGAACAAGAGGTCACGAAGGCAATAAAAAGAATGAAAATAGGGAAGGCCCCAGGACCGGACGGTATCTCAGCAAAGTATTATAAAACACTATCGCAATAGCCGACACCTGTTCTAAGTGAAGTAATGAATAAAGTCTTAAGAGAAGGAAGGATGCCAAACACCTGGAAAGAAGCCTATATTACAGGGATCCCGAAGAAAGAGGCGGATATATTAGATGTAAAAAATTTCAGACCAATTTCGTTATTGAATAACGACTATAAGCTATTTGTGGATATACTAGCGAATAGACTAAAAATGGTGTTAAATAAGGTGATACACAAGGACCAAACAGGCTTTCTGCCGGGGAGGCAACTAAGGTACAACGTAAGAAACCTGATAAATATAATTGAATACCTTGAAGTCAGAAATGAGAAACAGGCAGTACTAATGTTCATAGACGCGGAAAAAGCGTTCGATAATGTTTCTTGGCATTTCATGAAAGAAAACTTAAAAGTATTAGGAATTGGTGGAATTTTTTTGAGAGGTATTGACACGATCTATTCAGACCAAAATGCATAGTTAATAATTAATAACAACATATCACATAACTTTGAGATAACTAAAGGTACTAGGCAGGGATGCCCTTTGTCTCCCTTGCTATTTATTACAGTCCTAGAGGTCTGTAAATAAAGCTAAGAGAATCATCAGAAGTCAGAGGCATTAAGGTGGGACGAAAAGAATTTAAATTAAGAGCCTTCGCAGATGATCTAGTCTTAACTTTGGAAGAACCAAGACAAAGTGTGAAAGAGGCAATAAAAAGAATGGAAGAGTTTGGGAAGGTATCAGGGTTTAAACTCAACAAAAATAAGACGAAAATGCTAGCAAAAAATCTGAAGAAAGAAGAGATGGAAGAATTACAAGTAGACTCAGGAATCGCGATAGCTAAAAAAATAAAATATTTAGGAATTTGGATGACAACAGAAAATATAAACCTGTACAAGGACAACTATGAGGTGGTATGGAAAGAAATTAAGAAAGATATGGATATATGGAGCAGACTAAAATTGTCATTATTAGGCAGAATCTCTGTGATAAAAATGAATATACTACCTAGACTGTTATTTCTATTTCAAGCAATACCAGTGGTAAAAGGGATAAGACAATTTAAGGATTGGCAAAAAAAATTAGCGAAATTTGTCTGGCAGAGGAAAAGGCCAAGGATAAAAATGAAGATATTAGTAGATAAGAAAGAGAGAGGTGGTTTTGATTTACCAGACCTGACTTTATATTATGAAGCTTTGTGCTTGGTATGGTTAAAAGATTGGCTGACTTTAGAAAACACTGACCTATTAGATCTAGAGGGCCACGACAATAGATACGGTTGGCATTCGTACCTATGGTACAACAAAGTAAAGGTACATAAAGGTTTTCTAAACCATGTGATTAGGAATTCTTTATATGGAGTATGGGATCGGAATAAAAACCTCCTGGAAAGAAAGACACCGTGGTGGATATCACCAATTGAGGTGTTGACAACAAAAAAAGTAATCATGGAAGGGGAAAGAGTAACATATGAGGATATTACTAGGAAAACAGACCAAGGGATAAAGCTTAAACCATATGACCAAATTGAAAAGATGTTAACAGGGTGGCTGCAATACCACCAGATCAGTGACTTATTAAAGGAAGATAAAAAGAGAAATGGGTTCGAAGATAAAAAATTGAAATTTCAAATCGAGTTAATAGACTGTAAAGATAAAATTTTATCAAGAATGTATAGTTTCTTGCTAGAATGGTATACAAAAGACGAAGAAGTAAAGGAATCAATGATAAAATGGGCAATTGATATTGGGCATAACATTGAATTGGATGCGTGGAAAAGATTATGGAAGGAGGGTTTGAGATTTACAGGATGCATGGCTTTAAAGGAAAACTTGCTAAAAATGATGTATAGATGGCATTTGACGCCAGTAAAATTAGCTAAAATGTATAGGAAAAAAGAAAGAAAATGTTGGAAATGTAAAAAGGCAGATGGGGACTATTTCCATATGTGGTGGACCTGCGATAAGGTAAAAAAAAAATGGGAATCAATTTATAATGAACTAAAAAAAATATTTAGATATACTTTCCCCAAAAGACTGGAAGTGTGTCTATTAGGCTTAATAGGAACAGAAATTAAAGTAGAAGATCAAAATTTGTTCATGTATGCTACAGCTGCCGCGAGGACCCTTCTGGCCCAAAGATGGAAAGTACAAGATATACCAACGATTCAGGAGTGGCAGGCGAAGTTGACAGAATATGCAGAACTTGCCAGACTGTCAGGGAGGATCCGGGACCAGGGAGATCAAAGATACCAAAATAACTGGAGTAAATTTATTAAATATTTAAAGATGAATTGTAAGGAGGTCAAGACACTAGCAGGATTGACATAATACCTCCAATGTATAATAGTACTAATATGGGAATGATGTGCGTGATGGAAAGAGGATAAATATACCAGTTGTGGGGAGGGAGGGGGGTCGCGACTCGGCAGAGTCAAAGGGAATGTATGGTGCTATTACAATTTGTTGGAAAAGAATATGTAAGGAAAACAATAAAAATTTACTTGGAAAAAAAGAAGAAGAGACCCTCTTACGAATATTAGGGGGGTGGGCAGGGGAAGGACTAGACCATGTGAAAAATGAAGATAATATTTTAGCTGCAGTCTATTCCTTTTCAGCTTTGTATTCTTGTTATTAAAAAAGCGCACCTGGACATTCCGTTGTTGCTCCCATAACCTCGGTTTAAGGTGCCATTGAGTTCCTAGCTTTCATTTCTCAGTTTCTAACACTGCTGGAAACGACCTTGGAGTCATTATGGGATGGATAGTTCTTTGCTTCTCTGCCTCCAACAAGAGAGTAGTTTCTGGCATGGCTGAGATGCATGTGAAGGGAACTAATCTTAGAATCACATTCTAATATCTGAGCAATTAGAGAATTCATGCAGCTTGATGAATGGAAAATATTCAAATTTAGTACAAACAGTTTGTAGCAAAACCATCTTCTGTCACTGCGGTTACCACCAAATATGACATGAATATATGGCTCCCACCATATATTTCAAAATACCTGTAAACCCCAGTTCACCCATCAGCCCCTAGGGTAATTTCCAAGTGGTTGCAAAATAGCACAGACCTTCCTTTTTACAATAAATAAAACATTGTAAGAGTTGGTTTTGTTTTCAAAGGGCAAGTCTTAGAAGCGGATGGTTTCCTGTGGAGAGGGAGCAAAACAGCGGAGACCCGCTTTGGAGAACCACAGGCGGCAGAAGCCTGTGGGCTTGAGACCCGGCGGGCGCCAAAAAGCACCCCCCAAAACGTTGAAGGGACCCCGTAAGGGGCTCCGGATCGCGGAGGGGGCAGCGGCGCTGTGGGTCGTTTCGCGGTCAACGGAGTGAAGCCGCGCTGCTGTTGTCTTTCAGCGCTGACCTTTCTTCCTGGAAACTTCAAAATTCGGAAAGTCGCAACCCGTGAGTAATTTGGACCTTACAACTTTTGATTTTACTAGACTTTAAGGCTCTTAAGGCTTCTTAAGAGCTGGAATTTGGCTGAAAGCGGAGTGACGATAAACAGGAAGTCCGTCTTCCGCTAACACTGAACTTGAAAGCAAAGTGCTGGAGGAGTGGAGACAAAGAGCGATGCTTTAATTAACTGATCTGACCCCCATTTAAACTGCTTTTTGGACTTGGATAAAAATTCTAAGTTGTTGATTTTTGGATTCAAAGACACTCTTCTTCTGCTGAATTAGTGGATTACAAATTAAATAAAAACCCCAGGTGCTGGAGCTGCCTGACTGAGCATCAGTCTGCAACTTTGGATACATTGAATTTAAATTTTGAAACACTCTGAGCAGGGACCTGTTACTTGGAAACAGTTGCAGTCTGGCACCTTTAGAGACACTGTTTTGCCTTAAGTATACTCTGCTGAAAAAATATCACTTTATGGAGGCTTTCGGATGTGGAATTTGACTTACTAACTTGAATCGGACTAAACTTTCTCCCTAAAGACATATTAAGCTCCCTCTAGAGGATTTTGGACTTACAGCAGTGACTTTGTTTTACTTTCCTTTTCCTGGCTTTTATTTTCCCATGGGAACAACTTGGTCTGACCTTGGATTACAGATAACTTTGGAATGAGTGGCACAAGGAAAAGAGGAAGAACTAAACAGACAACTTTAACTTTATCTACAGCCTCACAGCGTAGATCTTCTGTGCCTGTTTTGCCTTCTACTCTGCCTCCTGAGATAGAGGTGCCTTCCCTGACGCAGGCAGGGGAGGGAGAAACAGAGGAATTGCATCTGGAGGATATGGCTTCAGGAATAAGTGGCTCTGTTTTAGAGAAAATTTTTGAAAAATTGGAGGCTTTGGACAAAAAGGCTGATTTGCAAACGGCTAAAATTGAACAGAACACAGAAAGTCTGAACAAATTGACTGGACAAGTTGCACAGAATGCCCAATCTATTGGAGAGTTAAAGGAGGCTGTAGGTGAAAATCGGAAATTGGCTGAAGACACTAGCCAAAGATTGGGAGAACTTGAGAAAGAGGTAAGACCACTCAGTAAACAAGTTGGAGAACATCAGATTCATTTTTCGATGACAGAGCTGCGGAACAAGGAGGCCAACTTGAGGATACGGTCAGTACCAGAAGTGGAAGAAGATAATTTAATTGAATTTTTGACCAAGGAATTTTCCAAGTTCTGGAAGTTAGAGGAAAAAGACTTCAAAATAGTATCTGCTTTCAGGCTTGGAAGACTCAGGAGGAGAGAGAAGCCCAGAGACTGCCTGATAATATTGAGATCCAAGGAGGAAAGGGACAAGATTTTGGGCCTGCACTACGAAAAGTCACTGGACATTTTGGGTATGAGAATTGAGATCTACAAGGATATCCCTAAACAGTTGTTGGACCTTAGATCTGACTACAAGGAACTAGCAAGACTGCTAAGAAGTAACGCAATTATCTTCAGGTGGGAGTTTCCTCAAGGATTATCTTTTACCTATAGAGAGAGAAAGATTAAAATCAAAACAGCGGAAGATAGAGACAAGTTTCTTGAAGCACACGGAGAAGACCTCCATAAAGGACTTGGACTTCCAGCGCCCGAACCTCCAGGGGAACCTGCCCCCTCGGACCCTAAAGGACCAGAGAATAAGATACCACCCCAGCAAGAATAACCAGATTTATCCAGGATGGCTCTGCAGCTTTTGAGCTGGAACATAAATGGCTGCAACAGCCCGGAAAAAAGGGCGAAAATTTTTCATATTTTAAAAAAGGAACAATTGGACATTATATGCTTACAAGAAACACATGTGATTAGGCTCCACAGAAAAGTGTTAATAAATAAGAGACTCGGTCAAGAATTTATATCTTCGGACACAGTTAAAAAGAGAGGCGTAGTGATCTATGCAAAAGAGAGCCTTTCACCAAAATTTCTTTTTAAAGATGAAAATGGAAGAATCTTGGCAATAGAAATACAGTACCAAGGAGAAAAAATTTTGATATTAGGAATCTATGCCCCAAATGAAGGAAAATCGGATTTCTACAAGAAGTTGCATGAGACTATGCTGGATTATCTGGACTACAACAACATCATCATGATGGGAGATATGAATGGGGTCGTATCAACAAATATGGATAAGTCACAGAATCAAAATATTACTAAAGAAGGAAGACTACCTAAGACTTTCTTTGAAATGACTGACAATATGGATTGGATTGATATTTGGAGAGTGAGAAACCCCTTGGGAAGAGAAGGAACATTCTTTTCTGAAGCCCAACTGACCTGGACACGAATCGACCAAATATGGATAACTAGAAGTCTGGCACCCAAGATCAGAAAGGTGGAAATCTGCCCAAAGACATGCTCCGACCATAACGCATTGAGAATGGATATGACACTGACCCCAATTGGCTCCTATAGATGGAAGATGAATGATGGCCTGTTTAGAGATCAAAAACTTGTAGAGAAGGCCCAAAAAACCTTAAAGGACTATTTTGAGGTTAATATGGGCACCACGGTGGAAAAAAGAACCATCTGGGATGCAAGCAAGGCCGTGATGAGAGGGTTCTTGATACAACAAAATTCGATAAAGAAAAGATTACAAAATGAAAAGAAGGACAAGATTCTGGAAAGAATTAAAGAGTTAGAAAAGAAGTTAAGATCTAACCCGAAGTCCCAACCGATTCTGCGAGAAATCAAACTTTACCAGGCACAATATTCTAAACTGATAAATCAGGAAATAGAATGGAAGATCAGAACAATGAAACAAAAAACTTTTGAATCGGCTAATAAATGCGGAAAACTGCTAGCTTGGCAGTTGAAAAAGAGACAAAGACTAAATACGGTAACAAATTTAGAGATTGAAGGAAGGAATATCCAGAACCCTGGAGAGATTAGAAAGTGCTTCCAGAGATACTTCAAAAAGCTATACACCCAAGGGCCACAAGACGAAATAGAGATTAAACAATTTTTAGAGAAAAATGGATTAGCAAAGCTGTCAGAAGAAAACAGAACAATTTTGAATGGTGAAATAACACGACAAGAGATTGAGCAGGCCATCCAGAGTTTGAAACAGGGCAAATCGCCAGGGCCAGATGGACTGACCTCCAACTATTATAAGACACTGAAAGATTATCTGATACAGCCATTGTTGGAGGTCAGTAATGAAATAATGGAGGGGAAGAAGGCGCCAGAATCGTGGAAAGAAGCATTTATCACATTGATACCAAAGTCGGAAACTGAAAAGACACAACTCAAGAACTACCGTCCCATTTCTCTTTTAAATGTGGATTACAAAATATTTGCAGACGTTTTGGCACGTAGATTCAAGAAAGTTTTAAGTGAGATAATCCATAAAGACCAGGCAGGCTTTCTCCCGGGTAGATATATGTTTGCTAATACAAGGAACATTATAGACATATTGGAACTTTTGCAAACAAACATAAACACTAAAGCAGCTTTAATTTTTATAGACGCGGAGAAAGCCTTTGACAACATATCCTGGAAATTTATGAAGGGGAACTTAAAAGAAATGGGAGTGGGACGTGGGTTTGAGAATGGGATTGAGGCTATATATTCAGAACAAAAGGCTAAACTGATAGTCAACAATGTGGTTACAGAAGAGTTCAAAATAGAAAAAGGTACACGACAAGGCTGCCCGATTTCCCCATTACTGTTTATTTCGGTTCTGGAAGTGCTGTTGAATATGATCAGGGGGGACCGGTTGGTGGAAGGGATCCAGGTCGGAGCGAAACAATATAAACTTAAGGCATTTGCAGATGACCTAGTCTTGACATTACAGGAGCCGGAATCTAGTACGAAAAGAGTATTACAACTGATTCAAAACTTTGGTCGAGTGGCGGGATTTAAATTAAATAAGCAAAAAACTAAGGTTTTGGGGAAAAATTTGACAGACACTGAGTTGGAACGGTTTCAGAAAGAGACAGAATTAACTGTGGTTAAAAAAGTCAAATACCTAGGGGTGAACATAACAGCAAAAAATCTGAGTTTATTTAAAGATAATTATGAAAAATGTTGGTCAGAAATTAAGAGAGACTTGGATAGTTGGTCAAGATTAAAACTTTCCTTGTTAGGCCGGATAGCTGCCATCAAAATGAATGTATTGCCAAAAATGTTATTTTTGTTTCAGACACTACAGATTGTAGACAAGACAGAATGTTTTCGGAAGTGGCAGAAAGATATTTCAAAATTTGTCTGGCAGGGCAAAAAGCCCAGAATTAAATTTAAAATATTAACAGATGCGAAAGAAAGAGGGGGCTTTGCCCTGCCAGACTTAAAGCTGTACTATGAAGCTGCAGCTTTCTGCTGGTTGAAAGATTGGATACTCCTTGAAGATACGGATGTATTGGATTTGGAAGGTTTTAATAATGCATTTGGATGGCATGCATATTTATGGTATGATAAGGTTAAGATAAGCAAGGCTTTTAAGAACCATATTGTCAGAAAATCAGTTTTTAATGTCTGGACAAAATATAAAGACTTATTGGAGAATAAAACTCCGAGGTGGTTGTCACCCCTAGAGGCTAAGGCTCGAAAAAGAGCCAATATGGAGGCCAATTGGCCAAAATATTGGGAGATATTAGAAAGAGATGGTGACAATTGGAAATTGCAGAGTTTAGAGAAAATGAGAGATAAAGTGCGAGACTGGTTACACTATGCTCAGATTAAAGAAGTGTTTAAAAATGATAAAAAGGTAGGATTCCAGGTGGAGAAGTCAAAGTTGGAAACTGAACTGTTAGAACCTAAGACTAAAGTACTTTCAAAGATGTATAATTTGCTGCTGAAATGGAACACACAAGACGAAATGGTTAAATCGGCAATGATAAAATGGGCTCAGGATATTGGGCATAATATTATGTTTGAAGATTGGGAAAGGTTGTGGACCTCTGGGCTGAACTTCACTGCATGTAATGCTTTGAAGGAAAATGTAATGAAAATGATATACAGATGGTACATGACCCCAGTCAAATTGGCTAAAATATACCATTCGTCGGATAATAAATGTTGGAAATGTAAGGAAAATGAAGGAACATTTTTTCACCTCTGGTGGTCTTGTCCTAAAGTGAAGGCCTTCTGGGAGATGATATATAATGAGTTAAAAAAGGTGTTTAAGTACACCTTTACTAAGCAACCAGAGGCCTTCCTCTTGGGCATTGTCGGCCAGAGTGTGTTAAAAAAAGACAGAACATTTTTTATGTACGCAACAGCGGCAGCAAGGATACTGATTGCTAAGAATTGGAAGACTCAAAATCTACCCACTCTGGAAGAATGGCAGATGCAGCTGATGGACTATATGCAACTAGCTGAGATGACCGGCAGAATTCGAGACCTGGGAGAAGAAAGGACGGAAGAAGACTGGAAGAAATTTAAGATTTATTTACAAAAGTATTGTAATTTGGCTGAATGTTGACCGGGATGTCAGAATAGAAATGATTGTCTACCACTAAATTAGATTTAAGATTAAATTATATGTCAATGAACAAAATTAAGATTATGGATAAAATGATAATTTGTGTGGAAACAATTGTATAATGATGTAAGTGTCTGCGGGAGGCGTGGGGGAGTCCAAAGCAATAATGGAAAGATGCTAAATAATCAATGTTGTTTTTGTAATATGCTTTTGTATTGAAAAAAAAACTTTAATAAATATATATTTAAAAAAAAAAAAAAAGAGAGGGAGCAAAACAAGAGGAAGTGTGGATAAGCCACAGAATTCCCTGGATCCAAAATGTGAAACCCACTTTAGGCTTAAGGAGGTTGAGAAGTCAAGGGGGGTGGAGGTCGTGAAATAGTGCCACGTGGAGGACATGCAATAATGATGGGAGAACGCAAATTATCCTACTGTGTTTATTGATGACACTGCTTCCGTTTACACTGGAGGATGAGATCTTCCTGCTCCTCCTCTGCCTTCTTTGGAAGCTTGTCTGGATTCTGGGACAAAGTATGAACGAAGGGAGCCCACGGCAGAACTAAATGCCTGTTGGAAACAAACCCGGCGTAAGTGATTGGTGTGGAGTCAAGAGAAAGGGGGAAAGATGTCAAGGGGGAGAAGGAGGGGGGGAGTTCTCAAATAAGCAAGAATTTACCCCCCTCCCTTAAGCTCATAGAAGGAACCTCAAACGTCATCTAGCCCAACCTCTCGATAGGGACCCCCCCAGACTCTGCTTAAAAACCTCTAAAGAAATAGCATTTTGAGGGGAATTAAATGAGGTGGGGGGAGAATCACGTGTGCCACTTTGAACTCCTTGGAGGAAAAGGTGGGATATAAATGCATTAAATTAATAAATTCTTTCCCAGGAACATGAAGTTCTTCCTAATGTTTAGTCTAAATCCCTTTTCCTTGTACTTTTGAGCTGCTTGTTCAGCTCTTACCCTTTGGAGCAACTGAAAACAGCCCTGTTCCACCCTCCTTTTCCAAGTTTGAATTTGTCTACAATGTAAATCATCAGCAATTGGAAAAGACAGGGGCCCAATTCTTATTCTTTGCACCCTATCTTCTTCACCTGACATTTTGATTTCTTCTTCTGCCCATCGGGGATTCCTCCAGCATTCCTTTCATCCTCCACTGGTTCCCCTGCTGCTGTTTGCTTTGAAGTCTCCCCAGGATTCCTTCCATCTGACCTCAGTGACATCTCCATTGGACGCGGCTTGAGATACTGCTGGTCCCTGTTCTCCTGAACCACCTTCTCAATCAGAGACAGCAGCTCTTCCGCCTGGCTAGCCCTTTCCTCTCCCGTCCCCCTGTTGTTGAAAGCGCAGCAACGGCCCTTGCATTTCCTCACCAAATCCTGAAGAGGTCGGTTTCCAGATAGCTCTATGTACTCCTCTAGCCTTTCTGTCTCTAGGTCTTCTTTGCGGGTGAACAAGACAATCATGTACTTTGTGGCCTCTGGGCCAAAGACCTCCTCCACCCTCTTGGCGGCCACAGCGTCTTCCTTGGTGAAACGGCCGGCCTGCGTCACAAACACTAGGGCGTGGGGACCTGGCTGACAGAGAGAGAGGCACTTCTGGACTTCCAGAATATCATGCTGTGTTTGAGGACAAGCATCAAAAATGGCCGGAGTGTCAATGACAACCACTTGTTTCCCCTTCCACCTCTCTGCTCGGACCTCTCTGCTGCATGTCTGGGTCACTGGCTCATGGAGAGTTTGGACTCAAAGGTCTTCTTCTCCCCCAGAAGGGTGTTTCCTGTGGCACTTCTGCCTCCTCCCGTCTTCCCAACAAGAATGACCCGCAGTTCGGAATCCTTGTGGGATCGACTCTGGTTCCCAGGCTCTGTTGGGAAGGAATAAGGAATGTTAACACTATTAAGAGTATCACTGAAATTTTGTCCACGCAGTATTTTAAAATGCATCACAGGGAGGAATTTCTCCTTCTACACAAGTCCATATTATGCTCCATCCTGTCTTTTGGATGAAAAGTGTGAGAATGTCTTGCAAGAGAGGTTTGTTAATTTCATACACCACAGAGGGGGAGGGAGGGAACGCAGTATTTGTAGGGCAGGGCTGGGAGAGTCTCCTGCCTGAAACTCTGAAGAACTGCTGCCAATCAGTGTAGGCAGTACTGAGCTCAGTACAAGGCAGGTTCCTCTGTTCTATGTAACAGAATGCTGTGCTTGAGGGGCCTTTGGCAGGATTCAGCTCCAGGGTTATCCTAAATTCTTAATACAGTAGACATTGCCTTTCTCCCTCCACCATCACTCAAATCCCTCCCCTCCAAATACACCAGAATTCATGCGGTGGATTGCACAAAGCAAGCAAACTCTTGCACCCATCTCCATAATTTGCAAAATGTTTACAAGTTACAGAGCCACCCCCTTATGGGTGCAGAATTCTTCTGCCTTTGGGCTCTTCCTTGTACAAAGAAGAAGAGCAGGTATTTGGTGGGTCTCTTTAAGGAAAGGCTACCTTGGGAAACTCAACCCAGGGAGATCTAGAACTGCTTCCGAATCATAATTTGATTCTACCTTCAGGGAATATACTTGGTCCTCCCTTGTGAGTGTCCATTGCTTCTTCCTCTGGTTTCATTTCAGCTGCGCTTCTTGTAGGTCCTCATGGAAACAGCTCAAGGAAAGGCTTGTTCTGGTTGTCCATCATCATCTGCTCGATTTTCACCAGCAGCTCTTCTGCCTGGCTGGCCCTTTCCTCTCCCGTCCCTTTGTTGTTGAAAGCGCAGCAACGGCCATTGCACTTCCCCACCAAATCCTGCAGGGCTCTGTTTCCAGACAACCCTATGTACTCCTCTAGACTTTCTGTCTCTAGGTCTTCTTTGCGGGTGAACAAGACAATCATGTACTTTGTGGCCTCTGGGCCAAAGACCTCCTCCACCCTCTTGGAGGCCACAGCGTCTTCCTTGGCGAAACGACCGGCCTGCGTCACAAACACCAGGGCGTGGGGACCTGGCTCACAGAGAGAGAGGCACTTCTGGACTTCCAGAATATCATGCTGTGTTAGAGGACGAGCATCAAAAATGTCTGGAGTGTCAATGACGACTACTTGTTTCCCCTTCCACTTCTCTGCTCGGACCTCTCTGCTATAAGTCTCGGTCACTGGCTTCGGGGAAGAGTTTGGACTCGAACTTCTTTTCACCCAAAATGGTGTTTCCTGTGGCACTTCTCCCTCCTGCCGTCTTCCCAACAAGAACAATCCGTAGATCTTCATTGAGGTTTCTGCTCTCGTGTGCTTTGGTGGTCTCTGGAAAGAAATTAGGAAGATGTCTAAGAATCCAAGACTGAACAGTTTTAAAGGGATGTCAGTTTCATGGCACGTTGCAGTAGCCCAACTGAGAGATTACCTTGTAGAAACACCACCCAGGTTCTTATTCTCAAGAAAGACCCTAAGGTGGCTGACCCTAAGTCAGTCAGGAATGAAAACAATATTGACCTGGCCACACTCATACCTTGGAGACCCAAGTCAACAACTATTCCTGCAGCACCACTAAGTCTTGTTCCTTAAGGGAGAGTGGGCTGCTCATTTCCAGATTTGTGGGCCTGCCGCTTGCCTGGGAATTCACTCCTGAATTGCCACCATCCAGGGTCCATACACTGCAACAATTCCCCTAAGCACCTGGGGTCACCTCACCCTTCCAACTGTGGCCCACAAATGGTCCAACCTTCACTATTCCCTTCACGTGGTTCTTTCAGAGGAGGGTCAGGAGAAGGGAGAGACCTACCTCTAACTTCCTCTCTCCGTTCATCCATTGTCCAGGCAGATTGCTGAGCCGGAAGAGAACCAGAAAATGAAGTTCATTAGCTCCTGCAATACAGTTTGACTAGTACTTTGCCCAAACTCCTCTCCACCACCAGAGGAAGCTTATGATGTAAACACAACCCTGAAAGAACCTCAAAGCACCATATTCTGCCCCTGCAGATTTGGGATTCAATTACTAGGGAGGCAGTTGATGACTTTTTTACATGCATTGGTCCTAAATTAGGTTTGCTAATTTTTCCTTTTTGATAATTTCATAGTTCTATCTTTTTGGAAACGGCTTTGAGGGCGTGTAGGTTTTTTTTACAACCAACAAGTGCATAAGCATTAATAAATAAGCATGCCTAACACTTTGTCCTTCACAATCTCTTCCCAGAATCTTCCCACCCTCTACATCTGCAGGCATACTTGCTTCACCCTCACCAGTGTTCAAATGGTTAAAAAAAGCACCCGGATATTCCCTTCCTCCAGCCAGAGCTGCATCTCCCCCCCCCCTTACCTGCTTCTGCCTTGGGGGTCCCTGGCAGCCTGGCCTGATATCCTCCCCTCTGCAGCTCCCAGGCAGGTGGGCTGGTTTGGGGAGGGCCCTGAAGAGCTACAGCCACTCAGGATGATGGTCTGTAGACTCCTTGGGGCCTAGTCCTGATGAAAATACCCTCCAGAGATGACCACCTCTTGAAGGCAGCTGCTTTTCAGTGGGGAGGGGGCTGATGCCAACCAGTTCCAGCGCCTCTCCCCCCTCCCCCCTCCAGCCAGCGGACTCTCTCCCACTAGCTTCCTTCTGCTGCTGCTGAATGTCGCCATTTCAGGCCCCCCCCCTTTTTTCTCCATGTGGTTTGGGGCAGGGGGCACAGCTCAGCAGCTGAGCATCTGGTTTGCATGGAGATGGTCTCGGGTTCAACCGCTGGCATCTCCAGGTGGGGCTGAGCCAGGTGACATCTCCTTGCAAAGGGAGCTTCGGATGTTCCTAAGACAAGAAAGGAAATGGTACCTTCTTTGTGATGCCTCTGGAGCTTGAAGAAGACTCTCGTGTTCGATGGTCCCTCTGCTCTGCAGTTTCTTCTCTCCCTCTCTGTCGATGGCTGACTCTGTTCTGAGCTGAATAAAATAGGGATGGCAGGCATGAGCTCTCCGTCCCCCCACCAAAAAAGCATTTCTTGGCTAGCAGCCAGATCATGTTCTGAGAAGCCAAAACAGCTTCCCGGAATTGCATTTCTGTTTCTATTGGCTACAGGAGAGGACAAGACTGCCCTATGGGTAGAAAATTTCAGAGGAGCTGCATTTGGTCTCCTGCAGTTCTTGGAGAAGCACCCAAGAGCAGCAGCAGCAGGAGACCCACACGGAGCGAGACCCGCACATCAGAAGGACCACAGGTTGGTATTTGGGAGCTGGGAGCAGCAGCCACAAGGTTTGACTTTAAGTCTTCTGTATCTCAACCTGCCTCAGAGATGCTCAAGGTCTGCTTTGTTTGACCTGCTGTTAGAGTCTGAGTTAGAGCTCTCAGAAGCAAAACTTTGGCTTGCGTGTATAAGCATGAATCTTTTCCTTTTTATTAAATTGGCAGTTAAAGGAGCCTGACAATCTGCAGGAACATCCTTCTAGGAGTTTTAAAGTTTATTTATAAAGGAACATGTCCTTACCCCCCCCCCCTTGCAGAATTGCCTGAAATTTGCAGACATGGAGACTGACAAATCCCAAAATTAGAGCTGTCCTGTTTCCTTTGCCATGGGGGGGGGGGTGGTACAAAAAGACAAAGAAAAAATCAGTAGGGGGGAGGAATGGAAATGACTTCTTCTGCCCCACTCCAGGGATTTTTCGGCACACAGCTTCTCCCTGCAAGAAAGAAATCTCTCCATTGAACTGGATAGAGAAAGGAGAGGCAGAGGAAAGAGAAAGGGTCTCTCTGAAAAATCAATCCTTCGTCGGCATCTCTTCCCAAATCACTGCATTCAGGGATCAAGACCTCGGCTCGCCGGTCAAAGTGAACTCTCCCGCTTCCCTCCTCTGTTCTCTCCAGCCCATCCGCACTCGAACTCAGAGCAAGGGAATCTTTCGCCATGAGGGAGAATCGGCTCAGCGGTAGGGCAGCTGCCCTGCATGCAGAAGGTCCGAGGTTTGACCCCCGGCCTCTCCAGGTGGGGTTGGGGGAGAGACTCGGGCCTGGGAAGCGCCTGCCAGTCAGTGCAGGCGACATTACGCCAGACGGAGCAAGGGTCCCTAACCCTAACCCCACCCAAGGCGACGTCTGGGGTTCCCAAATGCAGAAAGAGAAGCGCACCTTCTTCTCCGCGTTGTCTGCGCTGCTTGGAGAGAGCAGCTGCGCTTGACGGGCGTTGCTCTCTCTCTCTCTCTCTCTCTCTCTTGTGGACCAGGGACTCGGTTCAGAGAGGAATAAAACGGGGAGGGGCGAATCCAGCCCCCCTCTCACCCTGCAGTGCCACCAAATATTTCTGGCTAGCAGCCCAGAGCCCTTTCTCAGACGTCAGGGAGGTTTCTCTGACTTGTTTCTCATTCACCAAAAGAGAATTGCCAAGCGGAGACGACTCTGCTCGCCCCACTGAGTCTTCCGGGGCGCTTGCAGACGCACCCGAGAGGCAGAGGAACCCCACACTTCCCTTAGAGACCCGCAGCTTGGTGCCGGGGAGGCGCGAGCAGCAGCTGCAAGAGTTGAAGGTCCGAGTCTGCAGGTTTGGGAAGCAGATCAGTCTGTCTTGGAGATGCTCCGTGTCTTTCCTGTTCGCCTTTTAATTTGGGACTCTTGTCAGATATGTGGGAAACGCAGCTCTGTTTCCGCCCCCTCCTCCCACCCCCGACAATTGTGACTCTCGAAGTGGCTGTAACATTCTTTCCCCCTTCCGTCCTAGGAAACTTTTAGGCGAAGGAGCCTCTGCACACAGAGTTAAGCCTGCCAACCTGCAGGCAGAGGCCCCCAAACTGGGAGGTACCACCCCGTGCTTGGGGGTTGGGGGGCAGTGGGGTTGCCTAAGCATATATTTGTAGAGAAATGAATTATATTAGGGGAAATTGCTTGCAGAAAGGTTTATAGTGGAGATAAATGCACACAGAAACATGTTTGTTGTTGTTGTTTGTTCTTTCTATATTAAAAGAAAAATTAAGGGCAGTGTTCCTCTGAGCATAAGTAGAGTGCTCTTCCTCCTTTAAGAAGAATCTGAGGACAGGGCGAGATGGGAAAGCCTTGTATGTTCTGCCACACAATTATCCCTATTTCACACACAATACAGACTGAAAAGCCAAATATAGATAAGCTTGGTTTGTTGAGGTCTCACTTAGATAAGCTCGGCTGCTGGAAGAAGCCTGTTTCTGAATCCCCAATGACTTTACATCCTTTGGGGCCTGCCCTCCGAATGATATTGTGGAAGCCCCCACATTCCCAGGATCCCCATGTTACAAAATGGAAGCAAAGGTGGGAGAGTTATTTGTCCAATCCTTTCCCCGCCCCCCCGCCCCAGGGTGAGTTCATTTTCATAAATAAGGACTCTTTTGATTTGTTTACACCCCTGGTATAAAGGTATTTCTCCATCTCCCTGTGAAACATATGGCTCTGTAGACCCCTTTTTCAAAGATGGGCGCTTTCAGCAGCAGCTCTTTTCTCCAGCTTATTGGCAAGGCAGGGCAAGGGACGGTTTGCCAACAAGATTAATCAAGGATGAATTCAATCAGTTCACACCTTCCTCATTCACAGTTTTTGAAAATGTGCAAACCAACACCTGCTAACCTTCAGTATATACACTTGTGTGAATTGTGAATGCAGTTTTCCAGCCCAAAAAATGCAGTATGTTTACAGAGCTTGTAAAAAACCACATTCAGCTGAATTTTCAGAGTTTCGTTTCCCTGATTCTGGGATCCCTTTCTCCTCCTCCTCCTCCACCCAGTTCCTTTAAGCTGCAAAGGTGAAGGGTTTGGCTGATCCTTTCCAAACTGTGGAGTTCCTTTAAAGGCTTCCTGGTAATTCCTCAGTAAGAGCTTCAGTAACAACAGCAGTGCACTTGCCAGAAAGGCAGCTTGACCCACCGAGGAATTAGCCATGCTGAGGGGGTGAGGGTCGGGCTCAGCAGAGGAGCCGATGGGAACCAAGGAAAGGGATGGTGCTCCACAGGCTCCCTCCAGATTCCTCCCTCCCCACAGTTGCTAGATGCAAAGATATCAACAACATTAAATCAAATGTTGGGAAGGAAAGGAAGCCTGGCCGTTGCCTCCTGCTTCCACCCAAGGCAGCAGGGTTGAAATGGAGGGCAGATCTGAGAGGCAAACAGAGAGATGCCTTGGACAACCTTTCTTAATGCTACACACACTAATTATTTCACAAGCAACTCTATAATGAATGTAGGACACTGTGTGAGGCAACACAGGCATGCTTGTAAATGTGTGTAGTAGTAGTAGTAATAATAAATACCATAATAAATAAAAATATTTTTTTACTTATACCCTGCCCATCTGGCTGGGCCTTCCCAACCACTCTGGGCAGCTCCCAGCAGAATATTAAAAGCACAATAAAACATCAAATATTAAAAACTTCCCTAAACAGGGCTGCCTTCAGATGTCTTCTAAAAGTCGGATAGTTGTTTATTTCCTTGACATCTGACGGGAGGGCGTTCTACAGGGCAGATGCCACTATCAAGAAGGCCCTCTGCCTTCTCTTGGTGCAGGCTAATGCAAACTATGGGAGAGACAGAGCTTGAATTTCTTGCTCTGATCATAATTATATTTTTAAGAAAAACCTATGCTTGAATATGCAAGTGCTTTATACAACTTTCTGGATGTATCATTGATTGTTTTCTACCTGTTTTTGAACATGTTTTGGTTAGTAAAGCTTTGAAGAAAATTTATGAGTCTGGACTATTTTTATTCCGAAAGGAGTCAGTTTTCATATATCCAATTGCTTCAGGCTGTGCAATATTAATATCATGAGCCCTGAGGAAGCCCACATTGAGGACCCACGTTGCCATAAAACACTCCCCAAGCCTCACCCACGGAAGACAACCATCCAAGTAGGACCAGAAGCACTGCAATGCAGTGCTGCCCTCCCCCAACTCAGAGAGCCTCTCCAGGAGGAGACTGTGGTTGATGGTATCAAAAGTCACCAAGAGGTCAGTTGCATGGGCTTCTCTCGCATCAACTCAAAGCCCTCAGTCATCTGGTCAAGCCAGGCAACCACTCTGCACACCTCTGTAGCAACTGCACATTTGGAATCTGTGGAAGAAAGAGCTGCACAATTGTGTTTATAACTACCCCAAGAAATGGGACCATTCCCATACATAAAAACATAATGACATGCCTACTTATAGCATTCAGGGTTCTGAAGCGCCTGGAAGCCCTGGGATCTCACTCAACTCGGAGACTGGGGTGGCGTGCTGCATTTTTGTAATATTTTGTTTAAGTTGTCTGTGGTTGATTTTAATATATTAAATGGTATAAGAAATTAGATAATCAAATCCACTCCCAGCTTTGCAGGAGAGCAGCTGCAGTCTCCAGCCAGTAAGCCATTGTACAAAGGTGAAAGAGGGGTCAGTCGGTGGAATGGGGAGAGCCAGCGTGGTATAGTGGTTAAGTGCAGTGGACTCATAATCTGGGGAACTGGGTTCGATTCCCCACTCCTCCACATGCAGCTGCTGGGTGACCTTGCGCTAGTCACACTTCTCTGAAATCTCTCAGCCCCACTCACCTCACAGAGTGTTTGTTGTGGGGGAGGAAGGGAAAGGAGAATGTTAGCCGCTTTGAGACTCCTTGGGTAGTGATAAAGCAGGATATCAAATCCAAACTCCTCCTCCTCTTCTTCTTCATCACACCAAAATATATAAACTTATTTAATGATAATTACTATAAAAATGGGAAGAAATTTAGGGAAGTTTTTAATGACTGGTGTTTTAATGTATTTTTAATCTTTTGTTGGAAACCGCCAAGAGATGGTTAGCCGCTTATTTATTGGCAGTTTATTTCCTGGGCTGAAATCCTAAAAAAGCTTGATAACTTTGGTCAGCCCTCACGCATGTCCACTTCATCAAATCTGGCCCTCTTTGAAAAAAGTTTGGGCGCTCCTGGGGAGTGAAAGGTGTCCAAACTCTTCTTCTTCTTCGTCGTCGGAAGGGGATGAGACAAGTGCTCTCCTCCCACCACAGCACCTTCTGAGACAAAATGTCTCAGGCCGGCCCAAATTAGAATGAAGCTCTGTGCCACATGCCACATGCCACATGCATTTCCTACATGGTAGGGGTGCGTGCAAAACAATTTATGTGCAAATTAAAGAAAGGAAATGTGCAAGGCATCTTTCCTGTCTCGGTTTTTGTCTTCCAAGTGCCCCAGATCTGTCCTCCAGTTCACCCCTTGCTGCCTTATTTGGAAGCAGGAGGCTTGGACCAGACTTCATTTCCTGCCAGACATTTGATTTCATGCTGCTTATATCCTTGTATCTAACAGCTGTGGATAGGGGTGGAATCAGGAAGGAGGCTGTGGTACACAGGGAGGGGGTTAACCCTTTCCTTGCCTCCCACTGGCTCCTCTGCTGGGCCTGACCATTGCCCTCAGAAGCACAGCCAATTCCTGGAAGCTGATATTTGTATCCATGAATCAAGCTGCCTTTCTGGGAGACTGAAGTCCTCTGTCATTTGTTATGGATCCTCTCACTGAGGAAAAAGCAATAGAATCAAAGAGTTGGAAGGGACCCCGAGGGCCATCTAGTCCAACCCCCTACAATGCAGGAATCGTCTTGCCTAACCTCTACCGACTTCCTGGAGTCTCTTCCCTCTCAGAGATGGGGACGCACGAAATAATATTTCAGTTAATAGTCTTTGAATCACACTGCCCAAAATACTGAATGCTCCCCATGCATGGTGAATAGGCTGAACGTGATTTCTGGAAAGGTTTGCACCTCTAGAGGTGGAAATCAGGTAGCGGACTTGCAGCATGGTTTTGCATGAGTGATGGGGGGGGCGCCTGAGAGAGGATCTCCCACCCCCTTCCTTGCCCAGCTGCAACACAACAGCCCTGCAGTGCTGGCCATGGGCCTTATTCTCCAGGGGTTGCTGCTTTCAGCTCAGACGCAGAGGGACCTGGGGTGAACCAAAGAAATTATTTATATTTATTTTGTTTTGTTTTGACTACGGCAGACCAACACGGCTACCTACCTGTAACTTAAAAAATAAATGAATCTCCTAGCCAGTGAACCCTGCGCTTTTGTGGGAGGTTTTGATTCAAGGTGGGCTGTGGGGGTGTTAGGATCCCAGATGTTGTTGTTGAGTTGTTTAGTCGTGTCCGACTCTTCATGACCCCATGGACCAGAGCACGCCAGGTCTTCCACTGCTTCCCGCAGTTTGGTCAAACTCATGCTGGTAACTTCCAGAACACTGTCCCACCATCTCATCCTCTGTCTTTCCCAACATCAGGGTCTTCTCCAGGGAGTCTTCTCTTCTCATGAAGTGGCCAAAGTACTGGAGCCTCAGCTTCAGGATCTGTCCTTCCAGTGAGCACTCAGGGCTGATTTCCTTCAGAATGGAGAGGTTTGATCTTCTTGCAGTTCATGGGACTCTCAAGAGTCTCCTCCGGCACCATAATTCAAAAGCATCCATTCTTCAGCGGTCAGCCTTCTTTATGGTCCAGCTCTCACTTCGACACATCACTACTTGGAAAACCATAGCTTGAACTACACGGACCTTTGTCGGCAAGGTGATGTCTCTGCTTTCTAATGCTGTCTAGGTTTGATGTTGTAGGTGGTGCTATTGAGCAGCATCAAAATATTGGAAGTCGAAACTAAACAAATAAATAAATAAAAATTATAAATATAATAAATATCATACCAATAACTAACTTAGTTGGTCTCTAAAGTGCTACTGGAAATAATTTATTTATTTTTTTGTTTCAACTACGGCAGACCAACACGGCTACCCACCTGTACGTAAAATATTGGAGGTTTGTCACACAGAAATATGTACTGGATTTCAAAACAGATGCAGTCCCATAAGGGATTCCTACTTCCAAGGTAGGACTGTATTGCGAAGGAGAGGATGGCGGCCCCTCCCCCGCCCAGCAGGGGGGGCTTCGGCTCTGGAGGACTCTCCCTCCCCTTCCGATTTCCTCTCCTCTCTAGGAATGCAGCTCAGGGCCTTTTAACCCTTAGCAAGCCGAGCAAACCCAACCCTCTCCCTGAAAAACCACAGGCTTCATAAACACCTGCTAGGCTAGGATTCCTCAAAGTTCTGAGACTACAATTCCCATCATCCCTGACCACTGGTCCTGCTAGCTAGGGATCATGGGAGTTGTAGGCCAAAACACCTGGAGGGCCAAGTCTGTACTAGGCCCTGCAGAGGCAGTCTACCTGAAGTCTAGGCTTAATGGGGACTCGACCTCCATTCCTGAGGAGATTTCCTCCCAGTCGTCTCTTTGCCCTTGTCCAAGATGGCGGTGGTGCCTCCTCCGCCCTCTTCTTGCGTCACATTCTAGCCTCAGTGCCTCTCCTAAGATGGCGCCTTTGATACCTGCCCTATCACTGCCTTTTCCAGCATGACGGAGCCCTCCCTTCCGCCCTCTTCCAAAATGGCGCCTTTGGTGTTTTGGCGCGCACCGCCGCACCCCCCACCGCCTCGAGGACCGGAAATAACGCAACGGAAGGGCGGGGCGTGCAAAAGTCCTTCCTGCCAATCACTTCCTGCACTGAGAGGGAAGGGGGCGGGGTCTCTGTCTCTCTCTCGACGGCGCCTTCGGGAAGCTGGTTAGTCTCTTCTGCCATAGGGCAAAGTGGGGAGAATTCGGGGTCCCGGGTGGCAGGGGGCGGGTGCGTGGGGGGACCCACCCCTCGGGTGGGGATGCGTCCTGGGGTCCCCCGTCGGGCCCCACCCTGCCCTCTGCTCCTTCCTGTGGCTCCTTGGAGCTGTCAGCGGACTGCAGCAGCTGCAATCGCAGGAAAGGCTTTCGCTGGTGCTTAATGATAATAATAATAATAATAACAACAACAACAACAATAATAATAATAATAATAATAATAATAATAATAATAATAATAGTTTGTTAATTATATTCCATCTGGCTGAGTTTCCCCAGCCCCTCTGGGCGGCTTCCAATCGAGTGTTAAAAACAATACAGCATTAAATATCAAAAACCTCCCTGTGTGGGGCATGGTGGGGGGTGGGGATCCTCAGCCCCATACTCCACAATCCACGCAAGACGGGAAAGAGTGTGTCTGTTAGGATCTGCTCTTTGCTGTGATCATTCCCTGTTTGTGAGCAGGTCACAGACTCATGGAATCAGAGGATTGTAAAGAGACGTGGGTGGCGCTGTGGGTTAAACCACAGAGCCTAGGACATGCCGATCAGAAGATCGACAGTTTGAATCCCCGCAATGACGGGGTAAGCTCCCGTTGCTCGGTCCCTGCTCCTGCCAATCTAGCAGTTCAAAAGCACCTCAAAGTGCAAGTAGATAAATAGGTACCGCTCTGGTGGGAAGGTAAACGGCGTTTCCGTGCCCTGCTCTGGTTCGCCAGAAGCGGCTTAGTCATGCTGGCCACATGACCCGGAAGCTGTACGCCGGCTCCCTCGGCCAGTAAAGCGAGATGAGCACTGCAACCCCAGAGTCGGCCACCACTGGACCTAATGGTCAGGGGTCCCTTTACCTTTAAACAGGGCTGCCTTCAGATGTTTTTTAAAGATAGAATAGCTGCTTATTTCCTTAACATCTGAAGGGAGGGCGTTCCGCAGGGCGGGCGCCACCACCGAGAAGGCCCTCCCTCTGCCTGGTTCCCTGTAACCTCACTTCTCTCAGTGAGGGAACCATCAGAAGGCCCTCGGCGCTGGACCTTAGTGTCCGGGCTGAACAATGGGGGAGCTGATGGGTCTCAAGTCTACAGTGATGCAAAGATGGGGTTCAGCATGCTGAGTGGACAAAACCGAGAGGGGGTGCAAAGGTCAAGTGGGGGGCAGATGGGGCTCCTCGACCCAGAACGGGAACCCAGCTAAGAGAAGGAAAACTCTGATCCTGAACCCCCTTCAGGAGAAGAAAAGATTGAGGAGTAAACCTTCCACAAACCCAGAGTGGATTCCCTAAGGCAGTTGGGTGGCGCTTTGTACGCCTCCTTCCAGCACCTCCTGCAGTCACTTTGGTGCTGCTCACAAAGGAAATTGACTCCCCCCCCCCCCAGAGGTGCACTCCATTGTTAATCCTTCAATTTGACATTTACCGGTAAATTTAGATCAACCAGGTGAACCAAAATGCCGATGGGGTGCTTGTGCTTACCTACGCCAAAATCTCAAGGGCTTTATTTCCCCCACACTTGATGCTTTATGTTATTGCTGTTGTTATTATTATTAATATTATTAGAATTGTACAATCGTAGAATTGTAGAGTTGGAAGGGATGCCAAGGGCTGTCTAGTCTAAGGTTACCAGACGTTCCCGTTTCCCAGGGACAGTCCCCAGATTTACAAATCAGTCCTCTGACAAAATCCATCTATTTAGTAGGAAGTTGAAAAGTGTCCCTGGATTCATCAAAAAAATCTTACCCAAGGCAGATTAAAATTCAGTATTAATAAGAATTAAACCAAGACTCATCTACGCCTGCCCAATGAACATTTTTCTTCTCCTGACAGTGTGTCAATCTTACAACAATGTATTTGTTTTGTAGTATTTTATAGCACCTCTAATTCGGACAGATAGGACTTGGCAGAAGACTACAGGTTACTTCCAGTCTCTTGGGGGCTTCCTGAGAGCCCAGATGGATGAGCAATACTCAGCTGGCCCTGAAGCAGGAAGAGGCCATGTCATCAAAACCGAGAGCAGTGGGGGATTCTGGGAAAACTCTGTGAAGAAGATCCTGGGAGAGGAGGACGTTCTCCGCTCAGATGTGCAGAGCCAGCAGCTCAGGCAGTTCTGCTACCAGGAGGCCGAAGGACCCCGAGAGGTTTGCAGCCGACTCTACTGCCTTTTCCGTCAGTGGTTGAAACCAGAACGGCGCACGAAATCTGAGATGTTGGACCTGGTGATCTTGGAGCAGTTCCTGGCTGTCCTTCCGCCAGAGATGGAGAGCTGGGTGAGGGAATGTGGAGCAGAGACCAGTTCCCAGGCGGTGGCCCTGGCCGAAGGATTCCTCCTGAGTCAGGCAGAGGAGAGGAAGCAGGCAGAGCAGCAGGTGAGAGAGACTTTCCTCTAGATACTCCCAGGGTCTTCCATCATGAGGGAGAGGACCCCCAAATTCTCAGCTAATGGCTCTTCTTTTTTGGAAAGCGTTCAAGGAATGAGATCTGATACCCCTAAATTGTTTGCTTCTGCCATTCCTTTTCTAATCCTTCTCCTCATTCTCTGTTTGGAATCCTTGTCGAGGTTCCTGGACAAGATGGCCCTTGGAATCCCTTCCAACTCTAACATTCTATGATTCTTCTATTTCAGAGAAAGGATCTGTTTGCAGAAATGGGCCGGTATTCCTCTGAGGCAGAGAGAACTCCGTTGGACATCAAAGAGAGACCACAGGGTATGGAGGATTGAGTTGTTTTTCTGTTTGGTCACATTCTGTGAATCCTGAAACTCATCCAGGGCTTCCTTGAATCTTCTTGGGGGAAAGTGCCAAGGAAGGGAAAACGCTAAAATACGAAATGGGTACAAACGTCCAAATGCGCTCTGCGGGTGAGGCTTTTTCCAAGGCCCATCTGTCGTTAGAGCTGCACTGCTTCATCTCTGAGAAAAGCATGCACACCTGGCTTCACACTTACCTTTGTCTCTTGCAGGTGACGGAAGGATGTTGGCAAGACCTCCTCATTCATCTTTTCATGGGGGAGGAGGGGAAGCGGCCGCTGTGGAACCAGATCAGGTAGCAGGAATGAGCATACTGTGGAAAGAGGCTGAAGGGTGGGATAGTCAGGGTGCCTCTGGGCCCAAGCAAATCTCACTCTTCCTCCACTTTGTTTCTGGCCAAGCTGCCCTGAACAAAGACCAAATAGGCCTTTCTAGAAGGTCAGGCTGCTGGAAATAAGGAACAGCCGCCTTGCCTCAACTAGCCTTACTGCTGCTTGCATTATTTCTCGGTCACCGTTTTCTTTATTTATTGTTGAATACTATAATAGGCTTCTAAGCAGTTGAGAAACCATAAAAACAGTAGCCAGGATTCACCTTCAGGGCTTTCCTAGGTCTCCTTTTGCTTCCCATTTGTCCCCTGAAGAACAGCACACAGGGAGAGTACAGAGGGGATCCTCCTCCCCCCCCCCCCCCCCCGGCAAATTGGAACGCTTGTGCCAAGAGAATTATTTGAGGAACACCATGTTCAGTTCCACCCATTTACAACAAAATTAATACTCACCATTGAAAGACACAATAGAAGAATTCATTTAAAATATAAAAATAACAATCCATAACTAAAATGTGCAGCAAATCAATTCCATTAAAACAACACAGCCATTACAGGCAGAAAACACCAGATCAGTGTCTAGTCGATCATCTGTCCTAGTTGATCAGCCCTGTTTAGGGAAGCTTTTAATGTTTGATATATCACAGTATTTTAATATTCTTTTGGAAGCCGCCCAGAGTGGCTGGGGAAACCCAGCCAGATAGGCGGGGTACAAATAGATTATTATTATTATTATTATTATTATTATTATTATTATTATTATTATTATTATCATCTTTACGCTATATGAGGACATTTCCCTTTTTCTTTTAGGGTTCAGTGCGCTTTGAAGATATCACTGTTCCTTTCACAGATGAGGAGTGGGTGTTGCTGGATCCTGAACAGAAAGCTCTGCATAAGGAAGTCATGGAGCAGAATCGTGAGATGATGGACTTGTTGGGATTTCAGTCCCTACGAGCTACGCGAGCTGCCAGGAAGCAGCAAAAGCTAAAAGGTTGTTGTTTACATCAGGTGTAGCTGACCGGGGGAAAGGAAGTCTGAGCCAGTTCTCAGACTGTCCTCAGTGTAACCGGGGCGGAGTTACACTTCTTTCTTCTGCTCCTGGACTGGAGCAGTGTTGAGTTGGAGAACTCTAAGCTGGACTGCTCATTACGTGCAGTCATGTGTGTATTTTCTATGCAGTTTTAGTAAAGTAGATGAAGTCTACGAACTGCCTTTTCTTCTGATTTTGCTCAGGAGAAATAGGTGTGCTTTTCTCATAAGAGACAAGTCGCCTAATTATCGGTCTCTCTGGACTAAAGGAGGATTCCTGGATGGTAGCCAGAGAGTGACCACCGGACTAATCGCCCCAGAGTGCTTTGAGATGCTGGCAATGCTCCCGGGCGGGCGATCTTCCAACAGGACTTTCTCGGTAAAGCTTCCCGTTGAATCATAATGCAGTCATACCTCGTGTTGCGTACGCTCCGTGTTGCGTACGTTTGGGATAAGCAC
Source organism: Podarcis muralis (assembly GCF_964188315.1). Taxonomy (NCBI): domain Eukaryota; kingdom Metazoa; phylum Chordata; class Lepidosauria; order Squamata; family Lacertidae; genus Podarcis; species Podarcis muralis. The sequence goes on along the minus strand of NC_135666.1, from coordinate 2,337,395 downwards.
GCCCACCACCCGGAAGTGTTTCCGGAGCGCGCGTGACCCAGATGAGTGGAACACTTCTGCACACTTTGCGCATGCGCAGAAGCGCCCAAATCGCACTTCTTCTGGGTTTTTTGTTTTTGTGTGTTCGCGTTACGCACACCCGTGTTACGTAGCATGATCCGGAACGGATCGCATACGTAACACGGGGTTCCACTGTATCTGTTCTGAAATGTAATATGTATATCTCTATGTGACAAACCTCTAATATTTTTATGGAGCTCAACAGGGCCACCTACAACATCTTAACACCCGTACAGAACATTTTGAATAGGGAGCTATCTACGGTTTCATCTGTGACTATTCTTTCTCCAGGTAAAAGAAAAATCCTTCCTAAGGTGCCACTGGAAGGAGTTTTTTATTTTGTTTCGCCTACGGCAGACCAACACGGCTACCTACCTGTAACTATTCTTCCTCCAGGTATTATTATTACTATTGTTATTATTCTTTTTATTTCAGATTAAAGAAACCTCAAAGCAGTTTACAAACTATGTTAGAAGTCAAATAAAACAATCCAGAATAGGTAAAGGTACCCCTGCCCATATGGGCCAGTCTTGCCAGACTCTAGGGTTGTGCGCTCATCTCACTCTAGAGGCCGGGAGCCAGCGCTGTCCGGAGACACTTCCGGGTCACGTGGGCAGCGTGACGAAGCTGCTCTGGTGAGCCAGCACCAGCGCAGCACATGGAAACGCCGTTTACCTTCCCGCTATAAAGCGGTACCTATTTATCTACTTTCACTTAGTGGTGCTTTCAAACTGCTAGGTTGGCAGGCGCTGGGACCGAGCAACAGGAGCGCACCCCGCCGCGGGGATTCAAACCGCCCACCATACGATCGGCAAGTCCTAGGCACTGAGGTTTTACCCACAGCGCCACCCGCGTCCCGCAATCCAGAATAAAACAGTACATAAGAAAGTCAGCCTAGTCTGAACTGCCAAGGCCTTTCCAAGCGTAGGCTTTAGACTTGTTAGTTTCTCCAGTAGTTTCTCCTAGGCTCCTTTGATGTTGCATCTGTCCATTTTTTGTGGACCAATGAGGCTACTGACCTTGGAGGTGAAGCGGATTCAATGATAGGGCCAAGTAAAATCTTATCTGAGAAAAGAGCCAGGTTTTCTAATTTCAGGATCTCATAAATATCCTTGATTCCAGTCAACAAAGCTAATGAACCCTTTAGTAAGACCTCACAGATAACTCCCTTCAGTTCTTCCCTTATGAAAAGCACTCGTTGTTCGCATTTCACCCCTCCCTTCTGGGAGAATCGTCTGATCTGGTGGTCAGAGAGAAGGGGGAGGGAACTGTGTCTTTAATCTTCCTTTTCCTGACTCTGAGCCTCGTGTTTAGGGAGTGTGATTTCATCTCTGCTGTAGATGTGGGAGTAAGAAGCTATACCACACAGTCTGTATTTTCTGTAAATAATTCTGTAGCTTGTAGAAATCAAGAAGAACTGCTTCAAAACTCTTGCAGCCCCATCCGCGTTTATTGCACCTCTGACTGTGGTGCTCATAACGCACAGTTGTGAGTCCAGGTTTCCGGATTATGCTGAAGGTGTTCCAGTCTTCCTGCCTAGCCCAGTCGGGGTGCATTGCGGGTTCCAGACGTGGACAAATCCTGGCATCAATCCACACTCATTAGCACTGTTCAAGCATTGAGGGCTAAATTTCCACCTGAGGCTCTGATCTGGTTTTCTCTTTGTTGCAGGTGGTGATCAATTAGAAATGAAAAACAAGGGAGAAACCGGGGAGAAACTATATCGGTGTTTGGAATGTGGAAGGAGATTCAGACAGGAATCCCAACTCATGTCCCATCAAAGAATCCACACTGGGCGCAAACCCTATCAGTGCTTGGAATGCGGAAATACCTATAGTCACAGAAGCACTCTCATTGCTCATCAAAGAATTCATACAGGGCAGAAACCTTATCGGTGCTGGGACTGTGGAAAGGGTTTCAATCAGAGGGCCAATCTCGTGGCACATCGAAGACTTCATACTGGGGAGAAACCCTATCACTGCCAGGACTGTGGGAAGTGTTTCAGTCAGAGGAACAGTCTCGTGGTACATCGAAGAACTCATACTGGGGAGAAATCCTATCAGTGCTTGGAATGTGGAAAGTGCTTCAGTCACAGCTTCACTCTCACTTGCCATCAAAAAACTCATACTGGGGAGAAATCCTACCAGTGCTTGGAATGTGGAAGGAGCTTCAGTCAGAAGTCCGGTCTCACTTCCCATCAAAGAACCCATACTGGGGAGAAACCCTATCAGTGCTTGGAATGTGGGATGAGGTTCAATCGGAAGGGTAGTCTCACTGCCCATCAAAGAATTCATACTGGGGAGAAACCCTATCAGTGCTTGGAATGTGGAAGGAGCTTCAGTCAGAACTCCACTCTCATTACCCATCAAAGAAGTCATTGTGGGGAAAACTAACAATGATTGGAATATGTACTGAGCTTCAGCCAGAGCTCCTCTCTCACTTCCCATGAAATAATTTACACGGGGAGAAACCTTATCAGTGTTTCAAATACAGAAAAAATTCCGCAATCTCACTGCCCACCAGTGAACTCACAATCAGGAGAAGCCATAGCCATGGCTGTATACAGAACTAAATTTTAGGGGACTTTACTTAATAGGTAGATGAGGATTGCAACCGTGTTTTTGACCTTTGGGGACCCAGCACAGAAGTCGACCGTGTCTTTAAGGACCATGGAGTGTGGGTATGCCAATAATAAGGGCAATAAAAGCAATTTATAACAATCAGAGGGCAAATTTGATTATAAATAATGAGTTGACTGAATATTTTCCATTCCAAAAGGGGACTAGGCAGGGATGCCCTCTCTCCCCTTCATTCTTTATACTTACCTTGGAGGTTTTGAATGAGGTAATAAGGGAGGGATAGAATAAAATTAGGAAGAAACTCATATAAACTTAGAGCCTTCGCTGATGACATGCTGATAATGGTAGAGGAACCAGTAGATAGTATACAAGAATTAATGGCAAGGATGGAAGATTTTGGGGGAGTGGCAGGGCTCAAAGTCAACAAATAAAAAACTAAGGTCATGGTTAAAAATTTGGATGAACAGGGGGGAAAATTAATACAAGAGAGGAATGGTCTTCAAATTGTAAAAAAAAGCAAAATAGCTTGGAATTCAAATAACAATGAAAAATATTGAATTATTTGAAGAGAATTACAAAAAAAATTGGAATGGAGTCAAAAAGCAATTGGACATTTAGCAAAGATTAAAATTATCACTTTGGGGCAGGGTTTCTACGATAAAAATGACTGTATTACCAAAATTGTTATTTTTATTCCAAATGCTCCCAATAATCAGTAATTACCAGATATTTGAAGGATGGAGGAAGGATATTACACAGTTTGTTTGGCAAGGAAAGAAGCCAAGGATAAAGTATAAAATATTAACAGATTCCAAAGAGGGGGGGGGGGAGTTTGGATTACCTAATTTGAAACTTTATTTAATTTTGCGGCCAGTTTCGGGTGGGTTAAAAATTGGATTTTGCTGAGGAATGTGGAGATCTTAGATATTGAGGGGTGGAACAACCAATTTGGTTGGCACTTATATTTGGCATATGGTAAAGTGTTAAATAATAAAGATTTCTTAAATTGTGTAATAAGAAGGCCCATATATAAAGTTTGGGAAAGTCATCGTTGGTTACTTGAACCGAAAACACCCTGGTGGGTTTCACCATCAGAGGTGATAGGAATTAAAAAATTGAACATGGGAAAGGTCTGGCCAACCTACCATCAGTTAGTAACAAAAGAACAAGATCTTTTAAAATTAAGAGCATATGAAGAAATTAAAGAGCATTGCAGTAGTTGGCTCCATTATCATCAGATAGCAAATTTGTTTAAAGAGGATAAAAACAGGGTTTTGAACAGGGGATCTCAAAGTTACAAAAGGAATTATTACAATCGGATAAAAAGATAATATCAAGAATGTACAATTTATTATGGGAGTGGGATCTAAAAGATGAAGTCATAAAGGAATCAATAAAATGGGTGCATGACCTGGGCAAAACAATATGCCTAGAAAACTGGGAAAGATTATGGACCCAAGATATAAACTTTACCGCTTGCTACCTGATAAGAGAAAATATGAAAATGTGCCACCGATGGTATGATAAACCAGTGAAACTAGCCAAAATATATAAAAATTATTCAAACAAATGTTGGAGATGCAGTGCAGAAGTGGGAACCCTAATTCACATGTGGGGGTGTAGGCTAATAAAACAGTTTCGGATAAGGATTCATGAAGAATTGGGGGGAGGGGGAATTAAGATTACAATTCATAAAAAACCAGAAGCATATTTATTGGGACTACTAACAGCTGATATTCCTAAAAACCAGAAGAATATATTCTTATATGGAACAGCGGCAGCAAGATTATTGGTTGCAAAAAACTGGAAAACAATAGTACCAGAGCTATCTGAATGGAGATCCAAAATTTGTGAATTCATGAGCATGGCAAAATTAAGAGGGTCAGTGAGAGGAGGCTTCACTCAGAAGGTCAATAAAGAATGGGAATGTGTTGAAACATACATGGAAAGGGTTGGAAAGGTAAGCTAATTATTAGCAAATAAATATTAGTAAAAAATAGTAACTATATCGCAATGTAAATGAATAAAAATAAGAAAAATTAGTTTATTAAAGGAACTTAAATAAGAACAGCAGAATAATATAAGAGCAACAAGATTGCATATAGGTGAGGGAAGTAGGGAGAAGGGGGAGGGAGAAGAAATATTAAAGATTAAAATAATATAGGATGTAGTATGGGTTTGTTTGCTGATTTGTGTGTTTATTTTTGTCTGTATGCTTTCTTATGGTTATCAACAAAGTTATTTTAAAAAATAAAAAAGGACTATGGAGTACACACCCAGGACCCAACATTTCTTCACACTACTATGCTACTACATTAGCCAATGACCTTCCTCATGCCATGCCTGGTGGAGGGTCAAGCACGATTTGGCCCCACTGATGAGGATACCATCTATCAGCATAGCTGTCAACCATCCCTTATTTGGCGGGAAACTCCCTTATCCCAGCGCCGTGTCCCGCTGCTGTCCTGGATTGATGATGTCCCTTAAATTTCCTGGGTTTCAAAGGAAGCAGCTCCTCTTCCTCCCTGCTGGCCAGGGAGGAGGGAGGCTCCAACTGTGTTGCTTGGCTGCCCGGTCCACCCCCCTCCAGCCTTGGCCCCCGGGAGCCCCTCCCCGCTGGGACTGGCGGGAGCCTCGGGCCCTTCCACCACCATCCTCCTCGTGGCTGCTGAACTGAGCTTCTCTGCCTGTCGTTGCCGCCACCGCTCCCGCTAGGCCGTGCTGCGGCTGCGCCGCCAAAGGACCCAGATAAGATGGGCAGCCTGGCGTGCCCTATGAGTTGCTGAGGAGCCTTGAGAGGAGAGCGAGGGCAACCATAGAGAAAGCAGTTCAGAGAGAGGAGGCGGCAGCGGAGGCGTGGGCAGGTGTTCCAAGGGCTACAAGGGAAGGACCGCAAGCGCTTCTCCCATAGATTTGTAGTGATAGACTAGCATAGATGGTCTGATCTGCAGGTTTACTTCGGGCGCTATTTCTCTCCCCCCCCCCCTTCCTCCCACCCCGCCTGATGGAACTGAGAGCTGCAGATGGAGCACGAGAAAAAAGATAAAGAACTGCAGCAGCATCTTCGTAGCTTGGACTTCGTTTTGCGCAAAAAGTAGTTGCTGCTTGTAGTTATTTAATCAGCTGGTGTCTTGAGCAGCAACCTCTGGAAATGAAGGGCTAAAAACGGTTTGAATCCCTGCGATGGGCTGAGCTCCCGTTGCTCAGTCCCTGCTCCTGCCAACCTAGCAGTTTGAAAGCACGTCAAGGTGCAAGTAGATAAATAGGTACCGCTCCGGCGGGAAGGTAAACGGCGTTTCCATGCGCTGCTCTGGTTCGCCAGAAGCGGCTTAGTCCTGCTGGCCACATGACCCGGAAGCTGTACGCCGGCTCCCTTGGCCAATAAAGCGAGATGAGCGCCACAACCCCCGAGTCGGCCACGACTGGACCTAATGGTCAGGGGTCCCTTTACCTTTTTACAGGATGTATAAGGCAGCACAGCCTGTATTAGGTATCCATTCTGGGCACTTGGGATTTGCTACCTCTGCTCCTTTTACCGATAGCCAGACCAGTCTTTCAAATGAGCATAAAAAGGTTTACTTATAAGAATCTTGTGTCCTTCAAAGCAGTGTAAAGGTAAAGGGACCCCTGACCATTAGGTCCAGTCGTGTCCGACTCTGGGGTTGCGAACTTAAAAATGGAAAGCGTAATGCTGGTGGTCAACAAAAGAGCTTTAAAATCTTAAAAGGCTAATCTTTAAAAATGTAGTATAAACACTGACAACTGGGAAACACTGGCCTGCGAGGGCTCCAGTTGGAGAACAGCCTTGACCAAAGGTGTCCTGGGCTTTGAAGACACTCGAACTCTGGACGCAAGGGAGAAATGTGCTATGAGGAAGGCACGCTTGGAAAATCCTCACCGTGATCAACTCCTGCCCAGAAACCAATGTCCCCACCGTGGAAGGATGTGTGGATCCAGAATTGGCCTCCACAGTCACTTACAGACTCACTGTTAAAACCGTGTTCATGGAAGACAATCCTACTCGGCTACGGGGGATCGCCAAAGAAGAAGTATGAATAATAAATGATTATGATTATGGGGCTGCGCTTCACTGTATTCTGCTCTGGTCAGACCTCACCTGGAGTACTGGGTCCAGTTCTGGGCACCACAGTTCAAGAAGGACACTGACAAACTGGAACGTGTCCAGAGGAGGGCAACCAAAATGGTCAAAGGCCTGGAAATGATGCCTTATGAGGAACGGCTAAGGGAGCTGGGCATGTTTAGCCTGGAGAAGAGGAGGTTAAGGGGCGATATGATAGCCATGTTCAAATATATAAAAGGATGCCATATAGAGGAGGGAGAAAGGTTGTTTTCTGCTGCTCCAGAGAAGCGGACACGGAGCAATGGATCCAAACTACAAGAAAGAAGATTCCACCTAAACATTAGGAAGAACTTCCTGACGGTAAGAGCTGTTCGACAGTGGAATTTGCTGCCAAGGAGTGTGGTGGAGTCTCCTTCTTTGGAGGTCTTTAAGCAGAGGCTTGACAACCATATGTCAGGAGTGCTCTGATGGTGTTTCCTGCTTGGCAGGGGGTTGGACTCGATGGCCCTTGTGGTCTCTTCCAACTCTACGATTCTAGGTTTCTCTCTCTCTCTCTCTCTCTCTCTCTCTCTCTCAGAGACGGAGAGGGAGGGCTGAACTTGCTGCGCTCGGCTTTTTGAGGGTTAAAAGAAACAGAGCTGGATTCCTAGAGAGGCCGGGAGAGAAAGGGGGGCGAGGCAAGCAGGTCCTCCAGAGCAGAACCCCCCCCCCAGTCTCTTCCTGCGAGAGGAGAGGGGGCTCGCTTTTGTCTTTGGGATCCGGTGAGTCTCGTCTCTCTTCCCCCTGAGGGTGCAATGGGGAGAAGGGGGCTGCAGGGGGAGGGTGCACGGGGGGGGGGGGGGTCTGCTCAGCTCAGGAAGAGGGGGACCCCCAAGTCAGGGAGCAGAGAGTCCTACTGCCCCCAAAGACAGAGAGAGGACGAGGAGGGCAGGAGGTCTGCAACTCTATCCATGCCCCTTTGAAGAGGGGGCGGGGAGCGGCATGCCAGGAAACTGCCTCCCGCAGTTTGGTCAAACTCATGCTAGTCTCTTCGAGAACACTGTCCCACCATCTCGTCCTCCTCTGTCCCCTTCTCCTTATGCCCTCCATCTTTCCCAACATCTTTTCCAGGGAGTCTTCTCTTCTCATGAGGTGGCCAAAGGATTGGAGCCTCAGCTTCAGGATCTGTCCTTCCAGTCAGCACTCAGGGCTGATTTCCTTCAGAATGGAGAGGTTTGATCTTCTTGCAGTCCATGGGACTCTCAAGAGTCTCCTCCAGCACCAGAATTCAAAAGCATCTATTCTTCGGCGATCAGCCTTCTTTATGGTCCAGCTCTCACTTCCATACATCCATCATTAAAATACACTTGGGGGGGGGGGATTTCCACAGAGACGTCAAAATTTGCACTTCCTTTACAATCAAAGCTCCCCCATCCTCAGATAGGACAGGGGTCTTATCCAGACTCCTGACTGGCACATGTGCACCTATTCAGACCTGCAGGCCCTACATGCTCAGAGGATCTTTTGAGATTGAACAGGAAGCCCTGTCGAGACCCTTGGCTCCCTGCACTGCAAGGGAAATGGACTGGGTGACACTTGACATCCCTGACACTGTCTAGACCCTGGCACAAGTACACAAGTTCCCCACTTCTCCATCACGGTTCGACTTCATTCCTGGACTGCAAGCACTGAAAGGCAAGAGCAGCCAGGCTGATTCATATCACAGAAATCCCTTCAGTTGCCTTCACATTTTGCTTGGGAAGTGTCCTTCTACATGGGCTAGAGGCTGACTTCCCTTTCTTAAATAAAAGAAAATTCAGTGTCTGGGCTGTGGTGCAGACCAGCCCTTGTTTCTAGCACGACTCATCTAATCTTGCTCAATGAACCTCTGTCTTCTGCTGATCACAACAATGCATTTGCTTTGTAGGACTTCCTAGCACCTCTACGTAGGACAGACAGAACGGGGCAGAAGACCAGGGGGCTCCTTCCGATCTCTTGGGGGATTCCTGACAGCCCAGATGGATGAGCAAGACTCAGCTGGCCCTGAAGTGGGAAGAGGCCATGTCATCAAAACTGGGAGCAGTGAGGGATTCTGGGAAAACTCTGTGCAGAAGATCCTGGGTGAGGAGGACATTCTCCGCTCAGTTGTTCAGAGTCAGCAGCTCAGGCAGTTCTGCTACCAGGAGGCCAAAGGACCCCGAGAGATTTGCAGCCGACTCTACCGCCTTTACTACCAGTGGCTGAAGCCAGAAAGGCACACAAAAGCTGAGATGCTGGACCTGGTGATCTTGGAGCAGTTCCTGGCTGTCCTTCCGCCAGAGATGGAGAGCTGGGTGAGGGAATGTGGAGCGGAGACCAGTTCCCAGGCGGTGGCCCTGGCCGAAGGATTCCTCCTGAGTCAGGCAGAGGAGAGGAAGCAGGCAGAGCAGCAGGTGAGAGAGACTTTCCTCTGGATACTCCCAAGGGGCTCCAAACAGGAGGGACAGTACAGTTGTACCTCGGGTTACAGACGCTTCAGGTTACATACGCTTTAGGTTACAGACTCCGCTAACCCAGAAATAGTACCTTGGGTTAAGAACTTTGCATCAGGATGAGAACAGAAATCGCACGGCGGCGGCTGGAGGCCCCATTAGCTAAAGTGGTGCTTCAGGTTAAGAACAGTTTCAGGTTAAGAACGGACCTCCAGAACGAAATACGTTCTTTACCCGAGGTACCACTGTATACCGAAATTCTTTCCTAATGGCTCATCCTTTCTGTTTTTGGAAAGCAAGCAATGAGATCTGATAGCCCTGAAGTGTTTACTTCTGCCATTCCTATTGTAATCCTTATTTTCATTCCCTGTTTTGGATCCTTGTTGCTCCTTCAGGGAAAGTTTCTGTTAGCAGAAATGCCTGAGGCAGAGAGGACTCCGTTGGAGACCAGAGAGAAGCTGCTGGGTAAGGAGGAAGGAGGGTTTTCTCTTTTTTCTCATTCTATTAATATGGAAACTGATCTTTGGGTTTTCATCTTTGGGGTGGGTGGAGACAGTTGAGGCCAAGAGGAGGGGCGATGTATTTGTACACAAATAAAATATGAAATGGGTCCAAATGTACTCATCACGTAAGACTTTTTCTAATGCCCGCCTTAGAGATGCACAGCTGAACTCCGAGAGAAGCATGCAGGGATGTCTTCCCACTTACCTTTGTGTCTTGCAGGTGACGGAATGATGCTGACAAGACCTCCTCACCCCTCTTTTCTTGGTGGTGGAGCAGATGCAGCAGCTGTGGAACCAGATCAGGTCAGAGGAAGGAGCCTTGTGGGGAGAAGCCGAGGGGTGGGAAAGCCAGGTGCCTCTGAGCCCAAACAAATCTTTTTCCTCCTCTTGGCTTCTGTCAAAGGCTGAAATGTCATTAGTATAATTGATTGCCATTTGTTGCCATTTTCTTCATTTGCTTAACAATGAATGCTAGAACAGGCTTCTAAGCAGTAGGCAGACTATGAAGAGTGGCCGGGATTCACCGACCTGGCTCCATGAGTTGCACAACGGGGCCTCCCTGCTCTCCTTCCCACGCCTCGGCTGCCACACGCTCCTTAAAGTTAGCTTCAGGACATTGGGAAGATACCCTTCCACATCACAGCAAGATGAGAGAGAGGATCTTTTCATCTGGCAAATGGGAATGTTTGTGCTAACAAAATGACTTGAAGAACGCAGCGTGAAGTTCCACCCATTTAAACAATGATTAATACCCATCATTAAAATTGTTGTTGTTTAGTCGTGTCCGCCTCTTCATGACCCCCTGGACCAGAGCACGCCAGGCCCTCCTGTCTTCCACTGCCTCCCGCAGTTTGGTCAGACTCATGCTAGTCTCTTCGAGAACACTGTCCCACCACCTCGTCCTCCGTCGTCCCCTTCTCCTTGTGCCCTCCATCTTTCCCAACATCAGGGTATTTTCCAGGGAGGCTTCTCTTCTCATGAGGTGGCCAAAGTCTTGGAGCCTCAGCTTCAGGATCTGTCCTTCCAGTGAGCACTCAGGGCTCATTTCCTTCAGAATGGAGAGGTTGGATCTTCTTGCAGTCCATGGGACTCTCAAGAGTCTCCTCCAGCACCAGAATTCAAAAGCATCAATTCTTCGGTGATCAGCCTTCTTGATGGTCCAGCTCTCACTTCCATACATCCATCATTAAAATACATGGGGGGGGGGGATTTCCACAGAGACGTCAAAATAAGCATTCAGACTTAAAATGTGCAGCAAAACAATCCCATCCAAGCAAGACAGCCATTAATAGGCACAAAATACCAGAGTAATGTGTAGTAGATAATATTTACTCTGTCTAAGAGGAGGACATTTCCCTTTTTCTCTTAGGGTCCAGTGTGCTTTGAAGATATAGCTGTTCATTTCGCAGACGAAGAGTGGGCGTTGCTGGATCCTAACCAGAGAGCTCTGCATAAGGAAGTCATGGAGGATAACTGTGGGATCCTGGTCTCTCTCGGTAAGGCTCCCTGTTGGATAATAATACAGTGGTACCTCGGATTAAGAACAGTCCTGTTTACGAACGATTCTGTTTAAGAACTCCGCAAATCCGGAAGTAGTGTCTGGGTTTGCAAACTTTACCTCGGTCTAAGAACGGATTCCGAACGGTGGAAGGGCACCGGCGGCGGGAGGCCTCATTAGGGAAAGCCTGCCTCGGTTTAAGAATAGTTTCGGTTTAAGAATGGACTTCCGGAACGGATTAAGTTTGTAAACTGAGGTACCACTGTATTTGTTTTGAAATCCCAGACATATATTTTATAGGGGAAATCTGCAATATTTTGATGGAGCTGGTTGCACTCACTGAGCGAGAGCTGGCTGTCTTGGAGGAGAAGGGGAGAAAGTGAGGGCTCTGCGACACCCCCCCAAAAAAAACCTCCAGAGGAATCCGGAGCCTCCAAGGACACCCCACCGTGCAGAGGATCTTGAACGGGGCTGAGAAAGCTCCATGAAGGATCGGGGAGCGGGTTAAGATGGCAAAGGGGAGCTATGCTCCCTCCAGGGCAGAAAGCCCCTGATGTGGACCTAACCGAGTGGTAGCACCCCAGAAACAAGAGCTGGGTCTGGGAGGAAGAGCCACAGGACCCCCAAAAGTACTTAAGAAGAAGGAAGCCCATCTCAAAATGCCACTATGCTGCCTGGGGGGAAACTGACTGTGGTTACTGTTGAGAAGAACAGACCTGCTTGTGAGTATGAGGGAAGTGGAAGGGGATCAAGTTGCCAGAGGGATGAGAAAGAGAGAGATGAACTTCTAAAGCCCAAACAACTGGAAAATGGAAAGGATAAGAGGTGGAAGAGAGGATTGGAAAGGCGAGAGTGGAGCGGGGGGGGGGGGGGATAAAAAGACGGTGTGTGTTTGAGTGACTGTCTCCCTGGATGGAAAATAGCGCTAAGGGGGAAAGAAGGGGAACATCTGTGAAGCAGCCACTTTCTCTCTCGGAAAAAGACCACCCCAGAAAACAAAGATTTCCACTCAGGAAATCTGAGGCTAAAATTAGAGTATAAAACAGACTACAGACAAGAGTGAATGCATGGGGGAAACGTCTTAGAGAGACTGAATAAATAGTGTGGGTGTTGAAATACAACAAGACCTGAATGGACTATTGGACAAATGTGGATTGTGGAACTGGAGTGGACTTTGATTCAAACCTTCAAGGGGGCAGGTAACATTAAAACTCTCCTAAGGAACTGGCCCGTACGGGCAGGGGTACCTTTACCTTTACCTTTACCTTTTTAAGGAACGAATAAGCCAAAAGAAGACTATAGAATGCAAAGGAGACAAGGCTACAGGCAAGGAGAGAGGAGGACAGAGGAAATAAGAAAAGCAGATGGCTTAAGACTGAAGGGAGAAGGAAGAAAGAAACTTTTTATCAGTTTTGTTGGGCGGGGGTTAGTTTATTTTTTCCCTGCTTCCCATTTCTTGATGCCCAGAATTATATTTAAGGGTGGTGTTTTGTTTTGTTTCTGAAAACTGAAAGGAGGGGAAAGGATAGAAGGAGTGGGCATATCATGGCTTTTGATAATGTGTCCTGGGTTTTCCTGACAAGACGCCCTAGAATGCCATGGAGAGATGGACTGGAAAGTCCGAGGATAAGAGAAAATGATGAATACGATATGATTTAAAATAAATAAATGATGGTGCTCAACAGTGCCACTTCCAGCACCTCTGATTCCAACACCCTTACAGCTCCCCTTGAATGGAGGGGTATCTCCTGGTTTGTCTGCAAATATTCTTCCTCCATTCCTTTTAAAAAACAATGATGAAGCTGGTCTGAACTGCCCCAGCATTTTTAAATGTAGGCTTTGCAGTGGTAAGAGAAGTAATTTCTGTCAGGATTTATGCTTTCGTTTTTGCTTCCGTCTGTTTTTGGTTGACCAAAGGGACGACTGACGTTGGAGATGGAGTGGATTCCGTGACTGGCCCAAATGAAACACATCCCAGGAAAGAGTCAGGATTTTCAAATCTCAGGTTCCCATAAATATGTCAGCTAATTCCAGTCAATAAAGGCAGTGAACCCTGTAGTAGAACCTCACATCTAATTCCCTCCGTCTTTTCCCCTATCACAAGCGCTCATTAGCATTGTTCGATAATTTGGGGCTCCATTTCTTCCTGAGGCTCTAATTAGTTTCTCTTTTCATTGTAGGAGGGGATGAATTGGAAAGGAAGGATGAGGGAGACCATGACCAAATCTACACAGTGGAGAATCCGTATCAATATATGGAGTGTGGCGAGAGCTTCAGTCTGAGCTCCCTTTCCACTTCCCATCAAATAAATCCCATTGGGAAGAAACACTATCAGTGCCTGGAATGTGGAAGGGGCTTCACTCGGAACTCCCGTCTCACGGCCCATCGAAGAATTCATACAGGGGAGAAACCCTATCAGTGCTTGGACTGTGGAAAGAGATTCACTACGAACACAAGCTTCCATCGACATCAGAGAATTCACTATGAGGATGAAGGCTATCAGTGCTTGGAATGTGGAAAGAGGTTCAGGTGGAAGGTCAGTCTGACTTCCCATCAAATAATTCACACAGGGGAGAATCCATATCGGTGCTTAGAGTGTGGAAAGAGCTTCAGTCAGAGGGCCCATCTCACGACCCATCAAAGAATTCATACAGGAGAGAAACCGTATCAGTGCTTGGAATGCGGAAAGAACTTTAATACAAGGCCAAACTACTATCGACATAAAAGTATTCACCGTGAGGAGAAACCATATCAGTGCTCGGAATGTGGAAAGGGGTTCAAGTGGAAGAGTAGTCTCACTTCCCATCAAAGAATTCATACAGGGGAGAATCCCTATCAATGCTTGGAATGTGGAAAGAGCTTCAGGTGGAAGGACAGTTTCACTTGCCATCAAAGAATTCATACAGGTGAAAATCCCTATCAGTGCTTGGAATGTGGAAAGAGTTTCACTGTGAAGAAAAACCTCACTTGCCATCAAAGAATTCATACAGGCAAGAAACCCTATCAGTGCTTCGGTCAGAGCTCCCATCTCATATCCCATCAAATAACTCACAGTGTGGAGAAACCATAGCAATTGCTGTGTAGTGATGACTGCTTGGGAGAGACTATGGAAGGTAGATTTGAAATTTACTGCATATTATACCTCAAGAGAAAACAATATGAAAACAATGTATATATCCTTAACACCATATAAACTAGCAAAGATGTATAAAAATGTACATGCCAGAAATGTCAACAGGAGGAAGGGTCATTTTATAATATGTGGTGGTCCTGTGAAAAGGCAAAGTGTTTGGGGGGGAATGATATATAATTAACTGAAAAGGATGTTTAAGCTGACAGTTCCTTAAAAACCTGAGGTGTTTCTGCTAGGAGCAATGGGGATGGAAGTTGTGAGAAAACTGACCCATTTATTTATGTAGCAACGACAACAGCTAGAACTTTTATATGCACAGAGGTGGAAAGAGGAGGGATTACCAACAAAGGAGGAATGGCTTCTGAAACAGAGGGATTATGCTGAAATGGTGAAATTAACTGCCAAATTAAGAGGATATAATGAAGTTTTCAAGGAGGATTGGAGACCATTGATGGATTGTCTATTAAAGTATCACCCAGACATGAAGCTGTTAGCAGGATTTGAAATATTAATGGATAGGTGAAAGAATTAACAATCCTAGAGATTAGAAAGTAAAAACGTATGTGCTGTGAAACAACTAATAAAATGGAGCAAAAAGCAAACATCAGGAAAGGGAGGTGGGACGTCAAGAAGAAAATTCATGGGGTAAAAAAATTACATAATGTTGTGAAATACTTTTGGAGATTTAATAAAAAATGCTTTTTTAAAAAACCAGTTGCTATGTAGTAATTAAATTTTAAGAGACTTTAATTAGTATTTGGGTGAGGATTGCAACGGTGTTCTTGTGCTTCGTAGCCCCAGCAGAGAAGTCAGTCTCGCCTCTCAGAGCCATGGGGTGCAAGCCTGGTGCCCAATATTTCTTCACACTAGGAATCCAGATCTGCAAGGTGGAAGTCACTGGCCAAGTGTTGAATGTATCAAAATCACTGAGGCCTAATTGGATCCGTAGAATGTTTGGGATCTGGTGGGTGGGGCTTGTGTGTTCTGCTCTGGAACCAGCCCCTCCAGGGGGTTCCGCTAAGAGGGACCAACAGAAGCCTCTTCGTCCTTCTTGCCCCACACAGACTTGCTTCATGCTGTTGTATTTAGTGTTGACTCATGTTAAGCTAATAGTCTGCTAGGACCCCTTGACCCTTTCCCCATATGCCACTGGCAATCCAGATGTTCCCCATCTGATATTTGTGCATCTGGTTCTTCCTGCCTGAGTGCAGAACCTGACATTGGTCCCTATTGAAGTTCACTTTCTTAGTTTGGGGCCAGTTCTCCAACTGGGAGATGTACTGATTCTTTTACAGGTGGTCCCTTTAGATCAGGCATAGGCAAACTCGGCCCTCCAGATGTTTTGGGACTACAATTCCTATCATTCTTGACCACCGGTCCTGTTAGCTAGGGTTCATGGGAGCTGTAGTCCCAAAACATCTGGAGGGCCGAGTTTGCCTATGCCTGCTTTAGATATTTCAAAAGATGGCTCTTATATCTGTTCTCGGCCTCCTCTTCTCCAGGCTAAACATACCCAGATCCCTCAACCGTTCCTCCAGATGCTTGGTTACCAGACCCTTGAGCATCTTGGTGGCCCTACTCTGGACATGTTCCAGTTGGTCAATATTCATCTTGTAGTGCCCAGAACTGGACACAGCATTCACTTTTTCTGCTGCTGCTGCATTGGACTGTTGACTCATGTTCAGCTTATGGTCTACAAAGACCCCTGCTACTGCCAAGCCAGGTCTCCCCACCCACCCCCTAGATTTGTAATGCAGCAGTTCTTATTTACTGAGGCGTGTGTGTGTGCAATTACTGCCCTCTCCCCTCTCTTCCACACTCTTTTCCTCTCCTGCACAATGAGGCCAGCCATCTTAGCCCCAGAAGAGGGAGCACAGAAAGGGCAAGGCTGAGTGGGCAGTGTTGAATGGTCTCTTTAAATCTGAAGGTTCATTATTGTTCCACAAGATGTGTATTTCTTTAAAGGCCAGAGCAAATAACGTGAGCTAGTTTTACGGCTGTGAAGCAGTATAGCAGGTGCTGTTAAGTTGCGGTAATTAAGCTGTTGGGTGTGGTATATTAAAGAGCACCATGTAGTTCTCTCAGTACCCTGGTGGATGGGTCATGATTATTGATATATTGTAATTTAGTATTAAAGGAGTTTTTGTTATTAAAACCTAGCAAAAGTTATTTTTGCGTTCCTTGTAATGTGTGGTCTCCCCAGCACGCCTTCTGTAGCACAACTAATCTGCAAATAGCCAACAGGCAACCCCAGGACTTGCCCCCAGGCACCCAGACTGAGCCAGTTTGGACATCCAGGCCCTGGTTTCACTCCATCAACCCCATGAGACGAAGTGTGCCTGCACCTGAGGAAGAGTGCGAAGGGAGACTTTAGGGCCCCGTCCAGTTCTACCATTCTGGGACTTTGTGGCTGAGGAGAAAGGGGCTTGGGAGAAGCAAAGCCACCCTATGGGGCACCTAAGACCCCTTTGCCTGCAAGAGACTGCCTGCCTCTGAACAACCAGGCAGAAATCCAACCGGGGAAGCACCTCCCCTTTCTCTTTACATAGTAAAGAGTTAAAGTAAAAGATCCATCGCATCCTGGTCACTGTCTCTTTGAGCTTCTGCCGTCGGGACAGAGATACAGGACGATGAAGACAAGAACGAGCCGTCTTAAGAACAGCTTCTTCTCCAGAGCGATCTCGGTCCTGAATGGGAAGCCTGGACTTTGAAAGTCATCTAATCTTCCTTGCTGTACTATACTGTATTGTTTTAATTAGGGTTTTTATGGAGCAGTCAAGTAATTTCGTTGTCCCCGAGAGGGGGCAATGACAATAAAGATATTATTATTATTATTATTATTATTATTATTATTATTATTATTATTATTATTACTGTGGCAAAGTAAGCTTTGGGTGCAACACCTACAGTTCTCCCCAACTGCGCTGGGACACAATTCTGTGTGCTCCTGATCAGTCAGGAAATACCAAAGTCTGCAGACAAGCATATACAGTAGAAGCAAAAAGCAGCTCTTAATCCTGGTCTTTATTGTTGCTACAAGGGTTTGACTTGAATGGCTAGTGAAGAAGATGCCCCAAACAAAGGGTTACTCTCTGTGTTTGAGATTTATGTGGAAGCTTGCACTCCAACACAATAATAATAATAATAATAATAATAATAATAATAATAATAATACCCTGCCCATATGGATGACTGCTGGTTTGTGTCTGTGGGATGCTCTCCCCAGGGAAGTTGTACATTAAAGAAAATTCTGGGTTGAGAGACTACTCAGCAGCCCAGCTCGTCAGGGTACCAGTCCCCTCAGGTCCATGCGGTCAGTAAAAGAAGGAAATTCCAGCCAAGCAATTTGGACAAAACAGCAGTCAGTAGACTTAGGTCCTTTCTTGTTGCACAACAGGTTCAACAGCAGCGAGTGAACCCAGAGCAGGGGTGATACTGACTTTTAAAACTTCCCACCATGTTCCAGAATACAGTTCGTACAGCATCATTGATACATCATTGCTACATCACTGATGTGTCACCAAAGGGAGGGGTAGACAGGGGTTACACTAGTTTAACCTTGGCAAACACCTCTGAAGTCCCGCCACCCAAAGTACAATAGAACTTCCTTTGCATGTCTGGACCCCTTGGCAAGTTTAGTGATGGGGTTAGGCTTTCCTTGGCCAACAATCAGCTCAGCAATTGTCACCTCTGGGCACTTCCTGGAGTCCCTATTTTACAAGGGCAAAATAGCGTTGGAATGGAGGAAACTGGCAAAGGCGTTGATTTTACAGTATATTATTTTTAAAGCTAGGTAACTTCCCTGAGCTGTCAAGTTGAAAGGATACATTCAGGCATAATATTTGTAACATTTAAAAACTTTAAAGATGTGGGGGGGGGGCCCCTGTAATTTCTGTAACATCTTTATGAGTTTGAGTTTGTAATCCTTGTCAGAATACATATTTTTGAATGGATTAGTTTTTGTTACAATTGACTATTGATTTGTGAGTAGGGACCACTCCCACTACATCGGCCTGAGTTCTTGGTGTGCTTTTTTCCAGGGCTCTCCAGGTGGCCTGATCCTGCTTGGAGCCTGGGTTTATTCCTTTCCTTTTTTTGAATCACTTTTATGGGGCTTTATAGATAAGGATCATGGGGATAATAAGGAGACAAATAAATGGACAATCTCTTCTCATGTCATTTGTATATCACAAAAAAGAGCAGAATAAATTTCCAGGAATATTTACAACCTATGGTTCATTATTAGCGGTCAGTGTAGCAATTCCTGGTTAATTAATTGGTTGAAACAGAAAAGGGGGAAACACGGTAGAATCTGTTAACAGAGGACAGTCAGCATCCCAGAGCCAGACGCCTAGCCAGCTGCCCTTGTGGTTCTGCTTCCTGTAGGTGTGAGCAAGAGTCATTTTCCCTCTTCCATTACCAATGAAGCCCTATAAAGTCTTGGTCCACTGATGGACTTTCAAGGGGTGTTCAAAGCCGAGGTAATAAATTCTGTTTCAATTTAAATTTGGAGCAACCAGATTGAGCCAAACAGAGATGCAGTGGGTGAGTATTCTGGAGGCTGTTTTTCCCTCAAGATGCTGTAATGTGTGTATTGTTAGTTGTGCCAAAACAACAACAACAACAACAAAGCTCTGTGTGTTTCTTGAGGCTTTGTGTTTTACCACCCTTGAGGCTTAATGTTATAGATGTTCAGGTTGTTCTGGTTGTGGTTATTACTCTTATTCCTACATTTATTACCCAAGGCGGGTTATAACCATTTTAAAATGCCATATTAAAAAGAGTTACAACAAATGTCATTCACAGGAATAGGATGCGTGGCTCTAGTGTATTTGCTTTTATTTTTAATTATTATAGTTTAGTAATTCTTTATTGTAGTGGTTAAGCGTAAACTGTTTAATATCTTCTGATACTTAATTATACAGTTTACTGTTATATTCTAATGGATTATTGAATATTGCTTTGTTTTATATAAGTTGTTTATTTTAAAGTTATGGTTTTATTAACTTTTTGGTATTGAATCAGATTGCTATTAGGGGTGTGATCTTTGCTGGCTATTTTGCTGTTTCTTCAGCTTGTAAAATGCCTTGGGTATAGTAACATAGAAAGGCAGTATACAAATTAAAAGTGAAAATGAAATGAAACGAAATGAATGGGGGGAGAGGAGATCCCCAAGACAGGAAACAGAGGATCCTGACCCTGGTAGCTATTTGTGATAAAAATATATATGCCGTACGGAAATAATTGAATATAAATCTTAACTTGTCAGGCTGGCAACAGATGACCACAATGTAACTGGCTGTGTTTAACTATATGAATTCTTTATACATCATATAAACCAGTGGCGTAGCGTGGGGGGTGCAGGGGGGGCCAGCCGCACCGGGCGCAACATCTGGGGTTAGGGAAATCCACAGGTTAGGGGGCGCAAATCCACGGGTTAGGGGGCGCAAATTACTTGCCTTGCCCCGGGTGCTGACAACCCATGCTACGCCACTGATATAAACATAACTCTTTTCACATTATCTAATTGAGTAAAATAATAAGAAGAATAAGAATAAGAATAAATTTTATTTATACCCCGCCCTCCCTGGCCAGAGCCGGGCTCAGGGCAGCTAACACCAGTAAAATTACAGTAAAATCATAATAGGGGGAAAAAACCAATTTAAAATACAGGTTAAAATGCAATTTAAAATGCAGCCTCATTTTAAAAGTAGCCCATAGAACAAAACCGTAAGGGGAGGGAAACGTAAGGGTCAGACTGGGTCCAAACCAAAGGCCAGGCGGAACAGCTCTGACTTGCAGGCCCTGCGGAAAGATGTCAAGTCCCGCAGGGCCCTAGTCTCTTGGGGCAGAGCATTCCACCAAGTCGGGGCCAGTACTGAAAAGGCCCTGGCCCTAGTTGAGACCAATCTAACCTCCTTCAGGCTTGGGACCTCCAAAGTGTTGTTCTTTGTGGACCTTAAGGTCCTCCGTGGGGCATACCAGGAAAGGCGGTCCCATAGGTACGAGGGTCCTAGGCCGTGTAGGGCTTTAAAGGTCAAAACCAGCACCTTGAACCTGATCCTGTACTCCACCGGGAGCCAGTGCAGCTGGTATAGCACCGAGTGAATGTGATCCCGTGGTGAGGACCCCGTAAGGAGTCTCGCCGCGGCATTCTGCACCAGCTGGAGTTTCTGGGTCAGTATCAAGGGCAGCCCCGCGTAGAGCGAGTTACAATAATGAAGCCTGGAGGTGAAGCAATTAAAGACCAACATTTAGAACAGGAAATACAAATAGATCATTTCTTATATACGTAATGTCCAAATAGAAGTTTTTGTGTTCCACGTATTTACAAATGAATCAGTTTTTTTAAGCATAACGTCCAAATAGAAGCTTTTTGTGTTCCACGTATTTACAAATGAATCAGTTTTTTTAAGCATAACGTCCAAATAGAAGCTTTTTGTGTTCCACGTATGTCTTTGCAAATACAAATGTCAAATGCAACAACTTTAAGGAGCAGTACTTGCCAAAGATGAACTTTTCTTTGTAATGTTCCACATCTGCCTTTGCAAAGTATAGTTGTTGTGTGTAGCTGCTGTTTCCTGTTACAGGTGGCAGGCAATCTACAGCAAAGTGTTTTTCTCTTAAAGTGACCCCCTTGAAACCACCATATTCAAGGTAGATTTTTAAGGTTATCAATGGTATATCAAGATATTAATAATAGCTCAGAGAAAACAACTATATTCTATTTCTGTATTTAAACCTGAGAGATGCAAAGAATCGAGCAGGAAAATAAATCTGGTTTCTTTCTGCATAAGAATCTTTTTGGCTTGTTCTAAAGGTCCTTGATATGCCCAGATCACAAAGAAAGTTAAATCTTCATCTGAATGTGACACTTGAATAAAATGTTGCACTAAAGGCGCGTCAACACTGTTTCTGATTCTGGAATGGTGTTCTGATAGTCTAACTTTGATGGGTCTAATGGTGTGACCTACATGTAAGTAACCCACAAGGACACTTAATCACATAGATTACTCGTGGAGTAGCACATGTAGCAAACGACTGTAAAGCAAATTTAAAGCCTTCTTTGATAGAAAACTCCTTTACTTGCAGTACATATTTACATGAGGTACATGAGATTTATTTGTACATGTGTGAAACACAAAAAGCTTCTATTTGGACATAACGTATATAAGAACTGATCTATTACACAGTTTACATGCCAACTATATCCCAGCTTTGTTATCCTGCCAATTTCCTTTAAGCAGGGAATTAAGGACCCTGAAGCTTGTTTTGGCTCCTCGACTCATCAGGAAGGATGAACGAGACGGATCCGGCAAAGCTAGCGAGGATGGAAAGGGGAAGATGGACGGTTGACCTGGTCAGGTTGTCTCCTGCATCCCTCCCCACAACCTCTGAGCGTTCCCTCCCAGGGACCTCCGAGAGATCTGGTGAGTCCCAGGGGAGTGGAGATGGGGACATGGATGGGTGGAGCCAGAGAGGAATTGGGGCTTCCTCAGCTTGGGGGTGGGGGGAGGCAGGCAGGCGGGTGGAGATGGAGGAGGAGAGCACCTTTCCGGGCTCCTCCACCCACCCACCTGCCTGCCTGCGCCTTTGTCATCTGCAGGCAATTTGAGCTAGGAATACATCACAGCTCTCTGACCACCGTGATGCAGCTCAAAATGTCTAAAACCAGTGCTGTGATCTGAATGCCCTACCAATGTCAAACAACTTACCAATCCATCGCGCAGCACTAGAAGCCACGACTCTTTAAAGTAACCTGATCCCGCTTTGCAGATTGAACGCAGATGAGGTCTCCGTGTGTTGCCCCTTTTTTCCTTTTTGTATAACTTTTATTTGCTTTTAAAAACAAGGATCATAGGGCTAATAAATGATACAAATATGTAGACTGAGTCTTCTCATGTCATTTGTACATCTCAAAATAGAATACATGGGTAGGCAACCTAAGGCCTAGGGGCCAGATGTGGCCCGATTGCTTTCTCAATCCGGCCCGCAGATTGTTTGGGAATCAGTGTGTTTTTACATGAGTAGAATGTGTCCTTTTATTTAAAATGCATCTCTGGGTTATTTGTGGGGAATAGGAATTCGTTCATTCCCCCCCTCCAAAAAAAATATAGTCCGGCCCCCCCCAAGGTCTGAGTGACAGTGGACCGACCCCCTGCTGAAAAAGTTTGCTGACCACTGATCTATAACATATGGCTCATCATTACTGGGTTCACGAATTGGTTTAAATTGAAACAAAAAAGGGGAAAACAGGAGAGAACAGAGAACATTCAACATCACATAGTTGAATGCCTAGTCAGGAGCTCTTGTGGCTGTTGTGATTAGATTAAGTGTGAGTCATAGTCATTTTTCCTCTTGTGTTATCAATGAAACAATACAGAGTTGGTCTCCTCGTGAACATGGGAGGGGGGCTCAAGGTGAAGAAAGTTATTTACGTATAAATTTAAATTTAGACCAATCAGATTGAGGTAACTGCTAATGGGGAATGTGCAGGTGAAGATGTTGCTGTTTGTTTCATAGATGAGGCATGGACGTTGCAGGATCTTGACCAGAGAGCTCTGCATAAGGAAGTCAAGGAGGAGAATCGTGGGATCATGGACCCTCTTGGTAAAACTCCCCGTTGGATCATGAGATCAGTTTTAAAATTCCATACATACCTCTATGGGATGAACCTCCACTATTTGGTGTGGGAATGTTGAGGGTGACAGGAGAGAATATATTGTTAATTAATATCCTTGCTAACTTGCGCTAGCAAGTTTCTTCACTTAGCAGAGTGCATTCCCCTTCTTATGTAGCAGAAAGCTGGTTGCAAACTCGTGTGAGTTTCTTAAGACAACTAGCAATTCAATCTGGCTTGTCTAGATTGAGATATGTTCTAATATTCCTGGTAAGACCCTTTTGAATCCCTCCTAAAAGAATAAAGACACCACAGTCTTATTCATAAGTAACGAAAAGTAGTTCTACTTATGATCAGGCCGAGCACAGTGTGATCCCTGAAGGCAGGCTTAAGGCTTAAAGTTACAAACATGTACAAACAGGTTTACCCCATATGGGAGATGACCTGGGGAACTGCTGTGGCAGCCAACAGTCCAGTCCATCTGAGGCAGGAAGCTGGCAGGACAAAAAGGGGAGGAAAGAGAAAGGCGGCAGGTGACTTGGCCTTTTGCCAGGTCTGGAAAGGTCACGCCCACCCACTAGTCACATGCAAGGAAGGATGCTCCAGGCCAGGAGGAACAGGAAGTTTCAACTGGCTGGACCAAACATTCCCTTGCATGTCCACTCTAGCAAAACAAGGAATGCTGTACTTGACTGCTCCCAGTGGATTACATCCCACATATGGTTGGAGACCAATAGCATCTGGGATTCTAACATCCCCACCATGATCCCTGAATGGAGGGATATCAATAGGCTTCTCTGTGAATGTTCTTTGTCCATTCATGCCTTTTTAAACAATGACCAGGCTTGTCTGAACTGCTAAGGCCTTCTTAAATGCCGGCTTCAGAGTTTTTAGTGAAGTTGATGTAACTTCTGTCAGGTTTGTTGGTTTTATTTTTGCTTTTGCTTCTGCCTGTATTTGGTTGACCAAAGAGATGACTGACTTCAGAGATGGAGTGGATTACATGATTGAGCCAAACAAAATCTATCCCAGATACAGGGGTAGCTCGGGTTAAGTACTTAATTCATTCTGGAGGTCCATTCTTAACCTGAAACTGTTCTTAACCTGAGGTACCACTTCAGCTAATGGGGCCTTCTGCTGCTGCCAGGCCGCTGGAGCATGATTTCTGTTCTCATCCTGAAGCAAAGTTCTTAACCTGAGGTACTATTTCTGGGTTAGCGGAGTCTGTAACCTGAACCATATGTAACCTGAAGCGTATGTAACCCGAGGTACTACTGTAAAAACCAAACAATAAGTCAGTTAATTGTTGTTGAGTCTCAGCTTCAGCTCCTTCGAGGGAGCACTTAGAGCTGATTACCTTAAGAATGGATAGGTTTCCTTTAAAATGTCAGTTAATACCAGCCAGCAAAGGCAGTGAAAACTATAGTAAGGCCTCAGATCTAACTTTCTTCAGTTCTTCCTCTATCACAAGCATTCATTAACATTGTTCAATAATCTGGAGCTCCATTTCTTTCTGACGGTCTCATTAGCTGCTCTCTTCATTGCAGATGGTGAAGAATTGGAAGAGAAGAACAAGGGGGAGCAGAACAGAATCCACATAGCAGAGAAGTCATATAAATATTCAGAGTGTGGAGAGAACATCCGTCAGAGCTCCCAGTCCACCTCCCATCAAAGAAAGAGCTTCGTTAGGAGGGATAGCTTCACTTCACATGAAAGAACAAAGAGTAGGGAGAAATTGTATCAGTGCTTGGAATGTGGAAAGAGCTTCAGTCACAGTCACCATCTCACTTCCCATCAACGAATTCATATAAAGGAGAAACCTTATCAGTGCTTAGAGTGCAGAAAGAGCTTCAATCGGAAGGATAGTCTCATTTCCCATCAAAGAATTCATACAGGAGAGAAACCCTATCAGTGCTTGGAGTGTGGGAAGAGCTTCAGTAGGAAAAATCATCTCACTTCCCATCAAACAATTCATACAAATGAGAAACTCCATCAGTGCTTGGAGTGTGGAAAGAGCTTCAGTCAGAGGGTGAACCTTGTTTCCCATCAAAGAATTCATACGGGGGAGAAACCCTATCAGTGCTTGGAATGTGGAAAGAGCTTCAGTCAAGGCGCCCATCTCAGTTCTCATCAAATAATTCATACAGGGAAGAAACCCTATCAGTGCTTGGAATGTGGAAAGAGCTTCAGTCAGAGGGTGAATCTCGTTTCCCATCACAAAATTCATACAGGGGAGAAACCATATCAGTGCTTGGAATGTGGGAAGAGCTTCAGTAAAAGGGCACATCTCACTTCCCATCAAAGAATTCATACAGGGGAGAAACCCTATCAGTGCTTGGAATGTGGAAAGAGCTTCAGTTACAGCCACCATCTGACTTCCCATCAAAAAATTCATACAGGGGAGAAACCCTATCAGTGCTTGGAATGTGGAAAGAGCTTCAGCCGGAAGGATCATCTCATTTCCCATCAAAGAATTCATACAAAGGAGAAACCATATCAATGCCTGGAATGTGGAAAGAGCTTCAGTCTCAGGCACAGTCTCACTTCCCATCAAAGAGTTCATACAGGGGAGAAACCCTATCAGTGCTTTGAATGTGGAAAGAGCTTCAGTCAGAGCTCCAATCTCTCTTCGCATCAAAAAATTCATACAAACGAGAAGCCATATCAGTGCCTGGAATGTGGAAAGAGCTTCACTCACAGGCACAGTCTCAATTTGCATCAAAAAGTTCATACAGGGGAGAAACCATATCAGTGCTTCGAATGTGGAAAGAGCTTCAGGGACGGGTCTAAGCTCTCTTCCCATCACACAATTCATACAGGGGAGGAAGCTTTTCAATGTCATGAGTGTGGAAAGAGGTTCAGTCGAAGCGACAATCTCACAACCCATCAAAGAATTCATACAGAGGGAAAACCAAAAAGGAAAAAGACAAAAGCAAAAATTATTAAACAACCCTTACAAAACACAAGTGTATAAAAAAGAGAAGGGGGGAGAATAACTAAAAATACCCTTTATAACCTTTGTATCATATATATCATATCATTTATCAACCCATAGAAAGGCAGGCTCCCCCAGCTCTCCCCTGGGTGCCCCCCTTTTTTCCCCGTCTCCCACCCTGAGAGATCCTTCTCTGCATTCCTTGCAGGCCCCTTCCCCCTCTTCCTGTTTTATATAATTTTTAAACCTTTATTATACCAAAATCTTAAAAAGACATACAATATAAAACATTACATTCAAACATTACAGATTATGAATACACAAAAAGTATAAATGAATGGGGGGAAAGAAAAGAGAAAGAAGAAAAAAGAAGTAGAAAAAGAATAGGAAATGATGTTATTTACCATAAAGAAAAGCCTTCCGCCTATACTCATTGTACTATTTTGAACTAATTTTTTTACAGTTTCCTAAATCTCTCCCCCCCCCAACCTCACATTCTCCTTTTTGGTTCTAGTTTTCTCCAATATTTCCTTATATTACAAGACTCATTCGATATCTGCCATAAAGCTTTTGTTATCACAGTAAACTTTAAGGTATTATTTGATTACTGTCCATTCTTTATTAACATCTTGTATCGTATTTCCTCTTGCTGCTCCAGTTATCCTTGCTAACTGTATGTATTCTGTCCATTCTTTATTAACATCTTGTATCGTATTTCCTCTTGCTGCTCCAGTTATCCTTGCTAACTGTATGTATTCTAGCAATTTGGTTTGCCATTTAAGTTTTGAGGGGATGGTTTCTCTTTTTCGATTTTTTGCAGTTAGAATCCTGGCAGCAGTTGTGGCGTACACAAATAAATGGTCTGTTTGTCTTCTTGATTTCCATTGTTATGATTCCTGACAAAAAAGCCAC
Organism: Podarcis muralis; assembly: GCF_964188315.1. Classification (NCBI taxonomy): domain Eukaryota; kingdom Metazoa; phylum Chordata; class Lepidosauria; order Squamata; family Lacertidae; genus Podarcis; species Podarcis muralis. The sequence continues at coordinate 2,310,624 of NC_135666.1, read as the reverse complement.
CGGTCTCTGCAGGACAGCCGGCCACCCAACTTCCACATCAAAGTCTCACGCAAAGGAGAGTCAGGAATCGCACCCACAGCTGGTCTTGTGGGCCCTGCTGCCCAGCCTCCAGGGGACCCCCACATAGACCCACAAGCACAGACATGCACACCAATGCGCCCCCACCTGCCACATGAAGCACAACTGCCTTTTTGACGCCTCACCCACCCCGGGGTGGCCCATGTGGCAGACATGAGACCCCGTGGTCCTCGGTCAGGATGGGCAACAGGCAGGCGAAGGTGGTGAAGTTGAAGGTGCCGTTGGGGGCCTGGCGGTGCCCCAAGTCCCAATGTTCAGGAAGGCATGCTGGGGGGCGCCGGACCTCCTCCGCTTCCAGCTAACCAAGGCACCCAGAGGGTAGAAGCTGGAGACCTCGCAGGCTGGCTGGGGACAGGCGCCGGGGGGCACTGAGAACGTCATAGGTGCAGCTTCACTGGGGGGGGCTCTGCATGTGTAGAGGGGGGAGAGGGAGTGAGCGCAGCGCCAACCGCTGACAACCAGGAGAGCTGCAGGCAGCCAAGGCTTCAGGCTCCCAGCTGCTGGGAGGGGAGAGGGGGCCTCGGGTTCAAATCCTGGCTGGGGGAAGGACATCGGGTCAGCTGCTGCAGGACTGTTGTGACGTGGGGTTTGTGATTTCAACTCTCTTGACATAATATGCTGGAGACAGTTCTCTAGTAACACTTCTTTATTACAGCAAACAAGACTGAAGACTGAGGAGGGGAAAGCTACATTTATAGGGACAGGGGACTAGCTAGAAAGGATACATTTTGGAGGGAACAATATCAGGCAATCACAGTCCTGCCTTTTGGAGGAAACCAATAAGACAGAGGATCCAAATACAGCAGTTTAAATGAACCAATAGTAGCTGTACCCTCTGAAACCAAAAGGCAGTTACTTTACCCTAATGCAAATACAGACAATAATACAGATATAAAATCCTTTGACTCAATACACAACACCCCTCCCCCCCTAGTGAGCACAGCAGACGTAATCTCTCAGGTACTGTGGGGTCCTACAACTTCTACTTGATCTCCTGACAACAGGTGTTGCCAGTTCTGGATTGGGTGTTACCTGTGGCTGCTATAGGGGTTTCGTCATGAACAGATGGAGTCCCAGACATCTCAGGGTTCCCTACCTGTACCTCGTCATCATGAGGGCTAGCAGACCCTGGTTCATTTGCTGAAGCCCCTGGTGACTGCACCTCTGGGCCATTTTCACTCTGGTCTTGCAGCTCAGCGTCGTTAGCCAGGGATGAATTATCTGACTCCTCCCTGCTGAGCGCCCGGTGCCTCAGCTGATCTATATGTCTCTTCCAAACTTGCCCATTTTCCAAGGTTACATAATAGGACACAGGTCCACTAGCCCGGGTGACCACACCAGCCACCCACCGCGAACCTCGTGAATAGTTCCTCACCCAGACCAGATCTTCAGGGGCGAGATACCTTGTTGTGTCAGTCTCAGCCTGGGGGGTTGCTCTTGAATTACAGTTTGGCATTTTATCTGGGTGGACATAATCCAGCACCGTTACCAGTCTTCTACCCAAGAGCAGCTCAGCTGGCGACTTGCCCGTCGCAGTACACGGCGTCGCATGCTGCAAAAATAACATTCGCGCGATGCGAGCTGACCAGTTACCCTCCATTAAGCGCGCAATGGATTCTTTGGCTGTTCTTACCATGCACTCAGCCTGCCAATTGGAGGATGGGTGAAAGGGCGCGGATGTGACCCCTCTTATGAAGTTATCAGCCAAGAATGCCCTGAATTCTTGGGATACAAAAGCTGCCCCATTATCTGATACAATGGTCTCAGATAACCCGTGGGTTGCAAACAGCTGCCTCAACACCTTGATTACGGCAGCTGATGCCATGCTAGGGACCATCGCCACTTCTAACCATTTGGAATATGCATCGACGATAACCAAAAAGACCTTCCCCTGGAATGGCCCAGCAAAATCTAAGTGCAGCCGGCTCCAGGGAGATCTGGACTGCTCCCACCAGTGAAATGGTGCTCTGGCCACTTCTGGCCGCACCTCTTGGCCTGCCTTGCATGTTCGTACCCATTGTTCTATGTTCTGGTCCATTCCAGGCCACCACACATAACATCGGGCTAGCGACTTCATCCTGACCATTCCCGGGTGTCCCATGTGAAGCGTCTCAAGAACCCTGTTTCTCAGTGGTGCTGGGATGATCACCCTATCTCCCCACAGGAGACAACCCTTATGCATGGACAACTCGTGCTGCCTTGTCGCATAAGGCCTGAATTTGTCTTCATGCGGACCACCTGGCCACCCCCTCCCCACCCAAGTGAGCACACGGGAGAGAACAGCATCTTTCCTAGTTTTCTCAGCTATATCAGTAGCCGTTACAGGAGCCCCCGGAAGTGTTTCCAGCATCATTATGTGCTCCACTGGAGCGGGATCCTCATTGCTCCCACCAGGAAGGGGCAATCGACTCAGCGCATCAGCGTGGCACAACCGTTTCCCCGGCACATGGGTCAAGGTTTACTGGAACCCGTTCAGGAATATAGACCAACGCAACATTCTGGGGGAGAGAATTTGTGGCGTTTGTTTGTTCGGGTTGAACAACCCTAACAGTGGTTTGTGGTCCGTTTTAATGGAGAAATGGCGACCGTACACATAATCATGGAACTTTTTGATTCCTGCCACAATTGCAAGTGCCTCTTTGTCAATTTGAGCATAGTTGCGCTCCGTGGGCGACAACGTACGGGAATAGAAAGAGATGGGCTTTTCCGACCCATCCGGTTCCCTATGACTCAGCACCGCCCCCAGGCCGTATTGAGAGGCATCACATGCCAGGACCAGTGGCTTTGACTCATCATAATGAGCAAGGACGCTCCTGCTACTCAGCATTCCTCGCAAGGAGTCAAAAGCCTTCTGCTGCCCCTGCCCCCATCGCCACACATTCTTTTTCTGCAACAGTCTATGTAATGGTTCAGCTACCGAAGCTTTATGGGGTAAGAATGAATGATAAAAGTTAATAAGTCCCAGGAATGACTGCAACTCCGTCTTGTTCTGTGGTCGTGGTGCCTCGATGATGGCCTTAATCTTAGCATCTGTGGGGTGGATGCCTGATGCATCAATTTTAAACCCCAAGAAATCCACAGCTGGCACCCCAAAACTGCATTTTTCCTTTTTCAGTTGCAACCCCACCTCCTTGAACTTGAGCAACACTGCACGGACACGCGCAACCAGTTCCTGTGGGTCTTTTCCAGCAATCAAAACGTCATCAAAAAATGGCAAGACCCCCGGCAGACCTCTTAACAGGCGTTCCATGAGCCCTTGAAAAATCCCTGGGGCCACACAAACTCCAAATTGTAATCTGTTAACTCTGAACGCCCCTTTATGTGTGACAATAGTCTGTGCTTCCGCTGATTGTGGGGTTACTGGCAGCTGTTGGTAGGCTTGTGCCAGGTCAATTTTGGCAAACACCTTGCCCCCAGCCAGTTTAGCCAACAGATGTGATACGACTGGAATGGGGTATGAGTTTCCCCTGAGTGCCTTATTGATAGTACATTTGTAATCTGCACAGATCCTGACTTCCCCATTTGCTTTAAGGGGCGTGACGATTGGAGTCTCCCACTTAGCAGAGTCCACGGGTGAGAGAACTCCCTGCTTGACCAATTTATCCAGCTCTGCTTCGATCTTGGGTTGCAGTGCAAATGGCACTCGCCTTGGTTTGAGTCGGATTGGGGCCACCCCAGGGTCCAACTCGAAGTCAACTGGGGCCCCTTTATAACAACCCAGTTTTCCATTAAAGAGACCAGCAAACTCTTTGCATAATGCCTCGCTCATCTCAGGGCAGGTTTGGATTGAATTAAGCCCTGATATACTCAGTCCCAGGGCGGGGAACCAGTCAGTGCCCAGGAGACTGGGGCGACTGCCCTTCGCAATCACCAGTTTGTCTCTCATCCAACTCTGCAGTGTCACCAAAAAGCCTGTTTGTCCCGGAACTGAACTCTCACGGCACACATTCCCATAACATGGATGCGGCCCGCTGAGTATGACTGCAAGGTTGCCGGGAAGGGCTCCAGAGGGGGCAACTTACCCCTGGGGAAGAATGTCCTCGCGGTCTGGTCCGACACGATAGTGAATCCAGATCCGGAGTCCACCTCCATGTCGCACTGCTGACCCTCAATCTTCACCTTGACGTGTGCCTTGCCTTGCGCTGGGAACTGCACGACCCTCCCGTTGATCTCCGTTACATAGTGGCAGTCCTTTAGAAAATGGGTTGCTGTGGGCGGTCTGCGATGCTCCAGTCTAGGTGCTCCTGTCGCTCCCAACGCCGCCGATCTACAGACCCTGGCGATGTGACCTGTCTTCCCGCACGTCCGGCACATAGCATCCCAGAAACGACAACTCTTCCGCTCATGGTTTCCGCCACAACCTGGACACCTGCCTCAGTGATCTTTGTGCACTGTGCAGGCCTGATGCACTGACTCGACCCCACGGACTGGGCTCTGGCTCGGAGTAGCCTCTAGCTCGTCCATGGCATGCACAACTTCTATCTGTGGCTTAGGGGCCTTGCGACTGGCATCAAGCTCCTCTCTTTCATAATTCTCCGTGGCGGTGGCCTCCTTCAAGGCTGAAGCAAGGGTAACCTCTTCTTTAGCCACGATGCGTCTTCTGGCTTTCCTGCTGCTCAGACCACCGATAAACCGATCCAGGAGAGTCTCTTCCAGATTTTGGAAGTCGCAGTGCTGAGCGAGCTTCCACAGTTCAGCTAGAAATGCAGATACAGACTCCCCAGCACGCTGCTGCCTCTTATGAAACTCCATCCGCCGGGCCATCTTGGTCTCAGTAGGCGCCAAATGGCTTGTTAGGCAGGCAAGAATATCTTTGAGAGATGTCTCACTTAGCTTCGCTGGAGCAAGCAATGCCTTGGCCAGCTTGAAGGTCTCAGGCCCACAGTAGCTCAGGAATGTGGCCCTTCTTTTGCTGGCATCGGTGATCCCCTGAGCCACTGCGAAGAACTCGAAGCGTTCGACGTAGTCTTCCCACGTGTGGGGCTCTGATGGCTGGAAGGGCTCCAATACCCTTGGACTCTCCATTGTCCTGTGGCAGGGTCGTCTTCTCAGCTGGCCAGTGAGTCTTGTTCTTAGCTGTAATCCGGAGTCTGAGGCAGGGCTGCGTTTAACCGCTCCTCAGCATTCCGGATCCCACCGGGGTTTGTGATTTCAGCTCTCTTGACATAATATGCTGGAGACAGTTCTCTAGTAACACTTCTTTATTACAGCAAACAAGACCGAAGACTGAGGAGGGGAAAGCTACATTTATAGGGACAGGGGACTAGCTAGAAAGGATACATTTTGGAGGGAACAATATCAGGCAATCACAGTCCTGCCTTTTGGAGGAAACCAATAAGACAGAGGATCCAAATACAGCAGTTTAAATGAACCAATAGTAGCTGTACCCTCTGAAACCAAAAGGCAGTTACTTTACCCTAATGCAAATACAGACAATAATAATACAGATATAAAATCCTTTGACTCAATACACAACAGGGACAGGACAGGGCTTGGTCCAGCAGCCAGCTCTTCTTATGGAGCCTCCCAGTCCAGGGGCAGTCTCCCTGGATTGCTTGAATGGCAAAGGTGGAAGGACCCCCAGGGGTCATGCAGCCCAACCCCTTAGGAGGCAGGAAGCACTACCTATGGGCATTTGGCCACTGCAAGGACAGGAGGCCGGACTGGATGCCTCAGGCACTTCGTCTGTTCCCATGGAGCTTCCTGGAGCAGAGACAGTCTATCCTAGGTTCTTATAATCATAGAACTATAGAATAGGAGGGCACCTAAGGGTCATCTGCAAGGCAGCTATCTCAGGGCTATTTGGCCACTGCGAGGTTTAAGCACTCTCCCTATGTTCTTTTGGAGCCTCCAGGCACAGGAGCAGTCTATCTGGATCCCTAGGTTCTTGACGGCATTTGGACCCTGCGAGAATAAAGGAAGCTGGCTCAATGGGGGCAGCTGATACCCCTTTTCCCCTTTCCTCTGCCCTCCCTGCGAGGGAGACCCCGCCCCCATCACTCAGACATCCACCACCTTGATCTCGAGCACCTGCTGGGCATGCAGGTGGGGCAGGTAGAAGGTGCAGATGTAGGTGCCCTCGTGGCAAATGGCCACGCTCTGCAGGCGCAGGGAGGCGCTGCTGCCCTCGGTGTCCAGCAGCAGCTCTGCCACGGAGACCCCCGCGAGGCTCCGTTGTAAGCCAGCACCACCTTCCCGGCCCCCTGGAACTGATGGCACCACTCCACCGAGGAGGCTGAGGATGGCGCCGAGAAGCCACAATGCAGGACCGCCGGGCGCCCGAGGCAGGACTCCAGGCACAGCGTACGCGTGAAGACCGACAGCACCGCTGCGCAAGGAGGGTGAGGTGAGCAGGAGAGATCCCCAGCGATTGGGGTATAAATAAAAAATTATTATTATTATTATTTATTATTTATTACTGAGAGGCTCTGGCACCCTGCACAGTCATTTTAAATTATCCATTGATGGCACCACTCCACCGAGTCAAAATGAGTGTACCATTAAGATTTTGTGTGTGTGGTTGGCCCTCATAATTACTTGGCTTTATTCATATCCGTGGGCCTCTCCTCCAAGTAAAAGTCCGCTGGGGGCTCCCTCAATGCAAGAAGCCAAGTTACAGGGAACCAGGCAGGGGGCCTTCTCAGTAGTGGCTAGGAAACAACTACCAGACTTTTAGAAGACATCTGAGGGCAGCCCTCTTTAGGGAAGCTTATAATGTTTGATGCATTACTGTATTTTAATATTTTGTTGGAAGCCGCCCAGAGTGGCTGGGGAAGCCCAGCCAGATGGGCGGGGTATAAATAATAAATAATAATAATAATTATGCAGCTCTGGCACCCTACACAGTCATTTTAAATTATCCTAAACCCTAAAAGTTTAAAATACATAGGTAATTGACAAACGTAGATAATATATAGATATCAGTATCAGGAAGCTGCCAGATGCCCCCCTTGTTTGAGCCTGTGATGGACAGCAGAGCCAGGCCAGTCAGCGCATTTAGTCCCTCAGAAATCCCACCAGGAGGCTGCTGGAGCCTCACTCTGATTGGCTCCCAAGCCATCGGGGGAGGAGCCAGCACTTTTGGCGGGAAAATGAAGGGAGCCCTTTCTGAGGGAGGGAGAAAGGGGGGATTGGGAGAGGGATGGTCTGTGGGGAGGAGAATCTCTCTGGCCAGAGGAAGAGGAGGGTCTGGGGAGAGGAGTCAGGTGGGAGTTCAAGGGGAGAAGCTGTGGGGAGGCAGGTGGAAGCGAGGTCTCCTTCCAGTCTGGGGGGGGGGGAGAGATATTTGAGGAGGAGAAGACCCCCCCAAGCCCAGAACAAGGGGACCCCCTGGGTCTGTGACTGGGAATCCCTCTGGAGGGGCTGAGAGAGGGGGGGGAGCGGAGGGAAAGGGCCCCTCGCTCAGGAACCCCCCAAGTGGGAATCCGCCAGGGAAGGGGGGCTGCGTCCAGAGCCTTGAATGGTGAGTGACACCTGTCACACCTCAGTCAAGGAACCAGAGGGAAGAAGGGGCAGAAATGGAGTTAAGCATTGGACCACCATGTCTGGAAAGCAGAACATCTGCCTGAAGTGGAGCAACGGCTTTTTGGCAAATGGAGCTGGAGAATAATAATAATATTAATAATAATAATTTTTTATTGATACCCTGCCCTCCCCAGCCAGGGTGGCTAACAACCAATAATAAAAACAAGTTGATAAAAATAAAATTTAAAAGATTAAGATTTTCACAGGAGGAGAAAGGAAAAAGAAAGAGGGGGAGAGAATCAAACTGATTCCAAGCCAACTCTGTCTTACAAGCCCTGTGGAAAGAAATCAGATCCCGCAGGGCCCTGGTCTCCTGAGAAAAGCTCTTGCGCATGGCCCCCCTCTGCGTTTAATTCCGTGACTTCCTCAAAGTTGAAGCAAGAAGTTGACTTCTGCCTGAAAGAACCTGTCTCCCGACACCAACCTTTTCTTGGTAAATGAAACTTTTCTTCTTTGTTCAGCTTCGGCCCAAGACTCTAAATCACCAAGTTTTCCCTCACACAAGAGAGGCCGTGGTCAATGGCAGAAATTCATTTAATGGGCAAACCATGAGGTGGATCCACTATATTTAATTGGGGGCCATTAGCAAGGACATAATGTGACTTTAATTAATTGAAGGCTTGCAGTGGGATCTGCTAGAGGGCCATTATAAAATAATCAGAAAGAGTTGTAGGGTTGGAATGCATTTACTGTATACCAAATACAGTAGGTTAAGAATCAACATATATGTTTTGGGATAATAATATCACCTAGACATTAGAGAAGTATATATGGAATTGGAATTGTTAACTCTTATAATTATATAGTAGTTATTATTATTATTATTATTATTATTATTATTATTAGTGTTGTTAAATTACACTGATCTTTTAAAAAGGAAAAATAGTTTGAAAATAATAATAGTAAACAACTGTAGGTTGGATCCCGAAGGACATCTAGTCCCACCCCCCGCAATGCAGGAATCTTAGCTACCCAGCAACTCAAAAATCCCACCGGAGAAGCTTCCCCCGCCAGCCCCTTCCTCTCCCTGCAAGGAAAGGAGCTGCACCGGCTGAGTTTCTGCCTCCCCCCCCCCCGGGTTGCAAGGGGAGTAATTACGACAAAGGGGGCGATCTCCCCGCCGCCTCCTCCTCGAATTGTCGAGTTGGAAGGGACCCCGAGGGTCATCCAGTCCAACCCCCTGCAAGGGAGGAATCTTTTGCCTCACGTGGGGCTCGAACCCGCGACCCTGGGATCCAGTCTCCCGCTTTACCAACGGAGCCACTTGCTCCAAAGGGACAGGCGTCTCTTTCAAGTGCCCTCCTAATATTGCAACAGACTTTCAGCCTGCTAGTGAGCAGGTGAAGAAGACGAAGAATTTGAGTTTATTCTTTATACCCCACCCATCTGGGGCCAGGGCACGAGGCTGCTGCCTCGATGGCCTCTGAGCCGAGAATCACAGAGAACTCTGCACATGCCCCGGACCATCCGATTCGGGGAGGGAGGGGGAGCGGAGAGCCGGCTGTGCTCAGCTTGCGAAGGGTTCTACAGAGCTGGGGTCCTAGAGAGGACAGGAAGTAGAGACAGCAGGGGGCAGGTCCTCCAGAGCAGATTCCTCCCCCACCCCCCACCCCCGTGCCCAGTCTCTTCCGGCATCTCTGGTCTCCTCCACGAGCTGCCTCGGTTTCCCTTCTGGGAATAATCCGGTGAGCCTCCTCTCTCTTCCCCCTTGGGGTGCCCATGGGAGAAGGGGGTCCCAGGGCTGCAGGGGGTGTGTGTTCTGCTTCTGAATTGCAGGGGGAGACCCCCCCCCCCCAAGTCTGGGAGAAGAGGGTCCTGCTCCCAGGGAGGGGGCGAGGTCTGCAGCTCTGCTCTTCCTTTGCATCCAGGCGCTGCTTCCTCTTTGGGAGGGAGGGAGGGGTCGGGGGGGTAAGGGCATGCCCAGAATCCCCCTTGCAATGGGGGAGCCCCTGCCAGGCCCTCCTTTGCTCCCGGCAGAGCCATTCCCCCTGCCAGATCCTCCTCCAGATCAGCTCAGGTCTCTCTGGGCAGGTGCTTCTCCTGGGCCGCTGCTCTCCGTGGAGAAGAGGAGAGGATGCAAAGCGGCTTTAAGGACTCCAAGGTCTTGTCCTGAAGGGGATGAGGCAATGCAAGGGGGAGAGGGAGTGGGCTCTGGGTGGCAGGTTGTGACGTTAACATATATGAGAGAGTGCCGGAGGGAAAATAGTTAAATAAGTTGCACAGACAGGACCCAGGGGGGTGGAGTCAGTGGGTTTATAAAACCAGTTCTGGGAGGAGTTGGTTGGGAGTTGTTGGTGGGTTTTCGTAATAGAGAGACAGTTAGGGCCATGGGTTCTTGAGGGGAGGTAGAAGAGATTGTTCTTGTTGTTGTTTAGTCGTGTCCGACTCTTCGTGACCCCATGGACCAGAGCACGCCAGGCACCTCTGTCCTCCACTACTTCCCGCAGTTTGGTCAAACTCAAGCTGGTAACCTCAAAAACACTATCCAACCATCTCGTCCTCTGTCGCCCCCTTCTCCTTGTGCCCTCCATCTTTCCCAGCATCAGTGTCTTCTCCAGGGAGTCTTCTCTTCTCATGAGGTGGCCAAAGTACTGGAGCCTCAGCTTCACGATCTGTCCTTCCAGTGAGCACTCAGGTCTGATTTCCTTCAGAATGGATGCATTTGATCTTCTTGCAGTCCATGGGACTCTCAAGAGTCTCCTCCAGCACCATAATTCAAAAGCATCAATTCTTCGGCGATCAGCCTTCTTTATGGTCCAGCTCTCACTTCCATACATCACTACTGGGAAAACCATGGCTTTAACTATACGGACCTTTGTTGGCAAGGTGACGTCTCTACTTCTCAAGATGCTTAGGCCTGTCATTGCCCTTCTCCCAAGAAGCAGGCGTCTTTTAATTTCGTGGCTGCTGTCACCATCTGCAGTGATCATGGAGCCCAAGAAAGTAAAATCTGTCACTGCCTCCATTTCTTCCCCTTCTATTTGCCAGGCGGTGATGGGACCAGTGGCCATGATCTTCGTTTTTTTGATGTTGAGCTTCAGACCATATTTTGTGCTCTCCTCTTTCACCCTCATTAAAAGGTTCTTTAATTCCTCCTCACTTTCTGCCATCAAGGTTGTGTCATCTGCATATCTGAGGTTGTTGATATTTCTTCCGGCAATCTTAATTCCAGCTTTGGGATTCATCCAGCCCAGCCTTTCGCATGATGTATTCTGCATATAAATTAAATAAGCAGGGAGACAAAATACAGCCTTGTCGTACTCCTTTCCCAATTTTGAACCAGTCAGTTGTTCCATATCCAGTTCTAACTGTAGCTTCTTGTCCCACATAGAGATTTCTCAGGAGACAGATGAGGTGATCAGGCACTCCCATTTCTTTAAGAACTTGCCATAGTTTGGTGTGGTCGACACAGTCAAAGGCTTTTGCATAGTCAATGAAGCAGAAGTAGATGTCTTTCTGGAACTCTCTAGCTTTCTCCATAATCCAGCGCATGTTTGCAATTTGGTCTCTGGTTCCTCTGCCTCTTCTAAATCCAGCTTGCACTTCTGGGAGTTCTCGGTCCACATACTGCTTGAGCCTTCCTTGTAGAATTTTAAGCATAACCTTGCTAGCGTGTGAAATGAGTGCAATTGTGCGGTAGTTGGAGCATTCTTTGGCACTGCCCTTCTTTGGGACTGGGATGTAGACTGATCTTCTCCAATCTTCTGGCCACTGCTGAGTTTTCCAAATTTGCTGGCATATTGAATGTAGCACCTTAACAGCATCATCTTTTAAAATTTTAAATAGTTCAGCTGGAATACCATCACTTCCACTGGCCTTGTTATTTGCAGTGCTTTCTAAGGCCCATTTGACCTCACTCTCCAGGATGTCTGGCTCAAGGTCAGCAACCACACTACCTGGGGTGTACGAGACATCCATATCTTTCTGGTATAATTCCTCTGTGTATTCTTGCCACCTCTTCTTGATGTCTTCTGCTTCTGTTAGGTCCTTACCACTTTTGTCCTTTATTATGGTAATCTTTGTACGAAATGTTCCTTTCATATCTCCAATTTTCTTGAACAGATCTCTGGTTCTTCCCATTCTGTTGTTTTCCTCTATTTGTTTGCATTGCTCGTTTAAGAAGGCCTTCTTGTCTCTCCTTGCTATTCTTTGGAAATCTGCATTCAATTTCCTGTATCTTTCACTATCTCCCTTGCATTTTGCTTGCCTTCTCTCCTCCGCTATTTGTAAGGCCTCGTTGGACAGCCACTTTGCTTTCTTGCATTTCCTTTTCATTGGGATGGTTTTCGTTGCTGCCTCCTGTACAATGTTACGAGCCTCCATCCATAGTTCTTCAGGCACTCTGTCCACCAAATCTAAATCCTTAAACCTGTTCCTCACTTCCACTGTGTATTCATAAGGGATTTGACTTAGATTGTATCTTACCGGCCCAGTGGTTTTTCCTACTTTCTTCAGTTTAAGCTTGAATTTTGCTATAAGAAGCTGGTGATCTGAGCCACAGTCAGCTCTGGGTCTTGTTTTTGCTGACTGTATAGAGCTTCTCCATCTTTGGCTGCAGAGAATATAATCAATCTGATTTCGATGCTGCCCATCTGGTGATGTCCATGTGTAGAGTCGTCTCTTGTGTTGTTGGAAAAGCGTGTTTGTGATGACCAGCTTGTTCTCTTGACAGAACTCTATTAGCCTTTGCCCTGCTGCATTTTGATCTCCAAGGCCAAACTTGGCAGTTGTTCCTTTTATCTCTTGCCTCCCTACTTTAGCATTCCAATCCCCTATAATGAGAAGAACATCCTTCTTTGGTGTCACTTCCATAAGGTGTTGTAAGTCTTCATAGAATTGGTCAATTTCAGTTTCTTCAGCACCAGTAGTTGGTGCATAAACTTGGATTACTGTGATGTTAAAAGGTCTGCCTTGGATTCGTATCGAGATCATTCTATCATTTTTGAGATTGCATCCCAGTACAGCTTTCGCCACTCTTTTGTTGACTATGAGGGCCACTCCATTTCTTTTACGGGTTTCTTGCCCACAGTAGTAGATGTGATGGTCATCTGAACTGAATTCGCCCATTCCCGTCCATTTTAGTTCACTGATGCCCAGGATGTCAATATTTATTCTTGTCATCTCATTTTTGACCACCTCCAACTTACCCAGGTTCATGGTTCTTACATTCCAGGTTCCTATGCAATATTTTTCTTTACAGCATTGGACTTTCCTTTCGCTTAGAAGAGATAGAAGAGATAGAGAGGGGAAAAGAAGACTAAGAAAGTAAAGAGCAACAACGTTTGGAATGCTGTAAAAGTTTTGTTTGTGTCTGAAATAAAATACACTCTTCTTTATTAATTGAAAAGCTGGCTGAGACTAAGTGATTTTACCAGTGAGGACCTGGTTGGTGGCAGCGGATTAGTGGTGTACGGGTCAATAGTCTGTGAGACGACCGGGGGCTCCGTACGAACGCCACACATGCCTGCAAACTTTCCCCTCTCGGATCCCAGAGCAAGCTTTCAAGGATGTTCAGGATGGGGAATCCAAGAGGGAATCCGAGAGGTAAAAGTTTGCAGACCTGCCACCCAGAGCCCTCTCCCTCTGCTGCTGCTACTAGAAAGCAAGCCCATAGCCTTGGGAGTCACCAGGCAGCCCATCCCTTCCCAAAGGAGAAACGCCAGTCTGGTCTTCCATCCTTGTAACAGCATCTGTATTGTTAAAGATGACACAGTGTTTGATACTTCTTCTAAAGTTTGGTTTTGGGAATCTGTTATAGCCCACAATGCTTTATTCAAATGTTCAGAGACTTGTTCTGCCAAAGTTGCTGACAGCATATGCAACCGATAGCTAGAATCAAAACCATTCCCCATCATCTTTAACACTTTCCATTGTAATCCTCCTAATGTTGGCAATTTGTTGGCATTCTTCTCTATGTCCCAAGAGTTTGCTGCACCCACCCCAGTTCTAGTCCCCCCCCCCTCAATATTGTATCCATTGGATCTCTCTTACTTTTTTTGCAAATTTCACTTTTTCCGTTAATAAGTTTTAACAAGGGGTTGGTATATTTTACACAATTTGGTTTATATTTGGACACATTGAAAAATGTTAAATTTAATTTAATGTTCCACTTGTGCAGTTTTGGGTTAACTATGGCTTCCTCTGGTTTATGCCATAGTTTCATAATTGATGGGGGGTTTCCCCGAATCCCCTTGGTTACATTGGCTATCTGAAACATTGCATACCCTAATTTTTGTGCTTTGTTAGTATTGGGATCTTTACATTTTCCTTCCGTGTTATTTTTCAACATTCCTTGCATCAGGATCATTTGTATATGTATGCTACAATTAAATTTAACAATGCATTTACCAGTACAATTAATTATATTTTCGTTGAGCCAAACTTCCCACAATTCAGGTCTAGCTCCTCCAAAATTGCTTATACAGCCCATGCTACCCATATTTCTCCTTTCCAAATAGGGATAGGATGATTCCGCAGGGTTGCCAATCGAAATGAGCTGACTCCTACCCCGCCAGAATTCCATGAAACCGTTTGCATTGCAATTAAACTGTAGTTGGTACAATTAGATCTAGAATGTATAAATGCGCGTTTATACTGTGGTCTTTCCCATCCTGGTAGGCTATGATTTCATTGTTTAGAAACCAGAACCTTCACAACTGGTTCTTTATCTGTTTTATTTCCCAACTCTATCTTTCTTAAAGTTGCTACTTCTACAGTGGTACCTCGGGTTACATACGTTTCAGGTTACAGACTCCACTAACCCAGAAATAATACCTCAGGTTAAGAACTTCGCTTCAGGATGAGAACAGAAATCGTGCAGTGGCAGCGCGGCAGCAGCGGGAGGCCCCATTAGCTAAAGTGGTGCTTCAGGTTAAGAACAGTTTCAGGTTAAGTACGGACCTCCGGAACGAATTAAGTACTTAACCTGAGGTACCGCTGTACTGTGGGGGGGGGGGGTCACCATTATGAGGTTTCCATCCAGTAACCGGGTTTCTATAGTCTCTGGGTTCTCATATTTTTCATACCTTTTTATTAAATTACTAAAACTTTTTATCCAGTTGGCATCCAAATTATACTAAAACTTTTTATCCAGTTAAACCACAAAGCTGGTCTTCGGACAATGTCAATTCACTTATGTATTGTGAACATGGCTGTATTGTTAGACCTACACCCTGCTCCACAAGCTTTTGTGTTTTATTGTACCAAAAAGTTACATTGTCCTGTTGGTCATCTTCTAGAACTATAATGCATTCACATTTCTTATTCACATAAGTTTCGTTTTCTTCCACAAATGGACACCAGCCTACCATGCTTATTAATAGGAATAGTCCTATTATCCTTCCGCTGCAGTGTGAATTTGAAATCATTTTGGCTTCCTTTAAGGTTCCAATCACTTTTAAAGGTTCTACGCGTGTGGGCCCGCCCATAACATTTTTTTTTTAACAACAACAACAAATCCGTTTATTGTGAGGACCATGCCTGTACACAAACATCGACACAACAATAATTAAAAATATTAAAATTCATTACATACTATGCCAACAAAACCTTCAACCCACAAAATAGAAAGAGAAAAAAAAGCAAGCAACGAGTTAGACAGACGATGAGAGGGTCTTTACATTGTCATCCATAAATCTTTCCCTGGCTTTCATGGCCTTCATCACAAAAACCGCTACCACATGGGTAATACGTGGGTTTGCATCTACTAACAAAATTTTTACTCTATCTTCAGGATTGATTATAGAGTTGGGTATGATTTGCAGCAATGCGTCTCTAAAGCCCGAGTAAATGGGGCAATAGAGGAGGTAATGTGTAAGATCCTCTTTAATTTTCATAGGGCAAGGACATAAACGATGTTCTACTGGTGTTTTTGTGAATCTACCGGTCAGATATGCAGTTGGCAATGTTTGAAACCGTGCCATAGTGAAAGCTCTCCGAAGGGTGGGATCAGTGATCTCCACCAAGTAGTTGGCACAGATTTTGACTGCTTTTACACCGGGAAACCAGTAGGAAAACCCAGAGTTTTTTATCTTTATGAAGTCCGAAAAGGCGTCTTTTTCAAAAATCCATTCCCGAACTTTATCAGGGCTCCACAATTTGAGAGTATTAAACTCGGGTAGATTGTATCTGGATAGGATATCTAGTAAATTTTTACGCCAAGTAATATTATTTTGTAATGATACAAAGGCTTGTTTAGCCAATAACGTGTTCGGGGCATCTGGGAGGTTGGTGAAAAAACGCAGGAATCTTAAGTGGGCCCTGGCAGACACAGAAGGTAATCCTACTTCCACTCTTAGGAAGGCTGCCGGAGTACTCTGAGGGAGGCCTAGAATTCTTCTGAGATAGAAATTTTGGAAGATTTCAAGCCGTTCTAGCAGCTTCTGATTCCATCCCCAGAGTTCTACTCCATATAACATCTGGGGAATTACTTTTCCAGAAAAGCTTTTAGTGCCGGGGTCACCAGTTGCCCTCCCCTCAAATAAAAAAAGCTGAGCAGAGCACCAATTGTCCTACGTGTTAGGAGGGCTACAGTCTTGAAGTGGGCAAGCCAGCTAGATGTAGCTTGGAAAGTGATACCAAGATATTTAAAAGAAAGTCTCTGTTCAATTATGTGTTCATCTAAAGACCATCTGAATGTCTGGCGAGCTCTAGTAAACACCACAATTTTTGTTTTGTCATAATTTATCTTTAGAGAGTTTTGGGAACAATAAGCTGCGAGCCCCTCCAGCATGCTGTGTAGGCCCCTTCGAGTGAGTGCCATGACCGCCATGTCATCAGCATATAGCAATATATTCAGGTGTTTGCCTTCCAGGGCGGGAGCTGCTAACTTATACTTTGCCATATGTTGAACAATGTCAT
Organism: Podarcis muralis; assembly: GCF_964188315.1. Classification (NCBI taxonomy): domain Eukaryota; kingdom Metazoa; phylum Chordata; class Lepidosauria; order Squamata; family Lacertidae; genus Podarcis; species Podarcis muralis. Next base: position 2,294,163 of record NC_135666.1, on the reverse strand, counting down.
TTATATAGAAATTAAAGAGGAACGGCGCTAACAAACAACCCTGTTTAACCCCTTTCCCCAGTGGCAGTGGGTCAGTATAGTTGCCTGACATCCCAGTTCTAATTTTAACTGTAGTGTTTGAATGTAACTCTCTAAGTATTTTGAGAAGTCGTCTATCAATATCTGTCTCATATAGTTTTTGCCATAATTTGTCCCTACAGATTGAATCAAAAGCAGATGTGAGATCTACAAAAGCCACAAAAAGTTTGCTCTTATATACCTTTGTATACTTATCTATCATTGTCTGTAGTACCAAACAATGGCCTGTTGTACTATGGCCCTTTCTAAACCCTGCCTGTTCCGGATTAAGCCAGTTAGAGTGGTCAGCCCAGTCAACCAGTTTATTTAGCAGGTAACGAGTATAAAGTTTATACACAATGTCCAGGAGACTTATGGGGCGATAGTTTGAGGGGTCTTGGGGGTCTCCCTTCTTATAGATGGGGGCTACCAGGCTCAGTTTCCAGTTTTCTGGGATTTTGCATGTATCATTTATTACCGTAAAAAGTTGGGCCAAGAAAGCAGCCCACCACTGGGCATTTAGTTTAAACACCTCAGGAGGAATCATATTTTCACCAGGAGCTTTGCCATTCTTGAGTGTTTTAATTAGCTGTAAACATTCTGATTCGGTAACAGGATCCCAGCCCATTAATAGATCGTTTTTAAGAGGAGGGAACTGGCTCGGTTTAGAAGTGTTTGGAGCTGTATATAGCCGGGAGAAATGTTGGTACCATAAGTTGGGTGAAATACTGTTGGTTACAATTTTCCCTTTGGGTGAAACTCCCTGAGCAATTATTTCCCAGAATTTTTTGTCGTCCCGCAATTTGATCGCTTTGTCAAGTGCCTCCCATTGTTCCTTTCTGTAGAGGGATTTCTTAAATTTTAGAGTATTTTTATAATGAGAACGCCACCTGTGCAGGTTTTCCACTGAGGACAGGGTCCCTTCCTGTTTTACCTTATTTTGTAATTTCCTAAGCAAAGATCTTAGATTCCTACAGTCTTTGTCGAACCAGGCCCTCGAGTTGTTTAGTTGTTTGGGAGGATTGGAGTTCGTAAGTAGTGAGAAGAGCAACTCTGAGACCTGCTGAAATATTGAAAAGGGGTCAGAATTAGATAAGATACACTGGTCTCTCAAGGCCAGTAAGTCTGATGAATGCAGGTGTTGTTTGATTTTAAAATCCAGGTCGCTGTTCCATTTACGCCTACGAAGGGCCAGAGTTGGAGGTGGGTCTGCACAGTGATTGCGGTATTGTGGATCCTCCAAACCACGGGGAATTAGTGAAATTGATATAGGAAGATGATCACTCTCAATTCTATTGAAAGTCCTGAAGCCCTGTGACCTCTCCAAGAGTTTTGGGGAGACCAGGATATAATCAATAATGCTCGCACCTCTAGGCCCAAGAAAAGAAAAGAACCCCCCTGACCTGTCCATATGGGTACCATGCAAATTATACAAATTATGTTTGAAGGCAGTCTCCATTAATGTAATGCCTGCCTTATTCAAGACCTTGTCGTCAGAGGACCAGGGAATAAACCAATCTGCCTCTGGCAGGAACTGAGATTTAGAGCAGTACGTATTAATGTCGTTTCCTATCCTGGCGTTGAAGTCACCTGCCAGCAGGATATCCATGCCAGGGAGTTCTAGTTCAGCCTTCTCCAAACATAGCTCTAAATCTTCCCAGATTTGTGACGACTGGGAAGGGGTGCCTATGGGAGGGATATATATATTAAAGCAGAGAAAATCTCCTCCTTCACTGCTAGAAATAAGTAAGATTTGTAAATTGTTACTTTTCACCCACTGCTGTTGCCGGGCCTTGCACTTTACCTTAGTAGATATAAAAGTGACTAAACCACCACTAGGTCGGGCTCAGGTATTTGGTTTTATCGCGGGGGTAACAAAGGCTTCGTAACCCTGTAAAGAAGGGACATGGAGATCTAAACACCATGTCTCCTGTAGACATATAATCTGAAATTTTGTAAGAAAATCCAGAAGGTCGACATCGCCCTGCTTAGATAGCCATCCCGCCACATTCCAAGATAGAATGTGGAAATAGGGTGATGGTGGAAATAGTGGCAGTCAGTCTCTTTTCCGGTGGTTTGAGGCTCCTAAGTTGGGCTCCTCCTCTTTCTGCCCTGCTTGGTGGTCCAGGTTTGAGGTCGCTGGTCCCTAGGTAGGTGTGCTAGCTTTAACTGAGGGGCCAATTGGTTGATATGGCCCAGAGGATCTTCGATGGCACCATTACAAATATCATGATGTTCAGCTGGTTTTTGCAGAGCAAGGGTTTTGCCGACCCGTATAGGCTGTACAGGTAGCAGGTCAACAGCTGCATCTTGCGTCGGTACTGCCAGCGGGTCAAAATTTGACAAATGCTGTGGATCTTGGTTGCGTATTGGGCTTAGAATAATGGAAGCCTCCAATTCCGGCATCGAGGCATATGAGGGCGAGAGCATTTCAGACTGGTCTTGCTTGGATAGTCCAATGTCAGGCTCGTTGCACGTAGAGACCAAGGTACCAAGCGGGGGGTGTAGGAAATCAATTAAGTCATTTGCGGGCAGGCTTGCCACTCCCTGTGGGGTAATAGATTTGCCCTTGTTTGGGGTCCCCGGCTCCATTCCCCCGTCTGTTTGTTCTTTATGGCGCACAGGCCCAGCATCGACACAGACAGCGCCTATCCTGGTGCATAGTGGTGTACGGGTCAGATTAGTGAATACCCTTGTGAAAAAAATGTGCCATTTTCTTGTACGGTTTCTTAATTTTAGAATCTTTGCAACGAAATGGGCAGATCTAAAGTTAATAACCATACGTCTCATATAAGGTCCAGAAGGCAGCCATGAGATGTCCACGATATCTGCGGGGCGTAGTGTCTGCCCCAGCAGTTGGGTCAGGGAATTTGCGACCGAGTGTTTATCCACCCATTTGTTATAGTTCAAGGGGTGGCTTCCCACCAGTACTGCAAGTTTGCTGATCTGAAGTTGCAGACTTAAGTTTTGTACTTGGTTGGGCAGGCATCTCACTTGTTTTTGTGCAAGGTTGGCCTGCACACTTGGGCAGGGGTGAGCGGAGTTTGCAGTATTGTTAAGCTGAGGAAGTGAGGGGGGGGGGGCAACAGAACAAGCCAAAAACTTTTTCAAGCTTCTTTTCGATCCCATCCAGCCTTTTGTATAAGTTGGTGATGGTATGTGTTATCAGCTCAGTCTGGCAAATTAGCAGTTCCAGTACCTCTCGGTCCTTATTTAACTGGGCTGGTGGCTGGGATAATTCAGGGGAAGTTTTTTGCAGGGACTCAATAGTCTGTTCCATCTGTTCCTTCATACACAGGCTCGAGGCTAGTTGTGGGCCATCCACAATGTCGGCAGGCTCCTCATGAGTACATTTTCTTGTTCAAAATTTTTTTTAACTCAATTTCTTCCTGTTGTTTGTCCAGCGTAAAGGTAAAAGTAAAGGGACCCCTGACCATTAGGTCCAGTCGTGGCCGACTCTGGGGTTGCGGCTCCAGCGTAGGGTATAAGTATTCCATACTTGTCTCCTTCACACTGATACAGTAGTCCAAGGATCAATAAAAATAACAGAATTCCAAATGCATATATCAGCCACTCCATTCCTGTAAATATAAAGCACAGTTACGCTTGTGCGGCTTTCCACAATTTTATCTGATTCCGGTGTACCCATTTCTGTTTTTCTCCCATGTTGATCAAACAACTTACAGGGTAAATAGAATCCATGACCACAAATGGACCTTTCCACTTTGGTCTCAAGGCTCTTTTGGTCCCAAATGTAAATACTTCACTTCCAATGGGTATCATTTCATTACTGAGTTGTGGTTTAATCTGTTCCTCCAGCTGTAACATTTCTTTTATAAGTTCTCTATACGTTTCCCTTTCTTTCAGGATTTCCATCCACTGTTCCTCACTACTTTCTTCAAATTCATGAGGAAATCCTAAATTCATTCTGTTTCCATTCAGAATCTCATATGGACTGTACCCATATTTTCCCACTGGACTGCTTCTTATAGCCATTAACACCAGAGGCAATTTTTCTGTCCAATCTTTGCCTGTTGCTTTAACCATTTTTCTTAGCATGTTTTTAATCGTTCATTTAACCCTTTCAATTTTTCCTGAACTCTGTGGCCTGAAAGAAATTCCTAAGGCCTTCGCCATCTCTTCCATCTCTTTACTAATGAAAGCTGAACCTCGGTCTGAACTGATCACACTAGGTACTCCTACCCTTGCAAACATTTCAGAAAACAATTTTCTTACTGTTACCTTAGCTCCATTATTTTTCGTAGGAAATGCCTCCACCCACCCACTGTAATGATCAGTTGCGGTTAATAAATACTGATACCCTTCCTTTGTTTTTGGCAACTTATCAATATAATCCATATATATTATTCCCCAAGGCCTTTCTTCCTTCACTGGTAATAATATTTCTTCCTGTTTTTCGTACTCCCTTTTCACTAAATTGCATGGTATACAGCAGGGGTCTGCAACCTTTAAGACAAAAAGAGCCACTTGGACCCGTTTCCGAAGGAAAAAAAAAACTGGGAGCCACAAAACCATTGCGACATTTAAAACAAATATATCTCCAGAGCCGCGATCTGACAGCGGGCGGGAAGGTGACGTCGGGACAGTGCGTGACTAACGCACGCACCGCCCCCATGCGACGTCACAGCCAGTACAGCACCCACCACAGTGGGGAGTGTCGGGGCGCACAATACGCCTCCTCCCCTCGCTAGTATCCGCCCCGGAGCCGCGGCAAAGGTGTAAAAGAGCCACATGCGGCTCCGGAGCCGCGGGTTGCAGACCCCTGGTATACAGGAATCCACTATGTCCCTTATTCCTGCCCACCTAGCAGTTCAAAAGCACGTCAAAGTGCAAGTAGATAAATAGGTACCGCTCCAGCGGGAAGGTAAACGGCGTTTCTGTGCGCTGCTCTGGTTCGCCAGAAGCGGCTTAGTCATGCTGGCCACATGACCCAGAAGCTGCACGCCAGCTCCCTCGGCCAGTAAAGCGAGGTGAGCGCCGCAACTCCAGAGTCGGCCATGACTGGACCTAATGGTCAGGGGTCCCTATGTCACTTATCCTTTTCCTTTTCCCTTTCCATTCTACAAATTCGTGGGACCGTTGGAACACCTTTTCCATTCCTTCATGTCCTGCCTCATGTATATCTTTTAAAAGCTGGTACTGATCAGTATGATCTTGCCTTTCTTTTAGTGTTTTTACTTCTTGTTTTGTTTTCTTCACTAGCTGATCTGCATATTGGTTCCCTTCCTGTAACCAATTTGTTACTTCTTTGGGGTATGCTTTTATCCAAGCAAATTTTTTTTCTTCTCATTTTCTTTTAACAATTCCCATGTCTGTTTCCACTGTACTTTGTGTTTTCAATTCATTTCTATCAGTGTTTTTAAATTCACCTTTTGCCCCCAAATTCAAATATTCTGTTACTCCTCTATGTACATATCAACTGCCCATTACTATATATGTCTCACCCTCACCTTTTAGATTTTTTTTAGGAACATCAAAACTTCTAAGACAGCCTGAACCTCAGCCTCTTGTGCTCCAAACGAATTTTCCACTAATCCCATTTTCTCTTTGTGCCGTATGGGATTAAACCATGCCCAAGCTGTTTGTCTCATTCCTGCTTCATACACCGAGCCTCCAAAGGCTGCCAAAGTTTTATGCTTCTTTTTACCCACAATTTTAATTCTTCCAAAAAAAATTTGACATTGCCCGTCCCATTTCCATTCCACTCACTTTTTCAGCATCCGGTACATTGGTTTACAGTGGTACCTCAGGTTACATGCGCTTCAGGTTACATAGGCTTCAGGTTACAGACTCCGCTAACCCAGAAATAGTGCTTCAGGTTAAGAACTTTGCTTCAGGATGAGAACAGAAATCGTGCTCCGGTGGTGCAGCAGCAGCAGGAGGCCCCATTAGCTAAAGTGGTGTTTCAGGTTAAGAACAGTTTCAGGTTAAGAACGGACCTCCAGAACGAATTAAGTACTTAACCCGAGGTACCACTGTAGTTAACTGTGCATAAGCTGGAACATGGGATCACACAAATCCAAAAGCTCCAAGCAACATCCTTAATTCCTTTAGATTTTTGGGATCATCTATATTACACAAGCTTTTTATTCAGTTTTCCTCAATTACTCTGCCTCCACTTTCTAGGCAAATTCCCAAATGTTTTACCTGTTGTTTTGCAATCTGAGCCTTTTCCAGGTTTACTTTAAACCCAGTGTCTCTTATTAATTCCAGCACTCTCCTGGTTCTTTCTTCTATCTCTTCCATGGTTTTAGCCACCACCAGAATGTCATCTACATAAGAAGTCTCATGGGGTCTATCTTCAGGCCCCAGATCATCTAACATCTTTGTTACACAAGAATGTGCTATTGCTGGGGCATTGTGAAATCCCTGGGGCAATCGGGTGAACGTGTATTGTTTCCCTCCCAAATTAAAAGCAAATCTAGCTCTACTGTCTTTGGTCAAAGGTATTGCAAAAAAACAGTTTGCCAAATCCAAGACTGAGTAATAAGTGTCTGCTGATATTTGAGTTACTGTCTCCATCCTGTTCGTGACGCCATTTAGGTCACCAAACCGTGGTAACTTTGTCTCACTGAAAGTCCTATAGCATGCGGAATATCACTTGTCTCTCCTGATTTCAAAACAACAAAGTTACCACGGTTTGGTGACAGAGGTGGAGGGCAGGAGAAGGCAAGCTCCTTCATGGCTAAATTCCCTCCCTCCATATCCCTTCTTACAGGCAGAGAGGAGATTGCTTTCTTCTCCTTTGCAAAAGCTTCCTCGGTGTCCCTCCTTGAATCTGGTGAGTCTCCTCTCTTGTCCCCCTTAGAGTGTCCTGGGAAGAAGGGGGTCCCAGGGGTGCAGGGAGGGTGCATGGAGGTCCAGATCATGCCTGATGGGGAGAGACCTCCAAGTCAGGAAGCAGAGGGTCCCCCCTTCTCTCTGCCAAGCCAGGGAGGGGGTGAGTTTGCATGAGGTCTGCAGCTCTCTTCTTCCCTTGGATCCTTTTGGGGAGGGGGCTTTGGGTCAAGGAAAACTGGGCATGCAAAGAAACCCCCTTCAGATTGAGGGATAAGTCACATTTGTTAACAGAGGCTGTAGCCAGACGGGAACATCTGCAAATGGGAGGAGCACAGAGAGAAGACAAGCCCTTCTGCATCTGCAGCAGCACAACCGGACCACTTCCTCTGTCCCAGATGCAACAAAACATGTCTCTCCCCTATTTAGACTAAACAAGTAGACGAACTAATGTGAAAGCAAATTTCAGATCTATCCTCAGGAAATGCTAAACAAGGATAAAAGAAAAAACAAAAAAAATTCCTTCCAGTAGCACCTTAAAGACCAACTAAGTTAGTTCTTGGTATGAGCTTTCGTGTGCATGCACACTTGTGCATGCACACGAAAGCTCATACCAAGAACTAACTTAGTTGGTCTTTAAGGTGCTACTGGAAGGAATTTTTTTTGTTTTGACTATGGCAGACCAACACGGCTACCCATCTGTAAGGATAAAAGACTCCTTCTTGTCAGCATCGCCCTTGAGCCAGTGCCACCAACTGGACTCATACACTTCAGCCCCGACTGGGCTAGGCGAGCTGGGTAGCACTTCCAGAGACCACCTTCTGGACAGGAACAGGTCAAAGTGCTGTGGACTCACAGCTTAGCACAGCAGAGTATAGCAGAGTCTAGCAGAGTATATAAATGACTCGGAGAGCACCTCTGTAGAATATCTTCTTTATTCTATCTACAACTACTATACAACTATATACAGAGCTTAATGGGTTCTCTAAGCATAAAGAATGCTACACTACACTGAGTGTCTGCAGCTGCTCTTAGCGGCAACCTTATCTCTACACACGATCTGTAAAAATCAGTCTCTCTCTCTCTCCGACACACTGACTGACTGAATGACTCCTTGATGGAGTAGAATAAGTAGATAGCAGAACACGCCTCCTCCTCTCTGGAGAATCAGCAGATCTCCTCAGGAGATTCTTGGATATGGGAGAGGTGAAATCTCCTCACTTCTCACTTCATAAATAAAGTAAAGTTAAGCATGTGGCATGTACTGCTCATCCTTCCGCTGTGTTCAGGACTCTGCAAAAACAACAATACATGCCTGGTGTTCTTAAGAACACCACAGATTTAGGACATGTGGAAGATCAGACTTTGATGGCTTCCATGCCAGGGTGGGGGCCACATTTTGAGATTGGAGACTTGCGAAAATCGTGTATAAACACACACAATATTTAAGGGGGAGTGGTGTATTCATCTCATAATATTTCAGAAATGTGGCATCACCAGCTCCTCTGCTTCCACATACAGATTTGGTCCCCAGGCAACCCCTGACAGAGGCAAATAGGACCACAACATCTGCCTGGCTTGCAGTGAGAGAGCTCAAAGAGTGTGAAATGGGATCTACTCGCTGGTCACTACTGTGCAGGCCATGCCAGCCTTAGGAAGTGGAGTGAGGAGCAACCAGGTGAAATTGGAACCACTGGAGATGTTTAGAAAAGGGGCTTCTGTTGGAAAGGGGCTGCCCCATTTGTGCTTCTCCAGGGGCAGGAGAATATCTAGGGCAGGAGAATCCCTGCAGGGCCTCTGAGGTTCCCTTTGCTTCTTCCTCTCTTCCAGGCTCCTCGACTCATCAGAAGGATGAAAGAGACGGATCCTGCAAAGCTAGCGAGGATGGAAGGAGGAAGATGGACAGTTGACCTGGTCAGGTTGTCTCCCGCATCCCTCCCCACAACCTCTGAGCGTTCCGTCCCAGGGATCTCAAAGAGATCTGGTGAGTTCCAGGGGAGTGGAGATGTGGACATGGATGGATGGAGCTGGAGAGGTATTAGGGCTTGCTCAGTTTGGGGGTGGGGGGAGGCAGGCAGGCGGATGGAGATGGAGAAGGGGAGCACCTTTTCAGGCTCCTCCACCTGCCTGCCTAACCTCCACTGTTTGGAGGGAGACCAACAGCGTCTGGGATTCTAACATCCCCACTGTGAACCCTGAATGGAAGGATATCAACTCTTTCCTCTGTGAATGTTCTCCATGTAGTCATGCCTTTTTAAACATGGACCAGACTTGTCTAAACCTCCCAGGCCTTCTTAAATATTGGCTTCAGAGCTTTTAGGGAAGTTGAAATAACTTCAGTGAGGTCTGTTGTTTTGGTTTCTGTCTGCATTTGACTGACCTCGGAGATGGAGTGGATTCCAGGATTGAGCCAAACAAAATCTATCCCAGATTAAAGCCAAGCAATATGTCAGTTAATACAAATCAACAAAGGCAGTGAAAACTATAGTAAGGCCTCACACCTAACTCTCTCCAGTTCTTCCTCTGTCACAAGCATTTATTAACTTTGTTCAATAATGGATGTGAACCATGTCCCCTTCGCTCTGAGTGGGGTTTGGGTCCAGGACAGCGATGCAGAGTTTGCATGACTTACACTAACATGGCAGTGCATTGCTGGGGGAGGGGTCAGGATTTGATGCTTCTGTGTGATCTGCGCCCCTGTCACAGTATGCTGGCAGTGTGGCCCCACCGGTTTCAAGAGTCAGGTGCCCCGCAGGCATGCAGAACTGCTGGGGGGGGTCAAAGATGCCACACATCGACAATGACATTAAGTTAGACTCCAAGGATGTCTGCTTGTGGCTGAAACAGAGCACTCTCAAGTCTCGCGGGGGGGACGGACTTTGTTCAATAATCTGGAGCGCCATTTCTTTCCGAGCCTCTAATTAGCTTCTCTTTTCATTGCAGATGGTGAAGAATTGGAAGAGAAGAACAAGGGGGACCAGAACAGAATCCACATAGCAGAGAAGTCATATAAATATTCAGAGTGTGGAGAGAACATCCGTCAGAGCTCCCAGTCCACCTCCCATCAAAGAAAGAGCTTCGTTAGGAGGGATAGCTTCACTTCACATGAAAGAACAAAGAGTACGGAGAAATTGTATCAGTGCAGAGAATGTGGAAAGAGTTTCACTCGGAAGGACAATCTCGCTTCCCATCATAGAATTCATACAGGAGAGAAACCCTATAACTGCATGGAATGTGGAAAGAGCTTTAGTTACAGCTACCATCTCACTTCCCATCAAAGAATTCATACGGGGGAGAAACCCTATCATTGCTTGCAGTGTGGGAAGAGCTTCAGCCGGAAGGATCATCTCACTTCCCATCAAAGAATTCATACGGGGGAGAAACCCTATCAGTGCTTCGAATGTGGAAAGAGCTTCAGAAAAAGTTCCCATCTCAGTTATCATCACAGAATTCATACAGGGGAGAAACCCTATCAGTGCTTCGAATGTGGGAAGAGTTTCAGTCGAAGCACCAATTTCACTTCCCATCAAGCAATTCATACAGGGGAGAAACCCTATCAGTGCTTCGAATGTGGGAAGAGCTTCAGTCAGGGGATCTATCTCACTTACCATCAAAGAATTCATACAGGGGAGAAACCCTATCAGTGCTTCGAATGTGGGAAGAGCTTCAGTCAGGGGATCTATCTCACTTCCCATCAAAGAATTCATACAGGGGAGAAACCCTATCAGTGCTTCGAATGTGGGAAGAGCTTCAGTCGAAGCACCAATCTCACTTCCCATCAAAGAATTCACACTGAGGGACAACCAAAAAGGAAAAAAGGAAAAATTATTAAACAACCCTTGCAAAACACAAGTGTATAAAAAAGAGAAGGGGGGAGAATAACTAAAAATACCCTTTATAACCTTTGTATCATATATATCATATCATTTATCAACCCATAGAAAGGCAGGCTCCCCCAGCTCTCCCCTGGGTGCCCCCCTCTTTCCCCCGTCTCCCACCCTGAGAGATCTTTCCTTCCCTGCATTCCTTGCAGGTCCCTCCCCCCTCTTCCTGTTTTTGTTGTGGTTGTTTAGTCGTTTAGTGATGTCCGACTCTTCATGACCCCATGGACCAGAGCACACCAGGCACCTCGGTGTTCCACTGCCTCCCGCAGTTTGGTCAAAGTCATGCTGGTAGATTCGAGAAACAGGTATCTTCCTGTTTTACATAATTTTTAAACCTTTATTATACCGAAATTTTAAAAATACATACTATCATGGGAATTGGGGTTGCTTGTGTGTAAACCTCCACCTGCTCCAAACTGCATGAGGCGGTTGCGTTTTCCCCGGCTGAGCAGCCCCCCTTGGGCACGACTGCTTCAGTCGCTGGCAGAATCCATCAGTGGGCGTTTCCTAAACTTCTTCCAACATAAGAATTCCTTCACGGACAACCTCCGTCTCGCCTCTCTGCGCGAAAGCCTTCTGCGCAGAGTGGGTGTCCCCACCGGTGGTCCTCCACTCTCCTCACTGACCTCACTTGAAGAGTCTCGGAGCCTCCCCTCCAAAGTGCTCTCAATCCCTTCTTTCTTCCTGGTGTCACCTTGGCTTTCTTCCCCAGCGGAAGCCCTCTCTCCCCCTGTACTGGTTCCCTCTCCGGCATCGTTGGGGAGCCTAGCCTCTCCACTCTGCTCCAATGTCAGTTTCCTGACACATACAATATAAAACATTACATTCAAACATTACAGATTATGAATACACAAAAAGTATAAATGAAAGAAAAGAGAGAAAGTAGAAGAATTGAAAATGATGTTATTTACGATAAAGAAAAGCCTTCCGACTATACTCATTGTACTATTTTGAACTTAAATTTTTTAGTTTCCTAAATCTTCGCCCCCACACACCTCACATTCTCCTTTTTGGTTCTAGTTTTCTCCAATATTTCCTTATATTAAAGGACTCATTCGATATACTGTTGTTACCTGCTCTGAGCCCGGCTTCGGCTGGGGTGGGCAGGATATAAATAAAATATTATTGGACTTCCGGGTTAGCGCGATCGGTTAATGGCGGATTCCCTCCGAGCACCGGAGGGAATCGGCTCTACTGGGGACGGGTCTTGGCGACGCGGAGACCCTCAGAAACCGCAGGCGCTGAAGCCTGCAGACTTGGTGACTCGGCGGGCACCTTAAGCGCCCCCCGACCCACGAAGAGCCTTTTTAAATGCTTCGGAGAGGGTACGGAGGGTGGCGTGGTGCTGTGAGTTGACCGCTACCTCAGTGGAGTGAAGCCGCGAGCCATGGCCGGAGAGCGCTGACTTTTTCCCCTGAAATTTGGACCTGAAAAGAAACAACCCGTAAGTAGAACGGAATTTGGACTTAAAATTTATTTCCTTGAATTCGGTATGACCGGGGGATGTGCTAAAGGGAAGTCCGCACCCCCTCCCTACAGATTATTTAAAGCAAGAATCGGATAACTAAGGTGGAGAGATCACTTTCATCCCTGTGAGATAAAAGATATTAATTCCACGATTGGCATAAGAAGTTTTGTGTTGAAGAATAAGAGCTGATTTTTAGAAGCTTTTGTGTAACCTCCCCGGACCCGGGAGCGCCCTGTGTGTGAGAGCCTGTTGAAGAGAAATAAGGAGTTTGACAGCTGTCAAACGAGCTGTCAAAATTAGAAAAATCTGTTATATACTATCTCTGCAGATTAAATCTGCTACATTTGAATTTAAGTTGTTGGAAACAAAGAAGGAATAAATAACAAAGTAATGGACTGTTGGAGAAGGATTACTAAGTAACCAGAATCCCTCTAGGGGGAATTCTGAGACATTACAATGGCTGCAGATGGAAAAGTACAGGCTGAGCCTACATTGTTTAAGATGAAAGAGGGAGCCCCGGAACACTTGGAATATCTGGATTTAAAAGAAATAAGAAATACGATTGGGGCTACCCTTCTGAATATGGAAAACTGGTTGGAATAAACTTTGACTTTATTGTGTTAGAGCTCCTTCGAGACTTAATGACCAACATAAAGGAGTACCAACAAAACCGGCAGAGAGGGACGGACAGAGATTTGAAGGCCTCGGACGTGAGAAATCCAGGCTAAGAGCTGTTATTGTGGACACTTCTTTGGAAAGGGATTGAAACCGGGGGAGGGGAGTGAGAGTGAAATTCCAAAAAAAATATTATGACTTTTGTGTTTAGTTAGTATGATCAATATTTAATGTAAAAATGGGAAATTTGTGGAAGGGAACCTGGGTCGACCTTAGAAAAGGATCAAATGCTTATAAGAGATTTGTATAAGATAAATCTGGTTAATTAAGAAGAGCTAAGTTAAAATAATAATAATAATAATACTCTAAGGATGAGAGATAAGAACTTGCTGAGCTAACTATTGGAATGGGGATGTACGAAGGGGAGGTGAGGGGAAGTCAGGGAGTGTGGTTAAGAAAATAAGGATTTGAAATTATACATGTTTTGTTTTTGTCTTTGTGTGTTTGTGTTGTCTATATAAAATGTGAAAACCTAATAAAAAATTATTTTAAAAAAATATAAATAAAATATTATTATTATCTGCCATAAAGCTTTTGTTATCACAGTAATCTTTAAGATATTCTTTGATTACTTTCCATTCTTTATTACCATCTTGTATTGTATTTCCTCTTACTGTTCTGGTTATCCTTGCTGCTAATAATAATAATAATAATAATAATAATAATATACCCCGCCCATCTGGCTGGGTTTCCACAGCCACTCTGGGCGGCTTCCAACAAAACACTAAAATACAGTAACCTATTAAACATTAAAAGCTTCCCTAAAGAGGGCTGCCTTCAGATGTCTTCTAAAAGTTTGGTAGTTATTTTTCTCTTTGACATCTGGTGGGAGGGTGTTCCAAAGGGCGGGTGCCACTACCAAGAAGGCCCTCTGCCTGGTTCCCTGTAACTTAGCTTCTCGCAGTGAGAGAACCACCAGATGGCCCTTGGAGCTGGACCTCAGTGTCCGGGCAGAACAATGGAGGTAGAGATGCTCCTTCAGGTATCCTGGGCCGAGACCGTTTAGGGCTTTAAAGGTCAGCACCAACACTTTGAATTGTGCCCAGAAATGTCCTGGGAGCCAGTGTAGGTCTTTCAAGACCGGTGTTATATGGTTTCGGCAGCCGCTCCCAGTCACCAGTCTAGCTGCTGCACTATGGATTAGTTGTAGTTTCCGGGTCACCTTCAAAGGTAGCCCCACATAGAGCGCATTGCAGTAGTCCAAGCGAGAGATAACCAGAGCATGCACCACTCTGGCGAGACAGTCTGCAGGCAGGGAGGGTCTCATCCTGCGTACCAGATGGAGCTGATAAACAGCTGCCCTGGGCACAGAATTGACCTGCGCCTCCATGGACAGCTGTGAGTCCAAAATGACTCCCAGGCTGCGCAGCTGGTCCTTCAGGGGCACAGTTACCCCATTCAGGATCAGGGAGTCCTCCACACCCACCTGCCTCCTGTCCCCCCAAAACAGTACTTCTGTCTTGTCAGGATTCAACCTCAATCTGTTAGCCGCCATCCATCCTCCAACCACCTCCAGGCACTCACACAGGAACTTCACCGCCTTCACTGCTTCCAATTTGAAAGAGAGGTACAGCTGGGTATCATCTGCATATTGATGAACACCCAGCCCGAACCCCGTGATGATCTCTCCCAGCGGCTGCATGTAAATGTTGAAAAGCATGGGGGAGAGGGCAGAACCCTGAGGCACCCCACAAGTGAGAGCCCAGGGGTCTGAACACTCATCCCCCACCACCACTTTCTGAACACGGCCCTGAACTGTAAGTATGCTGGCAATTTGGTTTGCCATTTGAGTTTTGAGGGGATGGTTTCGCTTTTCCAACTTTTCGCAATTAGAATCCTGGCAGCAGTTGTGGCATAGATAAATAATGGTCTATTTGACTTCTTAATTTCCGTTGTCATGATTCCTAACAAAAAAGTCTCCGGTCTCTTGGAACGTGTGAATACTGGAAAACTGTCCTCCTCCTATGTGTGTCCTCCTTCATTCAAAATAAAGGAATCTTAATATAAAACATGGGGCTCAGGCCAGCAGCCAGTGGCAGAGCAGTCAAGCAGAGTAGTCCCACGCTGCGGACAAAAAGCCGAAAAGGCCGCAACGTGCCCAACAGAGCACGCCAAAAATGCGGCCTAGCCTGGCGGAGGGGCCAAATCTCTCCCCCGCCCCCCATCCAGGCAAAGCAAAGAAGGCCGGCTACTTGCCTCAATCCAGCCGCCTGGACACGCTCCTGATCTTGGAAGGAAGAACAGCAAAAGAGGCTTGAGCAACGGAGTCATCCTCTTTTCTTTTGGCCTTAGGCCCACCCCCGGCCGGCCGTCCATTGTCCTCCCTGGCCAAGGGCAGGTCAAAGGCCGGATCAAGCAGGTAGGTGGCACCCGCCCAGCTGAGCCCCGCTCGGTGCTGCAAACCCCGCCCACTGGTGGGGAAGGGAGGGGGGATATTCTGGGATATGGTGGGAAAGTTTTAAAAGTTAATGTCGCCCCATGCTCAGAGTTCATACTGCTATTTGAACCTGTTGCGCAACAATAAAGGCTCTCAGTCTACTGACTGCTGTTTTGCTCCAAATTACTTGGCTGGAATTTCCTTCTTTTACTGACCACATGGACCAGTGGGGGACTTGTACCCCAAGGAGCTGGGCTGCTGAGTAGTCTCTCAACCCAGAGTTTTCTTTCACAGAGGCCATATAAAGGCTGGGGGGGCTGTCTCTTCCTCTGGCCATTGCAGCCCCCAAGAAGGCTTGGAAGAAAGGCAGGAGACCCTCAGCAGACAACAGCCAAGCTTGTTTCTTCTCCAAAATGGCTTCCTCTTTTGAGGCCGCTTGCCTGGCCTCTTCCAATGGAGAGGCCTCCTCTGTTGGGCAAACATGGCGAGGAAAGAGGCCGCCCTGCGGAGGCAAACCATCATGGCAGGAAGGCGGCTGAGGATACTCCGTGAGTGCTGGCACCCAAAGGTGCCACCCTCCTTCAGCCAGGAGGAGAAACCCCAAAAGCGTGGGACCCATGTGGCCCACAGGGGAGCCATGGCATCTCTGGGAGCGGCTGGGGCCTCCAGAAGATACAATATGGTGTTCCTGCCTATTTCAGAAAAGGGTGGGAAATGCCATCTCCTAGCGCTGCTGCCCCTGTGGGCTCCTCCTGGCCATGGGGGGTGGGGTGGGACCCAGCTGACCCCCACACAATGGGGGAAAGAGGAACAGGAAGAGAATGAAGGAGAAATGAAGAAGAAGCTGGGAGGGGGAGCAGCCAAGACTCAGGAGGAAAACTCCCTCAGGAAAGTGGGTGAAGAAAGCGGATTGGCCAGCTGTCTAATGCAGAGGCTTCTGATTGGTCCAGCCCCGCTCTGGGGTGGGAAATGGGGTCAGATGGTTCTGGGAGCCCAGTATAAACTGGTTTTCTGGCTGGAAACACAGGGAAAGGATGGCAGGTGTCCCTCTTGATTTTAATTGGCGTTGGGAGAGTCCCATGGTGAGAGGCTGCCCCCTGAGCAACATGCACCCCTCCCTCTCCCCACCTTCCTGGGCTTCCCCATTCCTGCCTGTGGGGCTTTTATGGGGAGGGGCTGTTAGGCAAAAACTGTCCAGGGGATCTTTCCCAGAGGGATTCAGATGCCTCTGTGAAAGGAGTCACAGCACTGCACGGGCAAAGACCCCCCCCCCCCAGCTCATGCTGGAAAGAGGGAGTGCGCATTCCAGTTCACATCACAGATAATATTATTAGGTTAAAATTTTTAACCTAAGACCGTCTGAATATCCCTCCTCCAGTTCCTATTGGTTAAGGAAATACACTTGACAGGCTTCCCGCAAGGCCTTCTTCATTTTTGCTCCTTAATATGTTCTCCCACCTGTTACACACATTACCTGGTCATTCAAATGAGCCATTTCTCCCACAGAGGTGTGTTCTATGATATTCATGAAGCGTTTGAGCATGTGCACTCATTCTTCAGCTACCACCTGCTATTGCTCCTTGTTATCTCGAGTCACCTCTCCACTGTAAATCTCTCCCTCTTTCGAGGCAAACCACCGACTTCTGACACGTTCTTCCCTTAGTTGTAACACCAGCAAGGAAAGGCGCCTCTGAGGGAGGATTCCCACTTGTCGTGTCCAACATCTGCTTTGTCTTGTCCATAGTGTCTCCAGCAACTCCGGTTGTCAAGATCAACCATTCCCCGAAGGGACCCCCTTCTTTTGGGTGTCGGTTGAAACCTTTTGCAAGCAGAGGTTGAAACAGAACCTCCGTCTTTGAAGGCAGGCATGGTCGCTTCTTTTCTCCAAGGCCTTCCACCATGAGAGGAACGCAATGGGGTTGTGAGGGGGGGAGAGAGACGAGAGACCCCCCTGCCGCCCCTTTGTCTGAGAGCCCTCCTTTCTGCTCCCCTCACAAGAGGGTCCCCGTTGTTTCTCTGCCTGTCTCTGAGGAACAAGAGAGGAGGAGCCCCTCCCCCCGCTGCTGCTTCCCCTCAGCAGCTCTGAGGGAAACGCCTTTTCCCGCCTTTTCCCAACTGCCCGCCTTTCGAAATCTGAGCCTCGCCTCCGTTTTAGGCGCCAAGGAGGCCGGTTCCTGGCAGGCCACAGTGGCGTAGCGTGGGTTGTCAGCACCCGGGGCAAGGAAAGTAATTTGCGCCCCCTAACCCGTGGATTTGCGCCCCTTAACCCGTGGATTTGCGCCCCCTAACCAATGGATTTGCCCTAACCCCAGATGTTGCGCCCGGTGGGGCCGGCCCCCCCTGCACCCCCCACGCTACGCCACTGGCAGGCCAGGCTGCAGTATCCCTGGGCTCCCTCGTTTCTCGGGGGATTTCTTCTAATTCGCCCTCATTTCTCTTCATATCTCTTGCTTTTCAAGCTTCTCTCTCTCTAGAAAGGCTGTCTAAACTATGGGGTTTGGAACTTAACAGGTTAAGTTGTTCCCATGATGCCTCAGCATTCTGACGTCAGCTTTCGAAGCTGGGAGGAGTTTCGTTCTCTTCCTCTCTGTCTTTTGAGGGAGAAGGACGCAGTTTGTCATGGCTGCAAGAAGCCCAGGAGTTTTCTGGGGAATGTCGGAATAAAGACTGTAAATAGACAAACTGGGACTCTGTGTGTTTGTCGGAAATGAAGTGACAGTTTTACCGCTGTGTTCACTCTGCTGAGGCGTGACTGGATGACAACGGAGCTGAGATCGCGCAGCTGAGGGAAGCGCGCCGGACGGCAGTAAAGAGCTAATTGTGGATCGTAAATCAATTAGCAGGTCACGCTAATCAATCAATTTCACATAAACAACCCCTTCGCCACTGCCTGCATCCCTCCCAGCATTTAAAAGTCCGATTTCTTTTCATTTGCTGCGTATAATCCTAGCACCAGGACTTTTATTCCTTCCTGGCAATGTCTTTTTTTGATTTATCTGAAGGTATAAATTACTGGCCTCAAGCTTTACTCATTAACCATTTTCCATGGGTCCTTTTTACGTGGGTCTCCTGCAAGCTTATTAAATCTCATTTCTGCTTTCTTAATAGATGTGTTATCTTATGCCTTTCGGATTTCAAATTTAGTCCATCACATTCCAGGTTAGAAATTTATAAGCCATATTTTAGAAACCCGAGTCTTTCTTTTCGCAAAGAAAACAACACAAGTCCAGCCCCAATAATTCTGACTTGCTCTTCTTCATGAGATTCCACCTGTGCAGGATCTCCCTGCTCCTTCTAATTCTTCCTCCAGAATTCCGCCGCTTTCAGAATCATAACTGTCAACTTTTCCCTTTTCTTGCGAGGAATCCTATTCGGAATAAGGGAATTTCCCTTTAAAAAGGGAAACGTCGGCAGCCATGCTCAGAATCTACACACACTTTTCTTTCTTGGCTTTCCAAGTGAAGCAGATCCCTTCAGGAAACTCCCAGCAAAAGGGTTCCTATTGCATCACCTGCAGTTACACGCAGGGGTTTGTGAACCCTTGTATGTGTGAATGCACTTATCCCTGTGCGTTTATAAGAGCACGGCATTAATTTCGTGAGATCCGCACACTGATCCCATCACTTTTGGAAGCACTGCTGTGCAGCCCCACCCGAGGCATGCTTACTCAGAAGTAAGTCCTACTCTCCCATGCAGGCAGGCATGGTCATTTCTTTTCTCTTCCACATCTGCCCACATCAGAGTTTTAGGGCAGCAGCTGAAGAAGGAACAAAAAGGGTTTTCTTGTGTGAGTTTCTTGTGGCTGTTTAGCTGCTCTCTCTCTAGCGGCGCGCGCAGTTTGATCCATATTTTAGATTTAGGGGAGCTAGTCTCAAACATTTGTTGGGGGAGACCTAGGTTTTTTGGGGGGGATTTATTTGTCCTGTCTCCACACTTTTAATGATAGAGGACCACTGTAGTCACCCCCAACCACACGTTCTCAAGATGGAGGGTGAGGGAACAGCTGCAGTCGCCTGTGGTTCCTGCGCAGTGTTTGCCATCTTGCCAAAGGTTGCAGGCAGCTTTACCTGCAGCAATTGCATGTTGATTGCCCTCTTAGAAGACAAAGTCCAGCAACTGGAGGAACGTGTAGCTACGCTCCAAAGAATTAGAGACCTGGAACTCTTCTTGGAAGCAACAGAGCACACCGTCTCCACCAAGGAAGAGACAGGGGACTCCCCTGAGAAGGTGGCTAGTTCACCAACACAGGAGCCAGATATATGGAGAAACGTGACTCAAAGAAGTAGGAGGCCCAGGGTTCGCTCTGATTGTTTAGAAATACGCAATCGCTTTGAGGTCCTTTCCCCTAGCATGGAAGACGAAGAGCAGACTCCATTTGAGGATCTCTCCCTCATTACAGTCGATCAGGTATATGAAGACGAGGAGCAAAGGCAGTCCTCTGGGAATGTCCAGGCGACCTTGGAACGGACAGCTCACAGAAGAACCCCGACCAGACCTAAGAGGAGGCGTGTGGTGGTGATAGGGGATTCCCTACTGAGGGGAACAGAAGCAGTGATCTGTGGGCCTGACAAGATGTCTCGGGAAGTGTGCTGTCTCCCCGGGGCTAAGATCCAAGATGTAACTGAACGACTGCAAGGAATCATAAAACCCACTGACAAATACCCCTTCCTCTTGGTTCATGTGGGAACCAATGACACTGCAAGCAATAGCCTCCAGAAGATCAAAAGAGATTACGAGGCTCTGGGCAGGAAATTGAAGCAATTAAATGCACAAATTGTCATCTCATCTGTCCTCCCAGTTGAACGACGTGGCCCAGGGAGAGAGGGAAAAATAGTGGAAGTGAACAACTGGCTTCGCAAATGGTGTAAACAGGAACGGTTTGGATTCTTAGATCACGGACTGCAGTTTCTTGAAGATGGACTTCTGGCTAGCGATGGGCTGCACCTCACAACGGTTGGGAGGAATGTTTTTGCAAAAAATCTCAGAAACCTCATCAGGAGGGCTTTAAACTGACTAATGTGGGGGAGGGAGACAGTGCTCCTGAAGGTAGGAGTCTATCAATTGAGGAAGATGATCATCCAAATGTCATAGACCGAATGGAGCAAAGAGCATGCAGACCTAGTGGTGGGAGGAAAAAATCCTTAAATAAGAGACACGGGGGAATGATTAATGGACTTCAATGTCTGTACACTAATGCGCAAAGCATGGGAAATAAACAAGATGAGCTTGAGCTCCTGGTACAGCAAACTAAATATGACATAATAGGAATCACTGAAACCTGGTGGGATAAATCCCACGATTGGAATGTAATAATGGAGGGATACAATCTATTTCAAAGAAACAGACCAGACAAGAAAGGAGGAGGAGTGGCGTTATATGTCAGGGATGTGTATACCTGTGAAGAGATCCAAGATTTAGAACCTCAAAGCCAAAGTGAGAGCATTTGGGTGAAAATTAAGGGAGAGAAGAATAACAGTGACCTCATTGTGGGAGTTTACTATAGATCCCCAAGCCAAACGGAGGACATAGATGATGCCTTCCTGGAACAGATGGCCAAGCATGCAAAAGGAAGGGAGATAGTAGTAATGGGGGACTTCAATTACCCTGATATTTGTTGGATGTCAAACTCAGCCAAGAGCATAAGGTCAAACAGATTCCTCACTGCCCTTGCAGACAACTTCATTGTCCAGAAAGTGGGAGAAGCAACAAGAGGAACAGCCATTTTAGATCTGGTCCTAACCAATGTTGATGACCTGGTTAGTGGGGTAGAAGTGGAAGGATCATTAGGCGCGAGTGATCATGCTCTTCTGAAGTTTACTATACAGCGGAAAGGAGCAGCCAAGCATACTAGGACTCAATTTCTCGACTTTAAGAAAGCCGACTTCATAAAGCTTAGGGAAGTGCTGGGTGAGATCCCATGGACAGTAATACTAAAAGGAAAGGGAGTTCAAGATGGCTGGGAGTTTGTTAAGAGGGAGATAGTAAAAGCACAACTTCAGGCAATACCAATGAGACGGAAACATGGAAGGTGCCTAAAGAAGCCAGGGTGGCTATCTAAAGAACTTTTAACTGAGTTAAGATTAAAAAAGGATGTGTACAAAAAATGGAAAAGGGGGGAAACCACCAAAGAGGAATTCAAACAAATAGCCAGCACGTGTAGACACAAAGTCAGAAAAGCTAAAGCACAAAATGAACTCAGGCTTGCTAGAGAGGTTAAAAGCAACAAAAAAGGCTTTTATGGGTATGTTCGTAGCAAAAGGAAGAACAGAAACCGTGGGGTCACTCAGAGGAGAAGATGGTGAAATGCAAACAGGGGACACAGAAAGGGCTGAACTCCTCAATGCCTTCTTTGCCTCAGTCTTCTCCGATAAAGAAAACAATGCCCGACCTGAAGAATTTGGAGCAAATGATTCAGCAGAGGAAACACAACCCAGAATAACTAAGGAGATAGTACAAGAATACTTGGCTAGTCTAGATGTATTCAAGTCTCCAGGGCCAGATGAACTGCATCCAAGAGTATTAAAAGAACTGGCAGATGTGATTTCAGAACCACTGGCAGTCATCTTTGAGAATTCCTGGAGAACAGGCGAAGTCCCCGCAGACTGGAGGAGGGCAAATGTTGTCCCTATTTTCAAAAAGGGGAAAAGAGAGGACCCAAATAATTACCGCCCAGTCAGTCTGACATCAATACCAGGGAAGATTCTGGAGCAGATCATTAAGCAAACAGTCTGTGAGCACCTAGAAAGGAATGCTGTGATCACCAATAGTCAGCATGGATTTCTGAAAAATAAGTCATGTCAGACTAACCTGATCTCGTTTTTTGACAGAATTACAAGCCTGGTAGATGAAGGGAATGCAGTGGATGTAGTCTACCTTGATTTCAGCAAGGCATTTGACAAGGTGCCCCATGATATTCTTGTAAAGAAGCTGGTAAAATGCGGTCTTGACTATGCTACCACTCAGTGGATTTGTAACTGGCTGACTGACCGAACCCAAAGGGTGCTCATCAATGGTTCCTCTTCATCCTGGAGAAGAGTGACTAGTGGGGTGCCACAGGGTTCTGTCTTGGGCCCGGTCTTATTCAACATCTTTATCAACGACTTGGATGATGGACTCAAGGGCATCCTGATCAAATTTGCAGATGACACCAAACTGGGAGGGGTGACTAACACCCCAGAGGACAGGATCACACTTCAAAACGACCTTGACAGATTAGAGAACTGGGCCAAAACAAACAAGATGAATTTTAACAGGGAGAAATGTAAAGTATTGCACTTGGGCAAAAAAAATGAGAGGCACAAATACAAGATGGGGGACACCTGGCTTGAGAGCAGTACATGTGAAAAGGATCTAGGAGTCTTGGTTGACCACAAACTTGACATGAGCCAACAATGTGACGCGGCAGCTAAAAAAGCCAATGCAATTCTGGGCCTCATCAATAGGAGTATAGCATCTAGATCAAGGGAAGTAATAGTGCCACTGTATTCTGCTCTGGTCAGACCTCACCTGGAGTACTGTGTCCAGTTCTGGGCACCACAGTTCAAGAAGGACACTGACAAACTCGAACGTGTCCAGAGGAGGGCAACCAAAATGGTCAAAGGCCTGGAAACGATGCCTTATGAGGAACGGCTAAGGGAGCTGGGCATGTTTAGCCTGGAGAAGAGGAGGTTACGGGGTGATATGATAGCCATGTACAAATATATAAAAGGATGTCACATAGAGGAGGGAGAAAGGTTGTTTTCTGCTGCTCCAGAGAAGCGGACACGGAGCAATGGATCCAAACTACAAGAAAGAAGATTCCACCTAAACATTAGGAAGAACTTCCTGACAGTAAGAGCTGTTCGACAGTGGAATTGGCTGCCAAGGAGTGTGGTGGAGTCTCCTTCTTTGGAGGTCTTTAAGCAGAGGCTTGACAACCATATGTCAGGAGTGCTCTGATGGTGTTTCCTGCTTGGCAGGGGGTTGGACTCGATGGCCCTTGTGGCCTCTTCCAACTCTATGATTCTATGATTCTATGCCCCCCCCCCGAGTCTTCCCCCCCCCCCCAAAGGATCGCCTGTGCGTTTCATTCCTTGCATGGGACACTGCAGAAGCAGGAAAATCCGCTGGGGGGGGGGGAGAGAGATCATTTTCGAGAGGGGAAATTTCCTGGCCGGGAAGACACCCTCTCCTTCCTCCCCCCCCCCCACTCGCTGAGCTGGGGGGTTTCCCCCGGGGGGGGGGGTCTTGATGGAGCCATCTCTGAACCCAAGACACCTCCTGCCACTGCGCAGACTTCCGCCTCTTCTCCATCCCAGCCTTTCCTTGGGATCCTGGAGCCTCTCTTTTGGGGGAGAGCCAAGGTAACCCCCCCATGCCCCCCCGCCTCCCTTGCTGTTATGTTAGGGGTCTGCATCGATGTGGGCTCCTTGGGGCAGAGGCCTTGGCCCAGAGGGAGGGAAGCAGGGGCAGCCCCTCGAGCTCAGGGGCAGAGGCAGGAAAAACTGCAGCCAGGGAGAGGGAGGGAGGGGAGGATTTGGTGCCCTCGGCTTGGCAAGGGTTAAGAGGAGCCGAGCTGGATTCCTAGAGGGCACCGGAAGTGAAGGTCCTCCCTGGCCCAATTCCCTTCCTGCAAGCCGAGAGGAGGCTGCTGCTTTCTGCTCTCCCTTGGCCAAAGCTTCCTGGGTGAGTCTCCTCTCTCTTCCCCCTGAGGGCGCCGTGGGGAGAAGGGGGTCCCAGGGGGCAGGGAGACCCCCAAGTCAGAGAGCGGAGAGCCAGGGCAGAAGGCAAAGGAGAGGCAGCAGCGAAGGAAGGGGGGAAATGGCAGGCGGGCGTCGCCCCAGGAGTTGGGGCGAGAGGGGCGGCGAGGAGGAGGAGGCTGGGCAAGGGGCAGGAAAGGGGGAGAACAAGCCGGGGAAGGAAGGTGGGGGCCCGGGGGGTGGAGGGAGGTCATCAAGGACCTTTGGCTGCTTCCTTCCTGGGCTTCAGGTTGAGTTGCACCTTTGGCTAGGCAAAATACAGGTGTGGGTGTGGGGGGGTGTAATTGGGGGGCAACAGATTCCTTGACCTGGTGCAGAAACCCCTTCGTGACCCCCTGGACCAGAGCACGCCAGGCCCTCCTGTCTTCCGCTGCCTCCCTCATGCTGGGAGCTTCGAGAACACTGTCCCACCATCTGGTCCTCCGTAGTCCCCTTCTCCTTGTGCCCTCCATCTTTCCCAACATCAGGGTCTCTTCCAGGGAGGCTTCTCTTCTCATGAGGGGGCCAAAGTCTTGGAGCCTCAGCTTCAGGATCTGTCCTTCCAGTGAGCACTCAGGGCTGATTTCCTTCAGAATGGAGAGGTTTGATCTTCTTGCAGTCCATGGGACTCTGCCCCATAATTCAAATGCAATGTAATGCAATCCATTGCAATGATCCAATGGAAGCTCACAGTCACTGCAAACTTTCCAGCAACAATATTGACAGGAAATCCTCCTGACCTGCTGGATTTCTGCCTGCCAGAATGATGTAGAAACCCAGCCCAAAAAGTGGGGAGGGGGGATGGTGGGAGAGAGAGCAACAAAGCCTGCTTCTCTTCCTCATAGATTGGCATACCCCAGAGCACCAAAGTCCCTTTGGTTCCACCATGAAATATTTGAGCCCCTTTTACATAATCTTTTACCTCTGTAATCCCCTATTTTCTATAACCACAACATTTTAGCACTCATTAATTTTACAATATTTCTTAAGATAAATTTTAAATTTCCTCCAATCTTCTTCCACCGTCTCTTTCCTCTGGTCTCGAATTCTGCCAGTCATTTCTGCCAGTCCCATATAGTCTATCACCTTCGTCTGCCATGCTTCCAGAGTGGGTAGATCTTGTGTCTTCCAATACTTTGCGATGAGTATTCTTGCAGCTGTTGTAGCGTTCATAAAAAAGGTTCTGTCTGTCTTTGGCACCAATTGGCCAACCATGCCCAGGAGAAAAGCCTCTGGTTTCTTAGGGAAGATATATTTAAGTACCTTTTTCATTTCATTATATATCATCTCCCAGAAGGCCTTAATCTTTGGGCACGTCCACCAAAGGTGAAAGAATGTACCTTCAGTTTCTTTGCATTTCCAACATTTATTGTCGGGCAAGTGATAGATTTTTGCAAGCTTGACTGGGGTCATGTACCTCCTGTATATCATTTTCATAATATTCTCTCTTAAGGCATTACATGCCGTGAACTTTATACCGGTGGTCCACAACTGTTCCCAGTCAACAAACATAATGTTATGACCAATGTCTTGTGCCCATTTTATCATAGCTGATTTCACTGTTTCATCTTGTGTGTTCCATTTCAACAGCAAGTTATACATTCTTGACAAATTCTTAGTATTAGGTTCTAACAGTTCTGTTTCTAATTTTGATTTCTCCACCTGGAAGCCAAATTTCCTGTCTTGTTTGTAAACCTCCATTATTTGATAATAATGGAGCCAGTCTCGTACTTTAGCCTTCAATTTCTCAAAACTCTGTAATTTCAATTTATCTCCCTCCTGTTCCAAAATTTCCCAATATTTTGGCCATTTGGCCTCCATATTGAGCTTTTTTGCAGCCTTTGCCTCCATCGGTGACAACCACCTTGGGGTTTTATTTTCAAGTAAATCTTTATATCTTGTCCAAACATTAAACAATGCTTTCCTAACAATATGGTTTTTAAATGCTTTATGTTCTTTAACCTTGTCATGCCATAAATATGCATGCCACCCAAAAATGTTATTAAAACCTTCTAAATCCAAAATGTCGTATGTTCTCAAGAAGCAGCCAGTCTTTCAACCAGCAGAAAGCTGCTGATTCATAATAAAGTTTAAAGTCCGGCAGGGCAAATCCCCCTCTTTCCTTCGCATCTGTTAAAATTTTTAGTTTTATTATGGGTTTTTTGCCCTGCCAGACAAATTTCAAAATGTCTTTCTGCCACCTCTTGAAACAATCCATCTTGTCCACAATTTGCAATGCTTGAAATAAAAATAACATTCTAGGCAATACATTCATCTTAATAACAGCAATTCGGCCTAACAAGGAAAACTTCAACTTTGACCATATTTCTAGATCCTTTTTAACTTCTGTCCAGCATTTCTCATAATTATCTTTAAATAAATTCACATTCTTAGATGTCATGTTAATCCCCAAGTATTTCACTTTCTTAACCACAGTTAAACCCGTTTCATTCTGGAACCTCTCCCTTTCTATAGCTGTTAAGTTTTTCTCCAATACCTTAGTTTTTTGTTTATTCAGTTTAAATCCTGCAACTTGACCAAATTCTTGAATTAATTCTAAAACCCTTTTCGTGCTAGTGTCTGGCTCTTGTAAAGTAAGTACCAAGTCATCTGCAAAAGCCCTCAATTTGTACTGTTTAGCTCCAACCTGTACCCCTTTAACCAGCTGGTCCCTTCTAATCATGTTTAGCAAAACCTCCAGGACTGATATAAAAAGTAATGGGGATATTGGGCACCCCTGTCGTGTCCCTTTTTCAATTTTAAATTCTTCCGTAACCACATTATTTACAATTAGCTTTGCCTTTTGTTCAGAATATATTGCACCCATACCATTCTCAAATCCTTGGCCTACCCCCATCCCATGTAGATTCTTCTTCATAAAACTCCAAGAAATGTTGTCAAAAGCTTTCTCCGCATCCACAAATATCAAAACTGCTTTAGTGTTTATATTCACTTCTAATAATTCCAGAATGTCTATGATATTCCTCACATTATCTGACAAATGTCTTCCTGGAAGAAAGCCTGCTTGGTCCTTATGAATCTCTTCCATCAGTACTTTTTTCAATCTTTTTGCCAAAATGTCTGCAAAAATTTTGTAATCCACATTAAGTAATGATATAGGGCGGTAGTTCTTAAGCTGAGTCTTTTCAGTCTCTGTTTTCGGTATGAGAGTGATATAAGCTTCTTTCCACGATTCTGGTGCCTTTTCCCCCTCTAGAATTTCATTACAGACTTCCTTCAGAGGTTGTAGTAACCACTCCTTCAAAGCCTTGTAATATCTGGAAGTCAACCCATCTGGTCCTGGAGATTTGCCCAATTGCATATTTTGAATGGCACCTTCTATCTCTTGTTCAGTTATTTTCTGGTTCAAATCTAATTTACTCTGATGTGAAATTTTTTGTAATCCATATTTCTTCAAAAACTCATCCATGTCCCCTTCTTTCTGCGGCCCTTGCGAATATAATTTTTTGAAATAGTTCTGGAAGCAATTTCTGATCTCATTTGGCTTATAAATATTCTTTCCTTCAACCTCTAGGTTTGTAACCATATTTAATTTCTGTCTTTTCTTCAATTGCCAAGCCAGAAGTTTGCCACATTTATCTGCAGATTCAAATGTCCTTTGTCTCATTTGCTTAATCTTCCATTCTATTTCTTGGTTCATCAATTCCATATATTGCGTCTGATATAGCTTAATTTCTCTCAAAATCTCTTGGGACTTCGGTTTAGATCTCAGTTTCTTTTCTCCTTCTTTTATCTTTTCCAAGATCCTGTCCTTTTTCTCATTTTGGCTTCTCTTCTTTATTGTATTTTGCTGTATTAAAAATACACGCATAACAGCCTTACTTGCTTCCCCAATTACTCTTTTTTCAACATCTGTTTTTAAATTTATTTCAAAATAATCTCTCAAAGTTTTTTGGGCCTTTTTGCAGACCTCTTCATCTCTAAATAAGGTGTCATTCATCCTCCATCTGAAGGAGCCAGCTGTTGTTAACTTCATCTCCATCTTTACAGCATTGTGGTCGGAGCAAGTTTTTGGGCAGATTTCTACTTTCTTTATCTTTGGAGCCATCCCACTAGTAACCCAAATTTGGTCGATTCTAGTCCATGTCATCATTGCTTCAGAAAAGAAAGTTCCCTCTCTCTCAAGAGGGTTCTTTGTTCTCCAAATATCAATCAAGTCCATGTTTTCCGTCATTGCAAAGAAAGTCTTTGGTAGTCTCCCATCTTTGGAGACTACCTGTCTTTGTGCTTTGTCCATATTTGTAGATACTACTCCATTCATGTCCCCCATCAAAATTAAATTGTAATCCAAATAATCCAGTAAGGTCTCATGCAACTTCTTTAAAAATTCAGATTTCCCCTCATTTGGTGCATAAATTCCCACAATCAAACATTTTTCTTCTTGTGCTTGAATTTCAATTGCCAAGAATCTCCCTTCTTTATCTTTAAACATCAATTTCGGTAGTAATTTTTCTTTTACATAAATCACAACTCCTCTTTTCTTGACTTTATCAGATGAAATAAATTCTTGTCCTAATCTTTTGTTGATAAGTAGTTTCCTGTGTAACCTTGTCACATGTGTTTCTTGTAAACAAATCAAGTCCAAATGTTCTTTTTTCAATAAATGGAACACATTTTTCCTCTTTCGAGGAAGGTTCAAACCGTTACAATTCCAGCTTAGAAGTTGCAGAGCCATCTTGCCGTTATTTACTTTCCCCTCCTACTGCTCCAAGTAGTTGTTCATCTTCCGTCGGTGATTTCAATCCAAATGTTAGATTTAAGATATCTGTTATTTCCTTTACTGCTGGGGTTGGTTCCACTTCAACCACTTCTTTCAGAAGGTCTTCCTCGTTCTCTCGCAAAAATTGGTCTATGTCACTCACTGATTTTATTCTTGTTTTCCTTCCCTTGTATTTGAAAGATAAGCCTTGAGGAAATTCCCACCTGAAGGGTATTCTATTCTTTCTCAGTAATTCGACCAGGTCTTTATAGTGAGTTCTTGCATCCAAAATGTACTTGGGTATATCCTTAAAAATCTCCACAAAAGAATTTTCAATTTCCAAATTTCTTTGGAAATGCAGATTCAATATTTTGTCCCTTTCTTCTTTGGATCTTAAAGTTATCAAACAGTCCCTTGGCTTCTTTCTGTTTTGTCTCCTGCCCAATCTAAAAGCGGCCACAATCTTAAATCCTTCCTTTTCTAGGTCCAGTTGCCAAAAGTCCAAAAATTCTTTTGTAAGGAAGTCCACCAAATTATCTTTCTCACTTTCAGGCACCGCTCTTAGTCTCAAATTTCTCTCTTTTCTTTGCAATTCAAGCATAGACAAAGCCAGCTCATGGTCTTCTAACTTTTTATAGACTGGTGTTATCTTTTCCTGTGTAGCCTCTGCAGTAACCTTAGCTTCTTCTGCAATCTTTCGAGTTGTAGCTGATTCTTCTAAGTTTTTCTATAGTCTGAGTATTTGAATTCACCTTCTTCCCAAGTTCATTTATACTTTGAGTATTCAAATCAAGCTTTGCTGAGACCTCTGCCAATTGTTTACTGGATTCCGCACCCTGTTTTGTCAGGAATTCCAGGGACTCATTTATTTTGCAGAGAGCATGTGCCACAGGATCCGATGACATTGTTTTTACTTTTGTCTGTCCAGCTGCAGCTGTTACTGTACCTGAAACCGAAGCCCTTCGCTGGTGTGAAGTGCTAGTCGTATATTGTTTTCCAGATCTGGTGATTCTATCAGCCATAACTGTGAGCCATAACACTTTCACAACCAGCCAAGGTCGTTCCCAGACTTGTAGATTGTTTTCAAGTGGAAATTCCCAGTGCTTAACTATTATAGTCCAATTTGCAACTGTTCCAACAGAGTCCTCTAGGGGGAGAAATCCCTAAAACTTTGCAACAAACTGTCTCTTTTAAAAAGTCCCCAATGTCTCCAAAAATTTACTGTAACAGTTCCAAATTTGTTTCACTTGACAATAAGGTTCTGTATCTTTCACAGAGTCAAATTAAATGTCAAACCAAAAGAGTTTCAAAGTGACAGTTCTCTATTCAGCTTCCCTAACTAGGCAGTCCGTTCCCAGGGTTTTAAGACAGCAGATAAAAAATTTTCAATGATTCCTTTCCATACAGGTATCAAAAGTCCTCCTTCTCCCCCTCTGCTCCTGCATGCAAGAGGGGGGTTTCAGATCTAATGTCGAGTTTACTCGTTTCCAAGTAGCCTTCTCAGATTACAGCTTTGCCCTTTCTTTGCTTTAAACTTTATGCAGTCCGGAAAGGCAGACTTGCTTATTTTATGCCTCTCCCGTTTCCGGCCAAATTGTAATAATTAAAGCTCAAACCCAGGTAGTTCTTTTAAGTCCTACTCACGGGTAGTTACTTTCAGTCCCAATTTCAGGAAGGAATCAGCGCTCTCCGACAATGGCGACGCAGCTTCGCTCCACGGGCTTAGGTGACGACTCTCAGCACCGCGCCACACTCCCGCTGCCGTTCCAGAGCCTTTAAAAAGGCTCCTTCGCGGTTTGGGGGGGCGCAAAGGTGCCTGCCGAGTCTCCTTGTTCACAGACTTCTGCGCCTATGATTTTTGAGGGTCCCCGCTTCGCCGTAGCGGCCAGACCCGAACTCGCGGAGCAGACTCCCTCCGGAACTCGGAGGGAAGTCCACCATGAGTTGCTGGCGCTGACCGGAAGTAGATAAAATTAAAGGGGAGGATTTGCTGAAATAATTTGAGAATTGGGATGCAGAAAGGGGAAGTATGGGGAAATCGGTGAAGTAAGTTATAAGAAAAAAAAGGATTTGAAATTATGCATGTTTGTTTTCGTGTGTGTATCTGTGTGTTGTGTATTTTGTGTGTCTTATAATTTGTGAAAAGCCAATAAATATTTTTTTGAAAAAAAATGAAATATTTGAGCCCCCCCCCCCATTAATGGGCATTGTCATTCAACTGGTGTGTGCACGCCTCATCTTGTGATCAGCTTTGCAGGGTGGGGCTTAGTTGGGTCCATGGGCGTCCGATGGGGAGAATTAAATCCTTAATTAAATGAGATTCTGCCCCTTAACATAAATCCTGGCTATGCCCGATGCCTACTCCCTCCTAATATTTTATTCAAGTTAGCAACCCTTATTATCTGTAGCTGTTCACTGCTGCTGCTGCTATTATTACTACTACTACTACTACTACTACTACTACTAAAAGCAGTCTTGTTTAGGCAAGCTTACTCAGATGCTTGGGAAGCTGAAGTAATTATAATCTGTTTTAATGGTTTAGATTTTGTATGTTTTAAAGTAGGGTTGCTAATTTTTCTTGATTTTACTGCTGTGTTTTTTTGTTTTGTTTTGTTTTGGTAAACAGTTTTGCAGGTTTTTAAAAATAAACTTTATTAAATAAACAATAAATATAAATAAAATAACAGAAGCCAAAACACAACCCATCTTGTAGATTTAAGTATCTGTCCACAGTGGCCTACTTGTTATCAGAGGCCCAGAATCCACATTCCTTTGTAAGAAAATATGAAATAAAGTCAAAACAAAATCAACGGGGGGGGGGGAGTGACGGGAAATTTTCCGCACCAGCTAACACCTGACCTTGCTACGCCACTGCATGGGGGCATGCAAAGAAACCCCCTTCAGAAAGAGGAATAAGTCACATTTCTGAACAGAGGCTATCGCCAGACAGGAACATTTCCAGATGGGAGGAGCACAGGGAGAAGAAAAGCCCTTCTGCATCTGCAGCAGCACAACTGGGCCACTTCCTCTGCCCCAGATGCAACAAAACATGTCTCTCCCCTATTCAGGCTAAACAAGTAGACAAACTAATGTGAAAGCAGATTTCAGATCTATCCTCAGGAAATGCTAAACAAGGATAAAAGACTCCTTCTCCCAACCTTCTGGGACAAATGAAGAGGGATTATCAGTCTTTGGGTGGCTTGTACTATTAACAGAGGACATGGAACACATAAAATCCTTTTTGGCTATCTGTAATAAAATTCTAACCATCTTGAAAGGTACTTGTAAAACCTTCTGGAAAAATCTAGCAGAGCGTCTGTGGGTTTTGA
This sequence comes from Podarcis muralis, assembly GCF_964188315.1. Taxonomy (NCBI): domain Eukaryota; kingdom Metazoa; phylum Chordata; class Lepidosauria; order Squamata; family Lacertidae; genus Podarcis; species Podarcis muralis. The sequence goes on along the minus strand of NC_135666.1, from coordinate 2,262,138 downwards.
TAAACAAGAAATGGAAATTGGTGCAGTCTCAAAATAGGCGAGTTCTTTCAAGCTACCCTCAGCCTTTGGGAATCTTGTCACAAGAAGAGCGTAAAGCTCACCTCTGGAGTTTATAAAGGGTATACATGCCTGGTGTTCTTAAGAACACTACAGATTTAGGACATGTGGAAGATCTATACTTTGATGGCTTCCATGCCAGGGTGGGGGCCACATTTTGAGATTGGAGACTTGCGAAGGTTGTGTATAAACACAGACAATATCTAAGGAGGAGTGGTGTATTCGTCTCATGATATTTCAGAAATGTGGCATCACCAGCTCCTCTGCTTCCACATACAGATTTGGTCCCCAGGCAACCCCTGACAGAGGCAAATAGGGCCACAACATCTGCCTGGCTTGCAGTGAGAGAGCTCAAAGAGTGTGAACTGGGCTCTCCATTCAAAGCATCTAGCATGGGGGCACCCACAGGTAATAGCTACTTGTCTACTTTCTGCCCATGCTCTGGGGTTGCAGTTTTCAGGATTGGGGACAGGGCCTCACTGGTTTTGCCACCAAGTTCTGTCCAAAGGCCCCACTGAGTTCAATGGGATATGTGAGAGAGTATAGGCCCATACCCCAGAACGAACCTAAGGATTAGGTTGTTCATAAGAAGAGGAGGGAGTAAAGGGAGAGGGAAGGGTTAATCTCAATAATATCAGGACCCAAGCTAACTGCTGCAGTTGTGGTTAAGCAGCTAGCAGCAGCTGTGGTTAAAACCACAATTGCTTCAGCTATGTAGGCCAGAAGCTGTTTCCTGCTTCATGCTTCCTGCTTCAGTAATGCAAGAGAAGAAGAACACACATACAAGGGAGGGAGGGGAGCTTAGCTAGCCATATAGCCATATGCCATATAAGGTAATAAGTTGTAACCTTGCCAGCTGATTGGGGAGACGAATGTATGCTCCCAGGTATAAGAATGCTTGCTGAACACAGTATAGGGGCCACCAGTCTTTGGAAGATATTCCACTGGCTGCCTCTGTGCAGATCTCAATAAAACTCTTTTCTCTGAAGAAGTTGCTTCCCTGGTGCTTTTGTTCTCGGTCCTGGGCAAGCGGGCAAATAAATCCCCTGTAAGCTAAGGCTTCATTGTCAACCTACGTATACAAGCTGACGTGGTTGGAAGGAGGGAGAGGGTGCCTGGAGGGTATATATACTGCATGTAACTTGTCATTTCTTTGGACTTGCTGTGGACTCACCACGCAAGTGCCTTCTGCTATCCGGAGAGCAGAATAAACTCTTTCTTTGAACCAACTCGGTGTCATTTTGACTTCCTTCCTCCTGTCACGAAGCAACGCAGACCCAATCGGTGAACTCCAATAAGGCTACATTGGAACCACTGGAGATGTTTAGGAAAAGGGCTTCTGTTGGGAAGGGGCTGCCCCATTTGTGCTTCTCCAGGGGCAGGAGAATATCTAGGGCAGGAGAATCCCTGCAGGGCCTCTGAGGTTCCCTTTGCTTCTTCCTCTCTCCCAGGCTCCTCGACTCCTTAGGAAGGATGAAAGAGACGGATCCTGCAAAGCTAGCGAGGATGGAAGGGGGAAGATGGACGGTTGACCTGGTCAGGTTGTCTACCGCATCCCTCCCCACAACCTCTGAGCGTTCCCTCTCAGGGACCTCCGAGAGATCTGGTGAGTTCCAGGAGAGTGGTGATGCAGACGTGGATGGATGGAGCTGGAGAGGTATTGGGGCTTGCTCAGCTTGGGGGTGGGGGGAGACAGGCAGGCAGATGGAGATGGAGAAGGGGGCCACCTTTTCAGGCTCCTCCACCTGCCTGCCTGAACCTCCACTGTTTGGAGGGAGACCAACAGCGTCTGGGATTCTAACATCCCCACTGTGAACCCTGAATGGAGGGATATCAGCTCTTTCCTCTGTGAATGTTCTTCATCTAGTCATGCCTTTGTAAACATGGACCAGACTTGTCTAAACCTCCCAGGCCTTCTTCAATATTGGCTTCAGAGCTTTTAGGAAAGTTGAAATAACTTCTGTGAGGTCTGTTGTTTTGGCTTCTGTCTGCATTTGACTGACCTCGGAGAGGGAGTGGATTCCAGGATTGAGCCAAACAAAAGCTATCCCAGATTAAGGCCAAGCAATATGTCAGTTAATACCAATCAACAAAGGCAGTGAAAACTATAGTAAGGCCTCACACCTAACTCTCTCCAGTTCTTCCTCTGTCACAAGCATTTATTGACTTTGTTCAATAACGGATGTGAACCATGTCCCCTTCGCTCTGAGTGGGGTTTGGGTCCAGGACAGCGATGCAGAGTTTGCATGACTTACACTAACATGGCAGTGCATTGCTGGGGGAGGGGTCAGGATTTGATGCTTCTGTGTGATCTGCGCCCCTGTCACAGTATGCTGGCAGTGTGGCCCCACCGGTTTCAAGAGAGTCAGGTGCCCCGCAGGCATGCAGAAATGCTGGGGGGGTCAAAGATACCACACATCGTCAATGACATTAAGTTAGACTCCAAGGATGTCTGCTTGAGGCTGAAACAGAGCACTCTCAAGTCTCGCGGGGGGGGGGAGGACTTTGTTCAATAATCTGGAGCGCCATTTCTTTCCGAGGCTCTAATTAGCGTCTATTTTCATTGCAGATGGTGAAGAATTGGAAGAGAAGAACAAGGGGGACCAGAACAGAATCCACATAGCAGAGAAGTCATATAAATATTCAGAGTGTGGAGAGAACATTCGTCAGAGCTCCCAGTCCACCTCCCATCAAAGAAAGAGCTTCGTTAGGAGGGATAGCTTCACTTCACATGAAAGAACAAATAGTAGGGAGAAATTGTATCAGTGCAGAGAATGTGGAAAGAGTTTCACTCGGAAGGGCAGTTTTGCTTCCCATCATAGAATTCATACAGGAGAGAAACCCTATAACTGCATGGAATGTGGAAAGAGCTTTAGTTACAGCCACCATCTCACTTCCCATCAAAGAATTCATACAGGGGAGAAACCCTATCATTGCTTGCAGTGTGGGAAGAGCTTCAATCGGAAGCATCATCTCACTTCCCATCAAAGAATTCATACGGGGGAGAAACCCTATCACTGCTTCGAATGTGGAACGAGCTTCAGAAAAAGTTCCCATCTCAGTTCTCATCAAAGAATTCATACAGGGGAGAAACCCTATCAGTGCTTCGAATGTGGAAAGAGCTTCAAGGAGGGGGCAACGCTCTCTTCCCATCAAAGAATTCATACTGGAGACAGACCTTATAAGTGCACAGAATGTGCAAAAAGCTTCAGCCAGAAGGGTAGTCTCACTTCACATCAAAGGATTCATACAGGGGAGAAAACATATCAGTGTTTGGAATGTGGAAAGAGCTTCCGGACAGAGATTAAGCTCACAAGCCATCAAATAATTCACACAGGGGAGAAACCTTTTCAATGCCATGAGTGTGGAAAGAGCTTTCGTATCCGGCTGAGTCTCACATTCCATCAAAGAATTCATACAGGGGAGAAACCCTATCAGTGCTTAGAATGTGGAAAGAGCTTTAGTCAAAGTGCACATCTCACTTCCCATCAAAGAATTCATACAGGGGAGAAACCCTATCAGTGCTTTGAATGTGGAAAGAGCTTCAGTCTCAGCCATAGTCTCACTTCCCATCAAAGAATTCATACAGGGGAGAAACCCTATCAGTGCTTGGAGTGTGGGAAGAGCTTCAGGGATAGGTCAAAGCTCTCTTCCCATCAAAGAATTCATACAGGGGAGAAACCTTTTCAATGCCATGAGTGTGAAAAGAGCTTTCGTCACAGTTCCAGTCTCACTTCCCATCAAAGAATTCATAGTGGGAAGAAACCCTATCAGTGCTTGGAATGTGGGATGAGGTTCAATCGGAAGGATAGTCTCACTTCCCATCAAAGAATCCATACAGGGGAGAAACCCTATCAGTGCTTCGAATGTGGAAAGAGCTTCAGTCAGAGCTCCAATCTCACTTCCCATCAAAGAATTCATACAGGGCAGAAACCATATCAGTGCTTGGAATGTGGAAAGAGCTTTCGTCAGAGAGGTGATCTCACTTCCCATCAAAGAATTCATACAAGGGAGAAACCCTTTCAATGCCTGGAATGTGGGAAAAGCTTCAGTCTCCGTCACAGTCTCACTTCACATCAAAGAGTTCATACAGGGGAGAAACCATATCCATGCCTGGAATGTGGAAAGAGCTTCAGAAACAGTGCCAATTTCACAGTCCATCAAAGAATTCATACAGGGGAGAAACCATATCAATGCCTGGAATGTGGGAAGAGCTTCAGTCACAGGAAGACTCTCACTTTGCACCAAATAATTCATACAGGGGAGAAACCATATCAGTGTTTGGAATGTGGAAAGAGCTTCAGTCAAAGTGGAACGCTCTCTCAGCATCAAAAAATTCATACAGGGGAGAAACCCTATCAGTGCTTGGACTGTGGAAAGAGCTTCAATCGGAAGGATGGTCTCACTTCCCATCAAAGAATTCATGCAGAGGGAAGACCAAAAAATAAAAGTAATAAAGCAAAAATTATTAAACAACCCGTACAAAATACAGTTGAATGGGAAAGAGAAAGGGACGGGGGAGAATAACTAAAAATACCCTTTATCACATTTGTATCATATAACAATAGAACAGGAAACACCAAAGATCTGTTCAAGAAAATTGGAAATATGAAAGGAACATTTCATGGAAAAATTACCATAATAAAGGACATAAGTCGTCCGGAGTTACAGTGAGGGAGGGGGGTGAGTATTTGACCCCCTGCTAAATTTGCCTGTTTGCCCTCTGATGAAGAAATAAGCCATCCTTAATTTTAATGGTATGTTTATTTGTATCTGTGAGAGACAGAATAACAACAAGAAAAACCCCAGAAACCCAGAAGACAAAAGTCAGAGATTGATGTGCATTATAATGAGTGAAATAAGTATTTGATCCATTTGCAAAAGATGACTTAGTATGTGGTGGCAAAACCCTTGTTGGCAATTACAGAGGTCAGACGTTTCTTGTAGGTAGCCACCAGGTTTGCACACGTCTCAGGAGGTATTTTGTCTCACTCCTCTTTGCAGATCCTCTCCAAGTCAGTAAGATTTCAAGGCTGATGTGTAGCTACTCAAACCTTCTGCTCCCTTCACAGATTTTTGATGGGATTAAGGTCTGGAGACTGGCTAGGCTACTCCAGGACCTTAATGTGCTGCTTCTTGAGCCATTCCTTTGTTGCCTTGGCCGTGTGTTTTGGGTAATTTTCATGCTGGAATACCTATTCTCGACCCATTTTCAATGCCCTGGTATGATTGATTGCTTCTGTCAACAGGTGTCTTTTGTACAGGTACTGTAACAACCTGGGATAAGAGGTAAGACCTCTGCCTTACAGCAGGTGCTTCTAATCTCAGTTTATTACATACAGTGAGGATACCAGGTAGATTTGGCATCTGGCTGGTTGATAGGGGATTAAATACTTATTTCACTCATTATAATGCACATCAATCTCTGACTTTTGTCTTCTGGGTTTCTGGGGCTTTTCCTGTTGTTATTTTGTCTCTCACATCTACAATAAACCTAACGTTAAAATTATGGACTGGTCATTTCTTCGTCAGAGGGCAGCGATGGATAATTTTGGGAATATACGCTCCCAATGAGAGGACACCTGAACTTTATAAAGGGGGGATATAAACTTTCTTCGTCAGAGGGCAGCGATGGATAATTTTGGGAATATACGCTCCCAATGAGAGGACACCTGAACTTTATAAAGGGGGGATATAAACTTTATAGGGAATATAATGTTAATGGGAGATCTAAATGGGGCCGTTTCATTAGGTTAGGACAGGATAATATGGAAATTGGGACACAAAAGGAGGGGGAAATGCCTAATTCCTTTTTGTACATGACAACAAATTAGTGGACTTATGGAGACAAACATCCATTAGACAGGGAATATACATTTTATTATAATGCTTAAAACGCAACAAGTAGAAGAGATGCGGTGTGGGCAACAAAAGAATTGGCTCTTTTGTTGGAAAGTGGAAATACAACTGAGAACAATCTTAAGACCACTATTCAGTATTAGTTATATGTCAAAGGGAACAATTAACACAGAGAAGATGGAGACTAAATGAAGCTTCCGGGTGTGGGCTAAGCTCACTAGCCATCAAAGAATTCATACAGGGGAGAAATCTTTTCAATGCCATGAGCATAAAAAGAACTTTTGTCACAGTTCGTCTCACTTCCCATCAAAGAACTCATACAGGTCAGAAACCGTATCAGTGCTTTGAATGTATTTTCTAGTTTCTACCCTCAAGACTTTTGCCATGACATTTTACCCCTCTGCCAGAAGAGCATCTTTAACTCCCTAGTTTCTGTGGCAACACTTTTTGGGATGTGGTTCTTTGCAGGCACAATTGTATTCCATAAAGGCCTATCTTTCCACTTGGACACTTACACAAGATTTACCCACCCGGGAAGAATGACAGATGAAGTTGATAGACTATATGGAATTGGCAGAAATGACTGGCAGAATCCGAGACCAGGGAGAAGAGTCGGTGGAAGAAGATTGGGAAAAGTTTAAAGACTATTTACAGAAATATTGTAAAATTAATGAATGTTAGAAAAATGTTGGAATGAAGTAATACAGCTTTAGTAGAAATATTATAAGGAATTAAGTATAGATAGGTTAATAGAGTATTAAAGGAAAAAAATAAGGTTAGAATGAGTTAAGATAATTATAGGATTGAAAACAGAGGAGGATGGAAAGGAATTGCTGAAATAACTAACAGAAGTGGAATACAAAAAGGGAGGTGTGAGGAGGTCGTGGAAATAAGTGAATGAAAGATGGGATAACGAAATTGGTTGACTTATTTTATTGTCTTAATCTTGTTTTGTTAATTTGATGTGTTGTATTGTATTGTTTTCTTTGTTTTTTTCTTTGTTTTTCTTAGTGTTTTTGGAAAAATAATAAATATTATTAAAAAAGAAAACAAGATGTATTGATGATTCTGTGCAATGTATTGATGATCCCCCCTCCCGCCGCAAAAGGCAATCAGGCCGTGTTTGCGGCCTAGCCGGACCCACGATGTCCTCCCGGGTCAGCAGGGGTCCCGGGCCGGCGGTAAGCAATGCCTCCCCCGCCGCCGCAAAAGGCGAGCAGGCCGCACTAGAAGCCCCGCTGGGGCTCAGGCCAGCGGCCAGTGGCAGAGCAGTCAAGCTCCCTCCCACGCTGCGGACAAAAAGCCGAAAAGGCCGCAACGTGCCCAACCGAGCACGCCAAAAATGCGGCCTAGCCTGGCGGAGGGGCCAAATCTCTCCCCCGCCCCCCATCCAGGCAAAGCAAAGAAGGCCGGCTACTTGCCTCAATCCAGCCGCCTGGACACGCTCCTGATCTTGGAAGGAAGAACAGCAAAAGAGGCTTGAGCAACGGAGTCATCCTCTTTTCTTTTGGCCTTAGGCCCACCCCCGGCCGGCCGTCCATTGTCCTCCCTGGCCAAGGGCAGGTCAAAGGCCGGATCAAGCAGGTAGGTGGCACCCGCCCAGGTGAGCCCCGCTCGGTGCTGCAAACCCCACCCACCTGTGGGGAAGGGAGGGGGGATATTCTGGGATATGGTGGGAAAGTTTTAAAAGTTAATGTCGCCCCATGCTCAGAGTTCATACTGCTATTTGAACCTGTTGCGCAACAATAAAGGCTCTCAGTCTACTGACTGCTGTTTTGCTCCAAATTACTTGGCTGGAATTTCCTTCTTTTACTGACCACATGGACCAGTGGGGGACTTGTACCCCAAGGAGCTGGGCTGCTGAGTAGTCTCTCAACCCAGAGTTTTCTTTCACAGAGGCCATATAAAGGCTGGGGGGGCTGTCTCTTCCTCTGGCCATTGCAGCCCCCAAGAAGGCTTGGAAGAAAGGCAGGAGACCCTCAGCAGACAACAGCCAAGCTTGTTTCTTCTCCAAAATGGCTTCCTCTTTTGAGGCCGCTTGCCTGGCCTCTTCCAATGGAGAGGCCTCCTCTGTTGGGCAAACATGGCGAGGAAAGAGGCCGCCCTGCGGAGGCAAACCATCATGGCAGGAAGGCGGCTGAGGATACTCCGTGAGTGCTGGCACCCAAAGGTGCCACCCTCCTTCAGCCAGGAGGAGAAACCCCAAAAGCGTGGGACCCATGTGGCCCACAGGGGAGCCATGGCATCTCTGGGAGCGGCTGGGGCCTCCAGAAGATACAATATGGTGTTCCTGCCTATTTCAGAAAAGGGTGGGAAATGCCATCTCCTAGCGCTGCTGCCCCTGTGGGCTCCTCCTGGCCATGGGGGGTGGGGTGGGACCCAGCTGACCCCCACACAATGGGGGAAAGAGGAACAGGAAGAGAATGAAGGAGAAATGAAGAAGAAGCTGGGAGGGGGAGCAGCCAAGACTCAGGAGGAAAACTCCCTCAGGAAAGTGGGTGAAGAAAGCGGATTGGCCAGCTGTCTAATGCAGAGGCTTCTGATTGGTCCAGCCCCGCTCTGGGGTGGGAAATGGGGTCAGATGGTTCTGGGAGCCCAGTATAAACTGGTTTTCTGGCTGGAAACACAGGGAAAGGATGGCAGGTGTCCCTCTTGATTTTAATTGGCGTTGGGAGAGTCCCATGGTGAGGGGCTGCCCCCTGAGCAACATGCACCCCTCCCTCTCCCCACCTTCCTGGGCTTCCCCATTCCTGCCTGTGGGGCTTTTATGGGGGGGGGGGGGCTGTTAGACAAAAGCTGTCCAGGGGATCTTTCCCAGAGGGATTCAGATGTCTCTGTGAAAGAAGGAGTCACAGCACTGCATGGGCAAAGACCCCCCCAGCTCATGCTGGAAAGAGGGAGTGCGCATTCCAGTTCACATCACAGAAAATATTATTAGGTTAAAATTTTTAACCTAAGACCGTCCGAATATCCCTCCTCCAGTTCCTATTGGTTAAGAAAATACACTTTACAGGCTTCCCGCAAGGCCTTCTTCATTTTTGCTCCTTAATATGTTCTCCCACCTGTTACATACATTACTTGATCATTCAAATTAGCCATTTCTCCCACAGAGGTGTGTTCTATAATATTCATGAAGCGTTTGAGCATGTGGACTCATTCTTCAGCTACCACCTGCTATTGCTCCTTGTTATCTCAAGTCACCTCTCCACTGTAAATCTGTCCCTCTTTCGAGGCAAACCACCGACTTCTGACACGTTCTTCCCTTAGTTGTAACACCAGCAAGGAAAGGCGCCTCTGAGGGAGTCTTCCCACTTGTCGTCTCCAACATCTGCTTTGTCTCGTCCGTAGTGTCCCCAGCAACTCAGGTTGTCAGGATCAACCATTCCCCGAAGGGACCCTCTTCCTTTGGGTGTCGGTTGAAACCTTTTGCAAGCAGAGGTTGAAACAGAACCTCCGTCTTTGAAGGCAGGCATGGTCGCTTCTTTTCTCCAAGGCCTTCCACCATGAGAGGAACGCAATGGGGTTGTGAGGGGGGCAGAGAGACGAGAGACCCCCCTGCCGCCCCTTTGTCTGAGAGCCCTCCTTTCTGCTCCCCTCACAAGAGGGTCCCCGTTGTGTCTCTGAGGGGCAAGAGAGGAGGAGCCCCTCCCCCCGCTGCTTCCTCCCCTCAGCGGCTCTGAGGGAAACGACTTTTCCCGCCTTTTCCCAACTGCCCGCCTTTCGAAATCTGAGCCTCGCCTCCGTTTTAGGCGCCAAGGAGGCCGGTTCCTGGCAGGCCAGGCTGCAGTGTCCCTGGGCTGCCTCGTTTCTCGGGGGATTTCTTCTAATTCGCCCTCATTCCTCTTCATATCTCTCGCTTTTCAAGCTTCTCTCTCTCTAGAAAGGCTGTCTAAACAACCCCTTCGCCACTGCCTGCATCCCTCCCAGCATTTAAAAGTCCGACTTCTTTTCATTTGCTGCGTATAATCCTAACACCAGGACTTTTATTCCTTCCTGGCAATGTCTTTTTTCGATTTATCTGAAGGTATAAATTACTGGCCTCAAGCTTTACTGATTGACCATTTTCCATGGGTCCTTTTTACGTGGGTCTCCTGCAAGCTTATTCAATCTCATTCCTGCTTTCTTAATACATGTGTTATCTTATGCCTTTCGGAGTTCATATTTAGTCCATCACATTCCAGGTTAGAAATTTATAAGCCATATTTTAGAAACCCGCGTCTTTCTTTTCGCAAAGAAAACAACACAAGTCCAGCCCCAATAATTCTGACTTGCTCTTCTTCAGGAGATTCCACCTGTGCAGGATCTGCCAGCTCCTTCTAATTCTTCCTCCAGAACTCTTCCGCTTTCAGAATAACTGTCAACTTTTCCCTTTTCTTGCGAGGAATCCTATTCGGAATAAGGGAATTTCCCTTAAAAAAGGGCAACGTCGGCAGCCATGTTCAGAATCTACACACACTTTTCTTTCTTGGCTTTCCAAGTGAAGCAGATCCCTTCAGGAAACTCCCAGCAAAAGGGTCCCTATTGCATCACCTGCAGTTACACGCAGGGGTTTGTGAACCCTTGTATGTGTGAATGCACTTATCCCTGTGCATTTATAAGAGCACAGCATTAATTTCGTGAGATCCGCACACTGATCCCATCACTTTTGGAAGCACTGCTGTGCAGCCCCACCCGAGGCATGCTTACTCAGAAGTAAGTCCTACTCTCCCATGCAGGCAGGCATGGTCATTTCTTTTCTCTTCCACATCTGTCTTGAGTCTCCCCCACCCAAAGGATCGCATGGGCATTTCATTCCTTGCATGGGACACTTTCTCCACTATTTTTCCTGGGATAGAAAGCGGCTGCAGAAGCAGGAAAATCCGCTTCGCGGAGGGAACAGATCATTTTCGGGGGGGGGGGGTGTTGGGTTGAAATAAACGACAGACGAATGGCAAGTGTCATATGGGAGGCATCTGCCGAGCAGGTCTCGGTGAGTCCCTTTTATTTAATATTACAGCATTACCAGATATGTGCTTGTTGCTGATCGGTTAACACAAATACAATGCAAAGGTTGAATATAGTTGAATATAGGCATTAATCATCAATAGATTAAAGGTTGGGAAACGGAACACATGGTTAGACAGGTACGAAATCCTCCTTGTTAAACTATTACTAGTGGTTGATAATACAATTACTAATGATTGATATTGCATGACTTGAAAAGGCATAACAATCGCATTCCGTAGATGTGGTCAATAATGCGTTAAGAACAGGTCAGGGCACAGTGTTTCATGAACTCAATGTGAACTGAACATTCCCAGACTCATGTGCAAAGGCAGAATTTCCCATGGGGGGGGATCTCCTGTCTGGTAAGCCACTCACTGAGCTGGGGGGTTTCCCCCCGGGGGTGTCTTGATGGAGCCATCTCTGAGCCCAAGGCACCTCCTGCCACTGCGCAGACCTGCATTCCTTGCAGGCCCCTCCCCCCTCTTCCTGTTTTTGTTGTTGTTGTTTAGTCATGTCCGACTCTTCATGACCCCATGGACCAGAGCACACCAGGCACCCCTGTCCTCCACTACCTCCCGCAGTTTGGTCAAAGTCATGCTGGTAGCTTCGAGAAACAGGTATTTTCCTGTTTTAGATAATTTTTAAACCTTTATTATACCAAAATTTTAAAAATACATACAATATAAAACATTACATTCAAACATTATAGATTATGAATACACAAAAAGTATAAATGAAAGAAAAGAGAGAGAAAAAGTAGAAGAATAGAAAATGATGTTATTTACGATAAAGAAAAGCCTTCCGACTATACTCATTGTACTATTTTGAACTTAAATTTTTTACAGTTTCCTAAATCTTCGCCCCCCCCACACCTCACATTCTCCTTTTTGGTTCTAGTTTTCTCCAATATTTCCTTATATTAAAGGACTCATTCGATATACTGTTGTTACCTGCTCTGAGCCCGGCTTCGGCTGGGGTGGGCAGGATATAAATAAAATATTATTATTATCTGCCATAAAGCTTTTGTTATCACAGTAATCTTTAAGATATTCTTTGATTACTTTCCATTCTTTATTACCATCTTGTATTGTATTTCCTCTTACTGCTCTGGTTATCCTTGCTGCTAATAATAATAATAATAATAATAATAATTTATTATTTATATCCTGCCCATCTGCCTGGGTTTCCCCAGCCACTCTGGGCGGCTTCCAACAAAACACTAAAATACAGTAACCTATTAAACATTAAAAGCTTCTCTAAAGAGGGCTGCCTTCAGATGTCTTCTAAAAGTTTGGTAGTTATTTTTCTCTTTGACATCTGGTGGGAGGGTGTTCCACAGGGCGGGTGCCACTACCAAGAAGGCCCTCTGCCTGGTTCCCTGTAACTTAGCTTCTCGCAGTGAGAGAACCACCAGAAGGCCCTTAGAGCTGGACCTCAGTGTCCGGGCAGAATGATGGAGGTAGAGATGCTCCTTCAGGTATCCTGGGCTGAGACTGTTTAGGGCTTTAAAGGTCAGCACCAACACTTTGAATTGTGCTCAGAAACGTACTTGGAGCCAGTATAGGTCTTTCAAGACCGGTGTTATATGGTCTCGGCAGCCGCTCCCAGTCACCAGTCTAGCTGCTGCACTGTGGATTAGTTGTAGTTTCCAGGTCACCTTCAAAGGTAGCCCCACATAGAGCGCATTGCAGTAGTCCACGCGAGAGATAACCAGAGCATGCACCACTCTGGCGAGACAGTCTGCGGGCAGGGAGGGTCTCATCCTGCGTACCAGATGGAGCTGGTAAACAGCTGCCCTGGGCACAGAATTGACCTGCGCCTCCATGGACAGCTGTGAGTCCAAAATGACTCCCAGGCTGCGCAGCTGGTCCTTCAGGGGCACAGTTACCCCATTCAGGATCAGGGAGTCCTCCACACCCACCTGCCTCCTGTCCCCCCAAAACAGTACTTCTGTCTTGTCAGGATTCAACCTCAATCTGTTAGCCGCCAGCCATCCTCCAACCACCTCCAGGCATTCACACAGGAACTTCACCGCCTTCACTGCTTCCAATTTGAAAGAGAGGTAGAGCTGGGTATCATCCGCTTACTGATGAACACCCAGCCCAAACCCCCTGATGATCTCTCCTAGTGGATGCATGTAGATGTTGAAAAGCATGGGGGAGAGGACCGAACCCTGAGGTATCCCACAAGTGAGAGCCCAGGGGTCTGAACACTCACCCCCCAACACCACTTTCTGAACTGTAAGTATGCTGGCAATTTGGTTTGCCATTTGAGTTTTGAGGGGATGGTTTCGCTTTTCCAACTTTTCGCAATTAGAATCCTGGCAGCAGTTGTGGCATAGATAAATAATGGTCTATTTGACTTATTGATTTCCGTTGTCATGATTCCTAACAAAAAAGTCTCCGGTCTCTTGGAACGTGTGAATACTGGAAAACTGTCCTCCTTGTGAGATATTATTTGTGGAGACAAAGGACTAAGACTTCAGTATAAGGATAACCCTTTTATTCAGCGCGTTTGCAAAGGCGGACTCCTCGTACCCGTGGATACGAAGAGCCCCGATCAAGTTTCAGTACAATAGTTTTATCCCTTACTGCCGCCCCTCTTTTGGAGGCTTGGCTTACAATCTACCTATCAAAGTTCAACACATTTCTAATACATTGTCCAATCTACTCCATCCATGTTACTCAAAGCCAAATATGGGCATCACCTTTGGCTTGTCTCAGTTTGCGCATGTAACTGTGTTATCTCGCGTACATGTCTGGCTCTCAAGGCTGAGTTTGAGGCACATAATATCTGTATTGTTCTTTTGTTTCCCAATCTCACAGTTTCCCCCTCTCACAATCCCCCCTTTCTTCTTTATACCTTGCCTCAAACTCACGTAATAGCTCCCAATATTCCCTTCCTTCTTCGTCCGTAGGTACTGGTGTGTATCTTATGGCCATTAACTGGGTAGTTACATGTCGCTGGGCCAACAGGGAGAGAGAGTTGTTAATGGCCCGGACAAAGATAGGTAATACGCATGGAATTCCTTGTAATTTTGTTCCCTGTTTTTGTGACGTGAATACATTCTGTACATTGTAGCGTTTCCGCGGAGCCCCGGACTACACCAGCTGTTAAGAGGCTTAACAGAAGTCCCCTCAGCCAACTCGTTTTCATATTACTTGTCTTCCAACTCTCTGAGGGCCTGAACCACTGTGGGGGTCTGAACTAAACTACAATATATAGTTGCCCCTCCCGGTGCAATTGTACAATATTGGAGTATTATGTCCTTTATGCACACGAGATTGCACTCTTCCGTGCAGTGGACGCAGCAGACACACCCTTCACAATGGGCACAGCAACAGCATTCGAAAAGACACTTGCAAGTGCAGAATAAACACATTGGAGCTCTAATTATTGTCTTACAGTCCTTCCCTGGTTCCCTGGTTCCCTGATTTTGTGATTTTTATTTTTAGTGGATCGTCTAGGCTCGGTATGGCCGTCCAACGTTCAGGCGGGGCCCTCTTCACGCGGTGGTAGTGGGTCCATCCATACTCACGAGTCCGTACTGCTGATTCAGTGATAAGCAGGACCCGAAATGGACCATCCCAACCCGGGCTGAGCTTTTCCGCCTTCCACGTCTTAATCAGGACCAGGTCGCCAGGCTGAAAACTGTGTTGCTGCTCCAGTAGCGGAGGGCGTTGGGCAAGGACACCGCGTCTATGAAGAGACAACAAAGACTGGGAGAGTGACTGCAAATACTTTCTAATGAACAAGTCTTTAAACTCCACCATCGGTTGACCTAGTTGCGCCAAATACGGTCTCCCCATCATCAACTCAAATGGGGATACCCCTAAGTCCTTTCTGGGGGCTATACGCATCCTCAGTAAAGCCAAAGGAAGGTTTTTTGTCCATGGTAACCCATTTTCCAAGTATAATTTAGTTAAATGTTTTTTTATTTCTGCATTTGCCCTTTCCACCTTCCCGCTACTCTCCGGATGCCACGGCGTGTGAAGGTCCCATTTGATTCCTAGGGCTGCCATTACTTCCTGTAGAACCTTTTGTGTGAAATGGGTGCCGCGGTCTGAGTCTATGGCTTCGATTATACCAAACCGGGGGACTATATGTTCTAGAATGGTCTTGACTACTACCTGTGCTGTTGCTTTTCGACTGGGGAAGGCCTCCACCCACCCCGTAAGATGATCTTTGAATACCAGAAGATGTTTATAACCTCCCTTCTCTGGTAGTTCTGTGAAATCCACTTGTATTCTTTGGTATGGCCATACTGCTAGAGGTCTTCCCCCTTTTTCTGTTTTCTTTGCTTTAGCCTTATTTACCTTGTGACAGATTATGCATTTCCAGGCTATGGAGTGGGCCATGGGCCACATATCTTTACTCCAATACAATGATTTCACCATGTTAACCATAGCCTCTGTCCCGAAATGTCCACTCTCATGTATCTTCTCTAGAATCCCCATCATTACAGTCTTTGGCAGTACTATTTGTCCCTCTGGGGTCCTCCATCCCTTATCCTTCTTTTCCCATCCTTCTCTTGTTATATATTCTATCTCTTGAGAGGTGAAAGTTAAATTCTCTGTGTCAGCCGTAGTCAGAATGGGCACCCTCAAGGTACATTGCTGTATCGTTGCTTCATTTGGCACGCCCTTAGCGGCTTCTTTTGCCCTCAAATCAGCCCACCTATTTCCAGCTTCCTCAGGGGTGGTACCCCTGGTGTGAGCGGGAATATGTACCACTGCAACCTTTTCTGGTCCAGTAAGGGCATCCAACAGCCTTTCCAACAAGACCATGTGTTCTATCTGTTTCCCATCTGCCTTAATGAACCCTCGGTCTCGCCAGGTCCTTCCGAAAGTATGCACTACTCCCCATGCATAACGGGAATCGGTCCATATGGTTACCTCCAGACCCCTAGCTAACTCGAGGGCCCAGGTCAAGGCCATGATTTCACTTTTCTGGGCCGACCAATTCGCCGGCAAGGCCCCACTTTCGATCACCTCCCCATCCTCCTTGACTACAGCATATCCTGACTTCCTTTTTCCTTCCTCAACATAACTAGACCCATCTATGTACCATCTCTCTCCCATTGTTAAAGGGGTTTCAAATAAATCTTCTCAGACCTTTGCCATTAATTGTATAATACCCAAACAATCGTGTTCATCCGGTTCCCATTCTTTCCTTTCTCCTATCAGGAATTCTGCCGGATTTAGATTCCGATCAGTTCCCAGCGTGATATCAGGGCTTGTTCTTAGCACTGTTTCATAGTGCGTTAAGCGGCCATCCGTCATCCAGGTGGAGGCTGCCCCAGTCAGCACCGTGGATATTTGATGTGGACTATGAACAATTAGGGCTCCTCCAAAAGTTAGCTTTCTGCTTTCAACTACCAGTTCAGCCGCTGCTGCCACCACCTGGATACACGTGGGCCATGCGCGCACTACTGGCTCCAGGGTTTTGCTGAGATAGGCTACTGGCTGATACCGCCCCCCTCTCTTTTGAGCTAAAACTCCGACAGCAGTCTGGGAGCTGATAGTTACATATAAGTGAAACGGCTGTTGGAGGTTCGGTAATGCTAAGACCGGGGCCCCCATTAATGTTTTCTTTACTTCTTCCCATCTTTGTTCATCATCTGACTCCCATGTTATTTCACCGTCTCCAACCAGTTTTTGGTTTAGAAACCGGACCAACTTGGCAAATTGGTCTATCCACAGTCTACAATATCCCAGGAGTCCCAGCATTCTCCTTACATCTGTTTTGTTCTTAGGGGGTTGTAATTCTAAGATTCCCTTGACTCTTTCTGGATCCAATTTCCTTGTTCCCCCTTCTAGCAAATGTCCCAAATATTTCACCTTCCGCTGTACAAACTGTAGTTTGCCCTTAGACACCTTCACCCCTAACTTACCCAACCAATTCAGCAATTTTATAGAGTCTTGCCTAACCTCTTTCTCCTTATCCCCCATCATCAGCAGGTCGTCCACATATTGCAACAAGCTATTGGGGCCTGTGGTGGTAAACCCCGCTAACTTCTCCCCTAGCGCCTGCCCGAAAAGAAGTGGACTCTCTGTATACCCTTGGGGCAAAACTGTCCACCTGTATTGTTGTTTTCTGCCCGTGTTTACATCTTCCCACTCAAAAGCAAATAGATCTCGGCTTTCAATGTCCAGGGGGCAAGTCCAGAATGCATCCTTTAAATCTATAACAGTGTACCATCGGGTAGTGGGCGGAATGCGACTAAGGAGAGTATATGGGTCCGGTACTACCGGGAAACGGGGGACCACTATCCGATTTATGTTTCTTAGGTCCTCAACCATTCTATATGTCCCGTCTCTCTTTTGCACCGCTAAGATAGGAGAGTTAAAAGGTGACATGGTAGGTTCTAATAGTCCCTGCCTTATTAATTCATTTACCACCGGCTGTAGTCCTATTCTTCCTTTTCTGGTCATTGGGTATTGGGGGGTCCATGACTGGGTGATCCCTGGCTTTACTGTGACCTTAATGGGGGCTATGTCCAGTTTCCCTACCATCTTCCCATCTGCCCACACCGTCGGGTCTATTTGTTCTTCATCCTCTATCTGCAGAGGGTACATGGGAGTTCCTAAGTCCAAATCCAATAACTGAAATCCCAATTCTACCATCAAATCTCTCCCTAACAAATTTATTCCTGACTCAGGAATAAATAATAGTGATCCCTTAGCCATCCGGTCTCCTCTTCTTATTGTGGTTTCTTCTAATTGCACCACTTCCTTTGGCCTCCCGCTTACCCCTACTACTTTCAAACTTGACATTGTTTTATGTACCCCTGGAACGGGCACGCATATGGAGGACCGGGTTGCTCCTGAATCTATCAAGAAAACCACTGATTTCTGAGAGGGCCCCACACGCAAGTTCACCAGTGGCTCATTCCGGACCCCATGGAGTGAGCCGGAGGTTCCCTATTCATCGTATAGGCTGAACAACTCTGTTGTGCCAGTTTCTTCCTCTCTTTCTGTCTGCCTTGGCCTCTGACTTCCCTGTCTCTGCTCATTTCTTTCCAGTATCTGATCTCGTGGGGTCCGACATTCTCGGGCAAAGTGACCAGGTTTGTTACATCGATAACAAACGACACTGGAACCTGGTGTGTAACCCCCTCTCCCTCGCCCTCTTCCCCGATATGGTGCTCCCCCACGCCCCCTCGTGGCCTCGGTTTCCTGTTGCTTCTGAATTTCCCAAGTTTTCTGTAAAGTAGCCGCCATCATCTGGCATTTCTGCTTACTTTTTACTGCCTCCCTGTTAACATAAACCTGCTGCGCTGTTTTTACTAAGTCTATGATGGCGGCATCTTGCCAGTCCATTTTCTGCAATTTCTTCTGAATATCAGGCCATGCCTTGGTTACGAATTGCATTCTCAGCAGATTATCAAACGCCAGCGAGTCTGGTGCCACCCCTGAATATTTAGTCAAATGGTCCCTAATTCTTTGTATGAAGTCGCCCGGCGATTCCTCTTTCATTTGACTGACTTCAAAAGCTTTGGTGAGATTAGTGCTTTGAGGTACAGCCCGTTTGATTCCTTCCAAGATCATCTCCTTTAAATCCATCAAGTGAGTACGATGATCTACATTATTTATGTCCCAATTCGGGTCCCCTATAGGAAATTTGGTTTCCGGTGGTACCGGTAGAGCCGGGCCCTGCCCCCCCAGGTTTACTGCCACCCGTTGTGCCTCCTTAACTTCCCAATATTGCATTGCTGCCCTCCTAATCATTGCTTTTTCCTCTGGGGTAAACAGATGTCGCAAGATATACATCAACTCAGTGTATGTATATATGTG
Source organism: Podarcis muralis (assembly GCF_964188315.1). Taxonomy (NCBI): domain Eukaryota; kingdom Metazoa; phylum Chordata; class Lepidosauria; order Squamata; family Lacertidae; genus Podarcis; species Podarcis muralis. The sequence goes on along the minus strand of NC_135666.1, from coordinate 2,243,440 downwards.
CGGTCCCATCCACATTTGAAGGAGGTTTGCGACCTCTTGACTGTTCTCATGTAATTTGGGCAGCGTCTGTTTTAACTCTCTCAGTTCTGATGGTTTGATGGGACTGACCACATATACCATTACCGGCTGGCCTGCTTGAGTTATTCCTCCAGGGGTCTCTCTGAGGGGAAAAGTGTGGACTGGAAAGTCGCCCAGAACCCCCGCCTGAGAGAATCCCCAACTCTTCTCCTTTCTATACCTTCGGAATGGATCAGACTCCGGAGAACCGCGGGGCGCTCCCCCTGGGAGCGGGAAATTCTGCACATCTCTCACCAGTTGTTGCAGTTCCCTATGTAACGGCTGGTAGGGTGGCGGCGAACAAACCGCCTGCCCCCCTTCCCCGGTGACCTCCCCATCCCGTTGATCAGGAGGAGGAGACTTCTCCCTTTCTGACCGGTCGTTAACCGGGGGACTTGCGACCGCAGAAAGTGCCGGCGGGGTTGGTGGCTGTTGCACGGCCGCGGGAGGGGCAGAGGGGACAGGGCGCGTTTCTTCATCTGATTCTTCCTCTTTTTTCCTCAGGGGAAATTGACTAACGGGAGGGGGATCAGGTCCATAAAATCGGGCATGAAACCATACCTCTAAGTATGGTTTCTCTTTTTCCTTTTTATTTAGCATTAAATAATTTCTTAACTGGGTCATCCAATATCTATCTGTCTCCCCCTCGGGATCCCAAGTATATCCGCCCTCCGGTCCTATTGGATACATCGGCCAAATGTTTCTACAAAAATTGATCATGGTTACCTTCACCAAACATCTGGTGAACTTCCTTAAATAATCTTCATCCCACTGGATCAGCACCTGGCCCAACGGACTAGTAGGGTCGATTGGGCTTTTCACACTCCCTTCCCTCTGTCTCTTGCTCTGACTCTTGCCCATATCCACAATGTCTCTAATCCGTCCACACACACACACTCACGCGGAATCGCCTGGCCGCTTCCCTCGCGGGAAAGACGGAACCGCAAGCTAATCCTCCCGTCAGGGCAGAACCCTGATCCACACTCACGCGTCCGTATGGAACCTCTCTTCCGCTCAAGAGACGACTCTCTCGCCCCCGCCCCGTACCGCGGTCCACAAGTTTCTCTCGTCTACTCACCCAATACAGTCCAGCGTCACTTCTCGCAACTAGTGAACAGGCGGGCGTCCCCGCTGGGTGCTCACGGTCCCAGACCGCCAAAGAACTGAAATTTTCCCTACTTCCTTATATTGAGTCCTGTCTTTAGCCCTCGTGAGCTGTCGCGGGCAGATCTAGGTCCAGGCTACTCCGAATAACGGAGCGGCGCCGGCCCGGAATCCGAGTTCCCCCCGCGCAACCCGTCGAGGGCCCCACGTTTGGGCGCCAAGATTTGTGAGATATTATTTGTGGAGACAAAGGACTAAGACTTCAGTATAAGGATAACCCTTTTATTCAGCGTGTTTGCAAAGGCGGACTCCTCGTACCCGTGGATACGAAGAGCCCCGATCAAGTTTCAGTACAATAGTTTTATCCCTTACTGCCGCCCCTCTTTTGGAGGCTTGGCTTACAATCTACCTATCAAAGTTCAACACATTTCTAATACATTGTCCAATCTACTCCATCCATGTTACTCAAAGCCAAATATGGGCATCACCTTTGGCTTGTCTCAGTTTGCGCATGTAACTGTGTTATCTCGCGTACATGTCTGGCTCTCAAGGCTGAGTTTGAGGCACATAATATCTGTATTGTTCTTTTGTTTCCCAATCTCACAGTTTCCCCCTCTCACATCCTCCTATGTGTGTCCTCCTTCATTCAAAATAAAGGAATCTTAATATAAAACATACAAATATAGATGAAAAGGAAACTCTCATCTCCCTTTCTGAAAATTATCTGTAGCAACAATTATTCAGAATTTGAGCTCCAGAATAAACCCAGCTGTTGCTGCTGCCATTGTGAGTGCTGGAGAAGGCTGCTCCCTCCTGCAGGCCAATTCCACCAGGCCTAGGGGGCGGGGCCCACACTCACCATCGCCACAGCTTTAAGGACACTGGTGCTGCTGCAGCAAATGTCAAAACTGTTTTTACATATTTTAAAATGTTTTGAAAGTGTTTTTACTTTGTTGTACCACTGTGAACGGTGGTTTTTATTTATGTATTTTTATTTTGTTTTGTTTTGGGGTGGGATAAATGTTGAGTGGGGTGGGGATTAGTTTTATTTTAGTATAATTGTTTTTGTTTTATTTTGCGTTACTATTTTGTAAATGGCGGCTAGTATGAGGCTTGGGGTTTCTACCGTGAAGGGGCGAGGGAGGTATGGCGGTGGGGGCAAATGTCATAGGCGAAGGGGATCGAGATACAGATATGCTCGTACCCCTTCCAATCTGCGCCCCATCCCGAGGGATGAGGGTAGGATGAGCAAGGATTACTCACCTCCGTCACTGGTGCTGTGCAATGCCAGGTCTATAGGCAACAAAACCGCCACCCTGCGAGACTTCTTTACCTCACAGGGGGTCGACCTGGCTTGTGTGACGGAGACCTGGGTGCGCGAAGGAGAAACAGTTACCTTACGAGAGATGGCACCCCCGGGTTTCTCCGTCCTCCACCAGTCGCGGACTGTGGGCCGGGGGGAGGGGTGGCATTATTAATCCGGGAAGATTGTTCTTTCAGGGCTCTACCATCGCCATCGATCCCCGGCATTGAATGTGTTGGCCTAGTGTGGGGCTCCGAGGAGAGCTTGGCTGTCTGGCTGGTGTACCGGCCACCTAGCGCTCCAGCAGCCACCCTGTCAGGCCTACTGGAAGCTGTGGCCGGCTGGGCCTTGGAGTTCCCTAACCTATTGGTGTTGGGGGACTTCAACATCCATGCTGATGCCACCCCCTCCTCACAAGCTCTGGACCTGGTGTCTTCCATGGCGACACTAGGGCTCTCCCAGTTTGTTTCGGGCCCCACACATCAAGCAGGCCACACGCTGGATCTGATCTTTGGCGTAGGTATAGATGTGATCATGTCTCCTTCAATGAAGGTGCCATGGTCTGATCACTACGCTCTGAAAGCCAGGATTGACTTTCCACCCCCACCCTGCTTAGGTGGCGAGCCGATTTGGGCTCGCCCGCAGAGGCTGATGGACCCTGATAGATTCCGCCAAGCCTTGCGGGACCTTGCTCCCCCTGGCGACTCATTGACTGAGCTTGTTGAGGGCTGGAATACCCAGCTCCTGGCAGCCATCGATGAGATCGCACCTAAGCGCTCTCTGCGACCCCGCAGAAACCGGGCTCCCTGGTTTACCGAGGAGCTCTGGAAAATGAAGTGGGACCTCAGACGGCTAGAGCAAGTATGGCGTGGTGCCCATGATGGAGCCTCAAGAACATCTTATAGGGTTTTTATGAAAACCTACAAGATGGCAGTGAAGGCCACTAAGAAGTCTTACTTCTCGGCTTCCATTGCATCTGCTAGCTCTCGCCCGGCGCAATTATTTAGTATAATTAGGCCTTTAATGTCCCTGGACGGACAGCCAAATTTAAATAACAATTTGACACACAGCTGTGAGGCATTTGCGAGCTTTTTTGCGGAGAAGGTCCTGTTGCTCCGCCGTGACCTCGCTGCCAATTTGGATACAATAAAGGAACTGGAGGCCCCTTGACTGTCCTCGGGTCCAGTATTGGACCACTTTGACCGGATATCCCCAGCTGATGTGGACAGACTCCTCCGAGCTGGAAAGCCCACCACCTGTCCTCTTGACCTGTGCCCGTCTTGGCTGATTAGAGCATGTCCAGATGAGGTGCAGGGCCCCCTAGGGGATATCATCAATTTGTCCCTTGGCACCAGGACATTCCCAGGGGAACTGAAGGAGGCAGTGGTGCGCCCGCTCTTTAAGGAAACATCATTAGATCCCTTAGATCTATCCAATTATCGCCCGGTTTCGAATCTTCCGTTCCTGGGTAAGGTGATTGAGAGAGCGGTTGCTGAACAGCTTGGTGGGTTTCTGGATGAAACATCGGCTCTGGATCCATTCTAGTCTGGCTTCCACGCTGGTCATGGGACCGAGATGGCTCTGGCCGCCCTAACAGATGATCTCTGCAGGCAGCTGGATCGAGGCGGGTCAGGGCTGCTGATTCTTCTAGACCTGTCAGCAGCCTTCAACATGGTCGATCACGAATTCTTGGACCACCGCCTTGCCGATGTGGGGATCCAGGGCACAGTCCTTCAATGGCTGCGCTCGTTTCTCTCTGGTCGGGGACAGAGGGTGGCCCTTGGGGGGGAATTGTCATCGGCCCCTCCTTGGTGTGTGGAGTGCCTCAGGGTGCGATACTCTTCCCTGATGCTTTTCATCATCTTTATGTGCCCCCTCGCCCAGCTTGTCCAGAGTTTTGGGCTGGGCTGCCATCAGTATGCTGATGACTCCCAACTCTATCTGTTGATGGATGGCCATCCTAACTCGGCCCCAGACACACTGATCAGATGTTTGAAAGCTGTGGCTGGATGGTTACGTGGGAGCCGGTTGAAGTTAAATCCTTCGAAGACAGAGGTCCTTTGGCTGGGACGGGACAATATGGGACTGGGGGGCCAACTCCCATCTCTTGTGGGGCGCAATTAGTGGCAGCACCGTCCGTTAAGAGTTTGGGTGTAATCTTCGACACCTCCCTCTCCATGGAGGCGCAGATTGCAGCTATAACAAAGGCGGCATTTTTCCATCTCCGCCAAGCTAAGCAGTTGGCTCCTTACCTCTCTCGCCCTGACCTAGCCACTGTGATCCATGCGACGGTCACCTCCAGACTGGATTATTGTAACTCGCTCTACCTGGGGCTGCCCTTGAGACTGACCCAGAAACTCCAGCGGGTGCAGAATGCCGCGGCGAGACTCCTTACGGGGTCTTCGCTGCGAGATCACATTCACCTGGTGCTATACCAGCTGCACTGGCTCCCGGTGGAGTACAGGATCAGGTTTAAGGTGCTGGTTTTAACCTTTAAAGCCCTATACGGCCTAGGACCCTCGTACCTACAGGACCACCTCTCCTGGTATGTCCCACAGAGGAACTTATGGTTTCCAAACAAAAACATCCTGAAGGTCCCAGGCGACAGAGAGGTTAGGCTGGCCTCAACTAGAGCCAGGGCTTTTTCAGCTGTGGCTCCAATCTGGTGGAACGCTCTGTCACGAGAGACTAGGGCCCTGCGGGACTTGACATCTTTCGCAGGGCCTGCAAGACAGAGCTGTTCCACTAGGCCTTTGGTCAGGGCACAGCCTGACTCCCTCTTTTGGCAATCTTCACAGAACTTTAGCCTAATGGTTGCCATCAATTTGATTTGAATTAATTTTATAATGAAATGATTTAAAATGTTGTACTATTTTATTGATGTTAGCCGCCCTGAGCCTGGCTTCAGCTGGGGAGGGCGGGATATAAATAAAATTTATTATTATTATTTATTATTATTATTTAATATCCAGCCTTTTCCCTTCAATTCAGCAAGATGACCTTGAGACAACAAAAGGCAAATATATCCAGCTGCCTCAGCAGAAAAGAACCTTCCGGAAGGAACCAGTATTTTCCAGTATTTTCCGGTTTCTGTCCTCAAGCCTTGAGCCATGACATTTTGTCCCACTGCCAGAAGAGCATCTTTAGCTCCCGAGTTTCTGTGGCAACACTTTTTGGGATGTGGTTCTCTGCAGGAACATTTGTATTTCAACATAAATAGCTCACATAAACACCACGGAAAAGGTGGCCGAAGCCTGAAAGGCGAAAGTATCAGCCTCGAACGCAGGACTCAGGGATGCTTTACTCCGTTTCCGCCATGGAGACTTGGGACCCCTTCTCCTTCGGAAGTGACCTCCAAGGAGGAGGCCAGGGCGGATCAGTCCCTGGAACTTGGAGGCGATTCGTTGACTCATCTGGAAAGATGCTGTCAGAACTGCCTCCAGGTCCCAGCTCACAGAGGACCAACGCTAGCCGGTAGTAATGTACAAAAGTCTTTATTGAAATACAGTTTCCATTTTCAAGCCGCAGCGCGCAGCTCTACGTCTAGAAGGTAGACCGGCGAAGCTCCATCTGAATCTCCACCCCCTGTACACCAGTTTAAGACTCTAACCTTACTCCACCTCTTCCGTCTCTCCTTTCTCCTCTGGGTCCTTCTACCCCCCGGGGTCCCTTCCTTCCTGGACTCTTCTGACGCTGACCCCCCTGACTGCTCTCCCTCCTTTCGGCGGGCTTTAGGACCTGGCTCCCTATCCGGGCTGCCAACTGCGCCGCCCTCTTGTACATTTGAACTTGGCGCGCGCGCCCAGTCTCCGACCTTCCTTTTGACCGTTTCCTCGCTCTCTGATGGAGGCGTGGCCAATCCTGACTCATGTCCTCCCGCTGGCGGTGAGCCGCCTGATCCCAATACCTGGGACTCCTCCCCCCTACTGCACTCTGGTGGAGAAGCTGGTCCTGATTTCCAACTGCTGCTCTCTGAGTCCCCTCTGGCCCCTTCTTCCTGGGGTGTCCCCCTAGGCAACCCCCTTGCTCTGACCATGGGAGCCCCTTTCTGTGAATCCTCCGATTCGCTGGAGAGACTCAGAGACCTCGGACCGCTGTCATCGCTAACATTTCCTTCGGATTCCTCCCCCTCGCTCTCTATTTCCTCCCTTTCCTGTGCCTCTGCTCCTGAGCCCCTGACAGATGCTGTATAATTTTCCTTTCCCCAATTGCCATTTGGGGTTCCCCCTTCCGCACCACAAGGTTCCTCCTGAAGTGATGGACATGAGGCAGGAGTTGATAATGCAGGTGAGCTGCGCACAGGTGAGCTGCATGCAAGCTGCCAGCCCGCCCTGTGGAGCCTCCTTTTATTGACACAAATATGCAAACCCAGGCAGATACATTTTGGGCTGTGACCTTTACACATCTTCCAGTCCCAAGATAGTGGGGTGGTACAAAGTTATTTTGGCACCTGTTTCCACTGTGTAATTTCCCCCTTGCACAGTGTATGATGAAGGAGACAAAAGGTCTCCGAGACAAAGGTTACAGACAGGACACCACAGACTACTGCAGAGAATACGATATTCAGACAGCTGTGGTTTGTCTGTGTGTGGAGGGGGGTGCCCCACACCCCAAGGTCACGCGTGGAGGCAGACTGTGGCTGCCTGCGGGAGGGGAGTGTGCTCCCTCCGGACCCCGCGATCATCCCTACACCTCCAAGGCCTTGGGGAAGGAAACTAAGGCAGGCTTAGCCATGGAAAGAGGAAGAGCTCTGGTTGCTCCCAAGGGCTCTGCAGGGGATTCAGACTGGGGGGCTGTATCTTCCTCTGGCCATTGCAGCCCCCAGGAAGCCGTGGAAGAACAGCAGGAGACCCTCAGCAGAGAACAGCCAAGCTCAGTTCTCTCCACAATGGCTTCCTCTTCTGAGAGCTCCCTTTCTTGTTTGGGCTAGACCAGGAGGAGCCCAATTCAACCAGTTCCCCAGAGTGCCCCCACTGGGCTCCAGTGGCCCCCTGAGACCCGTAGGGATCCGGAGTGGGGGCAACTTCTGTTGAACTGCTGTTGAACAGATGTCTTGGCCCATCTGGGGGGCAAGTGAGGGCCATCCAGAAAGGGCTCCTGGGACCCCGAGGGGCCAGAAGGGGAGTCTCCAGCCTTGTCTGGGGAAGAGCCCCTCTTTCCCCTAGGCCTGCAGGTGGAGCCCTTCTGCTCGTTCTGGCTCTTGGGGTGACGAAGGAAGCTGGTCCAGGGGTCAAACTCCCCTGAGGGAACCATGCACCTCTGAGCAGGGGTCAAACTCCCCTGAGGGAACCATCCACCTCTGAGGGGATAAAGACATTCATCTTCTTTGGCCTCAGAGACAGAGAGGGGATTTCCCTCCTCCTGTTCTAGCTGAGAACCTGGCAGATCCCCCAAGTCAGCTTGCGGCTGCAGAAGAAGGAAAATCCGCTTGGCGGGGGGAGAGATCATTTTCGGGAGGGGGGATCTCCTGGCCGGGAAGCCACCGCCTCCTTCCTCCCCCCCCCACTCGTTGAGCTGGAGGGTTTTTCCCCGGGGGGGGGGCGTCTTGATGGAGCCATCTCTGAGCCCAAGACACCTCCTGCCACTGCGCAGACTTCCGCCTCTTCTCCATCCCAGCCTTTCCTTGGGATCCTGGAGCCTCTATTTCGGGGGAGGGGAGAGCCAAGGTAACCCCCCCCCCCCATGGCCACCCCCGCCTCCCTTGCTGTTATGTTAGGGGTCTGCTTCGATGTAGGCTCCTTGGGGCAGAGTCCTTGGCACAGAGGGAGGGAAGGGGGCAGCCCCTTGAGCGCAGGGGCAGAAGCGGATGGAGAGGCGGGCTCGTTGCCCTCGGCTTGGCAAGGGTTAAGAGGAGCCGAGCTGGATTCCTAGAGGGCACCGGAAGTGAAGGTCCTCCCTGGCCCAATTCCCTTCCTGCAAGCCGAGAGGAGGCTGCTGCTTTCTGCTCTCCCTTGGCCAAAGCTTCCTGGGTGAGTCTCCTCTCTCTTCCCCCTGAGGGCGCCGTGGGGAGAAGGGGGTCCCAGGGGGCAGGGAGACCCCCAAGTCAGAGAGCGGAGAGCCAGGGCAGAAGGCAAAGGAGAGGCAGCAGCGAAGGAAGGGGGGAAATGGCAGGCGGGCGTCGCTCGAGGAGTTGGGGCGAGAGGGGCGGCGAGGAGGAGGAGGCTGGGCAAGGGGCAGGAAAGGGGGAGAACAAGCCGGGGAAGGAAGGTGGGGCGCCCGGGGGGGAGGGAGGCCATCAAGGACCTTTGGCTGCTTCCTTCCTGGGCTTCAGGTAGAGTTGCACCTTTGGCTGGGCAAAATACAGGTGTGGGTGTGGGGGGGGTGTAATTGGGGGGCAACAGATTCCTTGACCTGGTGCAGAAACCCCTTCAAAGCAATCCGTTGTTGTTGTTCAGTGGTGTCCGACTCTTCGTGACCCCCTGGACCAGAGCACGCCTGGCTATGCCCGATGCCTGCTCCCTCCTAATATTTTATTCAAGTTGGCACCCCTGATTGACTGTAGCTGTTCACTGCTGCTATTGTTGTTGTTGTTGTTGTTGTTAAATTTGTATCCTGCCCTTCATCCAAAGTTTACAGGGCGATTCACAACATAAACATGCAAAATTAGAACACCAAATGCATAATGAAACAAAGACAAAGGCAATGATCTCTCCTCCCACAAACATATTGAAAAGGCCATAGAATGCTAACCAGCCAAAGGCCCAGTTATAGAAAAAGGGTTTTGCCTGGCACCTCAAGATGTCAGGAAGGGGCCAGCGAGCCTCCCTTGGGAGACCTTCCCCCGAATGGGGAGCCACTGCAGAAAAGGTTCGTTTTTGTGTTGCCACCACCCAGACCTCTCGTGGAGAAGGCACACAGAGGAGAGGCTGGATGGCCATCGGTCAGGGATGGTCTAGTTGAGACTGCTGCATTGCCCCAGGGGGTTGGCTAGATGACCCTCAGGGGTCTCTTCCTACTCTGCAACTCTCTGGCGCAGGTTTGTGAAGATTTTTAGGTACAAGTTGGATGCAGAGCGTGCATAGGATTGTAGCCCATCTTATGCACCGTCGGCTCAGGAATAAATCCCGCTGATCATGATGAGACTCCCAGGCGAGTAGATTGCTCCTGTGCAGTCCTGCTTTTGAAATAAATGTTTTCCTTTTCAGATAATACAGAGCATGGTGAAATCCCAATAAACAGTGCCTTTGCTAGACTCTTTTCAGGCACCTGCTAAAAGCAATCTTGTTTAGGCAAGCTTACTCAGATGATTGGGAAGCTGAAGGAATTTGAATCTGTTTTAATAGTTTAGCTTTTGTATGTTTTAAAGTAGGGTTGTTAATTTTTCTTTTTTGTTTTTGGTAAACAGTTTTGCAGGTTTTTAAAAATAAACTTTATTAAATAAACAATAAATATAAATAAAATAACAGAAGCCAACACACAACCCATCCTGTAGATTTAAGTATCTGTCCCCAGTGGCCTACTTGTTATCAGAGGCCCAGAATCCACATTCCTTTGTAAGAAAATATGAAATAAAGTCAAAACAAAATCAATGGGGGGGGGGGGGAGTGACAGGAAATTTTCCGGACCGGCTAACACCTGACCTTGCTACGCCACTGCATGGGGGCATGCAAAGAAACCCCCTTCAGATTGAGGGATAAGTCACATTTCTGAACAGAGGCTGTAGCCAGACAGGAACATTTGCAGATGGGAGGAGCACAGGGAGAAGAAAAGCCCTTCTGCATCTGCAGCAGCACAACTGGGCCACTTCCTCTGCCCCAGATGCAACAAAACATGTCTCTCCCCTATTTAGACTAAACAAGTAGACGAACTAATGTGAAAGCAGATTTCAGATCTATCCTCAGGAAATGCTAAACAAGGATAAAAGACTCCTTCTCCCAACCTTCTGGGATAAATGAAGAGGGATTATCAGTCATTGGGTGGCTTGTACTATTAACAGAGGACATGGAACTTGTAAAACCTTCTGGAAAAATCTAGCAGAGCGTCTGTGGGTTTTGATAAAAAAGAAATGGAAATTGGTGCAGTCTCAAAAGAGGCTAGTTCTAAGCTACCCTAAGCCTTTGGGAATCTTGTCACAAGAGGAGTGTAAAGCTCACCTCTGGAGTTTATAAAGGGTATACATGCCTGGTGTTCTTAAGAACACTACAGATTTAGGACATGTGGAAGATCTATACTTTGATGGCTTCCATGCCAGGGTGGGGGCCACATTTTGAGACTGGAGACTTGCGAAGGTTGTGTATAAACACAGACAATATCTAAGGAGGAGTGGTGTATTCGTCTCATGATATTTCAGAAATGTGGCATCACCAGCTCCTCTGCTTCCACATACAGATTTGGTCCCCAGGCAACCCCTGACAGAGGCAAATAGGGCCACAACATCTGCCTGGCTTGCAGTGAGAGAGCTCAAAGAGTGTGAACTGGGCTCTCCATTCAAAGCATCTAGCATGGGGGCACCCACAGGTAATAGCTACTTGTCTACTTTCTGCCCATGCTCTGGGGTTGCAGTTTTCAGGATTGGGGACAGGGCCCCACTGGTTTTGCCACCAAGTTCTGTCCAAAGGCCCCACTGAGTTCAATGGGATATGTGAGAGAGTATAGGCCCATACCCCAGAACGAGGAGGGAGTAAAGGGAGAGGGAAGGGTTAATCTCAATAATATCAGGGACCCAAGCTAACTGCTGCAGTTGTGGTTAAGCAGCTAGCAGCAGCTGTGGTTAAAACCACAATTGCTTCAGCTATGTAGGCCAGAAGCTGTTTCCTGCTTCATGCTTCCTGCTTCAGTAATGCAAGAGAAGAAGAACACACATACAAGGGAGGGAGGGGAGCTTAGCTAGCCATATAGCCATATGCCATATAAGGTAATATAAGGTAATAAGTTGTAACCTTGCCAGCTGATTGGGGAGACGAATGTATGCTCCCAGGTATAAGAATGCTTGCTGAACACAGTATAGGGGCCACCAGTCTTTGGAAGATATTCCACTGGCTGCCTCTGTGCAGATCTCAATAAAACTCTTTTCTCTGAAGAAGTTGCTTCCCTGGTGCTTTTGTTCTCGGTCCTGGGCAAGCGGGCAAATGAATCCCCTGTAAGCTAAGGCTTCATTGTCAACCTACGTATACAAGCTGACGTGGTTGGAAGGAGGGAGAGGGTGCCTGGAGGGTATATATACTGCATGTAACTTGTCATTTCTTTGGACTTGCTGTGGACTCACCACGCAAGTGCCTTCTGCTATCCGGAGAGCAGAATAAACTCTTTCTTTGAACCAACTCGGTGTCATTTTGACTTCCTTCCTCCTGTCACGAAGCAACGCAGACCCAATCGGTGAACTCCAATAAGGCTACATTGGAACCACTGGAGATGTTTAGGAAAAGGGCTTCTGTTGGGAAGGGGCTGCCCCATTTGTGCTTCTCCAGGGGCAGGAGAATATCTAGGGCAGGAGAATCCCTGCAGGGCCTCTGAGGTTCCCTTTGCTTCTTCCTCTCTCCCAGGCTCCTTGACTCCTTAGGAAGGATGAAAGAGACGGATCCTGCAAAGCTAGCGAGGATGGAAGGGGGAAGATGGACGGTTGACCTGATCAGGTTGTCTACCGCATCCCTCCCCACAACCTCTGAGCGTTCCCTCTCAGGGACCTCCGAGAGATCTGGTGAGTTCCAGGAGAGTGGTGATGCAGACGTGGATGGATGGAGCTGGAGAGGTATTGGGGCTTGCTCAGCTTGGGGGTGGGGGGAGACAGGCAGGCAGATGGAGATGGAGAAGGGGGCCACCTTTTCAGGCTCCTCCACCTGCCTGCCTGAACCTCCACTGTTTGGAGGGAGACCAACAGCGTCTGGGATTCTAACATCCCCACTCTGAACCCTGAATGGAGGGATATCAGCTCTTTCCTCTGTGAATGTTCTTCATCTAGTCATGCCTTTGTAAACATGGACCAGACTTGTCTAAACCTCCCAGGCCTTCTTCAATATTGGCTTCAGAGCTTTTAGGAAAGTTGAAATAACTTCTGTGAGGTCTGTTGTTTTGGCTTCTGTCTGCATTTGACTGACCTCGGAGAGGGAGTGGATTCCAGGATTGAGCCAAACAAAAGCTATCCCAGATTAAGGCCAAGCAATATGTCAGTTAATACCAATCAACAAAGGCAGTGAAAACTATAGTAAGGCCTCACACCTAACTCTCTCCAGTTCTTCCTCTGTCACAAGCATTTATTAACTTTGTTCAATAACGGATGTGAACCATGTCCCCTTCGCTCTGAGTGGGGTTTGGGTCCAGGACAGCGATGCAGAGGTTGCATGACTTACACTAACATGGCAGTGCATTGCTGGGGGAGGGGTCAGGTGTTGGATTTGATGCCTCTGTGTCATCTGTGCCCCTGTCACAGTATGCTGGCAGTGTGGCCCCACCGGTTTCAAGAGAGTCAGGTGCCCCGCAGGCATGCAGAAATGCTGGGGGGGGTCAAAGATACCACACATCGTCAATGACATTAAGTTAGACTCCAAGGATGTCTGCTTGAGGCTGAAACAGAGCACTCTCAAGTCTCGCGGGGGGGGGGGAGGACTTTGTTCAATAATCTGGAGCGCCATTTCTTTCCGAGGCTCTAATTAGCGTCTATTTTCATTGCAGATGGTGAAGAATTGGAAGAGAAGAACAAGGGGGACCAGAACAGAATCCACATAGCAGAGAAGTCATATAAATATTCAGAGTGTGGAGAGAACATTCGTCAGAGCTCCCAGTCCACCTCCCATCAAAGAAAGAGCTTCGTTAGGAGGGATAGCTTCACTTCACATGAAAGAACAAATAGTAGGGAGAAATTGTATCAGTGCAGAGAATGTGGAAAGAGTTTCACTCGGAAGGGCAGTCTCGCTTCCCATCATAGAATTCATACAGGAGAGAAACCCTATAACTGCATGGAATGTGGAAAGAGCTTTAGTTACAGCCACCATCTCACTTCCCATCAAAGAATTCATACGGGGGAGAAACCCTATCATTGCTTGCAGTGTGGGAAGAGCTTCAATCGGAAGGATCATCTCACTTCCCATCAAAGAATTCATACGGGGGAGAAACCCTATCACTGCTTCGAATGTGGAACGAGCTTCAGAAAAAGTTCCCATCTCATTTCTCATCAAAGAATTCATACAGGGGAGAAACCCTATCAGTGCTTCGAATGTGGAAAGAGCTTCAAGGAGGGGGCAACGCTCTCTTCCCATCAAAGAATTCATACTGGAGACAGACCTTATAAGTGCACAGAATGTGCAAAAAGCTTCAGCCAGAAGGGTAGTCTCACTTCACATCAAAGGATTCATACAGGGGAGAAAACATATCAGTGTTTGGAATGTGGAAAGAGCTTCCGGACAGAGATTAAGCTCACAAGCCATCAAATAATTCACACAGGGGAGAAACCTTTTCAATGCCATGAGTGTGGAAAGAGCTTTCGTATCCGGCTGAGTCTCACATTCCATCAAAGAATTCATACAGGGGAGAAACCCTATCAGTGCTTAGAATGTGGAAAGAGCTTTAGTCAAAGTGCACATCTCACTTCCCATCAAAGAATTCATACTGGGGAGAAACCCTATCAGTGCTTTGAATGTGGAAAGAGCTTCAGTCTCAGCCATAGTCTCACTTCCCATCAAAGAATTCATACAGGGGAGAAACCCTATCAGTGCTTGGAGTGTGGGAAGAGCTTCAGGGATAGGTCAAAGCTCTCTTCCCATCAAAGAATTCATACAGGGGAGAAACCTTTTCAATGCCATGAGTGTGAAAAGAGCTTTCGTCACAGTTCCAGTCTCACTTCCCATCAAAGAATTCATAGTGGGAAGAAACCCTATCAGTGCTTGGAATGTGGGATGAGGTTCAATCGGAAGGATAGTCTCACTTCCCATCAAAGAATTCATACAGGGGAGAAACCCTATCAGTGCTTCGAATGTGGAAAGAGCTTCAGTCAGAGCTCCAATCTCACTTCCCATCAAAGAATTCATACAGGGCAGAAACCATATCAGTGCTTGGAATGTGGAAAGAGCTTTCGTCAGAGAGGTGATCTCACTTCCCATCAAAGAATTCATACAAGGGAGAAACCCTTTCAATGCCTGGAATGTGGGAAAAGCTTCAGTCTCCGTCACAGTCTCACTTCACATCAAAGAGTTCATACAGGGGAGAAACCATATCCATGCCTGGAATGTGGAAAGAGCTTCAGAAACAGTGCCAATTTCACAGTCCATCAAAGAATTCATACAGGGGAGAAACCATATCAATGCCTGGAATGTGGGAAGAGCTTCAGTCACAGGAAGACTCTCACTTTGCACCAAATAATTCATACAGGGGAGAAACCATATCAGTGTTTGGAATGTGGAAAGAGCTTCAGTCAAAGTGGAACGCTCTCTCAGCATCAAAAAATTCATACAGGGGAGAAACCCTATCAGTGCTTGGACTGTGGAAAGAGCTTCAATCGGAAGGATGGTCTCACTTCCCATCAAAGAATTCATGCAGAGGGAAGACCAAAAAATAAAAGTAATAAAGCAAAAATTATTAAACAACCCGTACAAAATACAGTTGAATGGGAAAGAGAAAGGGACGGGGGAGAATAACTAAAAATACCCTTTATCACATTTGTATCATATAACAATAGAATGGGAAACACCAAAGATCTGTTCAAGAAAATTGGAGATA
Organism: Podarcis muralis; assembly: GCF_964188315.1. Taxonomy (NCBI): domain Eukaryota; kingdom Metazoa; phylum Chordata; class Lepidosauria; order Squamata; family Lacertidae; genus Podarcis; species Podarcis muralis. Next base: position 2,228,328 of record NC_135666.1, on the reverse strand, counting down.
TGAAAGGAACATTTCATGGAAAAATTACCATAATAAAGGACAAAAGTCGTCCGGAGTTACAGTGAGGGAGGGGGGTGAGTATTTGACCCCCTGCTAAATTTGCCTGTTTGCCCTCTGATGAAGAAATAAGCCATCCTTAATTTTAATGGTATGTTTATTTGTATCTGTGAGAGACAGAATAACAACAAGAAAAACCCCAGAAACCCAGAAGACAAAAGTCAGAGATTGATGTGCATTATAATGAGTGAAATAAGTATTTGATCCATTTGCAAAAGATGACTTAGTATGTGGTGGCAAAACCCTTGTTGGCAATTACAGAGGTCAGACGTTTCTTGTAGGTAGCCACCAGGTTTGCACACGTCTCAGGAGGTATTTTGTCTCACTCCTCTTTGCAGATCCTCTCCAAGTCAGTAAGATTTCAAGGCTGATGTGTAGCTACTCAAACCTTCTGCTCCCTTCACAGATTTTTGATGGGATTAAGGTCTGGAGACTGGCTAGGCTACTCCAGGACCTTAATGTGCTGCTTCTTGAGCCATTCCTTTGTTGCCTTGGCCGTGTGTTTTGGGTAATTTTCATGCTGGAATACCTATTCTCGACCCATTTTCAATGCCCTGGTATGATTGATTGCTTCTGTCAACAGGTGTCTTTTGTACAGGTACTGTAACAACCTGGGATAAGAGGTAAGACCTCTGCCTTACAGCAGGTGCTTCTAATCTCAGTTTATTACATACAGTGAGGATACCAGGTAGATTTGGCATCTGGCTGGTTGATAGGGGATTAAATACTTATTTCACTCATTATAATGCACATCAATCTCTGACTTTTGTCTTCTGGGTTTCTGGGGCTTTTCCTGTTGTTATTTTGTCTCTCACATCTACAATAAACCTAACGTTAAAATTATGGACTGGTCATTTCTTCGTCAGAGGGCAGCGATGGATAATTTTGGGAATATACGCTCCCAATGAGAGGACACCTGAACTTTATAAAGGGGGGATATAAACTTTATAGGGAATATAATGTTAATGGGAGATCTAAATGGGGCCGTTTCATTAGGTTAGGACAGGATAATATGGAAATTGGGACACAAAAGGAGGGGGAAATGCCTAATTCCTTTTTGTACATGACAACAAATTAGTGGACTTATGGAGACAAACATCCATTAGACAGGGAATATACATTTTATTATAATGCTTAAAACGCAACAAGTAGAAGAGATGCGGTGTGGGCAACAAAAGAATTGGCTCTTTTGTTGGAAAGTGGAAATACAACTGAGAACAATCTTAAGACCACTATTCAGTATTAGTTATATGTCAAAGGGAACAATTAACACAGAGAAGATGGAGACTAAATGAAGCTTCCGGGTGTGGGCTAAGCTCACTAGCCATCAAAGAATTCATACAGGGGAGAAATCTTTTCAATGCCATGAGCATAAAAAGAGCTTTTGTCACAGTTCGTCTCACTTCCCATCAAAGAACTCATACAGGTCAGAAACCGTATCAGTGCTTTGAATGTATTTTCCAGTTTCTACCCTCAAGACTTTTGCCATGACATTTTACCCCTCTGCCAGAAGAGCATCTTTAACTCCCTAGTTTCTGTGGCAACACTTTTTGGGATGTGGTTCTTTGCAGGCACAATTGTATTCCATAAAGGCCTATCTTTCCACTTGGACACTTACACAAGATTTACCCACCCGGGAAGAATGACAGATGAAGTTGATAGACTATATGGAATTGGCAGAAATGACTGGCAGAATCCGAGACCAGGGAGAAGAGTCGGTGGAAGAAGATTGGGAAAAGTTTAAAGACTATTTCCAGAAATATTGTAAAATTAATGAATGTTAGAAAAATGTTGGAATGAAGTAATACAGCTTTAGTAGAAATATTATAAGGAATTAAGTATAGATAGGTTAATAGAGTATTAAAGGGAAAAAATAAGGTTAGAATGAGTTAAGATAATTATAGGATTGAAAACAGAGGAGGATGGAAAGGAATTGCTGAAATAACTAACAGAAGTGGAATACAAAAAGGGAGGTGTGAGGAGGTCGTGGAAATAAGTGAATGAAAGATGGGATAACGAAATTGGTTGACTTATTTTATTGTCTTAATCTTGTTTTGTTAATTTGATGTGTTGTATTGTATTGTTTTCTTTGTTTTTTTCTTTTTTTTCTTTTAGTGTTTTTGGAAAAATAATAAATATTATTAAAAAAGAAAACAAGATGTATTGATGATTCTGTGCAATGTATTGATGATCCCCCCTCCCGCTGCAAAAGGCAATCAGGCCGTGTTTGCGGCCTAGCCAGACCCACGATGTCCTCCCGGGTCAGCAGGGGTCCCGGGCCGGCGGTAAGCAATGCCTCCCCCGCCGCCGCAAAAGGCGAGCAGGCCGCACTAGAAGCCCCGCTGGGGCTCAGGCCAGCGGCCAGTGGCAGAGCAGTCAAGCTCCCTCCCACGCTGCGGACAAAAAGCCGAAAAGGCCGCACCGTGCCCAACCGAGCACGCCAAAAATGCGGCCTAGCCTGGCGGAGGGGCCAAATCTCTCCCCCGCCCCCCATCCAGGCAAAGCAAAGAAGGCCGGCTACTTGCCTCAATCCAGCCGCCTGGACACGCTCCTGATCTTGGAAGGAAGAACAGCAAAAGAGGCTTGAGCAACGGAGTCATCCTCTTTTCTTTTGGCCTTAGGCCCACCCCCGGCCGGCCGTCCATTGTCCTCCCTGGCCAAGGGCAGGTCAAAGGCCGGATCAAGCAGGTAGGTGGCACCCGCCCAGCTGAGCCCCGCTCGGTGCTGCAAACCCCGCCCACTGGTGGGGAAGGGAGGGGGGATATTCTGGGATATGGTGGGAAAGTTTTAAAAGTTAATGTCGCCCCATGCTCAGAGTTCATACTGCTATTTGAACCTGTTGCGCAACAATAAAGGCTCTCAGTCTACTGACTGCTGTTTTGCTCCAAATTACTTGGCTGGAATTTCCTTCTTTTACTGACCACATGGACCAGTGGGGGACTTGTACCCCAAGGAGCTGGGCTGCTGAGTAGTCTCTCAACCCAGAGTTTTCTTCCACAGAGGCCATATAAAGGCTGGGGGGGGGCTGTCTCTTCCTCTGGCCATTGCAGCCCCCAAGAAGCCTTGGAAGAAAGGCAGGAGACCCTCAGCAGTCTAATGCAGAGGCTTCTGATTAGTCCAGCCCCGCTCTGGGGTGGGAAATGGGGTCAGATGGTTCTGGGAGCCCAGTATAAACTGGTTTTCTGGCTGGAAACACAGGGAAAGGATGGCAGGTGTCCCTCTTGATTTTAATTGGCGTTGGGAGAGTCCCATGGTGAGGGGCTGCCCCCTGAGCAACATGCACCCCTCCCTCTCCCCACCTTCCTGGGCTTCCCCATTCCTGCCTGTGGGGCTTTTATGGGGGGGGGGGGCTGTTAGACAAAAGCTGTCCAGGGGATCTTTCCCAGAGGGATTCAGATGTCTCTGTGAAAGAAGGAGTCACAGCACTGCATGGGCAAAGACCCCCCAGCTCATGCTGGAAAGAGGGAGTGCGCATTCCAGTTCACATCACAGAAAATATTATTAGGTTAAAATTTTTAACCTAAGACCGTCTGAATATCCCTCCTCCAGTTCCTATTGGTTAAGAAAATACACTTTACAGGCTTCCCGCAAGGCCGCCTTCATTTTTGCTCCTTAATATGTTCTCCCACCTGTTACATACATTACCTGGTCATTCGAATTAGCCATTTCTCCCACAGAGGTGTGTTCTATAATATTCATGAAGCGTTTGAGCATGTGGACTCATTCTTCAGCTACCACCTGCTATTGCTCCTTGTTATCTCGAGTCACCTCTCCACTGTAAATCTCTCCCTCTTTCGAGGCAAACCACCGACTTCTGACACGTTCTTCCCTTAGTTGTAACACCAGCAAGGAAAGGCGCCTCTGAGGGAGGATTCCCACTTGTCGTCTCCAACATCTGCTTTGTCTTGTCCGTAGTGTCTCCAGCAACTCCGGTTGTCAAGATCAACCATTCCCCGAAGGGACCCCCTTCTTTTGGGTGTCGGTTGAAACCTTTTGCAAGCAGAGGTTGAAACAGAACCTCCGTCTTTGAAGGCAGGCATGGTCGCTTCTTTTCTCCAAGGCCTTCCACCATGAGAGGAACGCAATGGGGTTGTGAGGGGGGCAGAGAGACGAGAGACCCCCCTGCCGCCCCTTTGACTGAGAGCCGTCCTTTCTGCGCCCCTCACAAGAGGGTCCCCGTTGTGTCTCTGAGGGGCAAGAGAGGAGGAGCCCCTCCCCCCGCTGCTTCCTCCCCTCAGCGGCTCTGAGGGAAACGACTTTTCCCGCCTTTTCCCAACTGCCCGCCTTTCGAAATCTGAGCCTCGCCTCCATTTTAGGCGCCAAGGAGGCCGGTTCCTGGCAGGCCACAGTGGCGTAGCGTGGGTTGTCAGCACCCGGGGCAAGGCAAGTAATTTGCGCCCCCTAACCCGTGGATTTGTGCCCCTTAACCAATGGATTTGCCCTAACCCCAGATGTTGCGCCCGGTGCGGCCGGCCCCCCCTGCACCCCCCACGCTACGCCACTGGCAGGCCAGGCTGCAGTATCCCTGGGCTGCCTCGTTTCTCGGGGGATTTCTTCTAATTCGCCCTCATTTCTCTTCATATCTCTCACTTTTCAAGCTTCTCTCTCTCTAGAAAGGCTGTCTAAACAACCCCTTCGCCACTGCCTGCATCCCTCCCAGCATTTAAAAGTCTGATTTCTTTTCATTTGCTGCGCATAATCCTAACACCAGGACTTTTATTCGTTCCTGGCAATGTCTTTTTTCGATTTATCTGAAGGTATAAATTATTGGCCTCAAGCTTTACTCATTAACCATTTTCCATGGGTCCTTTTTCGTGGGTCTCCTGCAAGCTTATTAAATCTCATTCCTGCTTTCTTAATACATGTGTTATCTTATGCCTTTCGGAGTTCATATTGATACGGACCGGAGGGGGGGTACCTCTTTCCCCCCCTCTCCCTTGAACAACCGAGGCGATGACCTCGAGGGTACCCACGGTACACCCACCCAGTCCCCTCACCGTTACACAAGCACCACACTTCTCCCATAACCCCCTTTCTTCTTCCTTTCACGAGCGAAATAAGCTCATATATAAATATATTCCCCTATCTCTCTCTATGCCTATTTGCGCTCTATACTTAGAACGAGTAGACCGGGTGTCCCTATATCCCCGCTTTTTCCTATGTCTGCGCTTTAGCCAATCACAGCCATGCATTCATCCTGCAGAGGCGAGCTCAGGGAGCTACTGCACGCCTCATTTCACTTCTGACGAGCTGCTGACGGCTCCCCGCTGCGAGAACAATGGAATCGAAACCCCCGACCTCGTAAAACTGTCAAAACCTTGTTACAATGTATCCATTCTTGCAAAAATGGATACATTCTATTTCCGCTTTTGATCTACACTACGGAATAGGCTGGAAACCATCGGAACCTTTAAAAATTCGTATAAAATCAACCACAATTCCGATTTCCTTGTTCTTGGTGTCGTTCAACTCAGTTTCCTCTGGACTCCATGATGCTACCCGGACTCCATAATCCCCGAGACGGCAGGTCACGTACACAGGAACTCCTTAATCCTGTCAGATCGCTCTGCCCAGCCCTTCCTCCGGGCAATGCCAAGTGACAGACGATGTATATCACCAACCCATTGTCCCGCCGCCCCGGTACTCAAGAGATGTATATTTGTGCGCATCCCTCACTCTGCATATTCCCCCCTCCCTTATCTCAAATGTTAATTAGTGTAACCCCACCTTTCTCTGAGATATTCATGACGTGTGTAATGTATTCGTGATGTAATCCCATGAAACCCAACCTTCCCATAATGTATTCATGACGTTTTGTGCACTGTATTCTGGGACTTGGAGGGAACTTTTAAAAGTCTATGTCGCCCCATTCTCGGGGTTCAATCTCGTTTTGAACCTGTTGCGCAATAAACTTGGATCTTCGTACTTTGCTCCTGCGTCCGGCTGAGCTTCCTTTCCTCCGCAAAGACCCACGGACTTTGTCCGATTGGCTGGGTGGCAGGGCAAATACGCACCCAGATTTCCGTAACAGTTTGGCGCCCCACGTGGGGCTTTCAGCAGTTCTCCCGAGTTGCTGACCGGGGGCCCCGAGATCTTCAGCCGGCTCCGGGCCACTTTGCCTGGGAAGACCCTTTTGGACCTCCGGCCATCTTCCGGGCGGTAATCGAAAGCCCCAGGAGTTCAGCCGGGGAGCAAAAGGGATCCAGCCGGCTTGTTCATCGATCCCGGGATCGGATCAACAGAGAAGACGCGTGAGTATAGGAAATCCAGTGCACTGGTGGGAAAGGGGTGGAAATCTCCTGGCAACTGAATCTCTGCCCTCCTCCTATCGCTCCTTCTTACCTTTCTCTCGGTCCGGTTAGTGAGAGAGACCGTGGACCACCGCTCAGCCCGAAAGGGGGGCTCTGAGCTCTATCCCTTTCTCTAAACTCTCCAGCCAGCCGCACCAATTGGGAGTCCGAAGGTAAGACGGAGAGAGCCGACTTGAAAGACAGCCGACTCTCCGCAACGGACATCCCAGTTGAAAGCAAGGGGTTGGAGTTCTTTTCCGAACTTCTTTAGCGCCCGGCAAGGGGGCGGGAAGTGGTCTTGCTTTCTATCACCAATCCCAGCCGCACCGGTCGAGCCACGTAACACGTGTATCGTGCGTGAGCCCGCTTCCGAAAGCAAGGGGGATTTTCGACCCGGAAAACTCTGTCCAGGGACAACCCGATCTGGCACCGCACGGCGCGGGCGTCCAGTAGGGCCCCTTTTCCTGAGATTGTACGATAGGTAGGAGGTTGCCAGGAGGGTAGCCCAGGAGGAATTGGGCGGGAAACGGCAGAGTGGGAAGGAAACCCCAGGAAAATTGATAAAGTGGAGAAACAGGATAAGGAAAGTAGGTAGGAAGAGCTCTCTAAAGTAAACCCCGTTAGGACCCAGATAAACCCCAGCACCCTTAACGACCCTCTCTCTCCCCTTCTCTTTACCCAGACACGCGTGAATTTTAATGGGTACCCAAGCTTCCAAGCACGAGCGGGCTCGCTCCGGGAAGAAGGCTTCCAGAAAGCCATCTGAGTCCCAGAGAGACCCCGACTCCCCCCTTGAATTCGTCATCTCATATTGGAAGTCTATCCCCGGGCACAAATTACTATCGAGACAGAAATTAGAGGACCTCTGTAGAGAAATCTGGCCTGACGGCACGGCCTCCGCAAAACCTGAGCTACGTTGGCCACCGGGAGGCTCTTTTAACGAAGACCGCCTGCAATACCTAAGAAAGTACCTGATGGAGGAGAAGCCCCGTCAGTTAGAATATCTAGCCGCCTTTGAGACGGTCAAAAAAGTGCTTCAGGCTCCAAAAGGAGCGATGACCTACCAACTCCCCATTCTAAACCAAGGGAGACAACCACTGCCCCCCCCTTATGAAGGACACTCAGCAGACGACTCAACGGAGCGAGCGCTCATCCCCTTCTACTATAGGGAAGCTCCACCACCCACCTCGAGCGGGGAGTCTGAGAGCGATGAAGAGAAAGGGGCTCGGGGGGGGGACGAGCCAAAGAATTACCCGACAACAGGCTAAAGTAAGGAAGAACACCTCCCACGAAAACTCTGGCCCCGTAGAGAAACCCAGAGAAGCCCCAGAGACGTCCAAGCCATCGGACTCTACAGCTGTCCAGATGCCCTTAAGGGCCCTACCAATCCCACCCCTAGAACCGGATGGACCCCCTCGGATGGTATACACCCACCAGCCATTCTATACAGCAGACCTGGTAACTTGGTCTAATCAAATGCCGTCCCTAAGAGATGACCCGGATAAATGCCACCGCCAGGTCAGCGCTATTTTTTCAACACATAACCCAACCTGGCCAGACGTTCACGTTCTCCTAAACGCCCTTTTCAACGATGCGGAAAAGACAGATATTTTAACTAAAGCTGGAGAAGCAATTGAACTCCCGAACTACCAGGCGGGACGCCCAGAAAGGCTGGAGGCACTCACAGCCCAATGCCTGCGCATCGAACCGTCTTGGGACTATAATACCACCAACGGAACCTGGTGTTTAAACATGTTCAAAAAGGCGATTTTAGACGGCATTAAAGCTGCGGGACAGCGTACCGTCAATTGGACGAAGGTCCAAACTGTATTACAAGGGGCAAACGAACACCCATCCGATTATTACACCAGGCTAGTATCAGCCATTAAGACCTGGGGAGGAATCGATCCAGAAAACCCCCAACATGAAGTTATAGTGAAAGGCTTCTTTAAGGATCAAGCCTGCCCTGATATTAGGAAAGCCCTAAACTTACAGATAGGATACGATGGAAAAAGTATTAGTGAAATCCTCTCCATTGCTAAATCGGTCTATAATTCTCGAGACGAACGGAGAAAGAGAGATCCCAAACCCGAAGTCGATCAGATCCTGGCCCTCAGCATGGAGCCGAACCCCCACAGGGGAAGGGGTTTTAGCAGAGGAAAAGGAGTCCGGGGAGGAGGACCCCTAAATCCCCAGAGGCCATGGGGACCTGCCGCCGGAGGTTGCTACTATTGCCAGGAAGAGGGCCACATAAAAAGGTTTTGCCCTTACCTCAACAATAACATGTCTTATGGCATGCACTCCAACACGACCCACGGATACGGAAACCAACCACCTCCCACCTATGCCCCTCGAACGACCTCTGCCCCTTACAACCCACAAATACCTTCAAGCGCCTCTGCTCAAACCCACGGGCCCCTGCCAGGGCCAAGGACCCAAATGCCTACAATAAATCCACCAACCCACCCTTGGACAAATGCCACGGCACCACCCCTTCACCCCCCCAACCAGCCACCACCTGACGACCAAGAAGCATATTGACAATTAGAGGGGGATCCCGACCAACCTCAGACTATCTGCCCAGTTCTGACGTTATCCGCTGAAGACCCATTTTGCACCATAGACATAGACGGCCATCCATACCAATGTCTACTGGACACTGGAGCCACATACTCCACTCTAACCGATAGCCACCTGGAACCAGGCTCAGAAACTAGAAAAGTTATGGGTCTGGATGGGATTCCCCGCACGTGTCCACTTTCACGCCCAACTAAAGTTACGCTTGGACCCTTACTAGCCGAACACACCTTCCTCTTAACCACCAGCCCCGTAAACCTCCTCGGAAGGGACCTTCTTTGCAAATTAAACGCAACAATCAAATGCTCCAAAGAGGGTATCTATCTATACATGCCGGAGGATTCCATTCCCGCATTTCAGGGAATAGTAGAGGAAGCGAAGACAGACAGACAATTCCCGGAACTCCCACCTGAACTAGAAACCGATTTACCCCCTTCCCTATGGGGCACCGAATCGACCTCCGTCGGCCTCTTACTATCAGCAGTCCCAGTAAAAATCACTTATAGGGCCGATTTACCCTTTCCATGTACAAAACAATATCCTTTACCCAAGGAAGCCATCGAGGGACTAACCCCTATGATAGAGGACTTCCTCGAAAAGGGGATCCTGATCCATTGCGCATCCCCATGTAACACTCCAGTACTTCCCGTAAAAAAGCCATCTACAGAAGGAGCCCCAGTCCGATACCGCTTTGTTCAAGATCTAAGACTGGTGAATCAGTTTGTAATACCGCGCCACCCAGTGGTGGGCAACCCAAATTCCCTCTTGAATGCCATACCGGCTGACACTAAATGGTACACTGCTGCGGATCTATGCTCCGCCTTCTTTAGTATACCCTTGGACCCAGCCAGCCAATTCCTCTTCGCCTTCACCTGGGGACCCAGCCAACTCACCTGGACGAGGTTGCCCCAGGGATACGTAGAATCGCCCGCAATTTTTTCGGCCATATTACACCAAGATTTACAAGATATCCACCTCCCGGCTGGCTCCGCCCTCCTTCTCTACGTAGATGACCTTCTTCTCTGCTCCACCAGTGAGGAAGCATGTAAAAGAGACACTAAATACCTTCTTGCTGAATTAGCGCGAAAGGGACACAAAGTGTCACCAAAAAAACTCCAGTATTGCAAACAAGAAGTAAAGTACCTCGGGCACATCCTAGGAATAGGTACCCGAAGTTTGGCCACAGATAAGATAGAAGCAGTCACAAGGATCCCCCTCCCTAAAACAAAACGACAACTGCGGGGATTCCTAGGAATGGCTGGCTTCTGCAGAGCCTGGATCGCGGGTTACAGTGAGATAACCAAGCCCCTGACTGCCATGACCCGCCAAGACCACCCAGACACCTTGGTCTGGGAGGAAGGAGCTTACAAAGCCTTTGAACGTGTAAAGCGGGAATTACGGTCTGCTCCCGCCTTAGGCCTGCCAGACTACAGAATCCCTTTCAATCTGTTCATCCATGAACAAATGGGGGTAGCTTCAGGAGTCCTGACCCAACCTTTTCGTGACACAGAGCGACCAGTAGCCTATTATAGCCTCCAGCTAGATAACACCGCGAAGGGGGCAGTAGGCTGCCTAAGAGCCATTGCGGCCGCCGCGATCCTTCTTGAAAAAGCCCAAGAAACGGTTCTAGGACATGAAATCACCATTCATGTCCCCCACTCCGTCTCCACTCTTCTGACCTTAAAAGGCTGCCATCACTTCTCAAACTCCCGCCTCAACAGATATGAAGCTCTCCTACTGACCCCGTCCAATGTCACCATTAAACGAGTTAACTCTCTTAACCCGGCAACCCTGCTCCCCCTCCCTGATGACGGCACCCCACATCACGATTGCGCCACGATAGTCCGCCAGGCAGAGAAACCCCGGGAGGACCTAGACCACCTCCCCCTAGAAAACCCCGACATCATACTCTACACGGACGGTAGCTCAAAAGTCATTGATGGAGAAAGGAAAACTGGATACGCAGTAGTCTCTGATCTCGAAGTCCTAGAATCAAATCCAATAAATCCCCAGTATAGTGCCCAGGCCGCGGAATTAATTGCCCTCATACGCGCCTGTGAAATTAGTGAAGGCAAAAGGGCAACCATTTACACGGATAGCAAATACTGTTTCGGACTCGTACATACAACTGGTCAAATTTGGCTCCAGAGAGGCTTCTTGACTGCTGCCGGCTCACAAATTTCTCATGCCGCACTGGTCGAGAGACTATTGACAGCAATTCACCTACCCACCGCAATAGCAGTAGTCCACTGTAAAGCGCACACAAAAGGAAGAGACCCAGTCTCTAAAGGAAATAGACGGGCCGACAAGGCGGCCCAGACCGCTGCCCTCCGCCCCCCGCAAAACGAGTCAGAATTCCAAGCCTTACAACTCCCCCTCAACATAGACCCCTCACAAATGTACCACATGGCCTCAGACGAGGAAAAAACCATGTGGGAATCCCTAGGCGCAGTTAACCAAGCCGGAGTCTGGACCCTCCCCGATGGCAGAGCTGTCCTTCCAAAATCCTGGACTCCAAAATTGGTGAGGGTCCTTCACCAACAGACTCACTGGGGAAAAGACAGGTTAATTGAACACGTTAAAAGATCCTGGTTTGCTCCAGGACTAGCCGCAGCAGCCACTGCAGCCTCCAAGAATTGTGTTACCTGCAATGCCTTCAACCCAAAGCGAGAACCCAAAAGACCTCCAGGGGCCAGACCATGGGCCTTTGTCCCCTTTGAGAGCTTACAATTGGATTTCATAGATTTACCACAGTGCCAGGGCTATAAACATGCCTTGATCATAATAGACCAATTCTCCTCATGGGTGGAAGGGTTCCCTTGCCGAAAGGCCACTGCCTCAGTAGTTGCCAGGGCACTCCTCCAGGACATTATACCCCGATACGGAGTACCCCGACGCTTGGACAGTGACAGGGGAACCCACTTTACCGCTGAGATAGTACAACTAATTGCCAGAGCCCTCCAGATAAAGTGGGACTTACATACCCCTTACCACCCGCAATCCTCTGGCCAAGTAGAACGAATGAATCAGGAGATAAAAATACAATTGGGAAAGCTCTGCAGAGTCACAGGACTGAAATGGGTGAATGCACTCCCACTGGTTCTACATAACGTCCGGAGTGCCCCTACTGGACCATTAAAACTATCACCGTTCGAACTCTTGTTTGGGAGACCCCCTCCCGTATATAATACTCTATATCCCCTCTCAGAACTTGAGGTGGGGGAAACAGAACTCACTAACTATGTTATCCAGCTCCAGACACAGCTGAAGCGCCTCCACCACTACGCAGCCGTCGAGGGACAGAACCTCCCCATCGACGTCCAAGCCCACTCCTTCCATCCAGCGGACTGGGTCCTGGTCAAGGTGTATCCGAAACTACCTCTACAACCAACCTGGGAAGGCCCCTATCAGGTACTCCTGACTTCACCAACTGCCGTAAAGGTGGGGGAGAAGGCCGCGTGGATACATCACACGAGGTGCAAGTCGGCACCCCCCCCCAAGAAACCCACGACAACCTCGGGGAGGACTATACCTTCGACCCTCCACCTTCCCCGCCGACCTCCTACATCGACGGCGCCGAGGAGGAAACTACAGCGGATCGGGGCCGAGATCGGGCTCAACAGACCGGACCAGCGGATCGGGGCCGAGATCGGGCTCAACAGACCGGACCAGCGGATCGGGGCCGAGATCGGGCTCAACAGACCGGACCAGCGGATCGGGGCCAAGATCGGGCTCAACAGACCGGACCAGCAGGTCGGAGCCAAAGTCGGGCTCAAGAGACCGGACCAGACGCCGCGACATCCAACTGGACGTCTGAAATCATCCCAGATACCAACAACATCAAGCTGCGCTTCAAACGCTCTGACAGCTCCATCTGACAGCTCCGTCTGACAGCTCCATCTGACAGCTCCATCTGACAGTTCCATCTGACAGCTCCATTTGACAGCTCCATCTGACAGCTCCATCTGACAGCTCCGTCTGACAGCTCCATCTGACAGCTCCATCTGACAGCTCCATCTGACAGCTCATCTGCCGGCTCCCCCTGACAATAGCTCCGCTCCACCTCACACAATTTATACTCTCCTTGTGCGCCTCCAAGCTATGGGCTTGGTCCGCATTGCCTTTCTTCTCGCCGCCTTACCCTGGATCCCGTCCACCTCATCGGACCACTGCACCGGATTGCATACCGACTATCACTTCTTGGATTACCATGAGGTTGAGACGGGTAGGTCTAACCCTGATCGAATGGGGGACTTTGATTTCTGCCTCCCTGAGTCTCGGACCTTACTGCGCCATTCCCTAGTACCCCGACTCGCCGAAAACGAATATTGGGAACTTTTCATCCGAAACAAGGTTTTACACCGTATCGGCTCTGCGGCTCTTACTCTTGACCACTCCTCTTACCGGCTGACCTGCAGAAATGGGACTTATCTTCTTTACGAGAGTGGAGAGGTCTCACAAAACCCAAACTGGACCGAAGTCGAGATAGGAGGGGCCACTCACGCTTATACGGACTCAAACCACCCCTCTGGAAACTTGATTTTTGGGTTCCAGTGCCTCCGCTCCACCCCAGAAACCCGGAAGCCCCAACTCCAGGGACTCTGCCTGCGACGGTTCTGCTGCTTATGGGACTTAGGGGTCACTCATGAGTGGAAAGGGGCTGAATATCTTGAAGGGTGGCACCATCCCATACACCCCTCGCGCTCCCCCTCATGGGACCACGTCGGACCTCTGAGATGCGGCGGTATCGCCAGGGATAGGCGACTACTGAACACTACCGACCCCCTCCACCCGGTCGGCACGGCACCCCGACAATTCGGCGCTGACTCTGCACTCCCGGGAGAAGACCTCCTGTCATCCTGGGAACAAAACTCCTACATTAAACTTCTCAGCCAGGTGGCCAGGGAGGCACCCTACCCGGATTGCTGGATTTGTGCTCACGCGCCCAGCCATCTCCAACAGAGTCTTCCACTGGTTCCAGTGCCGGTGACCCTAGAACAGTTCCGCTCCGGAAATGTAACTTCCTGGAACTTAACCGCGCTCAACTTGACACATCAATACCTCTATCTCACCGGCCCTACAAAGGGACCCCTTTGTCGCAGCTTCTCAGGAGGAGGAACCTTCATCGGATCCAGTACATGCACCAACACTCTTGAAATCCTACCAACTGGACTGGTCACTGTTTCCAACACAAGGGATTCCCGGACTTTTCCTAACCTTACCGTTGCCTGGGCCACTGCTGTCGGACACCCCTCGGACTGGAAGCCGCAACCCACAGACACCATGCTGCTGCAATCCTTTGCTTCAGGCAGAATGGAGTCTTATCTCAGCGGCCTATTTTGGGTGTGCGGACATCGCACCTATACATGGGTGAGCCCACACATGTCCGGATCCTGCTTTGTCGGCTATATTGTTCCCGGGATAAGGATAACTCCACATCTACCCCCTGGAAGACAACGGAATAAAAGGGAGCAAAAGGAGCTGTCAGCCCTGTCAGACGTTGCCGCGAATGGAGAGACCGTAGGCCGAGCACTCTTCCCTGCCTACGGGGCCGGATCAAACCATGTGGATATTCTCCGACTCACCGACATCCTCCTTAAATTTATGCAGGAGGCAACCCAGGTCACAGACTCCCTCATGTCAGAACTATCCGAGGTAAGACAGTTGAGCTTACAGACGAGGATTGCGACCGACTTCCTCTTGTCCAGTCAAGGAGGCACCTGTGCCCTAATAGGTACAGAGTGTTGCACATATGTGACTGACCAGACTTTAAATATAACCGGACATTTAAACAACATTCACGAGTTAGCAGGGAGGCTACACAATATCCAGCATGAGGGGCTATCCGATGTGGACTTGTGGGGATGGTTACCCAAGCTAGGATGGCTCCGACAGTTATTGAAAGTCATACTGCTCCTCATCTTGACCGCTGTTTTTTGTGTCTCTATCTTATGTTGTACCGTGCACTGTATTAGCCCCTGCTGTTCCCTCCTCCGCCAGTCTACTTCTTCTACCTCATTCTCTCTTCGAGCCTATTCCCGTTCCCAACACACCCCTACCTTTCCAGACTACGTACAGATGAGGCATCTGGGGGAAGGGGAATACGAGATCACTGAAATTTAGCGTTTCTGTGGTGCGGAGAAAAGATTTGCAAGTTCCTACAGAACTTTAATGCAAATCTATCTCCGAATGGGGGACTGATACGGACCGGAGGGGGGGGTACCTCTTTCCCCCCCTCTCCCTTGAACAACCGAGGCGATGACCTCGAGGGTACCCACGGTACACCCACCCAGTCCCCTCACCGTTACACAAGCACCACACTTCTCCCATAACCCCCTTTCTTCTTCCTTTCACGAGCGAAATAAGCTCATATATAAATATATTCCCCTATCTCTCTCTATGCCTATTTGCGCTCTATACTTAGAACGAGTAGACCGGGTGTCCCTATATCCCCGCTTTTTCCTATGTCTGTGCTTTAGCCAATCACAGCCATGCATTCATCCTGCAGAGGCGAGCTCAGGGAGCTACTGCACGCCTCATTTCACTTCTGACGAGCTGCTGACGGCTCCCCGCTGTGAGAACAATGGAATCGAAACCCCCGACCTCGTAAAACTGTCAAAACCTTGTTACAATGTATCCATTCTTGCAAAAATGGATACATTCTATTTCCGCTTTTGATCTACACTACGGAATAGGCTGGAAACCATCGGAACCTTTAAAAATTCGTATAAAATCAACCACAATTCCGATTTCCTTGTTCTTGGTGTCGTTCAACTCAGTTTCCTCTGGACTCCATGATGCTACCCGGACTCCATAATCCCCGCGACGGCAGGTCACGTACACAGGAACTCCTTAATCCTGTCAGATCGCTCTGCCCAGCCCTTCCTCCGGGCAATGCCAAGTGACAGACGATGTATATCACCAACCCATTGTCCCGCCGCCCCGGTACTCAAGAGATGTATATTTGTGCGCATCCCTCACTCTGCATATTCCCCCCTCCCTTATCTCAAATGTTAATTAGTGTAACCCCACCTTTCTCTGAGATATTCATGACGTGTGTAATGTATTCGTGATGTAATCCCATGAAACCCAACCTTCCCATAATGTATTCATGACGTTTTGTGCACTGTATTCTGGGACTTGGAGGGAACTTTTAAAAGTCTATGTCGCCCCATTCTCGGGGTTCAATCTCGTTTTGAACCTGTTGCGCAATAAACTTGGATCTTCGTACTTTGCTCCTGCGTCCGGCTGAGCTTCCTTTCCTCCGCAAAGACCCACGGACTTTGTCCGATTGGCTGGGTGGCAGGGCAAATACGCACCCAGATTTCCGTAACAATATTTAGTCCATCACATTCCAGGTTAGAAATTTATAAGCCATATTTTAGAAACCCGAGTCTTTCTTTTTGCAAAGAAAACTGAAGGGAGAGGGAAGGGTTAATCTCAGTAATATCAGGACCCAAGCTAACTGCTGCAGTTGTGGTTAAAACCACAATTGCTTCAGCTCTGTAGGCCAGAAGCTGCTTCCTGCTTCCTGCTTCAGTAATGCAAGAGAAGAAGAACACACCTAGAAGGGAGGGAGGGGAGCTTAGCTCGCCATATAGCCATATGCCATATCAGGTAATAAGTTGTAACCCTGCCAGCTGATTGGGGAGACGAATGTATGCTCCCAGGTATAAGAATGCTTGCTGAACACAGTATAGGGGCCGCCAGTCTTTGGAAGATATCCAGTGGATGCCTCTGCACAGATCTCAATAAAACTCTTTTCTCCTTCCCTGGTGCTTTTGTTCTCTCCTCGGTCCTGGGCAAATGAATCCCCTGTAAACTAAGGCTTCAAAACAACACAAGTCCAGCCCCAATAATTCTGACTTGCTCTTCTTCAGGAGATTCCACCTGTGCCGGATCTCCCAGCTCCTTCTAATTCTTCCTCCAGAATTCCGCCGCTTTCAGAATCATAACTCTCAACTTTTCCCTTTTCTTGCGAGGAATCCTATTCGGAATAAGGGAATTTCCCTTTAAAAAGGGAAACGTCGGCAGCCATGTTCAGAATCTACACACACTTTTCTTTTTTGGCTTTCCAAGTGAAGCAGATCCCTTCAGGAAACTCCCAGCAAAAGGGTCCCTATTGCATCACCTGCAGTTACACGCAGGGGTTTGTGAACCCTTGTATGTGTGAATGCACTTATCCCTGTGCATTTATAAGAGCACGGCATTAATTTTGTAAGATCCGCACACTGATCCCATCACTTTTGGAAGCATTGCTATGCAGCCCCACCCGAGGCATGCTTACTCAGAAGTAAGTCCTACTCTCCCATGCAGGCAGGCATGGTCATTTCTTTTCTCTTCCACATCTGTCTTGAGTCTGCCCCACCCAAAGGATCGCGTGGGCGTTTCATTCCTTGCATGGGACACTTTCTCCTCTATTTTTCCTGGGATGAAAAGCGGCTGCAGAAGCAGGAAAATCCGCTGGGGGGGAGAGAGATCATTTTCGGGAGGGGGGGATCTCCTGGCCGGGAAGCCACCGCCTCCTTCCTCCCCCCCCCCACTCGTTGAGCTGGAGGGTTTTTCCCCGGGGGGGGGGGCGTCTTGATGGAGCCATCTCTGAGCCCAAGACACCTCCTGCCACTGCGCAGACTTCCGCCTCTTCTCCATCCCAGCCTTTCCTTGGGATCCTGGAGCCTCTATTTCGGGGGAGGGGAGAGCCAAGGTAACCCCCCCCCATGGCCACCCCCGCCTCCCTTGCTGTTATGTTAGGGGTCTGCTTCGATGTAGGCTCCTTGGGGCAGAGTCCTTGGCACAGAGGGAGGGAAGGGGGGCAGCCCCTTGAGCGCAGGGGCAGAAGCGGATGGAGAGGCGGGCTCGTTGCCCTCGGCTTGGCAAGGGTTAAGAGGAGCCGAGCTGGATTCCTAGAGGGCACCGGAAGTGAAGGTCCTCCCTGGCCCAATTCCCTTCCTGCAAGCCGAGAGGAGGCTGCTGCTTTCTGCTCTCCCTTGGCCAAAGCTTCCTGGGTGAGTCTCCTCTCTCTTCCCCCTGAGGGCGCCGTGGGGAGAAGGGGGTCCCAGGGGGCAGGGAGACCCCCATGGCAGAGAGCGGAGAGCCAGGGCAGAAGGCAAAGGAGAGGCAGCAGCGAAGGAAGGGGAGAAATGGCAGGCGGGCGTCGCTCGAGGAGTTGGGGCGAGAGGGGCGGCGAGGAGGAGGAGGCTGGGCAAGGGGCAGGAAAGGGGGAGAACAAGCCGGGGAAGGAAGGTGGGGCGCCCGGGGGGGTGGAGGGAGGTCATCAAGGACCTTTGGCTGCTTCCTTCCTGGGCTTCAGGTAGACTTGCACCTTTGGCTGGGCAAAATACAGGTGTGGGTGTGGGGGGGTGTAATTGGGGGGCAACAGATTCCTTGACCTGGTGCAGAAACCCCTTCGTGACCCCCTGGACCAGAGCACGCCAGGCCCTCCTGTCTTCCGCTGCCTCCCTCATGCTGGGAGCTTCCAGAACACTGTCCCACCATCTGGTCCTCCGTAGTCCCCTTCTCCTTGTGCCCTCCATCTTTCCCAACATCAGGGTCTTTTCCAGGGAGGCTTCTCTTCTCATGAGGGGGCCAAAGTCTTGGAGTCTCAGCTTCAGGATCTGTCCTTCCAGTGAGCACTCAGGGCTGATTTCCTTCAGAATGGAGAGGTTTGATCTTCTTGCAGTCCATGGGACTCTGCCCCATAATTCAAATGCAATGTAATGCAATCCATTACAATGATCCAATGGAAGCTCACAGTCACTGCAAACTTTCCAGCAACAATATTGACAGGAAATCCTCCTGACCTGCTGGATTTCTGCCTGCCAGAATGATGTAGAAACCCAGCCCAAAAAGTGGGGAGGGGGGATGGTGGGAGAGAGAGCAACAAAGCCTGCTTCTCTTCCTCATAGATTGGCATACCCCAGAGCACCAAAGTCCCTTTGGTTCCACCATGAAATATTTGAGCCCCTTTTACATAATCTTTTACCTTTCTAATCACCTATTTTCTATAACCACAACATTTTAGCACTCATTAATTTTACAATATTTCTTAAGATAAATTTTAAATTTCCTCCAATCTTCTTCCACCGTCTCTTTCCTCTGGTCTCGAATTCTGCCAGTCATTTCTGCCAGTCCCATATAGTCTATCACCTTCGTCTGCCATTCTTCCAGAGTGGGTAGATCTTGTGTCTTCCAATACTTTGCGATGAGTATTCTTGCAGCTGTTGTAGCGTACATAAAAAAGGTTCTGTCTTTCTTTGGCACCAATTGGCCAACCATGCCCAGGAGAAAAGCCTCTGGTTTCTTAGGGAAGATATATTTAAGTACCTTTTTCATTTCATTATATATCATCTCCCAGAAGGCCTTAATCTTTGGGCACGTCCACCAAAGGTGAAAGAATGTACCTTCAGTTTCTTTGCATTTCCAACATTTATTGTCGGGCAAGTGATAGATTTTTGCAAGCTTGACTGGGGACATGTACCACCTGCATATTATTTTCATAATATTCTCTCTTAAGGCATTACATGCCGTGAACTTTATACCGGTGGTCCACAACTGTTCCCAGTCAACAAACATAATGTTATGACCAATGTCTTGTGCCCATTTTATCATAGCTGATTTCACTGTTTCATCTTGTGTGTTCCATTTCAACAGCAAGTTATACATTCTTGACAAATTCTTAGTATTAGGTTCTAACAGTTCTGTTTCTAATTTTGATTTCTCCACCTGGAAGCCAAATTTCCTGTCTTGTTTGTAAACCTCCATTATTTGATAATAATGGAGCCAGTCTCGTACTTTAGCCTTCAATTTCTCAAAACTCTGTAATTTCAATTTATCTCCCTCCTGTTCCAAAATTTCCCAATATTTTGGCCATTTGGCCTCCATATTGAGCTTTTTTGCAGCCTTTGCCTCCATCGGTGACAACCACCTTGGGGTTTTATTTTCAAGTAAATCTTTATATCTTGTCCAAACATTAAACAATGCTTTCCTAACAATATGGTTTTTAAATGCTTTATGTTCTTTAACCTTGTCATGCCATAAATATGCATGCCACCCAAAAATGTTATTAAAACCTTCTAAATCCAAAATGTCGTATGTTCTCAAGAAGCAGCCAGTCTTTCAACCAGCAGAAAGCTGCTGATTCATAATAAAGTTTAAAGTCCGGCAGGGCAAATCCCCCTCTTTCCTTCGCATCTGTTAAAATTTTTAGTTTTATTATGGGTTTTTTGCCCTGCCAGACAAATTTCAAAATGTCTTTCTGCCACCTCTTGAAACAATCCATCTTGTCCACAATTTGCAATGCTTGAAATAAAAATAACATTCTAGGCAATACATTCATCTTAATAACAGCAATTCGGCCTAACAAGGAAAACTTCAACTTTGACCATATTTCTAGATCCTTTTTAACTTCTGTCCAGCATTTCTCATAATTATCTTTAAATAAATTCACATTCTTAGATGTCATGTTAATCCCCAAGTATTTCACTTTCTTAACCACAGTTAAACCCGTTTCATTCTGGAACCTCTCCCTTTCTATAGCTGTTAAGTTTTTCTCCAATACCTTAGTTTTTTGTTTATTCAGTTTAAATCCTGCAACTTGACCAAATTCTTGAATTAATTCTAAAACCCTTTTCGTGCTAGTGTCTGGCTCTTGTAAAGTAAGTACCAAGTCATCTGCAAAAGCCCTCAATTTGTACTGTTTAGCTCCGACCTGTACCCCTTTAACCAGCTGGTCCCTTCTAATCATGTTTAGCAAAACCTCCAGGACTGATATAAAAAGTAATGGGGATATTGGGCACCCCTGTCGTGTCCCTTTTTCAATTTTAAATTCTTCCATAACCACATTATTTACAATTAGCTTTGCCTTTTGTTCAGAATATATTGCACCCATACCATTCTCAAATCCTTGGCCTACCCCCATCCCATGTAGATTCTTCTTCATAAAACTCCAAGAAATGTTGTCAAAAGCTTTCTCCGCATCCACAAATATCAAAACTGCTTTAGTGTTTATATTCACTTCTAATAATTCCAGAATGTCTATGATATTCCTCACATTATCTGACAAATGTCTTCCTGGAAGAAAGCCTGCTTGGTCCTTATGAATCTCTTCCATCAGTACTTTTTTCAATCTTTTTGCCAAAATGTCTGCAAAAATTTTGTAATCCACATTAAGTAATGATATAGGGCGGTAGTTCTTAAGCTGAGTCTTTTCAGTCTCTGTTTTCGGTATGAGAGTGATATAAGCTTCTTTCCACGATTCTGGTGCCTTTTTCCCCTCTAGAATTTCATTACAGACTTCCTTCAGAGGTTGTAGTAACCACTCCTTCAAAGCCTTGTAATATCTGGAAGTCAACCCATCTGGTCCTGGAGATTTGCCCAATTGCATATTTTGAATGGCACCTTCTATCTCTTGTTCAGTTATTTTCTGGTTCAAATCTAATTTACTCTGATGTGAAATTTTTTGTAATCCATATTTCTTCAAAAACTCATCCATGTCCCCTTCTTTCTGCGGCCCTTGCGAATATAATTTTTTGAAATAGTTCTGGAAGCAATTTCTGATCTCATTTGGCTTATAAATATTCTTTCCTTCAACCTCTAGGTTTGTAACCATATTTAATTTCTGTCTTTTCTTCAATTGCCAAGCCAGAAGTTTGCCACATTTATCTGCAGATTCAAATGTCCTTTGTCTCATTTGCTTAATCTTCCATTCTATTTCTTGGTTCATCAATTCCATATATTGCGTCTGATATAGCTTAATTTCTCTCAAAATCTCTTGGGACTTCGGTTTAGATCTCAGTTTCTTTTTTCCTTCTTTTATCTTTTCCAAGATCCTGTCCTTTTTCTCATTTTGGC
Source organism: Podarcis muralis (assembly GCF_964188315.1). Lineage (NCBI taxonomy): Eukaryota > Metazoa > Chordata > Lepidosauria > Squamata > Lacertidae > Podarcis > Podarcis muralis. The sequence goes on along the minus strand of NC_135666.1, from coordinate 2,206,555 downwards.
TTCTCTTCTTTATTGTATTTTGCTGTATTAAAAATACACGCATAACAGCCTTACTTGCTTCCCCAATTACTCTTTTTTCAACATCTGTTTTTAAATTTATTTCAAAATAATCTCTCAAAGTTTTTTGGGCCTTTTTGCAGACCTCTTCATCTCTAAATAAGGTGTCATTCATCCTCCATCTGAAGGAGCCAGCTGTTGTTAACTTCATCTCCATCTTTACAGCATTGTGGTCGGAGCAAGTTTTTGGGCAGATTTCTACTTTCTTTATCTTTGGAGCCATCCCACTAGTAACCCAAATTTGGTCAATTCTAGTCCATGTCATCATTGCTTCAGAAAAGAAAGTTCCCTCTCTCTCAAGAGGGTTCTTTGTTCTCCAAATATCAATCAAGTCCATGTTTTCCGTCATTGCAAAGAAAGTCTTTGGTAGTCTCCCATCTTTGGAGACTACCTGTCTTTGTGCTTTGTCCATATTTGTAGATACTACTCCATTCATGTCCCCCATCAAAATTAAATTGTAATCCAAATAATCCAGTAAGGTCTCATGCAACTTCTTTAAAAATTCAGATTTCCCCTCATTTGGTGCATAAATTCCCACAATCAAACATTTTTCTTCTTGTGCTTGAATTTCAATTGCCAAGAATCTCCCTTCTTTATCTTTAAACATCAATTTCGGTAGTAATTTTTCTTTTACATAAATCACAACTCCTCTTTTCTTGACTTTATCAGATGAAATAAATTCTTGTCCTAATCTTTTGTTGATAAGTAGTTTCCTGTGTAACCTTGTCACATGTGTTTCTTGTAAACAAATCAAGTCCAAATGTTCTTTTTTCAATAAATGGAACACATTTTTCCTCTTTCGAGGAAGGTTCAAACCGTTACAATTCCAGCTTAGAAGTTGCAGAGCCATCTTGCCGTTATTTACTTTCCCCTCCTACTGCTCCAAGTAGTTGTTCGTCTTCCGTCGGTGATTTCAATCCAAATGTTAGATTTAAGATATCTGTTATTTCCTTTACTGCTGGGGTTGGTTCCACTTCAACCACTTCTTTCAGAAGGTCTTCCTCGTTCTCTCGCAAAAATTGGTCTATGTCACTCACTGATTTTATTCTTGTTTTCCTTCCCTTGTATTTGAAAGATAAGCCTTGAGGAAATTCCCACCTGAAGGGTATTCTATTCTTTCTCAGTAATTCGACCAGGTCTTTATAGTGAGTTCTTGCATCCAAAATGTACTTGGGTATATCCTTAAAAATCTCCACAAAAGAATTTTCAATTTCCAAATTTCTTTGGAAATGCAGATTCAATATTTTGTCCCTTTCTTCTTTGGATCTTAAAGTTATCAAACAGTCCCTTGGCTTCTTTCTGTTTTGTCTCCTGCCCAATCTAAAAGCGGCCACAATCTTAAATCCTTCCTTTTCTAGGTCCAGTTGCCAAAAGTCCAAAAATTCTTTTGTAAGGAAGTCCACCAAATTATCTTTCTCACTTTCAGGCACTGCTCTTTGTCTCAAATTTCTCTCTTTTCTTTGCAATTCAAGCATGGACAAAGCCAGCTCATGGTCTTCTAACTTTTTATAGACTGGTGTTATCTTTTCCTGTGTAGCCTCTGCAGTAACCTTAGCTTCTTCTGCAATCTTTCGAGTTGTAGCTGATTCTTCTAAGTTTTTCTATAATCTGAGTATTTGAATTCACCTTCTTCCCAAGTTCATTTATACTTTGAGTATTCAAATCAAGCTTTGCTGAGACCTCTGCCAATTGTTTACTGGATTCCGCACCCTGTTTTGTCAGGAATTCCAGGGACTCATTTATTTTGCAGAGAGCATGTGCCACAGGATCCGATGACATTGTTTTTACTTTTGTCTGTCCAGCTGCAGCTGTTACTGTACCTGAAACCGAAGCCCTTTGCTGGTGCGAAGTGCTAGTCGTATATTGTTTTCCAGATCTGGTGATTCTATCAGCCATAACTGTGAGCCATAACACTTTCACAACCAGCCAAGGTCGTTCCCAGACTTGTAGATTGTTTTCAAGTGGAAATTTCCAGTGCTTAACTATTATAGTCCAATTTGCAACTGTTCCAACAGAGTCCTCTAGGGGGAGAAATCCCTAAAACTTTGCAACAAACTGTCTCTTTTAAAAAGTCCCCAATGTCTCCAAAAATTTACTGTAACAGTTCCAAATTTGTTTCACTTGACAATAAGGTTCTGTATCTTTCACAGAGTCAAATTAAATGTCAAACCAAAAGAGTTTCAAAGTGACAGTTCTCTATTCAGCTTCCCTAACTAGGCAGTCCGTTCCCAGGGTTTTAAGACAGCAGATAAAAAATTTTCAATGATTCCTTTCCATACAGGTATCAAAAGTCCTCCTTCTCCCCCTCTGCTCCTGCATGCAAGAGGGGGGTTTCAGATCTAATGTCGAGTTTACTCGTTTCCAAGTAGCCTTCTCAGATTACAGCTTTGCCCTTTCTTTGCTTTAAACTTTATGCAGTCCGGAAAGGCAGACTTGCTTATTTTATGCCTCTCCCGTTTCCGGCCAAATTGTAATAATTAAAGCTCAAACCCAGGTAGTTCTTTTAAGTCCTACTCACGGGTAGTTACTTTCAGTCCCAATTTCAGGAAGGAATCAGCGCTCTCCGACAATGGCGACGCAGCTTCGCTCCACGGGCTTAGGTGACGACTCTCAGCACCGCGCCACACTCCCGCTGCCGTTCCAGAGCCTTTAAAAAGGCTCCTTCGCGGTTTGGGGGGGCGCAAAGGTGCCTGCCGAGTCTCCTTGTTCACAGGCTTCTGCGCCTATGATTTTTGAGGGTCCCCGCTTCGCCGTAGCGGCCAGACCCGAACTCGCGGAGCAGACTCCCTCGGAACTCGGAGGGAAGTCCACCATTAGTTGCTGGCGCTGACCGGAAGTAGATAAAATTAAAGGGGAGGATTTGCTGAAATAATTTGAGAATTGGGATGCAGAAAGGGGAAGTATGGGGAAATCGGTGAAGTAAGTTATAAGAAAAAAAAGGATTTGAAATTATGCATGTTTGTTTTCGTGTGTGTATCTGTGTGTTGTGTATTTTGTGTGTCTTATAATTTGTGAAAAGCCAATAAATATTTTTTTTTAAAAAATGAAATATTTGAGCCCCCCCCCCATTAATGGGCATTGTCATTCAACTGGTGTGTGCACGCCTCATCTTGTGATCAGCTTTGCAGGGTGGGGCTTAGTTGGGTCCATGGGCGTCCGATGGGGAGAATTAAATCCTTAATTAAATGAGATTCTGCCCCTTAACATAAATTCTGGCTATGCCCGATGCCTACTCCCTCCTAATATTTTATTCAAGTTAGCAACCCTTATTATCTGTAGCTGTTCACTGCTGCTGCTGCTATTATTATTATTATTATTACTACTACTACTACTACTACTAAAAGCAGTCTTGTTTAGGCAAGCTTACTCAGATGCTTGGGAAGCTGAAGTAATTATAATCTGTTTTAATGGTTTAGATTTTGTATGTTTTAAAGTAGGGTTGCTAATTTTTCTTGATTTTACTGCTGTGTTTTTTTGATTTGTTTTATGTTTTGGTAAACAGTTTTGCAGGTTTTTAAAAATAAACTTTATTAAATAAACAATAAATATAAATAAAATAACAGAAGCCAAAACACAACCCATCTTGTAGATTTAAGTATCTGTCCACAGTGGCCTACTTGTTATCAGAGGCCCAGAATCCACATTCCTTTGTAAGAAAATATGAAATAAAGTCAAAACAAAATCAACGGGGGGGGGGGGGAGTGACAGGAAATTTTCCGCACCAGCTAACACCTGACCTTGCTACGCCACTGCATGGGGGCATGCAAAGAAACCCCCTTCAGAAAGAGGAATAAGTCACATTTCTGAACAGAGGCTATCGCCAGACAGGAACATTTCCAGATGGGAGGAGCACAGGGAGAAGAAAAGCCCTTCTGCATCTGCAGCAGCACAACTGGGCCACTTCCTCTGCCCCAGATGCAACAAAACATGTCTCTCCCCTATTCAGGCTAAACAAGTAGACAAACTAATGTGAAAGCAGATTTCAGATCTATCCTCAGGAAATGCTAAACAAGGATAAAAGACTCCTTCTCCCAACCTTCTGGGACAAATGAAGAGGGATTATCAGTCTTTGGGTGGCTTGTACTATTAACAGAGGACATGGAACACATAAAATCCTTTTTGGCTATCTGTAATAAAATTCTAACCATCTTGAAAGGTACTTGTAAAACCTTCTGGAAAAATCTAGCAGAGCGTCTGTGGGTTTTGATAAACAAGAAATGGAAATTGGTGCAGTCTCAAAATAGGCGAGTTCTTTCAAGCTACCCTCAGCCTTTGGGAATCTTGTCACAAGAAGAGCGTAAAGCTCACCTCTGGAGTTTATAAAGGGTATACATGCCTGGTGTTCTTAAGAACACTACAGATTTAGGACATGTGGAAGATCAGACTTTGATGGCTTCCATGCCAGGGTGGGGGCCACATTTTGAGACTGGAGACTTAAAAGGGTTGTGTATAAACACAGACAATATCTAAGGAGGAGTGGTGTATTCGTCTCATGATATTTCAGAAATGTGGCATCACCAGCTCCTCTGCTTCCACATACAGATTTGGTCCCTAGGCAACCCCTGACAGAGGCAAATAGGGCCACAACATCTGCCTGGCTTGCAGTGAGAGAGCTCAAAGAGTGTGAACTGGGCTCTACATTCAAAGCACCTAGCATAGGGGCACCCACATGTAATAGCTACTTGTCTACTTTCTGCCCATGCTCTGGGGTTGCAGTTTTCAGGATTGGGGACAGGGTGCCACTGGTTTTGCCACCAAGTTCTGTCCAATAAGCCCCACTGAGTTCAATGGGATCTACTCTCTTTTCACTACTGTGCAGACCATGCCAGCCTTAGGAAGTGGGGTGAGGAGCAAACAGGTGAAATTGGAACCACTGGAGATGTTTAGGAAAAAGGCTTCTGTTGGGAAGGGGCTGCCCCATTTGTGCTTCTCCAGGGGCAGGAGAATATCTAGGGCAGGAGAATCCCTGCAGGGCCTCTGAGGTTCCCTTTGCTTCTTCCTCTCTCCCAGGCTCCCCGACTCATCAGGAAGGATGAAAAAGACGGATCCTGCAAAGCTAGCGAGGATGGAAGGGGGAAGATGGACGGTTGACCTGGTCAGGTTGTCTCCCGCATCCCTTCCCACAACCTCTGAGCGTTCCCTCTCAGGGACCTCAAAGAGATCTGGTGACGTGGATGGATGGAGCTGGAGAGGTATTGGGGCTTGCTCAGTTTGGGGGTGGGGGGAGACAGACATGCAGATGGAGATGGAGAAGGGGAGCACCTTTTCAGGTTCCTCCACCTGCCTGCCTGAACCTCCACTGTTTGGAGGGAGACCAACAGCGTCTGGGATTCTAACATCCCCACGGTGAACCCTGAATGGAGGGATATCAACTCTTTCCTCTGTGAATGTTTTCCATCTAGTCATGCCTTTTTAAACAAGGACCAGACTAGCCTGAAGCTCCAGGCCTCCTTCAATATTGGCTTCAGAGCTTTTAGGGAAGTTGAAATAACTTCTGTGAGGTCTGTTGTTTTGGCTTCTGTCTACATTTGACTGACCTCGGAGATGGAGTGGATTCCAGGATTGAGCCAAACAAAATCTATCCCAGATTAAAGCCAAGCAATATGTCAGTTAATATCAATAAACAAAGGCAGTGAAAACTATAGTAAGGCCTCACACCTAACTCTCTCCAGTTCTTCCTCTGTCACAAGCATTTATTAACTTTGTTCAATAACGGATGTGAACCATGTCGCCTTCACTCTGAGTGGGGTTTGGGTCCAGGACAGCGATGCAGAGTTTGCATGACTTACACTAACATGGCAGTGCATTGCTGGGGGGGGGGGGGTCAGGTGTTGGATTTGATGCTTCTGTGTCATCTGCGCCCCTGTCACAGTATGCTGGCAGTGTGGCCCCACCGGTTTCAAGAGTCAGGTGCCCCGCAGGCATGCAGAAATGCTGGGGGGTGGGGGTCAAAGATGCCACACATCGACAGTGACATTAAGTTAGACTCCAATGATGTCTGCTTGAGGCTGAAACAGAGCACTCTCAAGTCTCGCGGGTGGGGGGGGGACTTTGTTCAATAATCTGGAGCGCCATTTCTTTCCAAGGCTCTAATTAGCTTCTCTTTTCATTGCAGATGGTGAAGAATTGGAAGAGAAGAACAAGGGGGACCAGAACAGAATCCACATAGCAGAGAAGTCATATAAATATTCAGAGTGTGGAGAGAACATCCGTCAGAGCTCCCAGTCCACCTCCCATCAAAGAAAGAGCTTCGTTAGGAGTGATAGCTTCACTTCACATGAAAGAACAAAGAGTAGGGAGAAATTGTATCAGTGCAGAGAATGTGGAAAGAGTTTCACTCGGAAGGACAGTCTCGCTTCCCATCATAGAATTCATACAGGGGAGAAACCCTATCAGTGTATGGAATGCGGAAAGAGCTTCAGAAAAAGTTCCCATCTCAGTTCTCATCAAAGAATTCATACAGGGGAGAAACCCTATCAGTGCTTTGAATGTGGAAAGAGCTTCAAGGAGGGGACAGAGCTCTCTTCCCATCAAAGAATTCATACTGGAGAGAAACCTTATAAGTGCACAGAATGTGCAAAAAGCTTCAGGCAGAAGGGTAGTCTCACTTCACATCAAAGAATTCATACAGGGGAGAAACCCTATCAGTGCTTCGAATGTGGGAAGAGCTTCAAGGAGGGGACAGCGCTCTCTTCCCATCAAAGAATTCATACTGGAGAGAAACCTTATAAGTGCACAGAATGTGCAAAAAGCTTCTACCACAAGGGTAGTCTCACTTCACATCAAAGGATTCATACAGGGGAGAAAACATATCAGTGTTTGGAATGTGGAAAGAGCTTCCGGAAGGAGATTAAGCTCACAAGCCATCAAATAATTCATAGAGGGGAGAAACCTTTTCAATGCCATGAGTGTGGAAAGAGCTTTCGTATCCGGCTGGGTCTCACATTCCATCAAAGAATTCATACAGGGGAGAAACCCTATCAGTGCTTCGAATGTGGAAAGAGCTTTAGTCAAAGTGCACATCTCACTTCCCATCAAAGAATTCATACAGGGGAGAAACCCTATCAGTGCTTCGAATGTGGAAAGAGCTTTAGTCAAAGTGCATATCTCACTTCCCATCAAAGAATTCATACAGGGGAGAAACCCTATCAGTGCTTCGAATGTGGAAAGAGCTTCAGTCTCAGCAATAATCTCACTTACCATCTTAGAATTCATACAGGTGAGAAACCCTATCAGTGCCTGGAATGTGGAAAGAGCTTCAGGGATAGGTCAAAGCTCTCTTCCCATCAAAGAATTCATACAGGGGAGAAACCTTTTCAATGCCTTGAGTGTGAAAAGAGCTTTCGTTACAGTTCCCATCTCAGTTCTCATCAAAGAATTCATACTGGAAAGAAACCCTATCAGTGCTTGGAATGTGGGATGAGGTTCAATCGGAAGGGTAGTCTCACTTCCCATCAAAGAATTCATACAGGGGAGAAACCCTATCAGTGCTTCGAATGTGGAAAAAGCTTCAGTCAGCGCTCCAATCTCACTTCCCATCAAAGAATTCATACAGGGGAGAAACCATATCAGTGCTTGGAATGTGGAAAGAGCTTTCGTCAGAGAGGTTATCTCACTTCCCATCAAATAATTCATACAGGGGAGAAACCCTTTCAGTGCCTGGAATGTGGGAAAAGCTTCAGTCTCAGTCACAGTCTCACTTCACATCAAAGAATTCATACAGGGGAGAAACCATATCCATGCCTGGAATGTGGGAAGAGCTTCAGTCACAGGCAGTCTCTCATTTTGCACCAAAGAATTCATACAGGGGAGAAACCCTATCAGTGCTTGAACTGTGGAAAGAGTTTCAATCGGAACTCCCATCTTACTTCCCATCAAAGAATTCATGCAGAGGGAAGACCAAAAAAAGAAAAGTAATAAAGCAAAAATTATTAAACAACCCGTACCAAACACAGTTGAATGGGAAAGAGAAAGGGACGGGGGAGAATAACTAAAAATACCCTTTATCACATTTGTATCATATAACAATAGAACAGGAAACACCAAAGATCTGTTCAAGAAAATTGGAAATATGATAGGAACGTTTCAGGCAAAAATTACCATAATAAAGGACAAAAGTGGTCAGGAGTTACAGTGGGGGGGTGAGTATTTGATCCCCTGCTAAATTTGCCTGTTTGCCCTCTGACGAAGAAATAAGCCATCCTTAATTTTAATGGTATGTTTATTTGTAGCTGTGAGAGACAATAACAAGAAAAACCCCAGAAACCCAGAAGACAAAAGTCAGAGATTGATGTGCTGTGCATTATAATGAGTGAAATAAGTATTTGATCCCTTTGCAAAAGATGACTTAGTACATGGTGGCAAAACACTTGTAGGCAATTACAGAGGTCAGACGTTTCTTGTAGGTGGCCACCAGGTTTGCACACATCTCAGGAGGTATTTTGTCCCACTCCTCTTTGCAGATCCTCTCCAAGTCAGTAAGATTTCAAGGCTGATGTGTAGTTATTTGAACCTTCAGCTCCCTCCACAGATTTTTGATGGGATTAAGGTCTGGAGACTGGCTAGGCCACTCCAGGACTTTAATGTGCTTCTTGAGCCATTCCTTGGTTCCCTTGGCCGTGTGTTTTGGGTCATTTTCATGCTGGAATACCTATCCTCGACCCATTTTCAATGCCCTGGTAAGATTGATTGCTTCTGTCAACAGGTGTCTTTTGCACAGGTACTGTAACGACCTGGGATAACAGGTAAGACTTCTCCCTTACACGTTCTGTTTTTGTTTTTTCCTTAATTGCCACGCTAAAAATTTCCCAATTTTGTTCGCTGACTCAAAATATCTTTGCCTCATTATTTTTATTTTATTTTCAATCTCCTGATTCGTTAACATTGAATATTGTGTTTGCAGTAATTTTACTGTTTGTAGGCTTTGTTCATCTTTTGGATTTATAATTAGTTTTTTCTCATTCTCCTTTATCTGTTTCAAAATTTCTTCCTTCCTTTGCTGTCTTATTTTTTTCTTATAGTTGTTTTGCTGGATGAAAAGGCCTCTTAGGACCGCTTTGCTGGCATCCCACACCACTTCTATATTTACTCCGGTGTTGAGGTTAAGGTCAAAGTACTCCTTTAAGGTGACTTTGGCTTTCTCAAGATAATGGTAGGGGATGAATTGATAGCAGACCCACAAAGAATACAAAAAAACTTCCTCAATTTCTACGAGTTGCTATATAAAAAAGGAGAGGAAGACCTAATCCAAATAGAACGATACTTAGAAAATTGTGAAGGGAGGACCATAACAGAAGAAAAACATCAATTAAATAGACCCATAAGCATAGAGGAGATCCAAAATGCGATGAAAAAAATGAAACTGGGGAAGGCACCAGGGCCGGATGGCTTATCGGCTAAATATTATAAGGTATTGGGGAATCAACTCTCAACTGCGTTATGCGATACTATGAATAACATCCTGAGAGGAGGGAAAATACCCGAGTCCTGGAGAGAAGCCTTTATAACGTTAATCCCCAAACCAGACACAGATAAATTGAACATCAAGAACTATAGGCCAATATCCCTGTTAAATAACGACTATAAAATCTACGCTGACATCATGGCAAACAGATTGAAAAAGTACCTAACAACTCTAATCCATAAAGACCAAGCGGGGTTTCTACCCAACAGATTCCTGAAAAATAACGTGAGGCATGTGATCGATTTACTAGAATATCTTGAGATTAAAAATGAGATACCGGCAGCTTTAATCTTTATAGACGCAGAAAAAGCGTTTGATAATGTCTCTTGGTCGTTTTTGTTAAAAACCATGGAAAAAGCAGGGATAGAGGGCGGGTTCCTGAAAGGAATACAGGCGATATACTCAAACCAATTTGCCAAGCTGGTTATAAATAACAACCTTACAAGTAGATTTAAAATTGAGAAAGGAACGAGGCAGGGATGTCCTCTCTCCCCACTTTTGTTTATAATGGTTCTAGAAATCCTGGCAAATAAAATAAGATCAAAGTCAGAGATACAAGGGATTAAAGTGGGCTTAAAAGAGTACAAATTAAAAGCTTATGCGGATGACCTGATATTATCTTTGGGAGAACCGCAAGAAAGCCTTAATAAAGCCCTGGAGACAGTAGAAGAATACGGGAAACATTCGGGTTTCAAATTAAACAAAGCCAAAACAAAGATGCTGACAAAAAATTTGGATAATGACGAAAAGGAGAAATTAGAGAGGGAATCTGGAATTAAGGTGGCTAGTAAAGTAAAATACCTAGGAATTTGGCTTACATCAAAAAATATAAATTTAATCTAAGATAATTACTCAGCAACATGGAACAAAGTTAAAAAAGATCTGGATGTGTGGAGTAAAGTTAAACTCTCATGGCTAGGTAGGATGGAAGCGATAAAAATGAATGTACTACCTAAGATGCTGTTCTTATTTCAAAATATCCCGGTCATAAGAGGATCCAAAATTTTTAAAGAATGGCAAAAAACTCTCTTGAGATTTATATGGCAAGGCAGAAGGCCTAGGATTAGATTCAAATTGCTTACAGACAAGAAGGAGAGAGGAGGACTTGCTGTTCCCAACTTAAAACTCTATTACGAAGCAGTTTGTCTATGTTGGGTCAAAGATTGGATAACCCTGGAGAATACCGACCTATTGGACCTAGAAGGAGTAGACAATAGGTTCGGCTGGCATGCCTACCTTTGGTTAAACAAAGGGAAGGTGCACAAAGGATTTTCAAACCACATCATCAGAGGCTCTCTTTATGAAGTTTGGGAAAAATACAAAAAAATGTTAGAGCAGAAAACACCCTGGTGGCTATCCCCTACAAATATCTTATCAATCAGGAGGATAAATGTGGAAGAACAAAAACTGACATATGAAGATTTACTAATTAGATCGCAAGATAGCTGGAAATTAAAATCATATGAGGAGTTAAAGGAGAAGCTGAAGGGCTGGCTACAATACCACCAGATTAATGCATTATGGACGGAAGATAAAAAATCAGGAATGAATGAAAAAAAATCCAAGTTTCAAATTGAAATAATCGAAAATAAAACCAAGATAGTGTCTAAAATGTATAACATTTTATTAGAATGGGACACAAAGGAGGAAGAAACCAAAGAAGTCATGGTTAAATGGAGGATAGACTTGGGGCATAACATTGAATATGAAAAATGGGCAAAACTTTGGAGGGAGGGAATAAAATTCACGGCAAGTGCTGCAATAAGAGAGAATCTAGAGAAAATGGTATACAGATGGTATTTAACACCGGAAAAATTAAATAGGATGTATAAGACCGGCAATAAGGAATGTTGGAGATGTAAAATAAAAGAGGGCAACTTTATTCACATGTGGTGGACGTGTGAGGAAGTAAAAAAGTTCTGGAATCAGATATATAACGAACTAAAAAAAATACTTAGATACAATTTTCCTAAAAAACCCGAGGCATTCTTGTTAGGGATGGTGGGAAATGAGATACAGGATAAAGATAAAATCCTATTTCAATACTCAACAGCAGCAGCCAGAATGTTAATTGCCCAAAATTGGAAAAACACAAATTTACCAACAGTAAAGGATTGGCAATCGAAATTATATGGCTTCATAGAACTGGCAAAAATGACACAAAGAATTAGAAATAAAAAAAAAAGCAAAGTTAAATGAGGAATGGATCAAATTTTCAGCATACATAGAAAGCAATTTTAGAAACTTACCAACTATAGCAGGTTTACTATAAAACTTTCGACGCGCAAACAAAAAACCAACACCAGCTGTAAAGCGTAATGTACAAAAACGCATACCCGAAACCAGTAAGGAAGGAAGTAGAGGCTGATTGTTAAGTGCTGTATGTAAACTTTCAACTGTTTTTTGTTCTTTTTGTCTTTTCTGCACCTGTTATTTCGGGTTTTGGTTTTTGCTGCATTTTGTGTACCTTTTGTTTTTCTTCTTTGTTTGTTTGCTTTTTTCCTTTTTCGTTATTCTCTTTTGTAAAGTTTTGTTGGTGCAATGATAAAGGAACATTAATAAAAAGAATAATAATAAAAAAAAGACTTCTCCCTTACACCAGGTGCTTCTAATCTCAGTTTATTACATACAGTGAAGATACCAGGTAGATTTGACATCTGGCTGGTTGATAGGGGATCAAGTACTTATTTCACTCATTATAATGCACATCAATCTCTGACTTTTGTCTTCTGGGTTTTTGGGGATTTTCCTGTTGTTATTCTGTCTCTCACAGCTACAATAAACCTACCGTTAAAATTATGGACTGGTCATTTCTTCGTCAGAGGGCAGCGATGGATAATTTTGGGAATATATGCTCCCAATGAGGACATCTGAACTTTATAAAGGGGATATAAACTTTATAGGGAATATAATGTTAATGGGAGATCTAAATGGGGCTGTTTCATTATGTTAGGCAGGATAATATAGAAATTGGGCACAAAAGGAGGGGGAAATGCCTAATTCCTTTTTGTACATGACAACAACTTAGTGGACTTATGGAGACAAACATCCATTAGACAGGGAATATACATTTTATTATAATGCTTAAAACTCAACATGTAGAAGAGATGCGGTGTGGGAAACAAAAGAATTGGCTCTTTTGTTGGAAAGTGGAAATACAGGGACTTCCGGGTCAGTGCCATCAGCAATGGTGGAATTCCTCTGACCCGAGGAATTTGCCCCGTGAAAAATAGGGTCTGACCGCTACGGTGAAGGCAGAGACCCGGGAAAAATCACAGGCGGGAGAAGCCTGTGAACGTGGGACTCGGCGGGCACCTTCTGCGCCTCCCCTACTCGCAGGGAAACCCGATTTCGGGGTTCCGGAGCGACGTGGGGTGAGTAGCGCGGTGCTTCGAGTCGTCTGCTTCTTTAACAGAGTGAAGCTGCATAGCTGTTGCCGGAGAGTGCTGACTTTTTCCTGTGGACAATTTGAACCTAATGTAATTACCTGTGAGTAGAGCTGGAACGGGAGAATTAGACTTTTAAACATACAATTTGGCATCGAAGCAGGGAGGATCAAAACAGGAAGTCCGCCTTCCCCTTTTTGTAAATAGACTGAGGCAAAAAGGCTGTAAGCTGAAGCCTTGGAAAGCCTTTCGCAAAAGACTAAAATTTCAACGGTAAAGAACATTTCCCCCCCTCAAGGGCAGGAGAAGAGGGGGGAAGTTGTGGACTGAGCAGACCTGCAGGAGAGAGTGAAGAGAGTTAGAATTCTGTCACTCTGACCTGGAATCGGACTGCCTGCTGGATTGAAGTTTTTTGGAATGTTCAGTGACAGCTAGCTAAGCAAGATAAATACTTTATTTCTATATTGCTTCTACAGTTTTTGGGTCTTTTTTAAAAAAAGAACAAATAGTAGCAGAAAACTGAAACTAATTTTGGATCCTTGAATTGTGTTTAAAAGGGCGGAAATGACTGGCAGAATCCGAGACCAGGGAGAAGAGTCGGTGGAAGAATATTGGAAAAAGTTTAAAGACTATTTACAGAAATATTGTAAAATTAATGAATGTTAGAAAAATGTTGGAATGAAGTTATATGGCTTCAGTAGAAATGTTATAAGGAATTAAGTATAGATTAATAGAGAATTAAAGGGAAAAATAAGGTTAAAATGTGTTATTATAATTATAGGATGGAAAGCAGAGGAAGATGGAAAGGAATTGCTGAAACAACTAAATAGAAGTGGAATACAAAAAGGGAGGTGTGAAGAGGTCATGGAAATAAGTGAATGAAAGATTGAAATTATTTCATGTGTTTTAAATTGTTTCTGTCTTGTTTTCTTAGTTTAAATCGTTTTTGTTTTGTTTTCTTAGTTTAAATTGTTTTTGTTAGTTTAGTGTTAGGTATTGTTTTTGTATTGTACTGTTTATTTTCTTTTTCTATGTATGTTCAATTTGTTGGAAAGTAATAATTTTTTTATTTTTTTTTAAAGGAAAGTGGAAATACAACTGAGAACAATCTAAGACCACTATTCAATATTAGTTATATGTCAAAGGGAACAATTAACACATAGAAGATGAAGACTAAATGAAGCTTCCGGGTGTGGGCTAAGCTCACTAGCCATCAAAGAATTCATACAGGGGAGAAATCTTTTCAATGCCATGAGCGTGGAAAGAGCTTTTGTCACAGTTCATCTCACTTCCCATCAAAGAACTCATACCGGTCAGAAACCGTATCAGTGCTTTGAATGTATTTTCCAGTTTCTACCCTCAAGAATTTTGTCATGACATTTTACCCCTCTGCCAGAAGAGCATCTTTAGCTCCCTAGTTTCTGTGGCAACACTTTTTGGGATGTGGTTCTTTGCAGGCACAATTGTATTCAATAAAGGCCTATCTTTCCACTTGGACACTTCCTCCTTTTCTTTTGGTTTTCTGCGCGTAACCTCCAGTCTAGGATTCTCTTTTTGAATTTCTCCTACATACACATGACTGAATTAAAAAAATAAATATGAAAATGATTTATAATGAGACTGAAACACTAAAATTTTTGGTAGGAACAACTCTTTAAAACATTCAAAAAATGAATCAGCGACAAATTTTAAAACATATTTTTTTCATACTGTGAAGTTCATTTTGCAGGTGGTTTGGGGGGGGGCATTATTCCAAAGCAGAACCCATCTTTTTCACAGGATCCTTATGAAATTTGGGGATGTCTGCATGTGATCCCATCTCTACAGCTCACATATAAACACCACAGAGAAGGTGGCCGGAGCCTGAAAGGCGAAAGCATCGGCCTCAAATGCAGACCTCAGGGATGCTTCCCCTCCATGGAGACCTGGGACCCCTTCTCCTTCGGAAGGGACCTCCGAGAAGGAAGCCAGGGCAGATCAGTCCCTGGACCTTGGAGGCAATTCCTAGACTATTCTGGAAAGATGTGTGATGGAAATGACCAGGGGGGGGGCACATCATTAAAATTGTTAAATGTTACAAATATTCTGCCTGAATTTATCCTTTCAACTTGACAGCTCAGGGAAGATACTTAGCTTTAAAAATATAAAATTACCTCCTTTGCCAGTTTCCTCCATTCCATTGCCCTTGGAAAAAGGACTCTTTCCCCTGCCACCTCTCGGAGCGTGAAGACATGTATACACACCTCCTAACCCAGGAAATGCCCAGAGGTGACAATTGCTGGGCTCATTGTTCTCCAAGGGAAGCCAGATCTCATCACCGACTTGCCTCAGGCTCCAGACATGCAAAGGAAGTTCTGTTGTACTTTTGGGTGGTGGGTACTTAAGACATGTTTGCCTATGCTAATATTATACTTGGGTGTTATCCTGGCACATTTGCCTATGCTAATCTTGTGTAACCCTCCCCTTTCTGAAATTTAGCGATGTAGCAATGATGTATTGATGGTCGGCCAATTGGTGCTAAAGAATGGCAGATGAAGTTGATGGACTATATGGAATTGGAGGAAATGACTGGCAGAATCCGAGACCAGGGAGAAGATTCGGTGGAAGAAGATTGGAAAAAGTTTAAAGACTATTTACAGAAATATTGTAAAATTAATGAATGTTAGAAAAATGTTGGAATGAAGTAATATGGCTTTAGTAGAAATATTATAAGGAATTAAGTATAGATAGGTTAATAGAGTATTAAAGGGGGAAAAATAAGGTTAGAATGAGTTAAGATAATTATAGGATTGAAAACAGAGGAGGATGGAAAGGAATTGCTAAAATAACTAACAGAAGTGGAATACAAAAAGGGAGGTGTGAGGAGGTCGTGAAAATAAGTGAATGAAAGATGGGATAACGAAATTGGTTGATTTATTTTATTGCCTTAACCTTGTTTTGTTAATTTGATGTCTTGTATTGTTTTTTTTCTTTTAGTGTTTTTGGAAAAATAATAAATATATATATTAAAAAAAGATGTATTGATGATTCTGTGCAATGTATTGATGATCCCCCCTCCTGCCGCAAAAGGCAATCAGGCCGTGTTTGCGGCCTAGCCGGTCCCGCGACGTCCTCCCAGGTCAGCAGGGGCCCTGGGCCGGCGTTAAGCGATGCCTCCCCGCCGCCGCAAAAGGCGAGCAGGCCGCACTAGAAGCCCCGCTGGGGCTCAGGCCAGCAGCCAGTGGAAGAGCAGTCAAGCTCCCTCCCATGCCGCGGAAAAAAAGCCGAAAAGGCCGCAACGTGCCCAACCGAGCACGCCAAAAATGCAGCCTAGCCTGGTGGAGAGGCCAAATCTCTCCCCCACCCCCCATCCAGGCAAAGCAAAGAAGGCCGGCTACTTGCCTCAATCCAGCCGCCTGGACACGCTCCTGATATTGATCCTGATCCTGGAAGGAAGAAGAGCAAAAGAGGCTTGAGCAACGGAGTCATCCTCTTTTCTTTTGGCCTTAGGCCCACCCACAGCCGGCCGTCCATTGTCCTCCCTGGCCAAGGGCAGGTCAAAGCCCGGATCAAGCAGGTAGGTGGCACCCGCCCAGGTGAGCCCCGCTCGGTGCTGCAAACCCCGCCCACCTGTGGGGAAGGGAGGGTGGATATTCTGGGATATGGTGTGAAATTCTTAAAAGTTAATGTCGCCCCATGCTCAGAGTTCATACTGCTATTTGAACCTGTTGCGCAACAATAAAGACTCTAAGTCTACTGACTGCTGTTTTGCTCCAAATTACTTGGCTGGAATTTCCTTCTTTTACTGACCACATGGACCAGTGGGGGACTTGTACCCCAACGAGTTGGGCTGCTGAGTAGTCTCTCAACCCAGAGTTTTCTTTCATAGAGGCCATATAAAGTTCCTTTCCCCATTTGTCAGGAGCCTGATCTCCATTTGGGGTTCCTCCTTCCGCACCCCAAGGTTCCTCCAAGGCCTTGGGAAAGGAAAGTGATGCAGGCTCTGGTTGCTGCCCAGAGCCCTGCAGGGGATTCAGGCTGGGGGGGGGCTGTCTCTTCCTCTGGCCATTGCAGCCCCCAGGAAGCCTTGGAAGAAAGGCAGGAGACCCTCAGCAGACAACAGCCAAGCTTGTTTCTTCTCCAAAATGGCTTCCTCTTCTGAAGCCGCTTGCCTGGCCTCTTCCAATGGAGAGGCCTCCTCTGTTGGGCAAACATGGCGAGGAAAGAGGCTGCCCTGTGGAGGTGCCACCCTCCTTCAGCCAGGAGGAGAAACCCCAAGAGCGTGGGACCCATGTGGCCCACAGGGGAGCCATGGCATCTCTGGGAGCGTTTGGGGCCTCCAGAAGATACAACACGGTGTTCCTGCCTATTTCAGAAAAGGGCGGGAAATGCCATCTCCTAGCACTGCTGACTCTGTGGGCTCCTCCTGGCCATGGGGGGGGGGGACCCAGCTGACCCCCCAAACAATGGGGGATAGAGGAACAGGAAGAGAATGAAGGAGAAATGAAGAAGAAGCTGGGAGGGGGAGCAGCCAAGACTCAGCAGGAAAACTCCCTCAGGAAAGTGGGTGAAGAAAGCGGATTGGCCAGCTGTCCAATGCAGAGGCTTCTGAGGTGGGAAATGGGGTCAGATGGTTCTGGGAGCCCAGTGTAAACTGGTGTTCTGGCTGGAAACACAGGGAAAGGATGGCAGGTGTCCCTCTTCTGTTTAACTGGCGTTGGGAGAGTCCCATGGTGAGGGGCTGCCCCCTGAGCAACATGCACCCCTCCCTCTCCCCACCTTCCTGGGCTTCCCCATTCCTGCCTGTGGGACTTTTATGGGGGGGCCTGTTAGACAAAAACTGTCCAGGGGATCTTTCCCAGAGGGATTCAGATGTCTCTGTGAAAGGAGTCAAAGCACTGCATGGGCAAAGACCCCCCAGCTCATGCTGGAAAGAGGGAGCGCACATTCCAGTTCACATTCCTTTAGTTGTAACACCAGCAGGGAAAGGCGCCTCTGAGGGAGTCTTCCCACTTGTCATGTCCAACATCTGCTTTGTCTCATCTGTAGTGTCTCCAGCAACTCAGGTTGTGAGACATGAAACAACTCAGGTTGTCAAGATCCACCATTCCCCGAAGGGACCCCCTTCTTTTGCTTTTGCAAGCAGAGGTTGAAACAGAACCTCCGTCTTTGAAGGCAGGCATGGTCGCTTCTTTTCTCCAAGGCCTTCCACCATGAGAGGAACGCAATGGGGTTGTGAGGGGGGGAGAGAGACGAGAGACCCCCCTGCCGCCCCCTTGTCTGAGAGCCCCCCTTTCTGCTCCCCCCACAAGAGGGTCCCCGTTGTGTCTCTGAGGGGCAAGAGAGGAGGAGCCCCTCCCCCCCGCTCCTTCCTCCCCTCAGCGGCTCTGAGGGAAACGACTTTTCCCGCCTTTTCCCAACTGCCCGCCTTTCGAAATCTGAGCCTCGCCTCAGGTTTAGGCGCCAAGGAGGCCGGTTCCTGGCAGGCCAGGCTGCAGTATCCCTGGGCTGCCTCGCTTATCGGGGGATTTCTTCTAATTCGCCCTCATTTCTCTTCATTTCTCTCGCTTTTCAAGCTTCTCTCTCCCTAGAAAGGCTGTCTAAACAACCCCTTCGCCACTGCCTGTAACACCAGGACTTTTATTCCTTCCTGGCAATGTCTTTTTTCGATTTATCTGAAGGTATAAATTACTGGCCTCAAGCTTTACTGATTAACCATTTTCCACGGGTCCTTTTTACGTGGGTCTCCTGCAAGCTTATTAAAACTCATTTCTGCTTTCTTAATACATGTGTTATCTTATGCCTTTCGGAGTTCATATTGAGTCCATCACATTCCAGGCTAGAGATTTATAAGCCATATTTTAGAAACCCGAGTCTTTCTTTTCGCAAAGAAAACAACACAAGTCCAGCCCCCATAATTCCGACTTGCTCTTCTTCATGAGATTCCACCCGTGCAGGATCTCCCAGCTCCTTCTAATTCTTCCTCCAGAATTCCTCCGCTTTCAGAATCATAACTGTCAACTTTTCCCTTTTCTTGCGAGGAATCCTATTCGGAATAAGGGAATTTCCCTTAAAAAAGGGAAACGTTGGCAGCCATGTTCAGAATCCACACACACTTTTCTTTCTTGGCTTTCCAAGTGAAGCAGATCCCTTCAGGAAACTCCCAGCAAAAGGGTCCCTATTGCATCACCTGCAGTTACACGCAGGGGTTTGTGAACCCTTGTATGTGTGAATGCACTTATCCCTGTGCATTTAGAAGAGCACGGCATTAATTTCGTGAGATCCGCACACTGATCCCATCACTTTTGGAAGCGTTGCTATGCAGCCCCACCCGATGCATGCTCACTCAGAAGTAAGTCCTACTCTCCGATGCAGGCAGGCATGGTCATTTCTTTTCTCTTCCACATCTGTCCCCCCCCCCCTTGAGTCTCCCCCACCCAAAGGATCGCGTGGGCGTTTCATTCCTTGCATGGGACACTTTCTCCTCTATTTTTCCTGGGATGAAAAGCGGCTGCAGAAGCAGGAAAATCCGCTTGGCGGGGGGAAGAGATCATTTTCGGGAGGGGGAATCTCCTGGCCGGGAAGCCACCCCCTCCTTCTCCCCCCCCCACTTCCTGAGCTGGGGGGTTTTCCCCCGGGGGGTTTCTTGATGGAGCCATCTCTGAGCCCAAGACACCTCCTGCCACTGCGCAGACCTTCGCCTCTTCTCCATCCCAGCCTTTCCTTGGGATCCTGGAGCCTCTATTTTGGGGGAGGGGCAGAGCCAAGGTACCCCCCCATGGCCCCCCCGCCTCCCTTGCTGTTAGTCTGCTTAGATGTGGGCTCCTTGGGGCAGAGTCCTTGGCCCAGAGGGAGGGAAGGGGGCAGCCCCTGGAGCGCAGGCGCAGAAGCAGGAAAAACTGCAGCCAGGGAGAGGGAGGGGAGGATTTGGTGCTTTCAGCTTGGCAAGGGTTAAAAGGAGCCGAGCTGGATTCCTAGAGAGGACAGGAAGTGAGGGGGGCGCAGGTCCTCCCTCCCTGCCAAGTTCCCTTCCTGCCAGCCGAGAGGAGGCTGCTTTCTTCTCTCCCTTGGCCCAAGCTTCCTGGGTGAGTCTCCTCTCTCCTCCCCCTGAGGGTGCCGTGGGGAGAAGGGGGTCCCAGGGGGCAGGGAGGGGCATGGGGGGCCCTGCTCAGTGGGGGGAGACCCCCAAGTCATGGCAGAAGGCAAAGGAGACGCAGCAGCGACGGGGGGAAATGGCAGGCGTCGCCCCAGGAGTTGGGGGGAGAGGGGCGGAGAGGAGGAGGCTGGACAAGGGGCAGGAAAGGGGGAGAGGGGCCGAAAGAAGCCGGGGAAGGAAGGTGGGGCGCCCGGGGCGGAGGGAGGCGCTCCCCTCCTAGCCTGGAGGTCATCAAGTACCTTTGGCTGCTTCCTTCCTGTGCTTCAGGTAGAGTTGCACCTTTGGTTGGGCAAAATACAGGTGTGGGGGGGGCGGCGGAGTGTAACTGGGGGGGGGCTAGAGATTCCTTGACCTGGTGCAGAAACCCCTTCAAAGCAATCCGTTCTTGTTGTTGAGTCATGTCCGCCTCTGCATGACCCCCTGGACCAGAGCACGCCAGGCCCTCCTGTCTTCCACCGCCTCCCGCAGTTTGGTCAAACTCATGTTCATAGCTTTGAGAACACTGTCCCACCATCTCGTCCTCTGCCGTCGCCTTCTCCTTGTGCCCTCCATCTTTCCCAACATCAGGGTCTTTTCCAGGTAGTCTTCTCTTCCCATGAGGGAAGAAAAACCTGCAAGATCAGACTTTGATGCCTTCCATGCCAGGGTGGGGGCCACATTTTGAGACTGGAGACTTGCGAAGGTGGTGCATAAACACAGACAATATCTAAGGAGGAGTGGTGTATTCATCTCATGATATTTCAGAAATGTGGCATCACCAGCTCCTCTGCTTCCACATACAGATTTGGTCCCTAGGCAACCCCTGACAGAGGCAAATAGGGCCACAACATCTACCTGGCTTGCAGTGAGAGAGCTCAAAGAGTGTGAACTGGACTCTCCATACAAAGCACCTGGCATGGGGGCACCCACATGTAATAGCTACTAGTCGATTTTCACATGCTCTGGGGTTGCAGTTTTCAGGATTGGGGACAGGGTGGTGACTGGTTTTGGCACCAAGTTCTGTCCATAAGCCCCACTGAGTTCAATGGGATCTACTCTCTGGTCACTACTGTGCAGGCCATGCCAGCCGTAGGAAGTGGAGTGAGGAGCAAACAGGTGAAATTGGAACCACTGGAGATGTTTAGAAAAAGGACTTCTGTTGGGAAGGGGCTGCCCCATTTGTGCTTTTCCAGGGGCAGGAGAATATCTAGGGCAGGAGAATCCCTGCAGGGCCTCTGAGGTTCCCTTTGCTTCTTCCTCTCTCCCAGGCTCCTCGACTCCTTAGGAAGGATGAAAGAGACGGATCCTGCAAAGCTAGCGAGGATGGAAGGGGGAAGATGGACGGTTGACCCGGTCAGGTTGTCTCCCGCATCCCTCCCCACAACCTCTGAGCGTTCCCTCTCAGGGACCTCCAAGAGATCTGGTGAGTTCCAGGGGAGTGGAGATGCGGACATGGATGGATGGAGCTGGAGAGGTATTGGGGCTTGCTCACTTTGGGGGTGGGGGGAGGCAGGCAGGCGGATGGAGATGGAGAAGGGGAGCACCTTTTCAGGCTCCTCCACCTGCCTGCCTGAACCTCCACTGTTTGGAGGGAGACCAACAGCGTCTGGGATTCTAACATCCCCACGGTGAACCCTGAATTGAAGGATATCAACTCTTTCCTCTGTGAATGTTCTCCATCTAGTCATGCCTTTTTAAACAAGGACCAGACTTGACTGAAGCTCCCAGGCCTTCTTCAATATTGGCTTCAGAGCTTTTAGGGAAGTTGAAATAACTTCTGTGAGGTCTGTTGTTTTGGCTCTGTCTGCATTAGACTGACCTCGGAGATGGAGTGGATTCCAGGATTGAGCCAAACAAAATCTATCCCAGATTAAAGCCAAGCAATATGTCAGTTAATACCAATAAACAAAGGCAGTGAAAACTATAGTAAGGCCTCACACCTAACTCTCTCCAGTTCTTCCTCTGTCACAAGCATTTATTAACTTGCTTCAATAATGGATGTGAACCATGTCCCCTTCGCTCTGAGTGGGGTTTGGGTCCAGGACAGCGATGCAGAGTTTGCATGACTTACACTAACATGGCAGTGCATTGCTGGGGGGGGGGGGTCAGGTGTTGGATTTGATGCTTCTGTGTCATCTGTGCCCCGTCACGGTATGCTGGCAGTGTGGCCCCAGCGGTTTCAAGAGAGCCAGGTGCCCCGCAGGCGTGCACAAATGCTGGGGGGGTCAAAGATGCCACACATTGTTTGGTCGGGTGGCGGGATTTAAACTAAATAAGCAAAAAACCAAGGTATTGGGGGAAAATTTGACACCTTCAGAATCAGAAAAGTTTCAGAAAGAGACAGATTTAAATGTGGTTAAAAAAGTGAGATACCTAGGGGTTAACATGACAGCCAAGAACCTGAACTTATTTAAGGACAACTATGAAAAATGTTGGTTAGAAATTAAAAAGGATCTTGAAAGTTGGTCAAAATTGAAACTTTCCTTGTTGGGCCGAATTGCTGCTATAAAGATGAATGTATTGCCAAAAATGCTGTTTTTGTTTCAGACTTTACAGATTGTGGACAAAGTGGAGTGTTTCAGGAAGTGGCAGAGAGATATCTCTAAATTTGTCTGACAGGGCAAAAAGCCCAGAATAAAGTTTAAAATTTTAACTGATGCTAAAGATAGAGGGGGGTTAGCCCTGCCAGACTTAAGGCTATACTACGAATCAGCAGCTTTCTGCTGGATGAAAGATTGGCTGCTTCTTGAGAACAGTGATGTTCTGGATTTGGAAGGATTTAACAATGCTTATGGATGGCATGCATATTTGTGGTACGACAAGGTTAAAACCCATAAGGCTTTCAAGAACCATATTGTCAGAAAAGCAGTGTTCAATGTCTGGATGAAATATAAAGACTTACTAGAAAATAAGACCCCAAGGTGGTTGTCACCAATGGAAGCTAAGGCCCAGAAAAGACTCAATATGGAGGCCAACTGGCTGAAATATTGGGAAATACTTGAAAAGGATGGAGATACTTGGAGATTGCAGAGTTTGGAGAAACTAAAAGATAAAGTGCGAGATTGGTTACATTATGCTCAGATTAAAGAGGTTTTTAAATCGGACAAAAAGATAGGATTCCAGGTGGAAAAATCGAAACTAGAAACAGAATTGTTAGAACCTAAGACTAAGGTACTTTCAAAAATGTATAACTTGCTGTTAAAATGGAATACACAAGATGAAACGGTTAAATCAGCTATGATAAAATGGGCACAGGATATTGGGTACAATATTATGTTTGCTGACTGGGAAAAGTTATGGACCACCGGTATGAAGTTCACGGAATGTAATGCCTTAAAAGAAAATATTATGAAAATGATATACAGGTGGTACATGACCCCAGTCAAGCTTGCAAAAATATACCATATGCCTGATAATAAATTTTGGAAGTGTAAAGAAATTGAAGGAACATTTTTTCACCTCTGGTGGACCTGCCCTAGGGTTAAGGCCTTCTGGGAAATGATTTATAATGAGTTGAAAAAGGTATTTAAGTATAAATATAAGGGTGTTAAAAAGGGACCGAACATTCTTTATGTATGCAACAACAGCAGCAAGGATACTTATTGCAAAACATTGGAAGACCCAAGATTTGCCCACGCTGGAAGAATGGCAGATGCAACTGATAGACTACATGGAATTGGCAGAAATGACCGGCAGAATCCGAGACCTGGGAGAAGAAGCTATGGAAGAGGATTGGAAGAAATTTAAGGACTATCTACAAAAACATTGTAAACTGTATGAGTGCTAAGAAGGATGCAGGAAAGAAAACAACATGGCACTAGCAAACTGTATGAAAGGATAATGAGAATATGGAAAATTTGAGAAAAAAGATAAACTTTGGATTAATATTGTGTCTAAACTTAAGAACTTATGTTGTTGATAAAAATATGCAAAGTTAGAGACATAATACTGGGAAAGTACAAAATTAGATTTGAAACAAGGTGATAATTTGCTGTTTAAAACTTTATAATTGGGAACGCAGGAACGAGAGATGTGAGGAAGTCCAAAAATTGAAGAAAGTTTGGGTTTTAAAGAATCGATTTTGTTGTTGTATATTTTTTTCCTTTACTTTTCTTTATTGTGTTTTAATCTTTCTTTCTTTTGTGTCTTTCTTTGTTAACTGTATTTTGGTGATGGTTTTATATGTGTCTGGTGATGAAATTTGTTTAAAATCTTTAATAAATATTTATTTTAAAAAACCACAAAAAAAACAAAGATGCCACACATCAACAATGACATTAAGTTAGACTCCAAGGATGTCTGCTTGAGGCTGAAACAGAGCACTCTCAAGTCTCGCGGGGGGGGGGGCGGACTTTGTTCAATAATCTGGAGCGCCATTTCTTTCCAAGGCTCTAATTAGCTTCTCTTTTCATTGCAGATGGTGAAGAACTGGAAGAGAAGAACAAGGGGGACCAGAACAGAATCCACATAGCAGAGAAGTCATATAAATATTCAGAGTGTGGAGAGAACATCCGTCAGAGCTCCCAGTCCACCTCCCATCAAAGAAAGAGCTTCGTTAGGAGGGATAGCTTCACTTCACACGAAAGAACAAAGAGTAGGGAGAAATTGTATCAGTGCAGAGAATGTGGAAAGAGTTTCACTCGGAAGGGCAGTCTCGCTTCCCATCATAGAATTCATACAGGAGAGAAACCCTATAACTGCATGGAATGTGGAAAGAGCTTTAGTTACAGCCACCATCTGACTTCCCATCAAAGAATTCATACGGGGGAGAAACCCTATCATTGCTTGCAATGTGGAAAGAGCTTCAATCGGAAGCATCATCTCACTTCCCATCAAAGAATTCATACGGGAGAGAAACCCTATCAGTGCTTTGAATGTAGAAAGAGCTTCAGTTTCAGGTGCAATCTCACTTCCCATCACAGAATTCATACAGGGGAGAAACCCTATCAGTGCTTCGAATGTGGAAAGAGCTTCCTGGACGGGTCTAAGCTCACTATCCACCAAAGAATTCATACCGGGGAGAAACCATATCCATGCCTGGAATGTGGAAAAAGCTTCAATGTCAGGCAAAGTCTCACTTCCCATCAAAGAGTTCATACAGGGGAGAAACCCTATCAGTGCTTTGAATGTGGAAAGAGCTTCCGGGAGGGGACTAAGCTCAGTATCCACCAAAGAATTCATACCAGGGAGAAACCATATCCATGCCTGGAATGTGGGAAAAGCTTCAGTCTCAGGGACAGTCTCACTTCCCATCAAAGAGTTCATTTAGGGGAGAAACCTTTTCAGTGTCAGGAGTGTGGAAAGAGCTTCAGTTTCAGGTGCAGTCTCACTTCCCATCAGAGAGTTCATACAGGGGAGAAACCCTATCAGTGCTTTGAATGTGGAAAGAGCTTCACTCAGAGCTCCAATCTCATTTACCATCAACGAATTCATACAGGGGAGAAACCATATCAGTGCTTCGAATGTGGAAAGAGCTTCACTCAAAGCACCCATCTCACTTCCCATCGACGAATTCATACAGGGGAAAAACCATATCCATGCCTGGAATGTGGGAAGAGCTTCAGTCTCAGGCACAATCTCATGACCCATCAAAGAATTCATACAGGCAAAACCAAAAAATAAACCAACAATAATATTAAACAACCCTTACAAAGCACAAGTGTATAAAAAAGAGAAGACGGGAGAATAACTAAAAATACCCTTTATCACCTTTGTATCATATATATCATATTATTTATCAACCCATAGAAAGGCAGGCTCCCCCAGCTCTCCCCTGGGTGCCCCCCTCTTTTCCCCGTCTCCCACCCTGAGAGATCCTTCACTGCATTCCTTGCAGGCCCCTCCCCCTCTTCCTGTTTTATATAATTTTTAAACCTTTATTATACCGAAATCTTAAAAATACATACAATATAAAACATTACATTCAAACATTACAGATTATGAATACACAAAAAGTATAAATGAAAGAAAAGAGAGAAAAGAAGTAGAAGAATAGCAAATGATGTTACGATAAAGAAAAGCCTTCCAACTATACCCATTGTACTATTTTGAACTTAATTTTTCTTAGTTTCCTAAATCCCCCCCCCCCCCACACCTCACATTCTCCTTTTGGGTTCTCGTTTTCTCCAATATTTCCTTACATTACAAGACTCATTCAATATACTGTTGTTAGCTGCTCTAAGCCCAGCTTTGGCTGGGGAGGGCAGGATATAAATAAATAATAATAATAATTATCATCATTATCTGCCATAAAGCTTTTGTTATCACAGTAATCTTTAAGATATTCTTTGATTACTTTCCATTCTTTATTAACATCTTGTATCGTATTTCCGCTTACTACTCTGGTTATCCTTGCTGCTAATAATAATAATAAATTATTTATACCCCGCCCATCTGGCTGGGTTTCCCCAGCCACTCTAGGCAGCTTCCAACAAAATACTAAAATACAATAACCTATTAAACATTAAAAGCTTCCCTAAGCAGGGCTGCCTTTAGATGTCTTCTAAAGGTTTGGTAGTTATTTTGCCACTACCAAGAAGCCCCTCTGGCTGGTTCCCTGTAACTTGGCTTCTCGCAGCGAGGGAACCGCCAGAAGGCCCTCGGCGCTGGACTTCAGTGTCCGGGCAGAACGATGGAGGTGGAGATGCTCCTTCAGGTATACTGGGCCGAGGCCGTTTAGGGCTTTAAAGGTCAGCACCAACACTTTGAATTGTGCTCTGAAACGTACTGGGAGCCAGTGTAGGTCTTTCAAGACCAGTGTTATGTGGTCTCGGCGGCCGCTCCCAATCACCAGTCTAGCTGCCGCATTCTGGATTAGTTGCAATTTCCGGGTCACCTTCAAAGGTAGCCCCACATAGAGCGCATTGCAGTAGTCCAAGCGGGAGATAACCAGAGCATGCACCACTCTGGTGAGACAGTTTGCAGGCAGGGAGGGTCTCATCCTGCGTACTAGATGGAGCTGATAAACAGCTGCCCTGGACACAGAATTGACCTGCGCCTCCATGGACAGCTGTGTGTCCAGAATGACTCCCAGGCTGCGCAGCTGGTCCTTCACGGGCACAGTTACCCCATTCAGGACCAGGATGTCCCCTACACCTGCCCGCCTCCTGTCCCCCCAAAACAGTACTTCTGTCTTGTCAGGATTCAACCTCAATCTGTTAGCCGCCATGCATCCTCCAACATCCTCCAGACACTCACACAGGACCTTCACCGCCTTCACTGCTTCCGATTTGAAAGAGAGGTAGAGCTGGGTATCATCCGCTTACTGATGAACACCCAGCCCAAACCCCCTGATCTCTCCCAGTGGCTGCATGTAGATGTTGAAAAGCATGGGGGAGAGGACAGAACCCTGAGGTATCCCACAAGTGAGGGCCCAAGGGTCTGAACACTCATCCCCCACCACTACTTTCTGAACACGGCCCTGAACTGAAAGTATACTAGCAGTTTGGTTTGCCATTTGAGTTTTGAGGGGATGGTTTTGCTTTTCCAACTTTTCGCAATTCGAATCCTGGCAGCAGTTGTGGCATACATAAATAATGGTCTATTTGACTTATTGATTTCCGTTGTCATGATTCCTAACAAAAAAGTCTTCGGGCTCTTGGAACGCGTGAATACTGGAAATCTGTCCTCCTCCTATGTGTGTCCTCCTTAATTCAAAATAAAGGAATCTTAATATAAAACATACAAATATAGATGAAAGAAAACTCTCATCTGCCTGTCTGAAAATTATCTGTAGTGACAATTATTCAGAATTTGAGCTCCAGAATAAACCCAGCTGTATTTATAGAATCATAGAATCATAGAGTTGGAAGAGACCACAAGGGCCATCGAGTCCAACTCCCTGCCAAGCAGGAAACACCATCAGAGCACTCCTGACATATGGTTGTCAAGCCTCTGCTTAAAGACCTCCAAAGTAGGAGACTCCACCACACTCCTGGGCAGCAAATTCCACTGTCGAACAGCTCTTACTGTCAGGAAGTTCTTCCTAATGTTTAGGTGGAATCTTCTTTCTTGTAGTTTGGATCCATTGCTCCGTGTCCGCTTCTCTGGAGCAGCAGAAAACAACCTTTCTCCCTCCTCTATGTGACATCCTTTTCTATATTTGAACATGGCTATCATATCACCCCTTAACTTCCTCTTCTCCAGGCTAAACATGCCCAGCTCCCTTAGCCGTTCCTCATAAGGCATCGTTTCCAGGCCTTTGACCATTTTGGTTGCCCTCCTCTGGACACGTTCCAGTTTGTCAGTGTCCTTCTTGAATTGTGGTGCCCAGAACTGGACACAGTACTCCAGGTGTGGTCTGACCAGAGCAGAATACAGTGGCACTATTACTTCCCTTGATCTAGATGCTATACTCCTATTGATGCAGCCCAGAATTGCATTGGCTTTTTTAGCTGCCGCGTCACACTGTTGGCTCATGTCAAGTTTGTGGTCAACCAAGACTCCTAGATCCTTTTCACATGTACTGCTCTCAAGCCAGGTGTCACCCATCTTGTATTTGTGCCTCTCATTTTTTTTGCCCAAGTGCAATACTTTACATTTCTCCCTGTTAAAATTCATCTTGTTTGTTTTTGCCCAGTTCTCTAATCTGTCAAGGTCGTTTTGAAGTGTGATCCTGTCCTCTGGGGTGTTAGCCACCCCTCCCAGTTTGGTGTCATCTGCAAATTTGATCAGGATGCCCTTGAGTCCATCATCCAAGTCGTTGATAAAGATGTTGAATAAGACCAGGCCCAAGACAGAACCCTGTGGCACCCCACTAGTCACTCTTCTATTTAATACCCAGCCTTTTCCCTTCTGTCAGGGAACTGACATCAGAGACACGGGAGAAGGAGAGGGTCTCCGATTCTGCAGGTGAAGGTCCTAGCACTAGGAGGAGACTCAGCTTGGTGGAAGGGGAAGGAAATGCGCGTAACACCAAAAGTCCAGGAGAGCAATGGGAAGAGGAGGTGGAAGGGCTCCGGGATTCTTCCCTGGAAGTCAGTGAAGAGAGCCCAGGCACTCCACTACCCACGCCCACCCTGCGCAGGAGACTCCCGCGCAATGAGAGGCGGAGACGATTGGGGGTCAAACAGCTTTTATGCTGGCAGAGGTTTAAGAAATGCCCACAGACAGATTCTGTCAGTGACTGAGGCAGCCACGCAGAGATGGGCTGTGCAGTCCGAAGGGTTTAACCAGGCAACCAAGCGCCCAAACGGGGTCGGCTTACGCACGAGTAACTCCAAACCATTACACCTTCCCTTCAGCAAGATGACACTTTCCCTACATTTCCCTCCCTAGCCCAGCCTTCAAATCTTAACCACTCAGACAGGGCAATATGACTCTTAAAATAATCGTCTAATAATCCAAATTATATTTCTCCAGTTTCTCGGTCCAGTTCCTTTAAAACCTTTTAAAAGCCATTCCATCAAATCTCAGGCAAGTCACAATCCAAAATTCTTGTCTCTTTTAATCATCCAATTCCTGCTTTCTCTTCTTTTCCTAATCTTTGAAGATTTTAATCCACTGGGGATGGGGAAGAAGGCATCTTCATTCCCTTTCCTCAGAGTTTCCCTCAAACGAGATCGCAGCTTGCGTTGTGAACAGTTCAAGGAGCTGCATTGCATCCCCTTTTGCTGGCTGTATATTTTTCTCTGCCGCTCATTCCCACACCCGCTCAGCCCAACCTCAGCTTTCCATGGGGCTCTTTCTCTCCCCTCCTGTTCTTCCCTCGCCTGCTCAACAGAACCTCCTGCCTCTCCCAGTGACTCCTTCCCAACGACTCCCAGTTTATGACCCACACATTCCCCTCGATCTCTTTTTCTGGGTCTTCAGTCCCAAGGTGTTCCATGTCTGGATCGGGAGCAGAGCTGCAGAAGCTTCGTTTTTGGAGTGGCTGCATCTGGTTCTCCATAAACCACGCAGAT
Organism: Podarcis muralis; assembly: GCF_964188315.1. Taxonomy (NCBI): domain Eukaryota; kingdom Metazoa; phylum Chordata; class Lepidosauria; order Squamata; family Lacertidae; genus Podarcis; species Podarcis muralis. The sequence goes on along the minus strand of NC_135666.1, from coordinate 2,176,633 downwards.
GCAAACTTCACTGCCAAAAGAACAACTTTCTGCTAAAGGGTTTTCAGCTTCGTTACAGAAAAAAAACTTTAGGAAACCTAGCAGATGTGAAAGTAAGAGAGAAACAGCCCATTGAGCTCACAGGTTTATCTTTCTGGCTCAGTGTGCCCTTGAGAGAACAAAAGGCAAATATAATATATCCAGCTGCCTCAGCAGAAAAGAACCTTCCGGAAGGAACCAGTATTTTCCAGTATTTTCCGGTTTCTGCCCTCAAGACTTGAGCCATGACATTTTGTCCCACTGCCAGAAGAGCATCTTTAGCTCCCGAGTTTCTGTGGCAACACTTTTTGGGATGTGGTTCTCTGCAGGAACATTTGTATTTCAATAAAAGCCTATCTTTCCACTTGGAGACTTCCTCCTTTTCTTTTGGGTTTCTGTGGGTTACCTCCAGTCTAGGAACCGTTTTTTGGATTCTGCTACATACACATGACTGAATGGAAAAAATAAATTTGAAAGTAATTTATAATGAGACTGAAACACTAAAATTATTGATAGAAACAACTCTTAAAACATTCAAAAAATGAATCAGCGATAAATTTTAAAACATATTTTTTCCATACTGTGAAGTTCATTTTACGGTTTGTTGGGAGGGGGGCATTATTCCAAAGCAGAGCCCATCTTTTTCACAGGATCCTTATTAAACTAGGGAGTGTCTGCATGCGATCCCATCTCTACAGCTCACATAAGCACCACAGAGAAGGTGGCCGAAGTCTGAAAGGCGAAAGCATCAGCCTTGAATGCAGGAGTCAGGGACGCTTCTCTCTCTCTCCCCCCCCTCCCCCATGGAGACCTGGGACTCCTTCTCCTTCAGAAGGGACCTCCAAGGAGGGATACAATCTATTTCAGAGAAACAGACCTGACAAGAAAGGAGGAGGAGTGGCGTTATATGTCAGGGATGTGTATACCTGTGAAGAGATCCAAGATTTAGAACCTCAAAGCCAAAATGAGAGCATTTGGGTCAAAATTAAGGGAGAGAAGAATAGCAGAGACCTCATTGTGGGAGTTTACTATAGATCCCCAAGCCAAACGGAGGACATAGATGATGCCTTCCTGAAACAGATGGCCAAGCATGCAAAAGGAAGGGAGATAGTAGTAATGGGGGACTTCAATTACCCGGATATTTGTTGGATGTCAAACTCAGCCAAGAGCATAAGGTCAAACAGATTCCTCACTGGCCTTGCAGACAACTTCATTGTCCAGAAAGTGGGAGAAGCAACAAGAGGAACAGCCATTTTAGATCTGGTCCTAATCAATGTTGAGGACCTGGTTAGTGGGGTAGAAGTGGAAGGATCATTAGGCGCGAGTGATCATGCTCTTCTGAAGTTTACTATACAGCGGAAAGGAGCAGCCAAGCATACTAGGACTCAATTTCTTGACTTTAAGAAAGCCGACTTCATAAAACTTAGGGAAGTGCTGGGTGAGATCCCATGGACAGTAATGCTGAAAGGAAAGGGAGTTCATGATGGCTGGGAGTTTGTTAAGAGGGAGATAGTAAAAGCACAACTTCAGGCAATACCAATGAGACGGAAACATGGAAGGTGCCTAAAGAAGCCAGGGTGGCTATCTAAAGAACTTTTAACTGAGTTAAGATTAAAAAAGGATGTGTACAAAAAATGGAAAAGGGGGGAAACCACCAAAGAGGAATTCAAACAAATAGCCAGCACATGTAGACACAGAAAGTCAGAAAAGCTAAAGCACAGAATGAACTCAGGCTTGCTAGAGAGGTTAAAAGCAACAAAAAAGGCTTTTATGGGTATGTTCGTAGCAAAAGGAAGAACAAAGAAACAGTGGGGTCACTCAGAGGAGAAGATGGTGAAATGCAAACAGAGGACACAGAAAGGGGCTGAACTCCTCAATGCCTTCTTTGCCTCAGTCTTCTCCGATAAAGAAAACAATGCCCGACCTGAAGAATTTGGAGCAAATGATTCAGCAGAGGAAACACAGCCCAGAATAACTAAGGAGATAGTACAAGAATACTTGGCTAGTTTAGATGTATTCAAGTCTCCAGGGCCAGATGAACTGCATCCAAGAGTATTAAAAGAACTGGCAGATGTGATTTCAGAACCACTGGCAGTCATCTTTGAGAATTCCTGGAGAACAGGCGAAGTCCCTGCAGACTGGAGGAGGGCAAATGTTGTCCCTATTTTCAAAAAGGGGAAAAGAGAGGACCCAAATAATTATCGCCCAGTCAGTCTGACATCAATACCAGGGAAGATTCTGGAGCAGATCATTAAGCAAACAGTCTGTGAGCACCTAGAAAGGAATGCTGTGATCACCAATAGTCAGCATGGATTTCTGAAAAATAAGTCATGTCAGACTAACCTGATCTCGTTTTTTGACAGAATTACAAGCCTGGTAGATGAAGGGAACTCAGTGGATATAGCCTACCTTGATTTCAGCAAGGCATTTGACAAGGTGCCCCATGATATTCTTGTAAAGAAGCTGGTAAAATGCAGTCTTGACTATGCTACCACTCAGTGGATTTGTAACTGGCTGACTGACCAAACCCAAAGGGTGCTCATCAATGGTTCCTCTTCATCCTGGAGAAGAGTGACTAGTGGGGTGCCACAGGGTTCTGTCTTGGGCCCAGTCTTATTCAACATCTTTATCAACAGCTTGGATGATGGACTCAAGGGCATCCTGATCAAATTTGCAGATGACACCAAACTGGGAGGGGTGGCTAACACCCCTGAGGACAGGATCACACTTCAAAACGACCTTGACAGATTAGAGAACTGGGCCAAAACAAACAAGATGAACTTTAACAGGGAGAAATGTAAAGTATTGCACTTGGGCAAAAAATATGATAGGCACAAATACAAGATGGGGGACACCTGGCTTGAGAGCAGTACATGTGAAAAGGATCTAGGAGTCTTGGTTGACCACAAACTTGACATGAGCCAACAGTGTGACGCGGCAGCTAAAAAAGCCAATGCAATTCTGGGCTGCATCAATAGGAGTATAGCATCTAGATCAAGGGAAGTAATAGTGCCACTGTATTCTGCTCTGGTCAGACCTCACCTGGAGTACTGTGTCCAGTTCTGGGCACCACAGTTCAAGAAGGACACTGACAAACTGGAACGTGTCCAGAGGAGGGCAACCAAAATGGTCAAAGGCCTGGAAACGATGCCTTATGAGGAACGGCTAAGGGAGCTGGGCATGTTTAGCCTGGAGAAGAGGAGATTAAGGGGTGATATGATAGCCATGTTCAAATATATAAAAGGATGTCACACAGAGGAGGGAGAAAGGTTGTTTTCTGCTGCTCCAGAGAAGCGGACACGGAGCAATGGATCCAAACTACAAGAAAGAAGATTCCACCTAAACATTAGGAAGAACTTCCTGACAGTAAGAGCTGTTAGACAGTGGAATTTGCTGCCCAGGAGTGTGGTGGAGTCTCCTTCTTTGGAGGTCTTTAAGCAGAGGCTTGACAACCATATGTCAGGAGTGCTCTGGTGGTGTTTCCTACTTGGCAGGGGGTTGGACTCGATGGCCCTTGTGGTCTCTTCCAACTCTATGATTCTATGAAGCCAGGGCGGATCAGTCCCTGGACCTTGGAGGCGATTCGTTGGCTCATCTGGAAAGATGCCGTATAATTTTCCTTTCCCCGTTTGCCATTTGGGGTTCCCCCTTCCGCACCACAGGGTTCCTCCTGAAGTGATGGACATGAGGCAGGAGTTGAGAATGCAGATGAGCTGCATGCAAGCTGCCAGCCAGCCCTGTGGAGCCTCCTTTTATTGACAGAAATATGCAAACCCAGGCAGATACATTTTGGGCTGTGACCTTTACACATCTTCCAGTCCCGAGATAGTGGGGTGGTACAAAGTTATTTTGGCACCTGTTTCCACCGCATCATTTTCCTCTTGCACAGTGTATGACGGAGACAAAAGGTCTCTGAGACAAAGGTTACAGACAGGACACCACAGACTACTGCAGAGAATACGATATTCAGACAGCTGTGGTTTGTCTGTGTGTGGAGGGGGGTGCCCCACACCCCAAGGTCACGCGTGGAGGCAGACTGTGGCTGCCTGCGGGAGGGGAGTGTGCTCCCTCTGGACCCCGCGATCATCCCTACACCTCCAAGGCCTTGGGGAAGGAAACTAAGGCAGGCTTAGCCATGGCAAGAGGAAGAGCTCTGGTTGCTCCCAAGGGCTCTGCAGGCAATTCAAGCTGGGGGGGGGCCTGTCTCTTCCTCTGGCCATTGCAGCCCCCAGGAAGCCGTGGAAGAACGGCAGGAGACCTTCAGCAGAGAACAGCCAAGCTCGGTTCTCTCCGCAATGGCTTCCTCTTCTGAGAGCTCCCTTTCTTCTTTGGGCTAGACCAGGAGGAGCCCAGTTCAACCAGTTCCCCAGAGTGCCCCCACTGGGCTCCAGTGGCCCCCTGAGACCCATAGGGATCCGGAGTGGGGGCAACTTCTGTTGAACTGCTGCCTGAGGGGGGAGGAACAGGTGTCTTGGCCCATTTGGGGGGCAAGTGAGGGCCATCCAGAAAGGGCTCCTGGGACCCCGAGGGGCCAGAAGGGGAGTCTCCAGCCTTGTCTGGGGAAGAGCCCCTCTTTCCCCTAGGCCTGCAGGTGGAGCCCTTCTGCTTGTTCTGGCTCTTGGGGTGACGAAGGAAGCCGGTCCAGGGGTCAAACTCCCCTGAGGGAACCTTCCCCCTTTGAGGGGATAAAGCCCCACTTCTTCTTTGGCTTCAGAGACAGGTGGGGCTTTCCCTCCTCCTGTTCTGGCCGATAACCTGGAAGATCCCCCAAGGCATCTTGCCTGGCATCTCCCAATGGAGAGGCCTCCTCCGCTGGGCCAACATGGCGAGGAGAGAGGCTGCCCTGCGGAGGCAAAGCCATCATGGCAGGAAGGCGGCTGAGGATGCCCTGTGAGCGCTGGAACCCGAAGGTGCCACCCTCCTTCAGCTGGGAGGAGAAACCTGAGAGCGTGGGACTCGTCGACATTGCCACTTGGTAGGCTCGACGTTGAGCTCTAACCCGTGTCCGGTCTGATTCAGAATGAGTTTTCTGCCACCGGCACTCTAGCCATGTCAGCGTTTGTTTCCTCACCCTCAGCTCCAAAGAAAACCACGGGGCTGTCCGGGCTCCATGCAGTCAGAGAGGGCGCTTCGGAGCCAGACAGTCAGTAGCCCTGGTTGACTCCGCATTCCAGCGTGCAACCAGGGAATCAGCTGAAAGGCCATCAACTTGGGATAAAGCATCCCCTACCACTCTCTGGAAGCCGGACCATCCGAATCGGTCCCACCTCCCTGCAGAGGGGAAGGGTTGCGGAGAAGTCCGTGAAGGAGAAGGAGAGGGAGCAGCCAAGAGGGAAATGGGGGGGGGGGACTCCCTCAGGAAACCAGGCGAAGGAGACCAGGCCCAGGGGAATCTGAAAGGGGATTGGCCAGCTGTCCAATGGAGAGGCTTCTGATTGGTCCAGCCCAGCTTGGGTGGAAAATGGGGTCAAAATCCGCTTGGGAGGAGGGGGAGATCATTTTCGGAGGGGGGGGATCTCCTGTCTGGGAAGCTGCCCCCTCCATCCTTCCCCCCACTCACTGAGCTGGAGGGGTTTTTTAAAAGGGGTTTCTTGATGGAGCCATTTCTGAGCCCAAGACACCTCCTGCCACTGCGCAGACCTTCGCCTCTTCTCCATCCCAGCCTTTCCTTGGGATCCTGGAGCCTCTATCTTGGGGGAGGGGCAGAGCCAAGGTACCCCCCCATGGCCCCCCCGCCTCCCTTGCTGTTGGTCTGCTTAGATGTGGGCTCCTTGGGGCAGAGTCCTTGGCCCAGAGGGAGGGAAGGGGGCAGCCCCTGGAGCGCAGGCGCAGAAGCAGGAAAAACTGCAGCCAGGGAGAGGGAGGGGAGGATTTGGTGCCCTCGGCTTGGCAAGGGTTAAAAGGAGCCGAGCTGGATTCCTAGAGAGGACAGGAAGTGAAGGGGGCGCAGGTCCTCCCTCCCTGCCAAGTTCCCTTCCTGCCAGCCGAGAGGAGGCGGCTTTCTTCTCTCCCTTGGCCCAAGCTTCCTGGGTGAGTCTCCTCTCTCTTCCCCCGGAGGGTGCCGTGGGGAGAAGGGGGTCCCAGGGGGCAGGGAGGGGCATGGGGGGCCCTGCTCAGTGGGGGGAGACCCCCAAGTCATGGCAGAAGGCAAAGGAGACGCAGCAGCGACGGGGGGGGGGGCAATGGCAGGCAGGCAGGCGTCGCCCCAGGAGTTGGGGGGAGAGGGGCGGAGAGGCTGGACAAGGGGCAGGAAAGGGGGAGAAGGGTTAAAAGGAGCCGGGGAAGGAAGGTGGGGCGCCCGGGGGGGAGGGAGGTCATCAAGTACCTTTGGCTGCTTCGTTCCTGTGCTTCAGGTAGAGTTGCACCTTTGGTTGGGAAAAATACAGGTGGGGGGCGGCGGAGTGTAATTGGGGGGCTACAGATTCCTTGACCTGGTGCAGAAATCCCTTCAAAGCAATCCGTTCTTGTTGTTGAGTCGTGTCCGCCTCTTCGTGACCCCCTGGACCAGAGCACGCCAGGCCCTCCTGTCTTCCACTGCCCCCCACAATTTGGTCAAACTCATGCTGGGAGCTTCAAGAACACTGTCCCACCATCTCGTCCTTCTCCTTGCGCCCTCCATCTTTCCCAATATCAGGGTCTTTTCCAGGGAGGCTTCTCTTCTCATGAGGGGGCCAAAGTATTGGAGCCTCAGCTTCAGGATCTGTCCTTCCACTGAGCACTCAGGGCTGATTTCCTTCAGAATGGAAAGGTTTGATCTTCTTGCAGTCGATGGGACTCTGCACCATAATTCAAATGCAATGTAATGCAATCCATTGCAATGATCCAATGGAAGCTCACAGTCACTGCAAACATTCCAGCAACAATATTGACACGAAATCCTCCTGACCTGCTGGATTTCTGCCTGCCAGAATGATGTAGAAACCCAGCCCAAAAAGTGGGGAGGGGGGATGGTGGGAGAGAGAGCAACAAAGCCTGCTTCTCTTCCTCATAGATTGGCATACCCCAGGGCACCAAGGTCCCTTTGGTTCCACCATGAAATATTTGAGGCCCCCACCCCGTTAATGGGCATTGCCATTCAACTGGTGTGTGCACCCTGCATCTTGGGATCAACTTTGCAGGGTGGGGCTTACTTGGGTCCATGGGCGTCCGATGGGGAGAATTAAATGCTTAATTAAATGAGATTCTGCCCCTTAACATAAATCCTGGCTATGCCCGATGCCTGCTCCCTCCTAATGTTTTATTCAAGTTGGCACCCCTGATTGACTGTAGCTGTTCACTGCTGCTATTATTGTTGTTGTTGTTGTTGTTGTTAAATTTGTATCCTGCCCTTCATCCAAAGTTTACAGGGCGATTCACAACATAAACATGCAAAATTAGAACACCAAACGCATAATGAAACAAAGGCAAAGGCAACAATCTCTCCTCCCACAAACATATTGAAAAGGCCATAGAATGCTAACCAGCCAAAGACCCAGTTATAGAAAAAGGTTTTTGCCTGGCACCTCAAGATGTCAGGAAGGGTCCAGGCGTGCCTCTCTTGGGAGACCTTCCCCCAAATGGGGAACCACTGCAGAAAAGGTTCGCTGTTGTGTTGCCACCACCCAGACCTCTCATGGAGAAGGCACACAGAGAAGAGGCTGGATGGCCATCGGTCAGGGATGGTCTAGTGGAGATTGCTGCATTGCCCCAGGGGGTTGGCTAGATGACCCTCAGGGGTCCCTTCCTACTCTGCAACTCTCTGGCGCAGGTTTGTGAAGATTTTTAGGTACAAGTTGGATGCAGGGGGTTGCATAGGATTCTAGCCCACCTTATGCACCGTCGGCTCAGGAATAAGTCCCGCTGATCATGATGAGACTCCCAGGCTGTGCAGTCTTGCTTTTTAAATAAATGTTTTCCTTTTCAGATAATACAGAGCATGGTGAAATCCCAATAAATAGTGCCTTTGCTAGACTCTTTTCAGGCACCTGCTAAAAGTAGTCTTGTTTAGGCAAGCTTACTCAGATGCTTGGGAAGCTGAAGGAATTTTACTCTATTTTAATAGTTTAGATTTTGTATGTTTTAAAGTAGGGTTGCTAATTTTCATTGATTTTACTGCTGTGATTTTTTGTTTTGTTTTATGTTTTGGTAAACAGTTTTGCAGGCTTTTAAAAATAAACTTTATTAAATAAACAATAAATATAAATAAAATAACAGACCCCATCCTGTGGATTTAAGTATCTGCCCCCAGTGGCCTCCTTGTTATCAGAGGCCCAGAATCCACATTCCTTTGTAAGAAAATATGAAATAAAGTCAAAACAAAATCAATGGGGGGGGGGGAGTGACAGGAAATTTTCCGCACCAGCTAACACCTGACCTTGCTGCGCCACTGCATGGGGGCATGCAAATAAACCCCCTTCAGATTGAGGGATAAGTCACATTTCTGAACAGAGGTTGTAGCCAGACGGGAACATTTGCACATGGGAGGAGCACAGGGAGAAGAAAAGCCCTTCTGCATCTGCAGCAGCACAACTGGGCCACTTCCTCTGTCCCAGATGCAACAAAACATGTCTCTCCCCTATTCAGGCTAAACAAGTAGACAAACTAATGTGAAAGCAGATTTCAGATCTATCCTCAGGAAATGCTAAACAAGGATAAAAGACTCCTTCTCCCAACCTTCTGGGACAAATGAAGAGGGATTATCAGTCATTGGGTGGCTTGTACTATTAACAGAGGACATGGAACACGTAAAATCCTTTTTGGCTATCTGTAATAAAATTCTAACCATCTTGAAAGGTACTTGTAAAATCTTCTGGAAAAATCTAGCAGAGCGTCTGTGGGTTTTGATAAAAAAGAAATGGAAATTGGTGCAGTCTCAAAAGAGGCTATTTCTATCAAGCTACCCTAAGCCTTTGGGAATCTTGTCACAAGAGGAGTGTAAAGCTCACCTCTGGAGTTTATAAAGGGTATACATGCCTGGTGTTCTTAAGAACACTACAGATTTAGGACATGTGGAAGATCTATACTTTGATGGCTTCCATGCCAGGGTGGGGGCCACATTTTGAGACTGGAGACTTGCGAAGGTTGTGTATAAACACAGACAATATCTAAGGAGGAGTGGTGTATTCGTCTCATGATATTTCAGAAATGTGGCATCACCAGCTCCTCTGCTTCCCCATACAGATTTGGTTCCCAGGCAACCCCTGACAGAGGCAAATAGGGCCACAACATCTGCCTGGCTTGCAGTGAGAGAGCTCAAAGAGTGTGAACTGGGCTCTCCATTCAAAGCATCTAGCATGGGGGCACCCACATGTAATAGCTACTTGTCTACTTTCTGGCCATGCTCTGGGGTTGCGGTTTTCAGGATTGGGGACAGGGCTCCACTGGTTTTGCCACCAAGTTCTGTCCAAAAGCCCCACTGAGTTCAATGGGATATGTGAGAGAGTATAGGCCCATACCCCAGAACGAACCTAAGGATTAGGTTGTTCATAAGAAGAGGAGGGAGTGAAGGGAGAGGGAAGGGTTAATCTCAATAATATCAGGACCCAAGCTAACTGCTGCAGTTGTGGTTAAGCAGCTAGCAGCAGCTGTGGTTAAAACCACAATTGCTTCAGCTATGTAGGCCAGAAGCTGTTTCCTGCTTCATGCTTCCTGCTTCAGTAATGCAAGAGAAGAAGAACAAACATACAAGGGAGGGAGGGGAGCTTAGCTAGCCATATAGCCATATGCCATATAAGGTAATAAGTTGTAACCTTGCCAGCTGATTGGGGAGACGAATGCATGCTCCCAGGTATAAGAATGCTTGCTGAACACAGTATACGGGCCGCCAGTCTTTGGAAGATATTCCACTGGCTGCCTCTGCGCAGATCTCAATAAAACTCTTTTCTCCGAAGAAGTTGCTTCCCTGGTGCTTTTGTTCTCTCCTCGGTCCTGGGCAAGCGGGCAAATGAATCCCCTGTAAGCTAAGGCTTCATTGTCAACCTACGTATACAAGCTGACGTGGTTGGAAGGAGGGAGAGGGTGCCTGGAGGGTATATACACTGCATATAACTTGTCATTTCTTTGGACTTGCTGTGGACTCACCACGCAAGTGCCTTCTGCTATCCGGAGAGCAGAATAAACTCTTTCTTTGAACCAACTCGGTGTCATTTTGACTTCCTTCCTCCTGTCACAGAGCAACGCAGACCCAATCGGTGAACTCCAATAAGGCTACATTGGAACCATTGGAGATGTTTAGGAAAAGGGCTTGTGTTGGGAAGGGGCTGCCCCATTTGTGCTTCTTCAGGGGCAGGAGAATATCTAGGGCAGGAGAATCCCTGCAGGGCCTCTGAGGTTCCCTTTGCTTCTTCCTCTCTCCCAGGCTCCTCGACTCCTCAGGAAGGATGAAAGAGACGGATCCTGCAAAGCGAGCGAGGATGGAAGGGGGAAGATGGACAGTTGACCTGGTCAGGTTGTCTCCCGCATCCCTCCCCACAACCTCTGAGCGTTCCCTCTCAGGGACCTCCAAGAGATCTGGTGACGTGGATGGATGGAGCTGGAGAGGTATTGGGGCTTGCTCAGCTTGGGGGTGGGGGGAGGCAGGCAGGTGGATGGAGATGGAGAAGGGGAGCACCTTTTCAGGCTCTTCCACCTGCCTGCCTGAACCTCCACTGTTTGGAGGGAGACCAACAGCGTCTGGGATTCTAACATCCCCACGGTGAACCCTGAATGGAGGGATATCAACTCTTTCCTCTGTGAATGTTCTCCATCTAGTCATGCCTTTTTAAACAAGGACCAGGCTTGTCTGAACCTCCAGGCCTTCTTCAATATTGGCTTCAGAGCTTTTAGGGAAGTTGAAATAACTTCTGTGAGGTCTGTTGTTTTGGCTCTGTCTGCATTAGACTGACCTCGGAGATGGAGTGGATTCCAGGATTGAGCCAAACAAAATCTATCCCAGATTAAAGCCAAGCAGTATGTCAGTTAATACCAATCAACAAAGGCAGTGAAAACTATAGTAAGGCCTCACACCTAACTCCAGTTCTTCCTCTGTCACAAGCATTTATTAACTTTGTTCAATAATGGATGTGAACCATGTCCCCTTCGCTCTGAGTGGGGTTTGGGTCCAGGACAGCGATGCAGAGTGACTTACACTAACATGGCAGTGCATTGCTGGGGGAGGGGGGGTCAGGTGTTGGATTTGATGCTTCTGTTTCATCTGTGCCCCGTCACGGTATGCTGGCAGTGTGGCCCCACCGGTTTCAAGTCAGGTGCCCCGCAGGCATGCAGAAATGCTCGGGGGGTCAAAGATACCACACATCGTCAATGACATTAAGTTAGACTCCAAGGATGTCTGCTTGCGGCTGAAACAGAGCACTCTCAAGTCTCGCGGGGGGGCGGACTTTGTTCAATACTCTGGAGCGCCATTTCTTTCCAAGGCTCTAATTAGCTTCTCTTTTCATTGCAGATGGTGAAGAATTGGAAGAGAAGAACAAGGGGGACCAGAACAGAATCCACATAGCAGAGAAGTCATATAAATATTCAGAGTGTGGAGGGAACATCCGTCAGAGCTCCCAGTCCACCTCCCATCAAAGAAAGAGCTTCGTTAGGAGGGATAGCTTCACTTCACATGAAAGAACAAAGAGTAGGGAGAAATTGTATCAGTGCAGAGAATGTGGAAAGAGCTTCACTCGGAAGGACGGTCTCACTTCCCATCATAGAATTCATACAGGGGAGAAACCATATCAGTGTATGGAATGCGGAAAGAGCTTCACTCACAGAGCTGGACTCGTGTCCCATGAAAAATTCCATACAGGGGAGAAACCATATGAGTGCTTGGAGTGTGGAAAGAGGTTCAGCTGGAAGACAAAGCTCACTTACCACCAAATGATTCATACAGGGGAGAATCCCTATCAATGCTTGGAATGTGGAAAGAGCTTCACTCTGAAGGGCAGTCTCGCTTCCCATCATAGAATTCATACAGGGGAGAAACCCTTTCATTGCTTGGAATGTGGAAAGAGCTTCAGTCAGAGTGCCCATCTCACTTCCCATCAAAGATCTCACAGTGGGGAAAAACCCTATCAGTGCTTAGAATGTGGAAAGTACTTTAGCCGGAAGGAAAGTCTCGCTTCCCATCATAGAATTCATACAGGGGAGAAACCCTATCAGTGTATGGAATGCGGAAAGAGCTTCAGTAAAAGTTCCCATCTCAGTTCTCATCAAAGAATTCATACAGGGGAGAAACCCTATCAGTGCTTCGAATGTGGAAAGAGCTTCAAGGAGGGGACAACGCTCTCTTCCCATCAAAGAATTCATACTGGAGAGAAACCTTATAAGTGCACAGAATGTGCAAAAAGCTTCAGCCAGAAGGGTAGTCTCACTTCACATCAAAGAATTCATACAGGGGAGAAACCCTATCAGTGCTTCGAATGTGGAAAGAGCTTCAAGGAGGGGGCAACGCTCTCTTCCCATCAAAGAATTCATACTGGAGAGAAACCTTATAAGTGCACAGAATGTGCAAAAAGCTTCAGCCACAAGGGTAGTCTCACTTCACATCAAAGGATTCATACAGGGGAGAAAACATATCAGTGTTTGGAATGTGGAAAGAGCTTCCGGAAGGAGATTAATCTCACAAGCCATCAAATAATTCATAGAGGAGAGAAACCTTTTCAATGCCATGAGTGTGGAAAGAGCTTTCGTATCCGGCTGAGTCTCACATTCCATCAAAGAATTCATACAGGGGAGAAACCCTATCAGTGCTTCGAATGTGGAAAGAGCTTTAGTCAAAGTACACATCTCACTTCCCATCAAAGAATTCATACAGGGGAGAAACCCTATCATTGCTTTGAATGTGGAAAGAGCTTCAGTCTCAGCCATAGTCTCACTTCCCATCTTAGAATTCATACAGGTGAGAAACCCTATCAGTGCCTGGAATGTGGAAAGAGCTTCAGGGATAGGTCAAAGCTCTCTTCCCATCAAAGAATTCATACAGGGGAGAAACCTTTTCAATGCCATGAGTGTGAAAAGAGCTTTCGTCACAGTTCCCACCTCAGTTCTCATCAAAGAATTCATACTGGGAAGAAACCCTATCAGTGCTTGGAATGTGGGATGAGGTTCAATCAGAAGGATAGTCTCACTTCCCATCAAAGAATTCATACAGGGGAGAAACCCTATCAGTGCTTCGAATGTGGAAAGAGCTTCAGTCAACGCTCCAATCTCACTTCCCATCAAAGAATTCATACAGGGCAGAAACCATATCAGTGCTTGGAATGTGGAAAGAGCTTCAGTCAGAGGGTGAATCTCGTTTCCCATCACAAAATTCATACAGGGGAGAAACCCTTTCAGTGCCTGGAATGTGGGAAAAGCTTCAGTCTCCGTCACAGTCTCACTTCACATCAAAGAATTCATACAGGGGAGAAACCATATCCATGCCTGGAATGTGGGAAGAGCTTCAGTCACAGGCAGACTCTCATTTTGCACCAAAGAATTCATACAGGGGAGAAACCCTATCAGTGCTTGGACTGTGGAAGGAGTTTCAATCGGAACTCCCATCTTACTTCCCATCAAAGAATTCATGCAGAGGGAAGACCAAAAAAAGAAAAGTAATAAAGCAAAAATTATTAAACAACCCGTACCAAACACAGTTGAATGGGAAAGAGAACGGGACGGGGGAGAATAACTAAAAATACCCTTTATTATATTTGTATCATATAACAATAGAATGGGAAACACCAAAGATCTGTTCAAGAAAATTGGAGATATGATAGGAACGTTTCGGGCAAAAATTACCATAATAAAGGACAAAAGTGGTCAGGAGTTACAGTGGGGGGTGTGAGTATTTGATCCCCTGCTAAATTTGCCTGTTTGCCCTCTGACGAAGAAATAAGCCATCCTTAATTTTAATGGTATGTTTATCTGTAGCTGTGAGAGACAGAATAACAAGAAAAACCCCAGAAACCCAGAAGACAAAAGTCAGAGATTGATGTGCTGTGCATTATAATGAGTGAAATAAGTATTTGATCCCTTTGCAAAAGATGACTTAGTGCATGGTGGCAAAACACTTGTTGGCAATTACAGAGGTCAGTCGTTTCTTGTCGGTGGCCACCAGGTTTGCACACGTCTCAGGAGGTATTTTGTCTCACTCCTCTTTGCAAATCCTCTCCGAGTCCGTAAGATTTCGAGGCTGATGTGTAGCTACTCGAACCTTCAGCTCCCTCCACAGATTTTTGATGGGATTAAGGTCTGGAGACTGGCTAGGCCACTCCAGGACCTTAATGTGCTTCTTCTTGAGCCATTCCTTTGTTGCCTTGGCCGTGTGTTTTGGGTCATTTTCATGCTGGAATACCTATCCTCGACCCATTTTCAATGCCCTGGTAAGATTGATTGCTTCTGTCAACAGGTGTCTTTTGCACAGGTACTGTAACAACCTGGGATAACAGGTAAGACTTCTCCCTTACACCAGGTGCTTCTAATCTCAGTTTATTACATACAGTGAAGATACCAGGTAGATTTGACATCTGGCTGGTTGATAGGGGATCAAGTACTTATTTCACTCATTATAATGCACATCAATCTCTGACTTTTGTCTTCTGGGTTTTTGGGGCTTTTCCTGTTGTTATTCTGTCTCTCACAGCTACAATAAACCTACCGTTAAAATTATGGACTGCTCATTTCTTCATCAGAGGGCAGCGATGGATAATTTTGGGAATATATGCTCCCAATGAGAGGACATCTGAACATTATAAAGGGGATATAAACTTTATAGGGAATATAATGTTAATGGGAGATCTAAATGGGGCTGTTTCATTAGGTTAGGCAGGATAATATAGAAATTGGATACAAAAGGAGGGGGAAATGCCCAATTCCTTTTTGTACATGACAACAACTTAGTGGACTTATGGAGACAAACATCCATTAGACAGGGAATATACATTTTATTATAATGCTTAAAACTCAACAAGTAGAAGAGATGCAGTGTGGGCAACAAAAGAATTGGCTCTTTTGTTGGAAAGTGGAAATACAGGGACTTCCGGGTCAGCGCCATCGGCAATGGCGGAATTCCTCTCACCCGAGGAATTTGCCCCATGAAAAATAGGGTCTGACCACTACGGCAAAGCTGGAGACCCGGGAAAAATCACAGGCAGGAGAAGCCTGTGAACGTGGGACTCGGCGGGAACCTTCTGCACCTCCCCTACTCGCGGGGAAACCCGATTTCGGGGTTCCGGAGTGACGTGGGGTGAGTAGCGCGGTGCTTCGAGTCGTCTGCTTCTTTAACCGAGCGAAGCTGCATAGCTGTTGCCGGAGAGCGCTGACTTTTTCCTGTGGACAATTTGAACCTAAAGTAATTACCCGTGAGTAGAGCTAGAACAGGAGAATTAGACTTTTAAACATACAATTTGGCATCGAAGCAGGGAGGATCAAAACAGGAAGTCCGCCTTCCCCTTTTTGTAAATAGACTGAGGCAAAAAGGCTGTAAGCTGAAGCCTTGGAAAGCCTTTCGCAAAAGACTAAAATTTCAACGGTAAAGAACATTCCCCCCCCTTGGGGGCAGGAGAAGAGGGGGGAAGTTGTGGACTGAGCAGACCTGCAGGAGAGAGTGAAGAGAGTTAGAATTCTGCCGCTCTGACCTGGAATCGGACTGCCTGCTGGATTGAAGTTTTTTGGAATGTTTACTGACAGCTAGCTGACAGCTAGCTAAGCAAGATAAATACTTTGTTTCTATATTGCTTCTACAGTTTTTGGGTCTTTTTTAAAAAAAGAACAAATAGTAGCAGAAAACTGAAACTAATTTTGGATCCTTGAATTGTGTTTAAAAGGGCGGAAATGACTGGCAGAATCCGAGACCAGGGTGAAGAGTCGGTGGAAGAAGATTGGAAAAAGTTTAAAGACTATTTACAGAAATATTGTAAAATTAATGAATGTTAGAAAAATGAAGTAATACGGCTTTAGTAGAAATATTATAAGGAATTAAGTATAGATAGGTTAATAGAGAATTAAAGGGAAAAATAAGGTTAAAATGTGTTATGATAATTATAGGATGGAAAGCAGAGGAAGATGGAAAGGAATTGCTGAAACAACTAAATAGAAGTGGAATACAAAAAGGGAGGTGTGAGGAGGTCATGGAAATAAGTGAATGAAAGATTGAAATTATTTGATGTGTTTTAAATTGTTTCTGTCTTGTTTTCTTAGTTTAAATTGTTTTTGTTTTGTTTTCTTAGTTTAAATTGTTTTTGTTAGTTTATTGTTAGGTATTGTTTTTGTATTGTACTGTTTATTTTCTTTTTCTATGTATGTTCAATTTGTTGGAAAGTAATAAATATTATTATTTTTTTATAAAAAACGGAAAGTGGAAATACAACTGAGAACAATCTAAGACCACTATTCAATATTAGTTATATGTCAAAGGGAACAGTTTGTGCGTGAAAATAAAATAACTCCTGCGTCCAGTCACTCTTCCCTGTGTGGGCTCTGCCGGGAAAGCAGACCTGGCAAGAGAGCAGAGCAGCAGCAGTCCTGAGTCCGTGTGAGCAAAAGGGATAAATTCTGTCCAGAGACAGTTCGTTCTTATCTCTAGTAGTGTTTATTTACAAAGCAGTAAATCCATCAGAAACTTCAGCCATTTCTGTGCTCTCCAAAAGCACACCCGCGCAGCTTCTGTGCCAAGCTGCTGTGTGTCAGTCAGCAGAGAAAACGAGACTGAAAGCAGACACACACTGTGACACACTTCTCTGCCTCAAGCTCCTCCCAGATACAGGACACCACGGAGTTTTAACCCTGTCAGTTCCAAACTCCACACAATTGACACACAGAAGATGGAGACTAAATGAAGCTTCCGGGAGGGGGCCAAGCTCACTAGCCATCAAAGAATTCATACAGGGGAGAAATCTTTTCAATGCCATGAGCGTGGAAAGAGCTTTTGTCACAGTTCGTCTCACTTCCCATCAAAGAACTCATACAGGTCAGAAACCGTATCAGTGCTTTGAATGTATTTTCCAGTTTCTACCCTCAAGACTTTTGCCATGACATTTTACCCCTCTGCCAGAAGAGCATCTTTAGCTCCCTAGTTTCTGTGGCAACACTTTTTGGGATGTGGTTCTTTGCAGGCACAATTGTATTCAATAAAGGCCTATCTTTCCACTTGGACACTTCCTCCTTTTCTGGGATAACGAAATTGGTTGATTTATTTTATTGTCTTAATCTTGTTTTGTTAATTTGATGTGTTGTGTTGTATTGTTTTCCTTATTTTTTTTCTTTTCTTTTTTCTTTTATTTTTCTTTTGGAAAAATAAAAAATATTATTAAAAAAAAAGAAAACATGTATTGATGATTCTGTGCAATGTATTGATGATCCCCCCCTCCCGCCGCAAAAGGCAATCAGGGGCCCCGGGCCAGCGTTAAGCGATGCCTCCCCGCCGCCGCAGAAGGCGAGCAGGCCGCACTAGAAGCCCCGCTGGGACTCAGGTCAGCAGCCAGTGGCAGAGCAGTCAAGCTCCCTCCCACGCTGCGGACAAAAAGACGAAAAGGCCGCAACATGACCAACCGAGCACGCCAAAAATGCGGCCTAGCCTGGCGGAGGGGCCAAATCTCTCCCCCGCCCCCCATCCAGGCAAAGCAAAGAAGGCCGGCTACTTACCTCAATCCAGCCGCCTGGACACGCTCCTGATATTGATCCTGATTCTGGAAGGAAGAACAGGAAAAGAGGCTTGAGCAACGGAGTCATCCTCTTTTCTTTTGGCCTTAGACCCACCCCCGGCCGGCGGTCCATTGTCCTCCCTGGCCAAGGGCAGGTCAAAGGCCGGATCAAGCAGGTAGGTGATACCCACCCAGGTGAGCCCCGCTCGGTGCTGCAAACCCCGCCCACCTGTGGGGAAGGGAGGGTGGATATTCTGGGATATGGTGCAAAAGTTTTAAAAGTTAATGTCGCCCCATGCTCAGAGTTCATACTGCTATTTGAACCTGTTGCGCAACAATAAAGGCTCTAAGTCTACTGACTGCTGTTTTGCTCCAAATTACTTGGCTGGGATTTCCTTCTTTTACTGACCACATGGACCAGTGGGGGACTTGTACCCCAACGAGCTGGGCTGCTGAGTAGTCTCTCAACCCAGAGTTTTCTTTAACAGAGGCCATATAAAGTTCCTTTCCCCATTTGTCAGGAGCCTGATCTCCATTTGGGGTTCCTCCTTCCGCACCCCAAGGTTCCTCCAATGCCTTGGGAAAGGAAACTGATGCAGGCTCTGGTTGCTGCCCAGGGCCCTGCAGGGGATTCAGGCTGGGGGGGGGCTGTCTCTTCCTCTGGCCATTGCAGCCCCCAGGAAGCCTTGGGAGGAGGCAGGAGACCTTCAGGAGACAACAGCCAGGCTCGGTCCTCCAAAATGGCTTCCTCTTCTGAAGCCGCTTGCCTGGCCTCTTCCAATGGAGAGGCCTCCTCTGTTGGGCAAACATGGCGAGGAAAGAGGCTGCCCTGCGGAGGCAAAGCCATCATGGCAGGAAGGCTGCTGTGGATACCCCGTGAGTGCTGGCACCCAAAGGTGCCACCCTCCTTCAGCCAGGAGGAGAAACCCCAAGACCGTGGGACCCATGTGGCCCACAGGGGAGCCATGGCATCTCTGGGAGCGGCTGGGGCCTCCAGAAGATACAACATGGTGTTCCTGCCTATTTCAGAAAAGGGCGGGAAATGCCATATCCTGGCCCTGCAACCTCTGTGGGCTCCTCCTGGCCATGGGGGGGGGACGCAGCTGACCCCCAAACAATGGGGGAAAGAGGAACAGGAAGAGAATGAAGGAGAAATGAAGAAGAAGCTGGGAGGGGGAGCAGCCAAGACTCAGGAGGAAAACTCCCTCAGGAAAGTGGGTGCAGATTCAGATGTCTCTGTGAAAGGAGTCACAGCACTGCACGGGCAAAGACCCCCCAGCTCATGCTGGAAAGAGGGAGTGCGCATTCCAGTTCACATCACAGATAATATTATTAGGTTAAACCGTCCGAATATCCCTCCTCCAGCTCCTATTGGTTAAGAAAATACACTTTACAGGCTTCCCGCAAGGCCTTCTTCGTTTTTGCTCCTTAATATGTTCTCCCACCTGTTACATACATTACCTGGTCATTCAAATTAGCCATTTCTCCAGAATTCCTCCACTTCAAGAATCATAACTGTCAACTTTTCCCTTTTCTTGCGAGGAATCCTATTCGGAATAAGGGAATTTCCCTTAAAAAAGGGAAACGTTGACAGCCATGTTCAGAATCCACACACACTTTTCTTTCTTGGCTTTCCAAGTGAAGCAGATCCCTTCAGGAAACTCCCAGCAAAAGGGTCCCTATTTGCATCACCTGCAGTTACACGCAGAGGTTTGTGAACCCTTGTATGTGTGAATGCACTTATCCCTGTGCATTTAGAAGAGCATGGCATTAATTTCGTGAGATCCGCACACTGATCCCATCACTTTTGGCAGCACTGCTGTGCAGCCCCACCCGAGGCTGGCTTACTCAGAAGTAAGTCCTACTCTCCGATGCAGGCAGGCATGGTCATTTCTTTTCTCTTCCACATCTGCCCCCCCCCCTTGAGTCTCCCCCACCCAAAGGATCGCGTGGGCGTTTCATTCCTTGCATGGGACACTTTCTCCTCTATTTTTCCTGGGATGAAAAGCGGCTGCAGAAGCAGGAAAATCCGCTTGGCGGGGGGAAGAGATCATTTTCGGGGGGGGGGAATCTCCTGGCCGGGAAGCCGCCCCTCCTTCCTCCCCCCCCCCACTCGCTGAGCTGGGGGGTTTTCCCCCGGGGGGTGTCTTGATGGAGCCATCTCTGAGCCCAAGACACCTCCTGCCACTGCGCAGACCTTCGCCTCTTCTCCATCCCAGTGAAATATACTCAGAGTCGCAAAGTGATTTCATGCTCTTTATTCAGCTCATAGTGGTGAGGAGGAATGAATAAAAGTCCCCTCACAGTATCTGCTTTATATACACTATTTACACAATGGGCTGCACATGATTGGCTAATTCCGGAATTCTACTGTAAGCCAATCAGGTTGTGGATTCACTTCTATCTGGAGCATGATTGGGTGGTTCCTGCCAACCAATCATACTGCTGTATTGTTCTAGGACCAATCAGACTGCCGCATTCTGAATCCTATTGTTGTAGGACTAATCAGACTGCTGCAATTTGGATCCTATTGTTCTAGGACCAATCAGACTGCTGCAGTTTGGATCCTATTCAACTCAGTACATAACACCCCTCCCCTCTAAGTTCCAGTCCTGCCCGGGAGGTCACATTCATAGTCCTCAAGGTATGCCGGCGGCCTACGTGTGCGTTGCGGCCTGGGGTGTTCCCTGGTCCGGGCTCCAGGTTCTGGCTCGTGTTCCAAGGATGCTGGCTGTGATGGGGCTGTTTGGTCTGGTGCAACCGGCTCGCTCGGGCATGGTTCTGGTTCCGGTGTCCTTTCGGCCTCGCGGGTCCTCTCTGTATTTACTGATTCTGCCTCTCCTGCTGGCCCCTCCTGCTCTATGGGCCTCACTGCCCCGCTGTTCCCTTGGGACTCCTCTGACCTGTCCTCCTCCTGGGTTTCTCCCGGGAATCGTCGCCGTATCTGGTCGCAGTGGCGGCGCCAGCATTGTCCCCCATCCGTTAGCACCTCGTACGACACGGGGCCAGTGACCCTGGTGACTGTGGCGGGTACCCATGCTGGGCCTGCCCCAAAATTCTTTGCGTACACTGGGTCCTGGGCCTCAAAGGTCCGGGGGTTCCTGCCTTCCCCCACCACTACCTCATCCTGAGCTCTATCGGGGTGAAGGCGGTCCAATCTGATTGCAAGGCGCCGACCCATTAGTAGTTCAGCGTTGCTCCGGCCAGTCGTTGAGCTGGGGGTGCTGTGCTGTGCTAGAAGGAATGTGGCAAGGCGGTACTCCCAGTCCCCTTGCATCATGCGGCGAAGGGTGTCCTTGGTGGTCCGCACCATGCGTTCTGCTTGGCCATTGGTGGCAGGGTGGAACGGCGCCGAACGGATGTGGCGGATGGCGTTCTGTGCTGTGAAGGTTTGGAATTCTCCTGACGTAAATGCAGTCCCGTTGTCTGAGACGAGAGTGTCAGGGAGCCCGTGGGTTGCAAACAGCCTGCGTAGTACCCGGATGGCTGCGGATGTAGAAGTGGACGGTACCAGTGCGACTTCCAGCCATTTGGTGTAGGAGTCCACCACTATGAAGAATGTTTTCCCCTGAAAGGGGCCAGCGAAGTCCACATGCAGGCGTGACCATGGTGCTCGGGCGGACTCCCAGGACTGGACTGGGGCCCTTGGGGGATCTGGGCGTGATTCTTGGCAGGCCTGGCAGTGTTTGACCCAGGCCTCTATCTCTCCGTCGATCCCTGGCCACCACACATAACTCCTGGCAAGGGCCTTCATTCTTACTACCCCTGGGTGTGTCTCGTGTAGGGCTGTGAGGACCCTTTTGCGGAGGGGCTGGGGAACAACGACCCTGCTTCCCCATAACAGGCACCCCTTGTGGGCTGACAGTTCATGTTTGCGGGTTGTGTAGCCAGCGAATTCTGGCCCAGGGCTGCTGCTGGGCCATCCCCTCCACACCCAGTCCAGGACCCGGGAGATGACCCTATCTTTCTTGGAATGGTGTGCAACTTCTTGTGGCTGAATGGGGCGGTTGGGAAGCAGCTCCAGGCTCATAACCTCTTGTGCAGGTGCTGGGTCAGGGCCTGTTTCCGGTAGTGGTAGCCTGCTGAGGGCGTCCGCATGGCCCATTGCCTTCCCTGGGCGGTGAATCAGTGCATACTGGTAGCTGGCAAGGAAAATTGACCACCTGAGGACGCGAGGAGACAGCACTTGGGGGGTCTGCTTTTCGGGGGCAAACAAGCCAAGCAACGGCTTGTGGTCAGTCACCACGGTGAAGGGCCGCCCGTACAAGAAATCATGGAATTTTTTTACTTCCTTCACGATTGCCAGACCCTCCTTGTCGATTTGCGAGTAGTTCCGCTCGGTTGCATTGAGTGTCTGGGAAAAGTATGCCACTGGTACCTCTCTTCCATCCGGGAGTTGGTGTCCCAGGACAGCGCCAATGCCATAGGGTGAGGCGTCGCATGCTAGCACCACCGGCAGCCTCTCGTCGAAGTGTGCCAAGACTGAGTTTGAGACAAGCAAGTCCTTGACTGCCTGGAATGCAGCCTCCTGGCGCTGGCCCCACACCCAAGTGGCCCGCTTGTCCAGGAGTCTGTGTAGGGGCTCTGCTACCGCTGCCTTGTGGGGAAGGAAGGAATGGTAAAAGTTCGATAGTCCCAAGAAGGCCTGAAGTTCAGTCTTGCTCTTGGGCGCTAGGGCATCACAAATGGCCCGTACCTTGTCCCCAGTCGGGTGGACCCCTTCTGCGTCCACCATAAATCCCAGAAAGTCCACCTGAGGCACTCCTAGTAGACATTTTTCCCGCTTCACCTTGAGACCTGCCGTCTGGAAACGGTGCAGAACGGTGCGGAGGCGGTCCTCAAACTCCTCTGGTGTGGGCCCGGCAATCAGCACATCATCGAAGAAGGGGGTGACGCCAGGAATCCCTTTAAGGAGCGAGTCCATTAGATTCTGGAATATGCCTGGTGCCACACTGACACCGAATTGCAGCCGCTTTACCCTGAACGCTCCTCTGTGCGTCACAATTGTCTGTGCCTCTGCTGTGGCCTCATCTACTGGCAGCTGTTGATATGCTTGGGCCAAGTCCAGCTTGCCAAAAATTTTCGACCCAGCCAGGGTGGCAAGGACATGGCTGACTACTGGCACTGGGTATGCATGGGCCGTGAGGGCCTTGTTTATGGTACATTTGTAGTCTGCGCAGATGCGGACCGAACCATTAGGCTTGACAGGTGTGACGATTGGGGTTTCCCAGGGGGCATTAGGCACCGGCTCCAGCACTCCTTGCTCCACGAGCCAGTCCAATTCCTCGTCTATACGGGGTTTCAGGGCGAACGGGACCCGGCGGGCCTTGAGCCTGACCGGTCGTACTGCGGGGTCAAGCTGTAGAGCAATGGGGGGGCCCGTATACTGTCCCAATTTCCCATCGAAAACCCCTGGAAATTCCTTGCAGATGGCGTCCACGTCCACTTGTAAGGTGGTGTGGTTCACCCCGGTGATGGCTAGCCCCAGTGGTCCAAACCATGCCAATCCCAGTAAGCTAATGTAGGGGCCCTTGACCACGAGCAAGTCCAGTTGCCGCGTCCGCCCTCGGTATTGCACCCTGAAGGTCCCCACCCCCATTGTGGGGACCTTACATTTCTGGAAGTCCCGGAGGGTGAATGGGGCCGGCCTGAGTTTGGGACCCCCAGTAGGACACAGTTTCCTTAAGGTCCTTGCCGAGATTATGGATAGAGTTGAACCCGTGTCAAGCTCCATGCGGCATGGGGCCCCCTCTATCTGTACCTCTACATAAATTTTCTCTACGTTGGGGTGGGGCAACTGGTATACCTGGAAGTCCGTGAGCTCCGTAGAGTTGCCTTGGTGCGTTGGGCCCCGGGACCTGGGGCTCTTGGATTGGTCATCTGATGCCTGGCGTCGGGTGGGCCGAGCTCGACACACCCAGGCGATGTGTCCCAATTTTCTGCACTGCCTGCACTCTGCGTTGCGGAAACGGCAGGTCCTCCTCTCGTGACTTTCCCCGCAGCTTGCGCAGTTCCCTCCTTCTCGTCGAGGCAGCTGTGTTCTGTGCGCTGCTTGAGTGCGCTGCTGTACTCGGTGCACCTCCTCCCTGTCAGATCCTGAGTCGTCGGTGAGGTCTTCATGGTGGACCCTTGGTTGGGGTGGCAGACTTGGCCGTGCCTCTTGCGTCGACCTCTCGGCAGCTTCCGTTGCCAGGGCCTCATCCAGAGCGACCTGGAACGTTAGGTCCTTCTTGGCGTAGAGGCGTCGTTGCAGCTTCTCATCCTTCAGGCCACCGACGAGGCGGTCACGAAGCATGTTCTCCAGCTCTGAGAAGTTGCAGAACCGGGCAGCTTGGCGGAGAGAGGTCACAAACCCAGTTATGGTTTCCCCAGGGGCTTGCCGCTTTGCGTAGAAGGCATTTCGACGAGCCACCACTGAGGGTTGTGGCGAAAAGTGCCCCTTCAGCTGTTCCATTATTGTTTTGTATGGAACAGTAGCGACGTCTTCAGGTGCAAGGAGAGCCCGGGCAATTTCACATGTCTCCTCTCCGCAGATGCTGAAGAATATTGCCCTCTTCTTGGCGTCTTCTTCATCGGTGACCCCTTTGGCTTCTAGGAGGAAGGTGAAACGGGAGGCGTACGCTTCCCAGTCTCCAGATGCTGGGTTGAACGGCGAGAAGCTGCTGTCGGTTGCCATTCTGAGTTCCTTGTGTCCCGGAGCTGAAGCCTGGATACACGGTGCGAGGCAGCGGTGCGGCAGGTGGCGGTGCTGCGGTGCTGTGTGTGGCAGTCAGCTCAGCGGGATCCCATCCTCGTCGCCAGTGAAATATACTCAGAGTCGCAAAGTGATTTCATGCTCTTTATTCAGCTCATAGTGGTGAGGAGGAATGAATAAAAGTCCCCTCACAGTATCTGCTTTATATACACTATTTACACAATGGGCTGCAATGGAATTCTACTGTAAGCCAATCAGGTTGTGGATTCACTTCTATCTGGAGCATGATTGGGTGGTTCCTGCCAACCAATCATACTGCTGTATTGTTCTAGG
Organism: Podarcis muralis; assembly: GCF_964188315.1. NCBI lineage: Eukaryota > Metazoa > Chordata > Lepidosauria > Squamata > Lacertidae > Podarcis > Podarcis muralis. The sequence goes on along the minus strand of NC_135666.1, from coordinate 2,152,006 downwards.
ACCAATCAGACTGCCGCATTCTGAATCCTATTGTTCTAGGACTAATCAGACTGCTGCAATTTGGATCCTATTGTTCTAGGACCAATCAGACTGCTGCAGTTTGGATCCTATTCAACTCAGTACATAACACCAGCCTTTCCTTGGGATCCTGGAGCCTCTCTTTTGGGGGAGGGGCAGAGCCAAGGTAACCCCCCCATGGCCACCCCCGCCTCCCTTGCTGTTATGTTAGGGGTCTGCTTCGATGTGGGCTCCTTGGGGCAGAGGCCTTGGCACAGAGGGAGGGAAGGGGGCAGCCCCTGGAGCGCAGGCGCAGAAGCAGGAGAAACTGCAGCCAGGGAGAGGGAGAGGCGGGCTCGGTGCCCTCGGCTTGGCAAGGGTTAAAAGGAGCGGAGCTGGATTCCTAGAGAGGACAGGAAGTGAGGGGGGCGCAGTTCCTCCCTGGCCAAGTTCCCTTCCTGCCAGCCGAGAGGAGGCGGCTTTCTTCTCTCCCTTGGCCCAAGCTTCCTGGGTGAGTCTCCTCTCTCTTCCCCCGGAGGGTGCCGTGGGGAGAAGGGGGTCCCAGGGGGCAGGGAGGGGCATGGGGGGCCCTGCTCAGTGGGGGGAGACCCCCCAAGTCATGGCAGAAGGCAAAGGAGGCGCAGCAGCGACGGGGGGGGGGGAATGGCAGGCAGGCGTCGCCCCAGGAGTTGGGGGGAGAGGGGCGGAGAGGAGGAGGGGGAGAGGGGCCGAAAGAAGCCGGGGAAGGAAGGTGGGGCACCCGGGGGGGAGGGAGGCGCTCCCCTCCTAGCCTGGAGGTCATCAAGGACCTTTGGCTGCTTCCTTCCTGTGCTTCAGGTAGAGTTGCACCTTTGGTTGGGCAAAATACAGGTGGGGGGGCGGAGTGTAATTGGGGGGCCACAGATTCCTTGACCTGGTGCAGAAATCCCTTCAAAGCAATCCGTTCTTGTTGTTTAGTCGTGTCCGCCTCTTTGTGACCCCCTGGACCAGAGCACGCCAGGCCCTCCTGTCTTCCGCTGCCTCCCTCATGCTGGGAGCTTCCAGAACACTGTCCCACCATCTCGTCCTTCTCCTTGCGCCCTCCATCTTTCCCAGCATCAGGGTCTTTTCCAGGGAGTCTTCTCTTCTCAGGAGGTGCCAAAGTCTTGCAGCCTCAGCTTCAGGATCTGTCCTTCCACTGAGCACTCAGGGCTGATTTCCTTCAGAATGGAAAGGTTTGATCTTCTTGCAGTCGATGGGACTCTGCACCATAATTCAAATGCAATGTAATGCAATCCATTGCAATGATCCAATGGAAGCTCACAGTCACTGCAAACATTCCAGCAACAATATTGACAGGAAATCCTCCTGACCTGCTGGATTTCTGTCTGCCAGAATGATGTAGAAACCCAGCCCAAAAAGTGGGGAGGGGGGATGGTGGGAGAGAGAGCAACAAAGCCTGCTTCTCTTCCTCATAGATTGGCATACCCCAGGGCACCAAGGTCCATTTGGTTCCTGTTGGGATACTGCCAGGGAGATGAAGTCCATGGCCCCCAAGGCGGCTGCCGGACGATCCATCGATCTCCCTTAGTCACGCAGTATGAGCTATTAGCGACACGAGTTTCCTGGAAATACCTTGCCACATTCCAGGGCTCATGCACACTCTTATCAGCAGTATTCACACAGTGAAAGATGCACGTCAGGAGAGCATATTTACAGGCTTTATTCAGCGTTGATCAGAACAAAGAAAAGACATGACCGTCTGCTTCAGTGTTCAAGCAGAGAGAGAAAACTAAAGCAATAGCAAACATAAACATCCTGTGAACAGGAAATACACAGGCTGTGACACAAACATCCTGCTCCCTTTTAAGGTGGAACGGAAATATCCTAACAGTTCCACCACGAAATATTTGAGGCCCCCACCCCCTTAATGGGCATTGCCATTCAACTGGTGTGTGCACGCTGCATCTTGTGATCAGCTTTGCAGGGTGGGGCTTACTTGGGTCCATGAGTGTCCGATGGGGAGAATTAAATCCTTAATTGACTGAGATTCTGCCCCTTAACATAAATCCTGGCTATGCCCGATGCCTGCTCCCTCCTAATGTTTTATTCAAGTTGGCACCCCTGATTGACTGTACTGTTCACTGCTGCTATTATTATTGTTGTTATTGTTAAATTTGTATCCTGCCCTTCATCCAAAGTTTACAGGGCGATTCACAACATAAACATGCAAAATTAGAACACCAAATGCATAATGAAACAAAGGCAAAGGCAATGATCTCTCCTCCCACAAACATATTGAAAAGGCCATAGAATGCTAACCAGCCAAACGCCCAGTTATAGAAAAAGGTTTTTGCCTGGCACCTCAAGATGTCAGGAAGGGGCCAGGCGTGCCTCTCTTGGGAGAGCTTCCCCCGAATGGGGAACCACTGCAGAAAAGGTTCGCTTTTGTGTTGCCACCACCCAGACCTCTCATGGAGAAGGCACACAGAGGAGAGGCTGGATGGCCATCGGTCAGGGATGGTCTAGTGGAGATTGCTGCATTGCCCCAGAGGGTTGGCTAGATGACCCTCAGGGGTCCCTTCCTACTCTACAACTCTCTGGCGCAGGTTTGTGGATTTTTAGGTACAAGTTGGATGCAGAGCGTGCATAGGATTGTAGCCCATCTTATGCTCCGTCGGCTCAGGAATAAGTAAGTCCCGCTGATCATGATGAGACTCCCAGGCTGTGCAGTCCGGCTTTTTAAATAAATTTTCCTTTTCAGATAATACAGAGCATGGTGAAATCCCAATAAATAGTGCCTTTGCTAGACTCTTTTCAGGCACCTGCTAAAAGCAGTCTTGTTTAGGCAAGCTTACTCAGATGCTTGGGAAGCTGAAGGAATTTTAATCTGTTTTAATAGTTTAGATTTTGTATGTTTTAAAGTAGGGTTGTTAATTTTTCTTGATTTTACTGCTGTCATTTTTTGTTTTGTTTTATGTTTTGGTAAACAGTTTTGCAGATTTTTAAAAATAAACTTTATTAAATAAACCATAAATATAAATAAAATAACAGAACCCATCCTGTGGATTTAAGTATCTGTCCCCAGTGGCCTCCTTGTTATCAGAGGCCCAGAATCCACATTCCTTTGTAAGAAAATATGAAATAAAGTCAAAACATTTTTGCAGGCCAAAAGAAAATATCAATATGGGGGCGTGACAGGAAATTTTCTGCACCAGGTACCACCTGACCTTGCTACGCCACTGCCAGGTGGTGCATGGGGATCCCTGTTCAGATCATGCCTGGTGGGTGAAGACCCCCAAGTCAGGGAGTGGAGGCCAAGCCAGGCCAGGGACGGGCGAGTTCGCAGGAAGTCTGCAGCTCTGTTGCTTCTTTGGATCCAGATGCTGCCTTCCTTTTGGGGGAGGGGGCTTTGGGTCAAGGAAAACGGCATGCAAAGAAACCCCCTTCAGATTGAGGGATAAGTCACATTTCTGAACAGAGGCTGTAGCCAGACGGGAACATTTGCACATGGGGGGGGGGGGGGGAGCACAGGGAGAAGAAAAGCCTTTCTGCATCTGCAGCAGCACAACTGGGCCACTTCCTCTGTCCCAGATGCAACAAAACATGTCTCTCCCCTATTTAGACTAAACAAGTAGAGGAACTAATGTGAAAGCAGATTTCAGATCTATCCTCAGGAAATTCTAAAGAAGGATAAAAGACTCCTTCTCCCAACCTTACTGGACGAATGAGGAGGGATTATCAGTCACTGGGTGGCTTGTACTATTAACAGAGGACATGGAACGCATAAAATCCTTTTTGGCTGACTGCAATAAAATTCTAACCATCCTGAAAGGTACTTGTAAAACCTTCTGGAAAAAAATCGAGCAGAGCGTCTGTGGGTTGTGATAAAAAAAAGAAATGGAAATTGGTGCAGTCTCAAAATAGGCTACAGTGGTGCCTCGCAAGACGAAATTAATTCGTTCCGCAATTCTCTTCGTCTTAGCGATCTCCCTGCAGCCCCTTGCTTCAAAAGAGAAGACCCGCTGTCCCCGGGGCAAGCTTCGTCTTGCGAAGCAAGCCCATAGGGAAATTCGTCTTGCGAGGCAACTCGAAAACGAAAAAACCTTTCGTTTTGCGAGTTTTTCGTCTCGCGAGGCGTTCGTCTTGCGGGGTACCACTGTAGTTTTATCAAGCTACCCTCAGCCTTTGGGAATCTTGTCACAAGAGGAGTGTAAAGCTCAGCTCTGGAGTTTATAAAGGGTATACATGCCTGGTGTTCTTAAGAACACCACAGATTTAGGACATGTGGAAGATCAGACTTTGATGGCTTCCATGCCAGGGTGGGGGCCATATTTTGAGACTGGAGACTTGCAAAGGTTGTGTCTAAACACAGACAATATCCAAGGAGGAGTGGTGTATTCATCTCATGATACAGATTTGGTCCCCAGGCAACCCCTGACAGAGGCAAATAGGGCCACAACATCTGCCTGGCTTGCAGTGAGAGAGCTCAAAGAGTGTGAACTGGGCTCTCCATACATGTAATAGCTACTAGTCGATTTTCACATGCTCTGGGGTTGCAGTTTTCAGGATTGGGGACACGATGGTGACTGGTTTTGGCACCAAGTTCTGTCCATAAGCCCCACTGAGTTCAATGGGATCTACTCTCTTGTCACTACTGTGCAGACCATGCCAGCCTTAGGAAGTGGGGTGAGGAGCAAACAGGTGAAATTGGAACCACTTCAGATGTTTAGAAAAAGGGCTTCTGTTGGGAAGGGGCTGCCCCATTTGTGCTTCTCCAGGGGCAGGAGAATATCTAGGGCAGGAGAATCCCTGCAGGGCCTCTGAGGTTCCCTTTGCTTCTTCCTCTCTTCCAGGCTCCTCGACTCATCAGAAGGATGAAAGATACGGATCCTGCAAAGCTAGCAAGGATGGAAGGGGGAAGATGGACGGTTGACCCTGTCAGATTGTCTCCCGCATCCCTCCCCACAACCTCTGAGCATTCCCTCCCAGGGATCTCAAAGAGATCTGGTGAGTTCCAGGGGAGTGGAGATGCGGATATGGATGGATGGAGCTGGAGAGGTATTGGGGCTTGTTCAGCTTTGGGGTGGGGGGAGGCAGGCAGGCGGATGGAGATGGAGAAGGGGAGCACCTTTTCAGACTCCTCCGCCTGCCTGCCTGAACCTCCACTGTTTGGAGGGAGACCAACAGCGTCTGGGATTCTAACATCCCCACGGTGAACCCTGAATGGAGGGATATCAACTCTTTCCTCTGTGAATGTTCTCCATCTAGTCATGCCTTTTTAAACAAGGACCAGGCTTGTCTGAACCTCCAGGCCTTCTTCAATATTGGCTTCAGAGCTTTTAGGGAAGTTGAAATAACTTCTGTGAGGTCTGTTGTTTTGGCTCTGTCTGCATTAGACTGACCTCGGAGATGGAGTGGATTCCAGGATTGAGCCAAACAAAATCTATCCCAGATTAAAGCCAAGCAATATGTCAGTTAATACCAATAAACAAAGGCAGTGAAAACTATAGTAAGGCCTCACACCTAACTCCGGTTCTTCCTCTGTCACAAGCATTTATTAACTTTGTTCAATAATGGATGTGAACCATGTCCCCTTCGCTCTGAGTGGGCTTTGGGTCCAGGACAGCGATGCAGAGTGACTTACACTAACATGGCAGTGCATTGCTGGGGGAGGGGGTCAGGATTTGATGCTTCTGTGTGATCTGCCCCCCTGTCACAGTATGCTGGCAGTGTGGCCCCACCGGTTTCAAGAGAGTCACGTGACCAGCAGGCACTCGGAAATGCTGCGGGGGGGGGGGAAACATGCCACACATCAACAATGACATTAAGTTAGACTCCAAGGATGTCTGCTTGAGGCTGAAACGGAGCACTCTCAAGTCTCACAGTGGGAGGGGGGGACTTTGTTCAATAATCTGGAGCGCCATTTCTTTCCGAGGCTCTAATTAGTGTCTCCTTTCATTGCAGATGGTGAAGAATTGGAAGAGAAGAACAAGGGGGACCAGAACAGAATCCACATAGCAGAGAAGTCATATAAATATTCAGAGTGTGGAGGGAACATCCGTCAGAGCTCCCAGTCCACCTCCCATCAAAGAAAGAGCTTCGTTAGGAGGAATAGCTTCACTTCACATGAAAGAACAAAGAGTAGGGAGAAATTGTATCAGTGCAGAGAATGTGGAAAGAGTTTCACTCGGAAGGGCAGTCTCGCTTCCCATCATAGAATTCATACAGGAGAGAAACCCTATAACTGCATGGAATGTGGAAAGAGCTTCAGTGAAAGTGCACATCTCACTTCCCATCAAAGAATTCATACAGGGGAGAAACCCTATCAGTGCTTCGAATGTGGGAAGAGCTTCAGTGAATGTGCACATCTCACTTCCCATCAAAGAATTCATACGGGGGAGAAACCCTATCAGTGCTTCGAATGTGGGAAGAGCTTCAGTGAAAGTGCACTTCTCACTTCCCATCAAAGAATTCATACAGGGGAGAAACCCTATCAGTGCTTCGAATGTGGGAAGAGCTTCAGTCAAAGTGCACATCTCACTTCCCATCAAAGAATTCATACAGGGGAGAAACCCTATCAGTGCTTCGAATGTGGGAAGAGCTTCAGTGAAAGAACCAACCTCACTTCCCATCAAAGAATTCATACGGGGGAGAAACCCTATCAGTGCTTCGAATGTGGGAAGAGCTTCAGTCAAAGTGCATCTCTTACTTCCCATCGAAGAATTCATACAGGGGAGAAACCCTATCAGTGCTTCGAATGTGGGAAGAGCTTCAGTCGAAGCACCAATCTCACTTCCCATCAAAGAATTCATACAGGGGAGAAATTGTATCAGTGCTTTGAATGTGGGAAGAGCTTCAGTCAAAGTGCATCTCTCACTTCCCATCATAGAATTCATACAGGGGAGAAACCCTATCAGTGCTTCGAATGTGGGAAGAGCTTCAGTCGAAGCACCAATCTCACTTCCCATCAAAGAATTCATACAGGGGAGAAATTGTATCAGTGCTTTGAATGTGGGAAGAGCTTCAGTCAAAGTGCATCTCTCACTTCCCATCATAGAATTCATACAGGGGAGAAACCCTATCAGTGCTTCGAATGTGGGAAGAGCTTCAGTCGAAGCACCAATCTCACTTCCCATCAAAGAATTCATACAGGGGAGAAACCCTATCAGTGCTTTGAATGTGGGAAGAGCTTCAGTCAGGGGATCCGTCTCACTTCCCATCAAAGAATTCACACTGAGGGACAACCTAAAAGGAAAAAAGGAAAAATTATTAAACAACCCTTACAAAACACAAGTGTATAAAAAAGAGATGGGGGGAGAATAACTAAAAATACCCTTTATAACCTTTGTATCATATATATCATATCATTTATCAACCCATAGAAAGGCAGGCTCCCCCAGCTCTCCCCTGGGTGCCCCCCTCTTTCCCCCGTCTCCCACCCTGAGAGATCCTTCCTTCCCTGCATTCCTTGCAGGCCCCTCCCCCCTCTTCCTGTTTTTGATGTTGTTGTTTAGTCGTTTAGTCATGTCCGACTCTTCATGACCCCATGGACCAGAGCACACCAGGCACCTCTGTCTTCCACTGCCTCCCGCAGTTTGGTCAAAGTCATGCTGGTAGCTTCGCGAAACAGGTATCTTCCTGTTTTAGATAATTTTTCAACCTTTATTATACCGAAATTTTAAAAATACATACAATATAAAACATTACATTCAAACATTACAGATTATGAATACACAAAAAGTATAAATGAAATAAAAGAGAGAGAGAATGTAGAAGAATAGAAAATGATGTTATTTACGATAAAGAAAAGCCTTCCAACTATACTCATTGTACTATTTTGAATTTAATTTTTTTACAATTTCCTAAATCTTCGCCCCCACACACCTCACATTCTCCTTTTTGGTTCTAGTTTTCTCCAATATTTCCTTATATTAAAGGACTCATTCGATATACTGTTGTTACCTGCTCTGAGCCCGGCTTCGGCTCGGTTGGGGAGGATATAAATAAAATATTATTATTATCTGCCATAAAGCTTTTGTTATCACAGTAATCTTTAAGATATTCTTTGATTACTTTCCATTCTTTATTACTATCTTGTATTTTATTTCCTCTTACTGCTCTGGTTATCCTTGCTAATAATAATAATAATAATAATAATTGTCAGGGGCTCAGGAACAGAGGCACAGGGGAGAGAGGAAATGGAGAGCGAAGGGGAAGAATCTGAGGGCAGCGTAGGGGAGTATGTGTCCCATTAAACTTTAATTAGTTTAATGCTTATCAAATGTCCAGTGCGCTTCCAATGCGACAACATTCCATTACAGCAGAGCTTTTCGCACAGCGGCTCAAGAAGGGCTGGAGAGTCAGCATCTTTTCAATAAAGGAATCTTGGAGCAAGCGGTTTGGAACTCAAATAAAAGGTTTATTTACACAAAACAAAAAACCCTGGTGAAGAATCACACATTTCAGCAAACACGCCCCGAAAGAAAGGGGAAGGGGGGCGGCAAACACACAAGTGAGTTGACTATTTATACAAACTCACATTCCTGGAAGCCTAACTACCTCCAGCTGCTCAGTGATTAGAGCGTCTTGATTAGAGCTTCTTAACCCTTTAATACCAACACCCCCTCTCGCTCGTAACACTGAGATGTACCAACCTTAATTCAAATTTAAACCTGAACAGAAACATTTATGAGATTGCGGACTCAAAGCTTTTGTAAAACCGTCTGCGAGATTTTCTTGGCTTGGACAATACTTTAGTTCAATTAAACCTTGTTTTACACTTTGGCATACATTTTGATAACGGATATCCAAATGTTTTGTGTGTGCCTTGAATTGACCTGATTTAACTAGTTTAATACAAGGTTGATTGTCTTCCCACACTCTGATAGGTAGGGAACATTCTCCAAACAATTCTTGTACCAGTTGCTTATAAAATTCCAGTTCTCTACATACATCTGATAATGCATTGAACTCAGATTCAGTTGAACTTAAAGCTATAAGTGATTGTTTTCTTGATCTCCAACCAATTAGTGCATTTCCAAATTTTATCGCCATTCCTGACACTGATTTTCTATCTGGTCCAGCATCAGCCCAACTGCTGTCAGCCCAACATTCAAGTTGTGTGCTGCCCTCTGCTGATAGTTTTAAGCGAAATCTTTTGGTAGTTTGGAGATACCTTAAAACTCTTTTTACTCCTTGCCAAGCATGCATTGATGGTTTTTCAGCTTGTCTACACATCATGTTGCCAGCATATGTTATATCGGGCCGAGTCCACTGTGCAATGTGGAGTAGACTGCCTATCGCTGACTGATAAACCCCGGGATTACAGAACTCTGTCTGTTGCTCAGTTTGAGCATCCTTTGTGTAACTTAACTCCATTGGGGTTTTAACACCAGCACAGTTGTCCATTTTAAACCTTTCCAGCAACTGCTGGATCTTAGCTTCTTGGCTGAGCCAATAGTTCCCATCTTCATCTTGCTGAATTTTAACTCCTAAACAGATACATTGCCTAGTGATTTTATCTGAAACCTTTCTCCAAGCTTTGTGGCAAATTGTTGTGCAAGTTTATCGTCCTTTCCACTGTATAATAAATCGTCAACAAATATCAAGACTGCTTCTTGTTCACATCCCGAGCCTTTTAGATAAAGACACGCATCTGCTGCGCTCTTTCTGAACCCCATGCTCTCTAGAGCATCATTTAAGCAGGAATTCCAATTACAGGCGGACTGTTTCAACCCATAAATGGATTTGTGTAGGCGCCAGACCTGGTTTGGCTTGTCTCCTTCAAAACCTGGTGGTGGCGTCATATAGACTTCCTCCTGTAAGTCTGCATTTAAATAAGCTACATTGACATCAAAATGAAACAGCTTATTTCCCTTCTTAGCTGAAGAGGCTAAAAGCATTCTTAATGACTCCGATCTTGAAGTAGGGGCATAAATTTGAGAATAGTGAACTCCTTTGCGCTGTGAAAACCCTTTTGCAACTAGTCGGGCTTTATATTGCAACTCCTCAGTAGTTGTGGGCTTTAAACGATATACCCATCGACAACCTACAGCTTGTTGGCCTTTTGGAAGCTCTGTACTTGTAAACACACCAAGAGACTTCATTGAAGCCATCTCTTTTTCCATTGCTTCCTGCCACTTTACGGCTTCTGAGCTTGGAAGCTGTTGTACCTCCATATAGCTATCTGGCTCACACTGTGCCATATTTACGTATACACTTGTCACCTTAAACCGCTCTGGCAGCTTGCCCTTTGTGGCACGTTTTGACCTGCGCAATTGCTCCTCTTGTGCCCCCTCTGACCGTTGGCTGTCAGGATCTGTCTCAGACTTTATGTCTAGACGTGCCTCTAGGGATAAAGACCTCCGTTTAGATACCTCCCTTGGGCTTGGTGTTGCAGGCGACCTGCTTCGCTTTTGCTGTCTGCTAGGCCTAATGACTGGCGATGTTGGAACACTTTTAGATTCTGGCTTTTCTACCTTAAGAGAAGAACCTTGTGCCTGGTCAGAATCTGCATCTGAACCATGTGCACCATCCCCTTCTGGCTCATCACCCTCTGAACTTTCTTTCTCAGCATAAATGCCTAAATCATCTCTCAAAATGTCAGGGTTAGCATGTAAGTGAGTCCATCCGGATTGCTCACAAAATTCAGCGCTCCTACTGAGGACCACTCTTGTAGTATCCCCATCTGGGTTCACGAACCTCCAAGATTTGGCATGTGGTTCGTACCCACAAAAGATGAGTTTCCTAGCCCTTGGACCTCCCTTTTTCCTTAACGCTTTTGGGATAAGTACATAGGCTTGAGATCCAAACACCCGAAAGTAATTAACTTTGGGCTTCTTCCCATATAAAGCAAAATATGGCGTAGTATCAATTCCCGAATTATATACTCAGTTCAGAACATGAGTAGCCGTCTGCCAGGCTTCTGCCCAGTAACTTTGAGGAAGTTTAGCATCAAACAACATAGAGTTTGCCAACTCTTGCAGAACCCTGTTTTTACGTTCGGCCACGCCTCCTTCTTGGGGGGAATAGGGTGTAGACAGACGATGCTTAATTCCCTTTTCCTTTAAAGAAATTCTGCAACACAGACCCGATAAATTCTGACCCTCTGTCTGTTTGAAAAGCAAGTACTCTAGTACCGAATTCAAGTTCTACTGCATGAACCCAATTTTTAACTGTTTCTGCAGTATCTGCTTTTGTTTTGAGAGGAAAAAACCATGTAACCTTTGTTTTGTCATCTGAGAGACACAGTGCACACCTCGAACCTCCCATGCTAGCAACAGGCATTGGGCCACATAGGTCCATATGCACAAGTTGGAATACTTTGTCAGATTTCCTATTTGAACTGGGATAGCTGCATCTATGAACCTTCGCTCTTTTGCATGCAGTACAATCCAAATACTTAGTACATTTGTTCAATTTGCACCCTTCTGATAATTCAGGTTGTCTTTTAACATACTGAAAATTAATATGTCCCAAACGGCGATGCCATAAATGAACACAAGAATTATGGGTAGGCGAGTTCACACAACCAGCATGAACCTGTTCAACTTCATCTGGACTTGTCTCAAAATAATATAACCCATCTCTGCATTCCACCTGCAAAAGAGATACGTTATTCTTTGAAATAGTGCAAACCCCATTTTCAAACACAGTTTTAAACCCATTTCTATCAAGTTCTGACACAGACAAAATACACCCCTTCATTCCCTTTAGCACGTAGGCATCAATTTCTGTTTGCAAACACTTCAAAAACACTGTGCCTACAGTCTCTAAGGAATGTTTAGTTGAATCTGCCATTGTCACAACTTTAAGGGTTTGCAAATGTCTGCAATTCTGCAAACGGACACTAGATGGCGCCACCAGGTGATGAGATGCACCACTGTCGATCAACCAGCGTAGATTGCTGCCTTGGCCACGCCCTTGCATCAACGCCATTGCTGAAGCCATGTGCTGTGTGCTGTGGGAGTAGCCACGACCTCCTCTTCTTCGACATCCCCTGGAACTCCTTGTCTGGTAACTAGGGGTAACGGCCTTGGTGCTGTCTTGACCAGGTTCACGTGTACAATTCCTGATTAAATGGGAAGAGGAACCACAGCGAAAACAGTGTCTAGCTGCAAAAGCATTTACTGTGTTCTCAAACTCAGCACCCCCACTCTTAGGCACAGCATAACTCCCCTTTGAAGACAAACCTCTTTCTCTTTGCCTATTATCCTGTTCATCCGCAAGTCGAGAAGAAATGTATTCAAGGGTTAATTCAGTTGAAGGCATAGCTTCCAAAGTTAAAGCTAGAGTCTCAAAGCTTTTATCAAGAGAAGACAACAATATGTATGACTGCTGCTCCATAGAGAAAGGAATGCCCAGCTGTCTTAGTTGATTAAAGGCAGACACCATTTTGGCAATATGTTCTTTCACACACGCTCCTGGTTGGAGACGTAAATCAAACATCTTGTAGCATGGATCTTGGCCCCCGCAGTGTTTCTGGAATTTAGCCGCTGCAGAACCGTCCAGACCTCATGCGTGTTCTTTAACTCAGAAACATAAGGCATTTGCTCTGGTCCCACTGCCAAAACTAGTAGACCTTGGGCTTTCCTGTCGCGTTTCTGAGAAACTGCCGCTGCTGCTTTGTCTTCTGCAGACGCGTCTGCAGCTGCCTGTAAAGGCGGTGCTTCAGTACAACTCCACAACTCTTTTGCTGGCAACCAAACCCTTACTCTAGCCTTCCAATCTTGCCAATTTTTCCCATTGAGTCGCGTAAATGGGACAGTAAAACTTTCCTGGGACTCTGCCATCCTCCCTGGGGCTTAGGAACGATACTCACAGACCTGTAGACCGTCTCCCAGCTGCTGAGGTGGCTCCTCGAGGAATAAGGCGTCTTCCAGTGAGTACAAACTGCGCAGTGCCTCTTTAAAACTTTTCCTAGGCACGTTGCAGGACTCAAGCTGCTTTGAAGGCTTTCGTTGTCGGCAACCGCTTCTGTCTTCGCTCCAGTCCTTGCATAAATCACTCTTAACTGCACTCCTTATCTCCCTCTTGACGTACAAACAGCCATAACCTGTCCCATTAAACTTTAATTAGTTTAATGCTTATCAAATGTCCAGTGCGCTTCCAATGCGACAACGTTCCATTACAGCAGAGCTTTTCGCACAGCGGCTCAAGAAGGGCTGGAGAGTCAGCATCTTTTCAATAAAGGAATCTTGGAGCAAGCGGTTTGGAACTCAAATAAAAGGTTTATTTACACAAAGCAAAAAACCCTGGTGAAGAATCACACATTTCAGCAAACACGCCCCAAAAGAAAGGGGAAGGGGGGCGGCAAACACACGAGTGAGTTGACTATTTATACAAACTCACATTCCTGGAAGCCTAACTACCTCCAGCTGCTCAGTGATTAGAGCGTCTTGATTAGAGCTTCTTAACCCTTTAATACCAACAGTATGGCAGTGACCCGAGAGATTCCATGAGCTGCTCCAGCGAATCAGAAGATTCCCAGAAGGAGGCGCCGATGGTCAAGGCAAGGGGGGTCCCAGGGGGGACACACCAGAAACAAGGGGCCAGAGGGGACTCCCAAAGCAGCAGCTGGAAATCAGGACCAGCTTCCCCACCAGAGCGTAGTGGGGGGGAAGAGTCCCATGTGTCAGGGCCAGCGTCTCCTCCAGCAGGGAGAGAAGATGAGTCAGGGCTGACCATGCCTCTATCGGAGAGTGGGGGGACGGAGGGGAGGTCAGGTCCAGCTAGCCTCCCCGAAGGGGGAAGCAGTGACAGGAGCAGTGTAACGGTCAGGAGGAAGGTTACCGGCTGGGGGCGCGCGCCAAGTTCGAATGTACAGGCGCGTGGGACAGCAGAAAACCCGGATTGGGAACCAGGTCCTAAAGCCCGCCGGAGGCAGGGGGAAGACTCAGGGGACTCAGCGTCAGAAGAGTCTAGGAAGGGCGAGACCCCAGCTGACAGGCGGAGCCAGAGGAGGAAAGAGCAAAGGAAGAGGTGGAGCAAGGCTAGAGTCTTAAACTGGTGTCTGGGGGGAGGAGACTCAGACGGAGCTTTGGCGGTCTAGAGTTTCAGACGTAGAGCTGCACGCCGCGGCTGTGAAAGTGAAAATGAACTTCAATAAAGACCTTTGTATATAACAATGAACTGGCGTTGGTCCTTTGTGAGCTGGGACCTCGGGCAGCTCTGACAATAATAATAATTTATTATTTATATCCCGCCCATCTGCCTGGGTTTCCCCAGCCACTCTGGGTGGCTTCCAACAAAACACTAAAATACAGTAACCTATTAAACATTAAAAGCTTCCCTAAAGAGGGCTGCCTTCAGATGTCTTCTAAAAGTTTGGTAGTTATTTTTCTCTTTGACATCTGGTGGGAGGGTGTTCCACAGGGCGGGTGCCACTAACAAGAAGGCCCTCTGCCTGGTTCCCTGTAACTTAGCTTCTCTCAGTGAGAGAACCACCAGAAGGCCCTTGGAGCTGGACCTCAGTGTCCGGGCAGAACGATGGAGGTAGAGATGCTCCAGGTATCCTGGGCTGAGACTGTTTAGGGCTTTAAAGCTCAGCACCAACGCTTTGAATTGTGCTCGGAAACGTACTTGGAGCCACTGTAGGTCTTTCAAGACCGGTGTTATGTGGTCTCGGCAGCCGCTCCCAGTCACCAGTCTAGCTGCTGCACTGTGGATTAGTTGTAGTTTCCGGGTCACCTTCAAAGGTAGCCCCACATAGAGCGCATTGCAGTAGTCCAAGCGGGAGATAACCAGAGCATGCACCACTCTGGCGAGACAATCCATGGGCAGGGAGGGTCTCATCCTGCGTACCAGATGGAGCTGGTAAACAGCTGCCCTGGACACAGAATTGACCTGCGCCTCCATGGACAGCTGTGAGTCCAAAATGACTCCCAGGCTGCACACCTGGTCCTTCAGGGGCACAGTTGCCCCATCCAGGAGCAGGGAGTCCTCCACACCCACCTGCCTCCTGTCCCCCCAAAACAGTACTTCTGTCTTTTCAGGATTCAACCTCAATCTGTTAGCCGTCATCCATCCTCCAACCATCTCCAGGCACTCACACAGGAACTTCACCGCCTTCACTGCTTCCGATTTGAAAGAGAGGTAGAGCTGGGTATCATCCGCTTACTGACAAACACCCAGCCCAAACC
The DNA here is from genome assembly GCF_964188315.1 of Podarcis muralis. Taxonomy (NCBI): domain Eukaryota; kingdom Metazoa; phylum Chordata; class Lepidosauria; order Squamata; family Lacertidae; genus Podarcis; species Podarcis muralis. The sequence continues at coordinate 2,136,887 of NC_135666.1, read as the reverse complement.
CCCTGATGATCTCTCCCAGCGGCTGCATGTAAATGTTGAAAAGGATGGGGGAGAGGAGAGAACCCTGAGGTACCCCACAAGTGAGAGCCCAGGGGTCTGAACACTCATCCCCCACCACCACTTTCTGAACACGGCCCTGAACTGTAAGTATGCTAGCAATTTGGTTTGCCATTTGAGTTTTGAGGGGATGGTTTCGCTTTTCCAACTTTTCGCAATTAGAATCCTGGCAGCAGTTGTGGCATACATAAATAATGGTCTATTTGACTTCTTGATTTCCGTTGTCATGATTCCTAACAAAAAAGTCTCCGGTCTCTTGGAACGCGTGAATACTGGAAAACTGTCCTCCTCCTATGTGTGTCCTCCTTCATTCAAAATAAAGGAATCTTAATATAAAACATACAAATATAGATGAAAAGGAAACTCTCATCTCCCTTTCTGAAAATTATCTGTAGCAACAATTATTCAGAATTTGAGCTCCAGAATAAACCCAGCTGTTGCTGCCGCCATTGTGAGTGCTGGGGAAGGCCGCTCCCTCCTGCAGGCCAATTCCACCAGGCCTAGGGGGCGGGGCCCACACTCACTATCGTCACAGCTTTAAGGACACTGGTGCTGCTGCAGCAAATGTCAAAACTGTTTTTACATATTTTAAAATGTTTTGAAAGTGTTTTTACTTTGTTGTACCACTGTGAACGGTGGTTTTTATTTATGTATTCTTGTTTTGTTTTGTTTTGGGGTGGGATAAATGTTGAGTGGGGTGGGGATTAGTTTTATTTTAGTATAATTGTTTTTGTTTTATTTTGCGTTACTATTTTGTAAATGGAGGCTAGTATGAGGCTTGGGGTTTCTACCGTGAAGGGGCGAGGGAGGTATGGCGGTGGGGGCAAATGTCATAGGCGAAGGGGATCGAGATACAGATATGCTCGTACCCCTTCCAATCTGCGCCCCATCCCGAGGGACGAGGGTAGGGTGAGCAAGGATTACTCACCTCCGTCACTGGTGCTGTGCAATGCCAGGTCTATAGGCAACAAAACCGCCACCCTGCGAGACTTCTTTACCTCACAGGGGGTCGACGTGGCTTGTGTGACGGAGACCTGGGTGCGCGAAGGAGAAACAGTTACCTTATGAGAGATGGCACCCCCGGGTTTCTCCGTCCTCCACCAGTCACGGACTGTGAGCCGGGGGGGGAGGGGTGGCATTATTAATCCGGGAAGATTGTCCTTTCAGGGCTCTACCATCGCCATTGATCTCCGGCATTGAATGTGTTGGCCTAGTGTGGGGCTCCGAGGAGAGCTTGGCTGTCTGTCTGGTGTACCAGCCACCTAGCGCTCCAGCAGCCACCCTGTCAGGCCTACTGGAAGCGGTGGCCGGCTGGGCCTTGGAGTTTCTGAACCTATTGGTATTGGGGGACTTCAACATCCATGATGATGCCACTCCCTCCTCACAGGCTCTGGACCTGGTGTTTTCCATGGCGACACTAGGGCTCTCCCAGTTTGTTTCGGGCCCCACACATCAAGCAGGCCACATGCTGGATTTGATCTTTGGCGTAGGTATAGATGTGATCATGTCTCCTTCAATGAAGGTGCCATGGTCTGATCACTACGCTCTGAAAGCCAGGATTGACTTTCCACCCCCACCCTGCTTAGGTGGCGAGCCAATTTGGGCTCGCCTGCAGAGGCTGATGGACCCTGATAGATTCCGCCAAGCCTTGCGGGACCTTGCTCCCCCTGGCGACTCATTGATTGAGCTTGTTGAGGGCTGGAATACCCAGCTCCTGGCAGCCATCGATGAGATCGCACCTAAGCGCCCTCTGCGACCCCGCAGAAACCGGGCTCCCTGGTTTTCCGAGGAGCTCTGGAAAATGAAGCAGGACCTCAGACGGCTAGAGCAAGTATGGCGGGGTGCCCGTGACAGAGCCTCAAGAACATCTTATAGGGTTTTTATGAAAACCTACGAGATGGCAGTGAAGGCCGCTAAGAAGTCTTACTTCTCGGCTTCCATTGCATCTGCTAGCTCTCGCCCGGCGCAATTATTTAGTATAATTAGGCCTTTAATGTCCCTGGACGGACAGCCAAATTTAAATAACAATTTGACACACAGCTGTGAGGCATTTGCGAGCTTTTTTGCGGAGAAGGTCCTGTTGCTCCGCCGTGACCTCGCTGCCAATTTGGATACAATAAAGGAACTGGAGGCCCCTTGACTGTCCTCGGGCCCAGTATTGGACCACTTTGTTTTTGTTTGTTTTTTAATAATAATATTTATTGAAACAAAAGATTTTTTTAAAAAAAATACACACAAAAAAAGACAAAATTACAAAAAAGAAGAAAAAACAAAAACATAAGAGAAAAAACAAAAATAGAACCATCCTTTTCAAATTCTCCAATTTCCATTACCTTCTTTCCATGACCTCCTCTTCCTCCTTCCATCTCTTGTATCTTGATTAATAATTGTCACAGCAAATCCTTTTCAAAGTTCATAATATTCTGTCATTACTTTACCTTATTCTATTATCATCTTATCTTATAAAAAAAACCTTAATGCTTAAAACTTAAATCCATAATTCATAATATTTAATCATTATGTTACCTTACTCTATTCTCATTTTGTCATATAAAAACAACCTTAAAGCTTAAAACTTAAATCTTTTTTACCAACTTCTCATAACCATTACCTTTTTTACCAAATTCTTTAAACATTTTAGCAAGAGCCCAATAATTTCCTTTCAACATTTTCCCGACATTCATCAAACATTTCTAATAATAATAATACAAAAAAGAAAATACAATAAAATAAAAGCAATCCAATCTTCTTCCAGTGTCCCCTCCCCCCGGTCCCGGGGTTGTCAGTCCTTTCTTTTTCCCATTAGTCTGGCACATTAACCTGGTGCCCTAATATCCGAGGCCTTCAAATCTCTTCCATGTCCCTTTCGCAACTCTTCTTCATATTTTCCTTTCACTCGCGGGAACTCCAGCTTTGTAGTGTTTTTGACCCTTTTCAACAAATCAGCCCCTTTCTCATAGTCCAGACTAAGCTCCATATGGTGTTTTAAAACATATTTCAGATTCCCTCCAAAATTGGAAGTCCCAACGGCTCCAAACCTCTGGCGACCCATTTCCAGACTCGGAAAGTCCAAATATCCCTGCATAGGGTGGTCAGTCCAACCCCCCATTTCCAGTTCAGTCCAAACTTTATCTTTCCAAGTCTGGTTTTTTCCAAGTTCATTTGCCAAATCCAAAAGCTCACTTTCCTGCTGGGCCGAGAGTCCCTCCATCCTTGGCGTCCCAGATTCAGCAGAATCCTCTTCTTTCTGTTGTTCTGTCGTGGCACACTCCTGTTTTAGTTCCTCAGTGGGCTCCATATGATTTTTCACTACCTGACCAAAGGCACTGGCAGCTTTTGTCATAAAATCCATCTTCAGACATAACTGATCCAATAGGGCACTTATATTACAGAAAGCACCCAACAGTGCTTCTGAAGGCATTGTCCTGCAAGGTCACAAAAACTCTTTCCCACAGTTGTACAGTAAACAGCTGCAAGTTCCCAGGAATTAGTTACAGTTTCATAGTTCCCCTCTAGGGGGAGAAACTTCTGATTGTTCTTTTCCTTGAAAACAATAGCAACAGAGTTTCTTCTTTAAAATATTTTGTCCATAAAAGAGCGAAAGGAAACAGTGGAATCACAATGTTTCCCTGCTTTTGACCATCTGTCAAAGCATTTATTTCTGGTCAATAAGCTTCAAACGTCAAATCTGACACCCCGCTCCAGGATCAGGACAGTGGAAAGTTACTTTACTTTAACTTTATTTCCGCAGGTTTAAACAACTCAGTAAAAATCCCCCTTCTTCTCCTGCTTCCGAAGGGGGGTTCCACAATTTTAAATGGTGAAAGACGATCCTTTAAAAGTGATTTTTAAGGCTCCAGTTTACATTGACTTTGCTTTGTTGTAACTACAAGAAAACGGAAAGGTGACTTCCTGTTTAACCCTTTCCGTATCAGTACCAAATTTTTAGAGTCCAAGTTCCTTTTATTTCGCCAATGCTTGATTAAAATCCAGTTATGTAGCGTTCCAGTACTCACGGTTAGTTATTTTCAAAGCCAAATTGTCCCAGGAAAAAGGCAGCGCTCTCCAGCAACGGCTGTGCGGCTTCGCTCTGCAGAAAAAGCAGTCGACACACAGCACAGCGCCACTTCCCCCTCTTCACTTCGGAACCCGTTTCTGGGTTCCTTAGTGGGTTGGGGGGGCGCTAAAGGTGCCCGCCGAGTCCCACGGTCACAGGCTTCATCCGCCTGTGATTTTCAGAAGGGTCCCCGCTACGCCGCAGCGGAAAGACCCGTTTCTTGCGGAGCTTGTCCCTCCAGTTCAGAGGGAGTCCGCCATCACCGGAGGCGCCACCCCGGAAGTCCTGGACCACTTTGACCAGATATCCCCAGCCGATGTGGACGGACTCCTCCGAGCTGGAAAGCCCACCACCTGTCCTCTCGACCCGTGCCCGTCTTGGCTGATTAGAGCGTGTCCAGATGAGGTGCGGGGGCCCCTAGGGGATATCATCAATTTGTCCCTTGGCACCAGGACATTCCCAGGGGAACTGAAGGAGGCAGCGGTGCGCCCGCTCTTAAAGGAAACATCATTAGATCCCTTAGATCTATCTAATTATCGCCCGGTTTCAAATCTTCTATTCCTGGGTAAGGTGATTGAGAGAGCGGTTGCTGAACAGCTTGGTGGGTTTCTGGATGAAACATCGGCTCTGGATCCATTCCAGTCCAGCTTCCACGCTGGTCATGGGACCGAGACGGCTCTGGCCGCCCTAACAGATGATCTCTGCAGGCAGCTGGATCGAGGCGGGTCAGGGCTGCTGATTCTTCTAGACCTGTCAGCAGCCTTCAACATGGTCAGTCACAAACTCTTGGACCACCGCCTTGCCGATGTGGGGATCCAGGGCACAGTCCTTCAATGGCTGCGCTCGTTTCTCTCTGGTCGGGGACAGAGGGTGGCCCTTGGGGGGGAATTGTCATCGCACCACTTCTTGGTGTGTGGAGTGCCTCAGGGTGCGATACTCTTCCTGATGCTTTTCATCATCTTTATGTGCCCCCTCACAGCCCTCCAGACTGGATTATTGTAACTCGCTCTACGTGGGGCTGCCCTTGAGACTGACCCAGAAACTCCAGCGGGTGCAGAATGCCGCGGCGAGACTCCTTACGGGGTCCTCGCTGCGAGATCACATTCACCCGGTGCTATACCAGCTGCACTGGCTCCCAATGGAGTACAGGATCAGGTTTAAGGTGCTGGTTCTAACCTTTAAAGCCCTATACGGCCTAGGACCCTCATACCTATGGGACCACCACTCCTGGTATGTCCCACAGAGGAACTTACGGTCTTCAAACAAAAACATCCTGAAGGTCCTAGGCAACAGAGAGGTTAGGCTGGCCTCAGCTAGAGCCAGGGCTTTTTCGGCTGTGGCTCCAATCTGGTGGAATGCTCTGTCACAAGAGACTAGGGCCCTGCAGGACCTGACATCTTTCCGCAGGGCCTGCAAGACAGAGCTGTTCCACCAGGCCTTTGGTCAGGGAACAGCCTGACTCCCTCTTTTGACAATCTTCACAGAACTTTAGCCTAATGGTTGCCATCAATTTGATTTGAATTAATTTTATAATGAAATGATTTTAGAATGTTGTACTATTTTATTGATGTTAGCCGCCCTGAGCCTGGCTTCAGCTGGGGAGGGCGGGATATAAATAAAATTTATTATTATTATTTATTTTTATTATTTAATATCCAGCCTTTTCCCTTCAATTCAGCAAGATGACCTTGAGACAACAAAAGGCAAATATATCCAGCTGCCTCAGCAGAAAAGAACCTTCCGGAAGGAACCAGTATTTTCCAGTATTTTCCGGTTTCTGTCCTCAAGACTTGAGCCATGACATTTTGTCCCACTGCCAGAAGAGCATCTTTAGCTCCCGAGTTTCTGTGGCAACACTTTTTGGGATGTGGTTCTCTGCGGGAACATTTGTATTTCAATAAAAGCCTATCTTTCCACTTGGAGACTTCCTCCTTTTCTTTTGGGTTTCTGTGGGTAACCTCCAGTCTAGGAACCGCTTTTTGAATTCTGCTACATACACATGACTGAATGGAAAAAATAAATTTGAAAATGATTTATAATGAGACTGAAATACTAAAATTATTAATAGAAACAACTCTTAAAACATTCAAAAAATGAATCGGCGATAAATTTTAAAACATAATTTTTTTCATACTGTTAAGTTCATTTTACAGTTTGTTGGGGGGGGCATTATTCCAAAGCAGAGCCCATCTTTTTCACAGTATCCTTATTAAACTAGGGAATGTCTGCATGCGATCCCATCTCTACAGCTCACATAAACACCACAGAGAAGGTGGCCGAAGCCTGAAAGGCGAAAGTATCAGCCTCGAACGCAGGACTCAGGGACGCTTCCCCCCGTTTCCGCCATGGAGACCTGGGACTCCAAGGAACTTGGAGGCGATTCGTTGACTCATCTGGAAAGATGCTGTATAATTTTCCTTTCCCCAATTGCCATTTGGGGTTCCCCCTTCCGCACCACAAGGTTCCTCCTGAAGTGATGGACATGAGGCAGGAGTTGATAATGCAGGTGAGCTGCGCACAGGTGAGCTGCATGCAAGCTGCCAGCCAGCCCTGTGGAGCCTCCTTTTATTGACACAAATATGCAAACCCAGGCAGATACATTTTGGGCTGTGACCTTTACACATCTTCCAGTCCCAAGATAGTGGGGTGGTACAAAGTTATTTTGGCACCTGTTTCCACTGTGTCATTTCCCCCTTGCACAGTGTATGATGAAGGAGACAAAAGGTCTCCGAGACAAAGGTTACAGACAGGACACCACAGACTACTGCAGAGAATACGATATTCAGACAGCTGTGGTTTGTCTGTGTGTGGAGGGGGGTGCCCCACACCCCAAGGTCACGCGTGGAGGCAGACTGTGGCTGCCTGTGGGTGGGGAGTGTGCTCCCTCCGGACCCCGCGATCATCCCTACCCCTCCAAGGCCTTGGGGAAGGAAACTAAGGCAGGCTTAGCCATGGAAAGAGGAAGAGCTCTGGTTGCTCCCAAGGGCTCTGCAGGGGATTCAGACTGGGGGGGCTGTATCTTCCTCTGGCCATTGCAGCCCCCAGGAAGCCGTGGAAGAACAGCAGGAGACCTTCAGCAGAGAACAGCCAAGCTCGGTTCTCTCCGCAATGGCTTCCTCTTCTGAGAGCTCCCTTTCTTGTTTGGGCTAGACCAGGAGGAGCCCAATTCAACCAGTTCCCCAGAGTGCCCCCACTGGGCTCCAGTGGCCCCCTGAGACCCGTAGGGATCCGGAGTGGGGGCAACGTCTGTTGAACTGCTGTTGAACAGATGTCTTGGCCCATCTGGGGGGCAAGTGAGGGCCATCCAGAAAGGGCTCCTGGGACCCCGTGGGGCCAGAAGGGGAGTCTCCAGCCTTGCCTGGGGAAGAGCCCTCTTTCCCCTAGGCCTGCAGGTGGAGCCCTTCTGCTCGTTCTGGCTCTTGGGGTGACGAAGGAAGCTGGTCCAGGGGTCAAACTCCCCTGAGGGAACCATGCACCTCTGAGCAGGGGTCAAACTCCCCTGAGGGAACCATCCACCTCTGAGGGGATAAAGCCATTCATCTTCTTTGGCCTCAGAGACAGAGAGGGGATTTCCCTCCTCCTGTTCTGGCTGAGAACCTGGCAGATCCCCCAAGTCAGCTTGCCTGGCATCTCCCAATGGAGAGGCCTCCTCCGTTGGGCCAACTTGGCGAGGAGAGAGGCTGCCCTGCGGAGGCAAAGCCATCATGGCAGGAAGGCGGCTGAGGATGCCCCTTGAGCGCTGGCACCCGAAGGTGCCGCCCTCCTTCAGCTGGGAGGAGAGACCCGAGAGCGTGGGACTCGTGAGGCCCACAGAGAATCCATGGCGTCTCTGGGAGCGGCTGGGGCTTCCAGAAGAAACAACATGGCATTCCCGCCTTTTTTGGAAAAGGGCGGGAAATGCCATATCCTGACCCTGCCGCCTCTGTGGGCTCCTCCTGGGCCTGCCTGGTCGGGGGGGGGGGGAATCCAGCTGACCCCCAAAACAATGGGGGAAAAGAGGAACAGGAAGAGAATGAAGGAGAAATGAAGGAGAAGCTGGGAGGGGAGCAGCCAAGACTCAGCAGGAAAACTCCCTCAGGAAAGTGGGTGAAGAAAGCGGATTGGCCAGCTGTCCACTGCAGAGGCTTCTGATTGGTCCAGCCCCGCTCTGGGGTGGGAAATGGGGTCAGATGGTTCTGGGAGCCCAGTATAAACTGGTTTTCTGGCCGGAAACACAGGGAGAGGATGACAGGTGTCCCTCTTGCTTTGAACTGGCGTCGGGAGTCGGGAGGGAGTCCCATAGTGAGGGGCTGCGCCCTGAGCAACATGTGCCCCCTCCCTCCCTGGTTTCCCCTTTCCTGCCTGTGGGGATTTTACACTGGGGGGGGGCCTTCCACATCTGCCACTCTTCCAGGTGGCCTTGCCACAAGAGGGAGGGGCTGCACTGAGCAACATGAGCCCCCCTCCCTCCCCCATCCTGGGCTTCCCCTTTCTTGCCTGTGGGGATTTTACACTGGGGGGGGGCTTCCACATCTGCCACCCCTTGATCGCGTGGGCGTTTCATTCCTTGCATGGGACACTTCCTCCTCTCTTTTCCTGGGATGCAAAGAGGGGGGATCTCCTGTCTGGGAAGCCACCCCCTCCTTCCTCCCCCCCCCACTCGCTGAGCTGGAGGTTTTTCCCCGGGGGGTGTCTTGATGGAGCCATCTCTGAGCCCAAGACACCTCCTGCCACCGCGCAGACCTTCGCCTCTTCTCCATCCCAGCCTTTCCTTGGGATCCTGGAGCCTCTATTTCGGGGGAGGGGAGAGCCAAGGTAACCCCCCCCCCATGGCTCCCCCCCGCCTCCCTTGCTGTTATGCTAGTCTGCATCGATGTGGGCTCCTTGGGGCAGAGTCCTTGGCCCAGAGGGAGGGAAGCAGGGGCAGCCCCTCGAGCTCAGAGGCAGAGAAAACTGCAGCCAGGGAGAGGGAAGGAGGGGAGGATTTGGTGCCCTCGGCTTGGCAAGGGTTAAGAGGAGCCGAGCTGGATTCCTAGAGGGCACCGGAAGTGAAGGTCCTCCCTGGCCCAATTCCCTTCCTGCAAGCCGAGAGGAGGCTGCTGCTTTCTGCTCTCCCTTGGCCAAAGCTTCCTGGGTGAGTCTCCTCTCTCTTCCCCCTGAGGGCGCCGTGGGGAGAAGGGGGTCCCAGGGGGCAGGGAGACCCCCATGGCAGAGAGCGGAGAGCCAGGGCAGAAGGCAAAGGAGAGGCAGCAGCGAAGGAAGGGGAGAAATGGCAGGCGGGCGTCGCTCGAGGAGTTGGGGCGAGAGGGGCGGCGAGGAGGAGGAGGCTGGGCAAGGGGCAGGAAAGGGGGAGAACAAGCCGGGGAAGGAAGGTGGGGCGCCCGGGGGGGTGGAGGGAGGTCATCAAGGACCTTTGGCTGCTTCCTTCCTGGGCTTCAGGTAGAGTTGCACCTTTGGTTGGCCAAAATGCAGGTGTGGGTGTGGGGGGGTGTAATTGGGGGGCAACAGATTCCTTGACCTGGTGCAGAAATCCCTTCGTGACCCCCGGGACCAGAGCACGCCAGGCCCTCCTGTCTTCCGTTGCCTCCCTCATGCTGGTAGATTCCAGAACACTGTCCCACCATCTGGTCCTCTGTCGTCCCCTTCTCCTTGCGCCCTCCATCTTTCCCAACATCAGGGTCTTTTCCAGGGAGTCTTCTCTTCTCATGAGGTGGCCAAAGTCTTGGAGCCTCGGCTTCAGGATCTGTCCTTCCAGTGAGCACTCAGGGCTGATTTCCTTCAGAATGGAGAGGTTGGATCTTCTTGCAGTCCATGGGACTCTGCACCATAATTCAAATGCAATGTAATGCAATCCATTACTGAAGGGAGAGGGAAGGGTTAATCTCAATAATATCTGGACCCAAGCTAACTGCTGCAGTTGTGTTTAAGCAGCTAGCAGCAGCTGTGGTTAAAACCACAATTGCTTCAGCTATGTAGGCCAGAAGCTGTTTCCTGCTTCATGCTTCCTGCTTCAGTAATGCAAGAGAAGAAGAACACACATAGAAGGGAGGCAGGGGAGCTTAGCTAGCCATATATCCATATGCCATATAAAGTAATAAGTTGTAACCCTGCCAGCTGATTGGGGAGACCAATGTATGCTCCCAGGTATAAGAATGCTTGCTGAACACAGTATAGGGGCCGCCAGTCTTTGGAAGATATTCCACTGGCTGCCTCTGCACAGATCTCAATAAAACTCTTTTCTCCGAAGAAGTTGCTTCCCTGGTGCTTTTGTTCTCTCCTCGGTCCTGGGCAAGTGGGGAAATGAATCCCCTGTAAACTAAGGCTTCATTACAATGATCCAATGGAAGCTCACAGTCACTGCAAACATTCCAGCAACAATATTGACAGGAAATCCTCCTGACCTGCTGGATTTCTGCCTGCCAGAATGATGTAGAAACCCAGCCCAAAAAGTGGGGAGGGGGGATGGTGGGAGAGAGAGCAACAAAGCCTGCTTCTCTTCCTCATAGATTGACATACCCCAGGGCACCGAGGTCCCTTTGGTTCCCCCATGAAATATTTGAGGCCCCCACCCCGTTAATGGGCATTGCCATTCAACTGGTGTGTGCACGCTGCATCTTGTGATCAGTTTTGCAGGGTGGGGCTTACTTGGGTCCATGGGCGTCCGATGGGGAGAATTAAATGCTTAATTGACTGAGATTCTGCCCTTTAACATAAATCCTGGCTATGCCCGATGCCTACTCCCTCCTAATATTTTATTCAAGTTGGCACCCCTGATTGTCTGTAGCTGTTCACTGTTACTATTGTTGTTGTTGTTGTTGTTGCTGTTGTTGTTGTTATTGTTAAATTTGTATCCTGCCCTTCATCCAAAGTTTACAGGGCGATTCACAACATAAAAATGCAAAATTAGAACACCAAATGCATAATGAAACAAAGACAAACCAATGATCTTTCCACCCACAAACATATTGAAAAGGCCATAGAATGCTAACCAGCCAAAGGCCCAGTTATAGAAAAAGGGTTTTGCCTGGCACCTCAAGATGTCAGGAAGGGGCCAGGCGAGCCTCCCTTGGGAGACCTTCCCCCGAATGGGGAGCCACTGCAGAAAAGGTTCGTTTTTGTGTTGCCACCACCCAGACCTCTCGTGGAGAAGGCACGCAAAGAAGAGGCTGGATGGCCATCGGTCAGGGATGGTCTAGTTGAGACTGCTGCATTGCCCCAGGGGGTTGGCTAGATGACCCTCAGGGGTCTCTTCCTACTCTGCAACTCTCTGGCGCAGGTTTGTGAAGATTTTTAGGTACAAGTTGGATGCAGAGCGTGCATAGGATTGTAGCCCATCTTATGCACCGTTGGCTCAGGAATAAGTCCCGCTGATCATGATGAGACTCACAGGCAAGTAGATTGCTGCTGTGCCATCCTGCTTTTTAAATAAATGTTTTCCTTTTCAGATAATACAGAGCATGGTGAAATCCCAATAAATAGTTCCTTTGCTAGACTCTTTTCAGGCACCTGCTAAAAGCAGTCTTGTTTAGGCAAGCTTACTCAGATGCTTGGGAAGCTGAAGTAATTTTAATCTGTTTTAATACTTTAGCTTTTGTATGTTTTAAAGTAGGGTTGTTAATTTTTCTTGATTTTACTGCTGTGGTTTTTTGTTTTGTTTTATGTTTTGGTAAACAGTTTTGCAGGTTTTTAAAAATAAACTTTATTAAATAAACAATAAATATAAATAAAATAACAGAAGCCAAAACACAACCCATCCTGTAGATTTAAGTATCTGTCCCCAGTGGCCTACTTTTTATCAGAGGCCCAGAATCCACATTCCTTTGTAAGAAAATATGAAATAAAGTCAAAACAAAATCAATGGGGGGGGGGAAGTGACAGGAAATTTTCCGCACCGGCTAACACCTGACCTTGCTACGCCACTGCATGGGGGCATGCAAAGAAGCCCCCTTCAGATTGAGGGATAAGTCACATTTCTGAACAGAGGCTGTAGCCAGACGGGAACATTTGCACATGGGAGGAGCACAGGGAGAAGACAAGCCCTTCTGCATCTGCAGCAGCACAACTGGGCCACTTCCTCTGCCCCAGATGCAACAAAACATGTCTCTCCCCTATTTAGACTAAACAAGTAGACGAACTAATGTGAAAGCAAATTTCAGATCTATCCTCAGGAAATGCTAAACAAGGATAAAAGACTCCTCCCAACCTTCTGGGACAAATGAAGAGGGATTATCAGTCATTGGGTGGCTTGTACTATTAACAGAGGACATGGAACTTGTAAAACCTTCTGGAAAAATCTAGCAGAGCGTCTGTGGGTTTTGATAAAAAAGAAATGGAAATTGGTGCAGTCTCAAAAGAGGCTAGTTCTTTCAAGCTACCCTCAGCCTTTGGGAATCTTGTCACAAGAGGAGTGTAAAGCTCACCTCTGGAGTTTATAAAGGGTATACATGCCTGGTGTTCTTAAGAACACTACAGATTTAGGACATGTGGAAGATCTATACTTTGATGGCTTCCATGCCAGGGTGGGGGCCACATTTTGAGACTGAAGACTTGCGAAGGTTGTGTATAAACACAGACAATATCTAAGGAGGAGTGGTGTATTCGTCTCATGATATTTCAGAAATGTGGCATCACCAGCTCCTCTGCTTCCACATACAGATTTGGTCCCCAGGCAACCCCTGACAGAGGCAAATAGGGCCACAACATCTGCCTGGCTTGCAGTGAGAGAGCTCAAAGAGTGTGAACTGGGTTCTCCATTCAAAGCACCTAGCATGGGGGCACCCACAGGTAATAGCTACTTGTCTACTTTCTGCCCATGCTCTGGGGTTGCAGTTTTCAGGATTGGGGACAGGGCGCCACTGGTTTTGCCACCAAGTTCTGTCCAAAGGCCCCACTGAGTTCAATGGGATATGTGAGAGAGTATAGGCCCATACCCCAGAACGAACCTAAGGATTAGGTTGTTCATAAGAAGAGGAGGGAGTAAAGGGAGAGGGAAGGGTTAATCTCAATAATATCAGGACCCAAGCTAACTGCTGCAGTTGTGGTTAAGCAGCTAGCAGCAGCTGTGGTTAAAACCACAATTGCTTCAGCTATGTAGGCCAGAAGCTGTTTCCTGCTTCATGTTTCCTGCTTCAGTAATGCAAGAGAAGAAGAACACACATACAAGGGAGGGAGGGGAGCTTAGCTAGCCATATGCCATATAAGGTAATAAGTTGTAACCTTGCCAGCTGATTGGGGAGACGAATGTATGCTCCCAGGTATAAGAATGCTTGCTGAACACAGTATAGGGGCCGCCAGTCTTTGGAAGATATTCCACTGGCTGCCTCTGTGCAGATCTCAATAAAACTTTTCTCTGAAGAAGTTGCTTCCCTGGTGCTTTTGTTCTCGGTCCTGGGCAAGCGGGGAAATGAATCCCCTGTAAGCTAAGGCTTCATTGTCAACCTACGTATACAAGCTGACGTGGTTGGAAGGAGGGAGAGGGTGCCTGGAGGGTATATATACTGCATGTAACTTGTCATTTCTTTGGACTTGCTGTGGACTCACCACGCAAGTGCCTTCTGCTATCCGGAGAGCAGAATAAACTCTTTGAACCAACTCGGTGTCATTTTGACTTCCTTCCTCCTGTCACGAAGCAACGCAGACCCAATCGGTGAACTCCAATAAGGCTACATTGGAACCACTGGAGATGTTTAGGAAAAGGGCTTGTGTTGGGAAGGGGCTGCCCCATTTGTGCTTCTCCAGGGGCAGGAGAATATCTAGGGCAGGAGAATCCCTGCAGGGCCTCTGAGGTTCCCTTTGCTTCTTCCTCTCTCCCAGGTTCCTCGACTCCTTAGGAAGGATGAAAGAGACGGATCCTGCAAAGCTAGCGAGGATGGAAGGGGGAAGATGGACGGTTGACCTGGTCAGGTTGTCTACCGCATCCCTCCCCACAACCTCTGAGCGTTCCCTCTCAGGGACCTCCGAGAGATCTGGTGAGTTCCAGGAGAGTGGTGATGCAGACGTGGATGGATAGAGCTGGAGAGGTATTGGGGCTTGCTCAGCTTGGGGGTGGGGGGAGACAGGCAGGCAGATGGAGATAGAGAAGGGGAGCACCTTTTCAGGCTCCTCCACCAGCCTGCCTGAACCTCCACTGTTTGGAGGGAGACCAACAGCGTCTGGGATTCTAACATCCCCACTGTGAACCCTGAATGGAGGGATATCAGCTCTTTCCTCTGTGAATGTTCTTCATCTAGTCATGCCTTTTTAAACAAGGACCAGACTTGTCTGAACCTCCCAGGCCTTCTTCAATATTGGCTTCAGAGCTTTTAGGAAAGTTGAAATAACTTCTGTGAGGTCTGTTGTTTTGGCTTCTGTGCATTTGACTGACCTTGGAGATGGAGTGGATTCTAGGATTGAGCCAAACAAAATCTATCCCAAATTAAAGCCAAGCAGTATGTCAGTTAATACCAATCAACAAAGGCAGTGAAAACTATAGTAAGGCCTCACACCTAACTCTCTCCAGTTCTTCCTCTGTCACAAGCATTTATTAACTTTGTTCAATAATGGATGTGAACCATGTCCCCTTCGCTCTGAGTGGGGTTTGGGTCCAGGACAGCGATGCAGAGGTTGCATGACTTACACTAACATGGCAGTGCATTGCTGGGGGAGGGGTCAGGATTTGATGCTTCTGTGTGATCTGCGCCCCTGTCACAGTATGCTGGCAGTGTGGCCCCACCGGTTTCAAGAGAGTCAGGTGCCCCGCAGGCATGCAGAAATGCTGGGGGGGGGGGTCAAAGATACCACACATCGTCAATGACATTAAGTTAGACTCCAAGGATGTCTGCTTGAGGCTGAAACAGAGCACTCTCAAGTCTCGCGGGGGGGGGGGGCGGACTTTGTTCAATAATCTGGAGCGCCATTTCTTTCCGAGGCTCTAATTAGCGTCTCTTTTCATTGCAGATGGTGAAGAATTGGAAGAGAAGAACAAGGGGGACCAGAACAGAATCCACATAGCAGAGAAGTCATATAAATATTCAGAGTGTGGAGAGAACATGCGTCAGAGCTCCCAGTCCACCTCCCATCAAAGAAAGAGCTTCGTTAGGAGGGATAGCTTCACTTCACATGAAAGAACAAAGAGTAGGGAGAAATTGTATCAGTGCAGAGAATGTGGAAAGAGTTTCACTCGGAAGGGCAGTCTCGCTTCCCATCATAGAATTCATACAGGAGAGAAACCCTATAACTGCATGGAATGTGGAAAGAGATTTAGTTACAGCCACCATCTCACTTCCCATCAAAGAATTCATACAGGGGAGAAACCCTATCATTGCTTGCAGTGTGGAAAGAGCTTCAATCGGAAGGATCATCTCACTTCCCATCAAAGAATTCATACGGGGGAGAAACCCTATCACTGCTTCGAATGTGGAACGAGCTTCAGAAAAAGTTCCCATCTTAGTTCTCATCAAAGAATTCATACAGGGGAGAAACCTTATCAGTGCTTCGAATGTGGAAAGAGCTTCAAGGAGGCGGCAACGCTCTCTTCCCATCAAAGAATTCATACTGGAGACAAACCTTATAAGTGCACAGAATGTGCAAAAAGCTTCAGCCAGAAGGGTAGTCTCACTTCACATCAAAGGATTCATACAGGGGAGAAAACATATCAGTGTTTGGAATGTGGAAAGAGCTTCCGGACAGAGATTAAGCTCACAAGCCATCAAATAATTCACACAGGGGAGAAACCTTTTCAATGCCATGAGTGTGGAAAGAGCTTTCGTATCCGGCTGAGTCTCACATTCCATCAAAGAATTCATACAGGGGAGAAACCCTATCAGTGCTTAGAATGTGGAAAGAGCTTTAGTCAAAGTGCACATCTCACTTCCCATCAAAGAATTCATACAGGGGAGAAACCCTATCAGTGCTTTGAATGTGGAAAGAGCTTCAGTCTCAGCCATAGTCTCACTTCCCATCAAAGAATTCATACAGGGGAGAAACCCTATCAGTGCTTGGAGTGTGGGAAGAGCTTCAGGGATAGGTCAAAGCTCTCTTCCCATCAAAGAATTCATACAGGGGAGAAACCTTTTCAATGCCATGAGTGTGAAAAGAGCTTTCGTCACAGTTCCAGTCTCACTTCCCATCAAAGAATTCATAGTGGGAAGAAACCCTATCAGTGCTTGGAATGTGGGATGAGGTTCAATCGGAAGGATAGTCTCACTTCCCATCAAAGAATTCATACAGGGGAGAAACCCTATCAGTGCTTCGAATGTGGAAAGAGCTTCAGTCAGAGCTCCAATCTCACTTCCCATCAAAGAATTCATACAGGGCAGAAACCATATCAGTGCTTGGAATGTGGAAAGAGCTTTCGTCAGAGAGGTGATCTCACTTCCCATCAAAGAATTCATACAAGGGAGAAACCCTTTCAATGCCTGGAATGTGGGAAAAGCTTCAGTCTCCGTCACAGTCTCACTTCACATCAAAGAGTTCATACAGGGGAGAAACCATATCCATGCCTGGAATGTGGAAAGAGCTTCGGAAACAGTGCCAATTTCACAGTCCATCAAAGAATTCATACAGGGGAGAAACCATATCAATGCCTGGAATGTGGGAAGAGCTTCAGTCACAGGAAGACTCTCACTTTGCACCAAATAATTCATACAGGGGAGAAACCATATCAGTGTTTGGAATGTGGAAAGAGCTTCAGTCAAAGTGGAACGCTCTCTCAGCATCAAAAAATTCATACAGGGGAGAAACCCTATCAGTGCTTGGACTGTGGAAAGAGCTTCAATCGGAAGGATGGTCTCACTTCCCATCAAAAAATTCATGCAGAGGGAAGACCAAAAAATAAAAGTAATAAAGCAAAAATTATTAAACAACCTGTACCAAACACAGTTGAATGGGAAAGAGAAAGGGACGGGGGAGAATAACTAAAAATACCCTTTATCACATTTGTATCATATAACAATAGAATGGGAAACACCAAAGATCTGTTCAAGAAAATTGGAGATATGAAAGGAACATTTCGTGCAAAAATTACCATAATAAAGGACAAAAGTGGTCCGGAGTTACAGTGAGGGAGGGGGGTGAGTATTTGACCCCCTGCTAAATTTGCCTGTTTGCCCTCTGATGAAGAAATAAGCCATCCTTAATTTAAATGGTATGTTTATTTGTAGCTGTGAGAGACAGAATAACAAGAAAACCCCCAGAAACCCAGAAGACAAAAGTCAGAGATTGATGTGCTGTGCATTATAATGAGTGAAATAAGTATTTGATCCCTTTGCAAAAAATGACTTCGTACTTGGTGGCAAAACCCTTGTTGGCAATTACAGAGGTCAGACGTTTCTTGTAGGTGGCCACCAGGTTTGCACACATCTCAGGAGGTATTTTGTCCCACTCCTCTTTGCAGATCCTCTCCAAGTCAGTAAGATTTCAAGGCTGATGTGTAGCTACTCAAACCTTCTGCTCCCTTCACAGATTTTTGATGGGATTAAGGTCTGGAGACTGGCTAGGCCACTCCAGGACCTTAATGTGCTGCTTCTTGAGCCATTCCTTTGTTGCCTTGGCCGTGTGTTTTGGGTAATTTTCATGCTGGAATACCTATCCTCGACCCATTTTCAATGCCCTGGTATGATTGATTGCTTCTGTCAACAGGTGTCTTTTGTACAGGTACTGTAACAACCTGGGATAACAGGTAAGACCTCTGCCTTTCAGCAGGTGCTTCTAATCTCAGTTTATTACATACAGTGAGGATACCAGGTAGATTTGGCATCTGGCTGGTTGATAGGGGATTAAATACTTATTTCACTCATTATAATGCACATCAATCTCTGACTTTTGTCTTCTGGGTTTCTGGGGCTTTTCCTGTTGTTATTTTGTCTCTCACATCTACAATAAACCTAACGTTAAAATTATGGACTGGTCATTTCTTCGTCAGAGGGCAGCGATGGATAATTTTGGAAATATACGCTCCCAATGAGAGGACATCTGAACTTTATAAAGGGGGGATATAAACTGTATAGGGAATATAATGTTAATGGGAGATCTAAATGGGGCCGTTTCATTAGGTTAGGACAGGATAATATGGAAATTGGGACACAAAAGGAGGGGGAAATGCCTAATTCCTTTTTGAACATGACAACAAGTTAGTGGACTTATGGAGACAAACATCTATTAGACAAGGAATATACATTTTATTATAATGCTTAAAACTCAACAAGTAGAAGAGATGTGGTGTGGGCAACAAAAGAACTGGAAATACAACTGAGAACAATCTAAGACCACTATTCAGTATTAGTTATATGTCAAAGGGAACAATTAACACAGAGAAGATGGAGACTAAATGAAGCTTCCGGGTGTGGGCTAAGCTCACTAGCCATCAAAGAATTCATACAGGGGAGAAATCTTTTCAATGCCATGAGTGTGGAAAGAGCTTTTGTCACAGTTCGTCTCACTTCCCATCAAAGAACTCATACAGGTCAGAAACCGTATCAGTGCTTTGAATGTATTTTCTAGTTTCTACCCTCAAGACTTTTGCCATGACATTTTACCCCTCTGCCAGAAGAGCATCTTTAACTCCCTAGTTTCTGTGGCAACACTTTTTGGGATGTGGTTCTTTGCAGGCACAATTGTATTCCATAAAGGCCTATCTTTCCACTTGGACACTTACTCCTTTTCTTTTGGTTTTCTGCGCGTAACCTCCAGTCTAGGATTCTCTTTTTGAATTTCTCCTACATACACATGACTGAATTAAAAAAAATATGAAAATGATTTATAATGAGACTGAAACACTAAAACATTCAAAAAATGAATCAGCGACAAATTTTAAAACATATTTTTTTCATACTGTGAAGTTCATTTTACAGGTGGTTTGGGGGGCATTATTCCAAAGCAGAACCCATCTTTTTCACAGGATCCTTATGAAATTTGGGGATGTCTGCATGCAATCCCATCTCTACAGCTCACATATAAACACCACAGAGAAGGTGGCTGGAGCCTGAAATGTGAAAGCATCGGCCTCAAATGCAGGCCTCAGGGATGCTTCCCCTCCATAGAGACCTGGGACCCCTTCTCCTTTGGAAGGGACCTCCGAGAAGGAAGCCAGGGCAGATCAGTCCCTGGACCTTGGAGGCAATTCCTATACTATTCTGGAAAGATGTGTGATGGAAATGACCAGGGGGGGCACATCATTAAAATTGTTAAATGTTACAAATATTCTGCCTGAATTTATCCTTTCAGCTTGACAGCTCAGGGAAGATACTTAGCTTTAAAAATATAAAATTACCTCCTTTGCCAGTTTCCTCCATTCCATTGCCCTTGGAAAAATGACTCTTTCCCCTGCCACCTCTCCAAGTGTGAAGACATGTATACACACCTCCTAACCCAGGAAATGCCCAGAGGGGACAATTGCTGGGCTCGTTGTTCTCCAAGGGAAGCCAGATCTCATCACCGACTTGCCTCAGGCTCCAGACATGCAAAGGACGTTCTGTTGTACTTTTGGGTGGTGGGTACTTAAGACATGTTTGCCTATGCTAATCTTATACTTGGGTGTTGTCCTGACACATTTGCCTATGCTAATCTTGTGTAACCCTCCCCTTTCTGACATTTTAGCGATGTAGCAATTATGTATTGATGGTTGGCCAATTGGTGCCAAAGAAGGATAGAACTTTTTTTATGTATGCTACAACAGCAGCAAGAATACTCATCGCGAAGTAATGGAAGACACAAGATTTACCCACCCGGGAAGAATGGCAGATGAAGTTGATGGACTATATGGAATTGGCGGAAATGACTGGCAGAATCCGAGACCAGGGAGAAGAGTCGGTGGAAGAAGATTGGAAGAAATTTAAAGACTATTTACAGAAATATTGTAAAATTAATGAATGTTAGAAAAATGTTGGAATGAAGTAATACGGCTTTAGTAGAAATATTATAAGGAATTAAGTATAGATAGGTTAATAGAGTATTAAAGGAAAAAAATAAGGTTAGAATGAGTTAAGATAATTATAGGATTGAAAACAGAGGAGGATGGAAAGGAATTGCTGAAATAACTAACAGAAGTGGAATACAAAAAGGGAGGTGTGAGGAAGTTGTGGAAATAAGTGAATGATAGATGGGATAACAAAATTGGTTGATTTATTTTATTGTCTTAATCTTGTTTTGTTAATTTGATGTGTTGTATTGTATTGTTTTCCTTATTTTTTGTTTTCTTTTTTCCTTTAGTGTTTTTGGAAAAATATTAAATATATATTTTTTTTAAAATGTATTGATGATTCTGTGCAATATATTGATGATCCCCCCTCCCGCCGCAAAAGGCAATCAGGCCGTGTTTCCGGCCTAGCCGGGTCCGCGATGTCCTCCCGGGTCAGCAGGGGCCCCGGGCCGGCGGTAAGCGATGCCTCCTCCGCCGCCGCAAAAGGTGAGCAGGCCGCACTAGAAGCCCCGCTGGGGCTCAGGCCAGCAGCCAGTGGCAGAGCAGTCAAGCTCCCTCCCACGCTGTGGACAAAAAGCCGAAAAGGCTGCAACGTGCCCAACCGAGCACGCCAAAAATGCGGCCTAGCCTGGCGCAGGGGCCAAATCTCTCCCCCGCCCCCCATCCAGGCAAAGCAAAGAAGGCCGGCTACTTACATCAATCCAGCCACCTGGACACCATTACTGGCCCCAACAACATCACACATACCATCTCGGGACTATTTAATTGCTCATTGTCTAACATTGTGTATGCCATCAAATGCCAACAGTGTCCTTCAGCTCTCTATATTGGACAAACAGGCCAAACCTTACGCCAAAGAATAAACGGACATAAATCTGACATCAAGAATCACAAGACAGAGAAACCAGTAGGAGAACACTTCAATCTCCCAGGACATTCTATACAAGATCTCAAAGTAGCTGTTTTACTACAAAGGAATTTCAGAAATAGACTGGAAAGAGAAGCTGCTGAATTGCAACTCATTACCAAACTTAAAACCATGGAGAGACCTGGTCTGAACAAAGACATTGGATTCTTATCTCATTATACATGACAAAGCCATTTTTCACCTTCTCACCCCTTGCTTTTTCCTGTAAGACCTATTGCAGTCGTTAAGAGTCGTCAACAGGCTCATCACAGCTATCTGCCAATCACCCATGACCACCCTTCTGAGTAATACCCCTCCCCACCTTCTCACTATATAGAAGGATCTGGCAACTTCTGTTTCAGTGTATCTGAAGAAGTGTGCATGCACACGAAAGCTCATACCAAGAACTAACTTAGTTGGTCTTTAAGGTGCTACTGGAAGGAAATTTTTTTTGTTCAGTCTTTGAAGGCAGGCATGGTCAATCAATCAACCTTTTATTTGACCGTCAGTCAGAAAAAAGTACATTTGTCAATACACGGTTAAAACATCCAGGAAGATTTTAGAACTTAGCCAACACTAAAATGGGCTAAACAGATAGCCCCATATCAATACAGTCAATTATAGTCTTGCGACGCTTAAAAGCTAAAAAAAGAAATTTGGCCACCAAGGAAGGTGTAGCTCTAGTGACGTTATTCAGCAAGTATAAAACCTGGTTTTCTCCAGGTAGGAAGCTAAATTGACATAGGAGTGGGTCTATAAAATTTTGTCTAAGCTCTGCATAAGAAGGGCAAGTCAAGAGAATGTGTTCGGTGGACTCAACCACACCCATGGCACAATGACAGGTTCTCTGAGTGTATGGTACTCCCCTCTACCTTCCCCACAATATCGCAGAGTCAAGGACATTTAATCTAGCCGCTGTAAGAAGTCTACGGTATTCACTATGTGAATACCGAATTCTATTCACTATTCACGGATTTCTGCAAGGTAGGGGGCTGGTATGGTCCGATAAATCTGGTCCCCTAGGAACATCCCTGGTTTTACCTGGGCTATGTCCTCTTGTCTGGCAATGTCACTCAGTCTCCGGGAGATCACAGCTCTAGCTTGATTGTACGTCATACACTCAAAGTAAAGATGAGACAATCCACAGGATTGAACCTTGTTAGTGACCTCCCTTTCCCACGATGATTGGAAATCGTCCCTCAATATCAAGGGGGCAATACCCACTGGTTTAAAACAAAGCTTGAGCCATAGCCAGAGCTTCGTCTTCAAGGCCACATACCGTAGAGCTTGCCAGCCGACCTCTAATCCCATAACCGCACCCGCTACCGAGGGGGGAATCCTAAGGATGGCTCTAAGGAATCGCGTTTGGATAGAATCCAGTTTCAAAAAATCCCTGCGGGAGCCTAAAGAGATGCCCACCAAAAGAAGGGGGAGGACTTTCATTTGAAAGAGTCTCAAAGCTATCTTCACTGATTGAGCCTGATTCTTAGCATATAGAGATCGAATCTGGATGGCTGCTTTAGATGCGTTAGTTGTTATATAGTCTCTATGGGCCAGAAAAGACCTATTTGACCGTATTACTTGTCCCAGATATTTAAAGCAGTTAACCTGCTCTAGGGGGATCCCGTTAATCGACCATGGATGGAGTCTTGGTCGGCTAGAGAAGACCATGATCTTGGTCTTAGCATAGTTGGGTTGGAGCTCATGCTGATCACAGTATTCATGTAGAGCTTGCAACATTCTCCTCAGTCCAATAGGGGATCTGGCAAGAAGTGCAGCGTCATCCGCGTACAGAAGAACATTCAGAGATCGGCCTGCTAATTTGGGGGGGTGGAAAGCATCATTGGCCATGTGAGTCACCAGTGAGTTAATGTAAAAGCTAAACAATGCTGGGGCCAATAGACAACCCTGTCTTACCCCTCTAGTGGTGGTAACAGGGTTGGAGACTAGGCCTTTATTGTCTAGCCTGATTCTCAGAAAGGTGTTTGTATGGAGGCTGATAATCAGATGAAGGAGACGACGATCGATCTTTGGCCGCTTCTTTTCACCAAAAGCATGGTCGCTTCTTTTCTCTAACGCCTTCCACCATGAGAGGAACGCAATGGGGTTGTGAGAGGGGGAGATAGACGAGAGACCCCGCTGCCGCCCCTTTGTCTGAGAGCCCTCCTTTCTGCTCCCCTCACAAGAGGGTCCCCGTTGTGTCTCTGAGGGGCAAGAGAGGAGGAGCCCCTCCCCCCGCTGCTTCCTCCCCTCAGCGGCTCTGAGGGAAACGACTTTTCCCGCCTTTTCCCAACTGCCCGCCTTTCGAAATCTGAGCCTCGCCTCAGTTCTAGGCGCCAAGGAGGCCGGTTCCTGGCAGGCCAGGCTGCAGTATCCCTGGGCTGCCTCGTTTATCGGGGGATTTCTTCTAATTCGCCCTCATTTCTCTTCCTATCTCTCGCTTTTCAAGCTTCTCTCTCTCTAGAAAGGCTGTCTAAACAACCCCTTCGCCACTGCCTGCATCCCTCCCAGCATTTAAAAGTCCGATTTCTTTTCATTTGCTGCGTATAATCCTAACACCAGGACTTTTATTCCTTCCTGGCAATGTCTTTTTTCGATTTATCTGAAGGTATAAATTACTGGCCTCAAGCTTTACTCATTAACCATTTTCCATGGGTCCTTTTTACGTGGGTCTCCTGCAAATTCAATCTCATTCCTGCTTTCTTAATACATGTGTTATCTTATGCCTTTCGGATTTCAAATTTAGTCCATCACATTCCAGGTTAGAAATTTATAAGCCATATTTTAGAAACCCGCGTCTTTCTTTTCGCAAAGAAAACAACACAAGTCCAGCCCCAATAATTCTGACTTGCTCTTCTTCAGGAGATTCCACCTGTGCAGGATCTCCCAGCTCCTTCTAATTCTTCCTCCAGAACTCTTCCGCTTTCAGAATAACTGTCAACTTTTCCCTTTTCTTGCGAGGAATCCTATTCGGAATAAGGGAATTTCCCTTTAAAAAGGGAAACGTCGGCAGCCATGTTCAGAATCTACACACACTTTTCTTTCTTGGCTTTCCAAGTGAAGCAGATCCCTTCAGGAAACTCCCAGCAAAAGGGTCCCTATTGCATCACCTGCAGTTACACGCAGGGGTTTGTGAACCCTTGTATGTGTGAATGCACTTATCCCTGTGCGTTTATAAGAGCACGGCATTAATTTTGTAAGATCCGCACACTGATCCCATCACTTTTGGAAGCATTGCTATGCAGCCCCACCCGAGGCATGCTTACTCAGAAGTAAGTCCTACTCTCCCATGCAGGCAGGCATGGTCATTTCTTTTCTCTTCCACATCTGTCTTGAGTCTGCCCCACCCAAAGGATCGCGTGGGCGTTTCATTCCTTGCATGGGACACTCTCTCCTCTATTTTTCCTGGGATGAAAAGCGGCTGCAGAAGCAGGAAAATCCGCTGGGGGGGGAGAGAGATCATTTTCGGGAGGGGGGGGATCTCCTGGCCGGGAAGCCACCGCCTCCATCCTTCCCACCCACTCGTTGAGCTGGAGGGTTTTTCCCCGGGGGGGGGGGGTGTCTTGATGGAGCCATTTCTGAGCCCAAGACACCTCCTGCCACCGCGCAGACTTCCGCCTCTTCTCCATCCCAGCCTTTCCTTGGGATCCTGGAGCCTCTATTTCGGGGGAGGGGAGAGCCAAGGTAACCCCCCCCCCCATGGCCACCCTCGCCTCCCTTGCTGTTAGTCTGCTATGATGTAGGCTCCTTGGGGCAGATTCCTTGGCACAGAGGGAGGGAAGGGGGGCAGCCCCTTGAGCGCAGGGGCAGAAGCGGATGGAGAGGCGGGCTCGTTGCCCTCGGCTTGGCAAGGGTTAAGAGGAGCCGAGCTGGATTCCTAGAGGGCACCGGAAGTGAAGGTCCTCCCTGGCCCAATTCCCTTCCTGCAAGCCGAGAGGAGGCTGCTGCTTTCTGCTCTCCCTTGGCCAAAGCTTCCTGGGTGAGTCTCCTCTCTCTTCCCCCTGAGGGCGCCGTGGGGAGAAGGGGGTCCCAGGGGGCAGGGAGACCCCCAAGTCAGAGAGCGGAGAGCCAGGGCAGAAGGCAAAGGAGAGGCAGCAGCGAAGGAAGGGGAGAAATGGCAGGCGGGCGTCGCTCGAGGAGTTGGGGCGAGAGGGGCGGCGAGGAGGAGGAGGCTGGGCAAGGGGCAGGAAAGGGGGAGAACAAGCCGGGGAAGGAAGGTGGGGCGCCCGGGGGGGTGGAGGGAGGTCATCAAGGACCTTTGGCTGCTTCCTTCCTGGGCTTCAGGTAGAGTTGCACCTTTGGCTGGGCAAAATACAGGTGTGGGTGTGTGGGGGGGGGTGTAATTGGGGGGCAACAGATTCCTTGACCTGGTGCAGAAATCCCTTCAAAGCAATCCGTTGTTGTTGTTCAGTGGTGTCTGCCTCTTCGTGACCCCCTGGACCAGAGCACGCCTGGCTATGCCCGATGCCTGCTCCCTCCTAATATTTTATTCAAGTTGGCACCCCTGACTGACTGTAGCTGTTCACTGCTGCTATTGTTGTTGTTGTTGTTGTTGTTAAATTTGTATCCTGCCCTTCATCCAAAGTTTACAGGGCGATTCACAACATAAACATGCAAAATTAGAACACCAAATGCATAATGAAACAAAGACAAAGGCAATGATCTCTCCTCCCACAAACATATTGAAAAGGCCATAGAATGCTAACCAACCAAAGGCCCAGTTATAGAAAAAGGTTTTTGCCTGGCACCTCAAGATGTCAGGAAGGTGCCAGGCGAGCCTCTCTTGGTAGACCTTCCCCCGAATGGGGAACCACTGCAGAAAAAGGTTCATTTTTGTGTTGCCACCACCCAGACCTCTCGTGGAGAAGGCACACAGAGGAGAGGCTGGATGGCCGTCGGTCAGGGATGGTCTAGTGGAGATTGCTGCATTGCCCCAGGGGGTTGGCTAGATGACCCTCAGGGGTCCCTTCCTACTCTGCAACTCTCTGGTGCAGGTTTGTGAAGATTTTTAGGTACAAGTTGGATGCAGAGCGTGCATAGGATTGTAGCCCATCTTATGCACCGTCGGCTCAGGAATAAGTCCCGCTGATCATGATGAGACTCCCAGGCTGTGCAGTCTTGCTTTTTAAATAAATGTTTTCCTTTTCAGATAATACAGAGCATGGTGAAATCCCAATAAATAGTGCCTTTGCTAGACTCTTTTCAGGCACCTGCTAAAAGCAGTCTTGTTTAGGCAAGCTTACTCAGATGCTTGGGAAGCTGAAGGAATTTTTATCTGTTTTAATAGTTTAGCTTTTGTATGTTTTAAAGTAGGGTTGTTAATTTTTCTTTTTTGTTTTTGGTAAACAGTTTTGCAGGTTTTTAAAAATAAACTTTATTAAATAAACAATAAATATAAATAAAATAACAGAAGCCAACACACAACCCATCCTGTAGTTTTAAGTATCTGTCCCCAGTGGCCTACTTGTTATCAGAGGCCCAGAATCCACATTCCTTTGTAAGAAAATATGAAATAAAGTCAAAGCAAAATCAATGGGGGGGGGTGGAGTGACAGGAAATTTTCCGCACCGGCTAACACCTGACCTTGCTACGCCACTGCATGGGGGCATGCAAAGAAACCCCCTTCAGATTGAGGGATAAGTCACATTTCTGAACAGAGGCTGTAGCCAGACGGGAACATTTGCAGATGGGAGGAGCACAGGGAGAAGAAAAGCCCTTCTGCATCTGCAGCAGCACAACTGGGCCACTTCCTCTGCCCCAGATGCAACAAAACGTGTCTCTCCCCTATTTAGACTAAACAAGTAGACGAACTAATGTGAAAGCAGATTTCAGATCTATCCTCAGGAAATGCTAAACAAGGATAAAAGACTCCTTCTCCCAACCTTACTGGACAAATGAGGAGGGATTATCAGTCATTGGGTGGCTTGTACTATTAACAGAGGACATGGAACGCATAAAATCCTTTTTGGCTGACTGCAATAAAATTCTAACCATCCTGAAAGGTACTTGTAAAACCTTCTGGGGAAAAATCTAGCAGAGCGTCTGTGGGTTTTGATAAACAAGAAATGGAAATTGGTGCAGTCTCAAAATAGGTGAGCTCTTTCAAGCTACCCTAAGCCTTTCGGAATCTTGTCACAAGAGGAGTGTAAAGCTCACCTCTGGAGTTTATAAAGGGTATACATGTTGGTTTCTGCTCTCTTCACTCTGCAGCGAAGTGCTTGTCACGGGACAATGTTTTGCATTCCATAGTCAGAGTACTGTTGGGTTTCCCACGGGAATGGGAGACTGGATGTGACGTACACTGGTTTCCTGTTTGTCACTGTTTTCTCGGTGCTCCGAGGAGAAGGAGGTTGCTTCTCTGCTCTCGCAGAGGCAAGATGCATGTTTGTAATCTCTCAGCATTGAAGCGTAGATAAAGTAAAGTTAAGCATGTGGCATGTACTGCTCATCCTTCCGCTGTGTTCAGGACTCTGCAAAAACAACAATACATGCCTGGTGTTCTTAAGAACACCACAGATTTAGGACATGTGGAAGATCAGACTTTGATGGCTTCCATGCCAGGGTGGGGGCCACATTTTGAGATTGGAGACTTGCGAAAATCGTGTATAAACACACACAATATTTAAGGGGGAGTGGTGTATTCATCTCATAATATTTCAGAAATGTGGCATCACCAGCTCCTCTGCTTCCACATACAGATTTGGTCCCCAGGCAACCCCTGACAGAGGCAAATAGGACCACAACATCTGCCTGGCTTGCAGTGAGAGAGCTCAAAGAGTGTGAAATGGGATCTACTCTCCTGTCACTACTGTGCAGGCCATGCCAGCCTTAGGAAGTGGAGTGAGGAGCAACCAGGTGAAATTGGAACCACTGGAGATGTTTAGAAAAGGGGCTTCTGTTGGAAAGGGGCTGCCCCATTTGTGCTTCTCCAGGGGCAGGAGAATATCTAGGGCAGGAGAATCCCTGCAGGGCCTCTGAGGTTCCCTTTGCTTCTTCCTCTCTCCCAGGCTCCTCGACTCATCAGAAGGATGAAAGAGACGGATCCTGCAAAGCTAGCGAGGATGGAAGGAGGAAGATGGACAGTTGACCTGGTCAGGTTGTCTCCCGCATCCCTCCCCACAACCTCTGAGTGTTCCGTCCCAGGGATCTCAAAGAGATCTGGTGAGTTCCAGGGGAGTGGAGATGTGGACATGGATGGATGGATGGTTGGAAATTAAAAAGGATTTGGAAATTTGGTCAAGATTGAAACTTTCCTTGTCGGGCCGAATCGCAGCTATAAAAATGAATGTATTGCCGAAAATGTTATTTTTGTTTCAAACCCTACAGATCGTGGACAGAGTGGAATGTTTTGGAAAATGGCAGAAGGACATATCTAGGTTTGTCTGGCAGGGCAAAAAGCCCCGAATAAAATTTAAAATACTAACTGACTCGAAAGAAAGAGGGGGGTTTGCCCTGCCGGACCTGAGGCTGTATTATGAATCCGCAGCCTTCTGCTGGTTGAAAGATTGGTTCCTGTTGGAGAACACTGATGTCCTAGATCTGGAAGGGTTCGACAATGCTTTTGGTTGGCATGCATATCTGTGGTACGACAAGGTGAAAGCTCACAAATTGTTTAAAAACCATATTGTCAGAAAAGCAATTTTTGCGGTCTGGATGAAATACAAAGACTTACTAGAGGGTAAGACCCCGAGGTGGCTATCACCGGTGGAGGCCAAGGCTCAAAAAAGACCCAATATGGAGGCCCACTGGCCAAAATATTGGGAAATAATTGAAAAAAGTGGAGATAATTGGAAGTTGCAGAGCCAGGACAAATTAAAAAACAAGGTGCGAGACTGGCTACATTATGCTCAAATTCAAGAGGTTTTTAAAATGGATAAAAAAGTTGGTTTCCAGGTGGAAAAATCGAAATTGGAGACGGAACTGTTAGAACCAAAGACTAAAATACTTTCGAGAATGTATAACTTGCTGCTTAAATGGAACACACAGGATGAGACAGTTAAATCTGCTATGATAAAATGGGCACAGGATGTCGGGCATAACATTATGTCCGAGGACTGGGAAAGGTTATGGAACACCGGAATGAAGTTTACGGCATGTAGTGCCTTGAAAGAAAACATTATGAAAATGGTATACCGGTGGTACATGACCCCAGTCAAGTTAGCTAAGATATATCACCTGTCTGATAATAAATGTTGGAAATGTCAGGAGGCAGAAGGGAGATTCTTCCACGTCTGGTGGACCTGCCCAAAAGTGAAGGCCTTCTGGGAAATGATTTATAATGAACTGAAAAAGGTATTTAGATATACCTTTCCCAAGAAACCAGAGGCCTTCCTCCTGGGCATGGTGGACCAGAAGGTGTCAAAGAAGGATAGAACTTTGTTTATGTATGCAACTACAGCAGCAAGAATTCTCATTGCGAAGCACTGGAAGACACAAGATTTACCCACACTGGAAGAATGGCAGACGCAGTTGATGGACTACATGGAGTTAGCTGAAATGACTGGCAGAATCCGAGATTTGGACGAGGAAACAACAGAGGAGGACTGGAAAAAAATTAAAGACTATTTGCAAAAACATTATAAGTTGTATGAATCTTAAGATTCATACGATTAGGAAATGTTATGCTTTAGCAATTTGATTAAGTAAATGATAAAGTAAGTGATAACAAAAAAGAGGAGGCATTATGAAACAAACATATTATGTTTATTTTAAAGGTACTAAAATTGAGTTACAACATTTTGAATTTGGAAACATAATAATTGAAAGTCACAGTAAGTCATGAAATAAGGTAACAAATTGCTGACATTGGTATTGTAAAGAACGCAAGGGTTGGAAGATGTGAGGAGGTCCAATTGACAGTGGTAAATTATGGAAAGTGGAACTGTTATATATCTATTTTTTTCTATTTTGTATCTTCATAATTTGTTTCTTGTTTCTTACTTCTGTATGCCCTTGAATTTATGAACCTATGAAAAGAAACGCAATAAAAAAATATTATAAAAAAAAGGAGCTGGAGAGGTATTGAGGCTTGCTCAGTTTGGGGGTGGGGGGAGGCAGGCAGGCGGATGGAGATGGAGAAGGGGAGCACCTTTTCAGGCTCCTCCACCTGCCTGCCTGAACCTCCACTGTTTGGAGGGAGACCAACAGCGTCTGGGATTCTAACATCCCCACTGTGAACCCTGAATGGAAGGATATAAACTCTTTCCTCTGTGAATGTTCTCCATCTAGTCATGCCTTTTTAAACATGGACCAGACTTGTCTAAACCTCCCAGGCCTTCTTAAATATTGGCTTCAGAGCTTTTAGGGAAGTTGAAACTTCTGTGAGGTCTGTTGTTTTGGCTTCTGTCTGCATTTGACTGACCTCGGAGATGGAGTGGATTCCAGGATTGAGCCAAACAGAATCTATCCCAGATTAAAGCCAAGCAGTATGTCAGTTAATACCAATCAACAAAGGCAGTGAAAACCATAGTAAGGCCTCACACCTAACTCTCTCCAGTTCTTCCTCTTTCACAAGCATTTATTAACTTTGTTCAATAATGGATGTGAACCATGTCCCCTTCGCTCTGAGTGGGGTTTGGGTCCAGGACAGCGATGCAGAGTTTGCATGACTTACACTACCATGGCAGTTCATTGCTGGGGGAGGGGTCAGGATTTGATGCTTCTGTGTCATCTGCGCCCCTGTCACAGTATGCTGGCAGTGTGGCCCCACCAGTTTCAAGAGAGTCACGTGACCCGCAGGCGTGCAGAAATGCTGGGGGGGGTCAAAGATGCCACACATCGACAATGACATTAAGTTAGACTCCAAGGATGTCTGCTTGAGGCTGAAACAGAGCACTCTCAAGTCTTGCGGGGGGGGGGGACGACTTTGTTCAATAATCCGGAGCGCCATTTCTTTCCGAGCCTCTAATTAGCTTCTCTTTTCATTGCAGATGGTGAAGAATTGGAAGAGAAGAACAAGGGGGACCAGAACAGAATCCACATAGCAGAGAAGTCATATAAATATTCAGAGTGTGGAGAGAACATCCGTCAGACCTCCCAGTCCACCTCCCATCAAAGAAAGAGCTTCGTTAGGAGGGATAGCTTCACTTCACATGAAAGAACAAAGAGTAGGGAGAAATTGTATCAGTGCAGAGAATGTGGAAAGAGTTTCACTTGGAAGTACAGTCTCGCTTCCCATCATAAAATTCATACAGGAGAGAAACCCTATAACTGCATGGAATGTGGAAAGAGTTTTAGTTACAGCTACCATCTCACTTCCCATCAAAGAATTCATACGGGGAGAAACCCTATCAGTGCTTCGAATGTGGAAAGAGCTTCAGCCGGAAGGATCATCTCACTTCCCATCAAAGAATTCATACGGGGGAGAAACCCTATCAGTGCTTCGAATGTGGAAAGAGCTTCAGAAAAAGTTCCCATCTCAGTTATCATCACAGAATTCATACAGGGGAGAAACCCTATCAGTGCTTTGAATGTGGGAAGAGTTTCAGTCGAAGCACCAATTTCACTTCCCATCAAGTAATTCATACAGGGGAGAAACCCTATCAGTGCTTCGAATGTGGAAAGAGCTTCCGGGAGGGGACTAAGCTCAGTATCCACCAAAGAATTCATACCAGGGAGAAACTTTTTCAATGTCAGGAGTGTGGGAAAAGCTTCAGTCTCAGGGACAGTCTCACTTCCCATCAAAGAATTCACACTGAGGGACAACCAAAAAGGAAAAAAGGAAAAATTATTAAACAACCCTTGCAAAACACAAGTGTATAAAAAAGAGAAGGGGGGAGAATAACTAAAAATACCCTTTATAACCTTTGTATCATATATATCATATCATTTATCAACCCATAGAAAGGCAGGCTCCCACAGCTCTCCCCTGGGTGCCCCCCTCTTTTCCCCATCTCCCACCCTGAGAGATCTTTCCTTCCCTGCATTCCTTGCAGGTCCCTCCCCCCTCTTCCTGTTTTTGTTGTGGTTGTTTAGTCGTTTAGTGATGTCCGACTCTTCATGACCCCATGGACCAGAGCACACCAGGCACCTCGGTGTTCCACTGCCTCCCGCAGTTTGGTCAAAGTCATGCTGGTAGATTCGAGAAACAGGTATCTTCTTGTTTTAGATAATTTTTAAACCTTTATTATACCGAAATTTTAAAAATACATACTATCATGGGAATTGGGGTTGCTTGTGTGTAAACCTCCACCTGCTCCAAACTGCATGAGGCGGTTGCGTTTTCCCCGGCTGAGCAGCCCCCCTTGGGCACGACTGCTTCAGTCGCTGGCAGAATCCATCAGTGGGCGTTTCCTAAACTTCTTCCAACATAAGAATTCCTTCACGGACAACCTCCGTCTCGCCTCTCTGCGCGGAAGCTTTCTGCGCAGAGTGGGTGTCCCCACCGGTGGTCCTCCACTCTCCTCACTGACCTCACTTGAAGAGTCTCGGAGCCTCCCCTCTGAAGTGCTCTCAATCCCTTCTTTCATCCTGGTGTCACCTTGGCTTTCTTCCCCAGCGGAAGCCCTCTCTCCCCCTGTACGGGTTCCCTCTCCGGCATCATTGGGGAGCCTAGCCTCTCCACTCTGCTCCGATGTCAGTTTCCTGACACATACAATATAAAACATTACATTCAAACATTACAGATTATGAATACACAAAAAGTATAAATGAAAGAAAAGAGAGAAAGTAGAAGAATTGAAAATGATGTTATTTACGATAAAGAAAAGCCTTCCGACTATACACATTGTACTATTTTGAACTTAAATTTTTTAGTTTCCTAAATCTTCGCCCCCACACACCTCACATTCTCCTTTTTGGTTCTAGTTTTCTCCAATATTTCCTTATATGAAAGGACTCATTCGATATACTGTTGTTACCTGCTCTGAGCCCGGCTTCGGCTGGGGTGGGCAGGATATAAATAAAATATTATTGGACTTCCAGGTTAGCGTGATCGGTTAATGGCGGATTCCCTCCGAGCTCCGGAGGGAATCGGCTCTACTGGGGACGGGTCTTGCCGCGGCGGCGACGCGGAGACCCTCAGAAACCGCAGGCGCTGAAGCCTGCAGACTTGGTGACTCGGCGGGCACCTTAAGCGCCCCCCGACCCACGAATAGCCTTTTTAAATGCTTCGGAGAGGGTACGGAGGGTGGCGTGGTGCTGTGAGTTGACCGCTACCTCAGTGGAGTGAAGCCGCGAGCCATGGCCGGAGAGCGCTGACTTTTCCCCCTGAAATTCGGACCTGAAAAGAAACAACCCGTGAGTAGAACGGAATTTGGACTTAAAATTTATTTCCTTGAATTCGGTACGACCGGGGGATGTGCTAAAGGGAAGTCCGCACCCCCTCCCTACAGATTATTTAAAGCAAGAATCGGATAACTAAGGTGGAGAGATCACTTTCATCCCTGTGAGATAAAAGATATTAATTCCATGATTGGCATAAGAAGTTTTGTGTTGAAGAATAAGAGCTGATTTTTAGAAGCTTTTGTGTAACCCCCCCCCCCCCGGACCCGGGAGCGCCCTGTGTGTGAGAGCCTGTTGAAGAGAAATAAGGAGTTTGACAGCTGTCAAACGAGCTGTCAAAATTAGAAAAATCTGTTATATACTACCTCTGCGGATTAAATCTGCTACATTTGAATTTAAGTTGTTGGAAACAAAGAAGGAATAAATAACAAAGTAATGGACTGTTGGAGAAGGATTACTAAGTAACCAGAATCCCTCTAGGGGGAATTCTGAGACATTACAATGGCTGCAGATGGAAAATTACAGGCTGAGCTGGAAAAAATGTTCTTTCTCGTGGGAAAGTTACAAGACCAGAGCACAGCTATGGCTACAGGGATTGCGACCTTGATTTCTAAAGTAAGCAATTCTGCTGACTGTGTTAAGGACTTGTCTGAAAAAAACTCTGCAGCCGAACTGGAAAAGATATCTTCAGAATTAGATGAGAGGGAAGGAGTGGAAGAAGTACAGGTGGAAAGTACCAACAAGAAGCCTACATTGTTTAAGATGAAAGAGGGAGCCCCTGGAACACTTGGAATATCTGGATTTAAAAGAAATAAGAAATAGGATTGGGGCTACCCTTCTGAATATGGAAAACTGGTTGGAAGAAACTTTGACTTTATTGTGTTAGAGCTCCTTCGAGACTTAATGACCAACATAAAGGACTACCAACAAAACCGGCAGAGAGGGACGGACAGAGATTTGAAGGCCTCGGACGTGAGAAATCCAGGCTAAGAGCTGTTATTGTGGACACTTCTTTGGAAAGGTATTGAAACCAGGGAAGGGAGGGGGTGAGAGTGAAATTTCAAAAAAAAATTAGGACTTTTGTGTTTAGTTAGTATGATCAATATTTAATGTAAAAATGGGAAATTTGTGGAAGGGAACCTGGGTCGACCTTAGAAAAGGATCAAATGCTTATAAGAGATTTGTATAAGATAAATCTGGTTAATTAAGAAGAGCTAAGTTAAAATAATAATAATAATACTCTAAGGATGAGAGATAAGAACTTGCTGAGCTAACTATTGGAATGAGGATGTACGAAGGGGAGGTGAGGGGAAGTCAGGGAGTGTGGTTAAGAAAATAAGGATTTGAAATTATACATGTTTTGTTTTTGTCTTTGTGTGTTTGTGTTGTCTATATAAAATGTGAAAACCTAATAAAAATTATTTTAAAAAAATATAAATAAAATATTATTATTATCTGCCATAAAGCTTTTGTTATCACAGTAATCTTTAAGATATTCTTTGATTACTTTCCATTCTTTATTACCATCTTGTATTGTATTTCCTCTTACTGTTCTGGTTATCCTTGCTGCTAATAATAATAATAATAATATACCCCGCCCATCTGGCTGGGTTTCCACAGCCACTCTGGGCGGCTTCCAACAAAACACTAAAATACAGTAACCTATTAAACATTAAAAGCTTCCCTAAAGAGGGCTGCCTTCAGATGTCTTCTAAAAGTTTGGTAGTTATTTTTCTCTTTGTCATCTGGTGGGAGGGTGTTCCAAAGGGCGGGTGCCACTACCAAGAAGGCCCTCTGCCTGGTTCCCTGTAACTTAGCTTCTCGCAGTGAGAGAACCACCAGATGGCCCTTGGAGCTGGACCTCAGTGTCCGGGCAGAACGATGGAGGTAGAGATGCTCCTTCAGATATCCTGGGCCGAGACCCTTTAGGGCTTTATAGGTCAGCACCAACACTTTGAATTGTGCCCAGAAACGTCCTGGGAGCCAGTGTAGGTCTTTCAAGACCGGTGTTATATGGTTTCGGCAGCCGCTCCCAGTCACCAGTCTAGCTGCTGCACTGTGGATTAGTTGTAGTTTCCGGGTCACCTTCAAAGGTAGCCCCACATAGAGCGCATTGCAGTAGTCCAAGCGAGAGATAACCAGAGCATGCACCACTCTGGCGAGACAGTCTGCAGGCAGGGAGGGTCTCATCCTGCGTACCAGATGGAGCTGATAAACAGCTGCCCTGGGCACAGAATTGACCTGCGCCTCCATGGACAGCTGTGAGTCCAAAATGACTCCCAGGCTGCGCAGCTGGTCCTTCAGGGGCACAGTTACCCCATTCAGGATCAGGGAGTCCTCCACACCCACCTGCCTCCTGTCCCCCCAAAACAGTACTTCTGTCTTGTCAGGATTCAACCTCAATCTGTTAGCCGCCATCCATCCTCCAACCACCTCCAGGCACTCACACAGGAACTTCACCGCCTTCACTGGTTCTGACTTAAAAGAGAGGTAGAGCTGGGTACCATCCGCTTACTGATGAACACCCAGCCCGAACCCCGTGATGATCTCTCCCAGCGGCTGCATGTAGATGTTGAAAAGCATGGGGGAGAGGACAGAACCCTGAGGTATCCCACAAGTGAGAGCCCAGGGGTCTGAACACTCACCCCCCAACACCACTTTCTGAACTGTAAGTATGCTGGCAATTTGGTTTGCCATTTGAGTTTTGAGGGGATGGTTTCGCTTTTCCAACTTTTCGCAATTAGAATCCTGGCAGCAGTTGTGGCATAGATAAATAATGGTCTATTTGACTTCTTAATTTCCGTTGTCATGATTCCTAACAAAAAAGTCTCCGGTCTCTTGGAATGTGTGAATACTGGAAAACTGTCCTCCTTTATGTGTCCTCCTTCATTCAAAATAAAGGAATCTTAATATAAAACATGGGGCTCAGGCCAGCAGCCAGTGGCAGAGCAGTCAAGCTCCCTCCCACGCTGCGGACAAAAAGCCGAAAAGGCCGCAACGTGCCCAACAGAGTATGCCAAAAATGCGGCCTAGCCTGGCGGAGGGGCCAAAGCTCTCCCCCGCCCCCCATCCAGGCAAAGCAAAGAAGGCTGGCTACTTACCTCAATCCAGCCGCCTGGACACGCTCCTGATCTTGGAAGGAAGAACAGCAAAAGAGGCTTGAGCAATGGAGTCATCCTCTTTTCTTTTGGCCTTAGGCCCACCCCCGGCCGGCCGTCCATTGTCCTCCCTGGCCAAGGGCAGGTCAAAGGCCGGATCAAGCAGGTAGGTGGCACCCGCCCAGCTGAGCCCCGCTCGGTGCTGCAAACCCCGCCCACCTGTGGGGAAGGGAGGGGGGATATTCTGGGATGTGGTGCAAAAGTTTTAAAAGTTAATGTCGCCCCATGCTCAGAGTTCATACTATTTGAACCTGTTGCGCAACAATAAAGGCTCTAAGTCTACTGACTGCTGTTTTGCTCCAAATTACTTGGCTGGAATTTCCTTCTTTTACTGACCACATGGACCAGTGGGGGACTTGTACCCCAACGAGCTGGGCTGCTGAGTAGTCTCTCAACCCAGAGTTTTCTTTCACAGAGGCCATATAAAGTTCCTTTCCCCATTTGTCAGGAGCCTGGTCTCCATTTGGGGTTCCTCCTTCCGCACCCCAAGGTTCCTCCAAGGCCTTGGGAAAGGAAACTGATGCAGGCTCTGGTTGCTGCCCAGGGCCCTGCAGGGGATTCAGGCTGGGGGGGGGGGGCTGTCTCTTCCTCTGGCCATTGCAGCCCCCAAGAAGACCCTCAGCAGACAACAGCCAAGCTTGTTTCTTCTCCAAAATGGCTTCCTCTTTTGAGGCCGCTTGCCTGGCCTCTTCCAATGGAGAGGCCTCCTCTGTTGGGCAAACATGGCGAGGAAAGAGGCCGCCCTGCGGAGGCAAAGCCATCATGGCAGGAAGGCGGCTGAGGATACCCCGTGAGCGCTGGCACCCAAAGGTGCCACCCTCCTTCAGCCAGGAGGAGAAACCCCAAAAGCGTGGGACCCATGTGGCCCACAGGGGAGCCATGGCATCTCTGGGAGTGGCTGGGGCCTCCAGAAGATACAATATGGTGTTCCTGCCTATTTCAGAAAAGGGTGGGAAATGCCATCTCCTAGCGCTGCTGCCCCTGTGGGCTCCTCCTGGCCATGGGGGGTGGGGTGGGACCCAGCTGACCCCCAAACAATGGGGGAAAGAGGAATCATAGAATCATAGAATCATAGAGTTGGAAGAGACCACAAGGGCCATCGAGTCCAACCCCCTGCCAAGCAGGAAACACCATCAGAGCACTCCTGACATATGGTTGTCAAGCCTCTGCTTAAAGACCTCCAAAGAAGGAGACTCCACCACACTCCTTGGCAGCAAATTCCACTGTCGAACAGCTCTTACTGTCAGGAAGTTCTTCCTAATGTTTAGGTGGAATCTTCTTTCCTGTAGTTTGGATCCATTGCTCCGTGTCCGCTTCTCTGGAGCAGCAGAAAACAACCTTTCTCCCTCCTCTATATGACATCCTTTTATATATTTGAACATGGCTATCATATCACCCCTTAACCTCCTCTTCTCCAGGCTAAACATGCCCAGCTCCCTTAGCCGTTCCTCAGAAGGCATCGTTTCCAGGCCTTTGACCATTTTGGTTGCCCTCCTCTGGACACGTTCCAGTTTGTCAGTGTCCTTCTTGAACTGTGGTGCCCAGAACTGGACACAGTACTCCAGGTGAGGTCTGACCAGAGCAGAATACAGTGGCACTATTACTTCCCTTGATCTAGATGCTATACTCCTATTGATGCAGCCCAGAATTGCATTGGCTTTTTTAGCTGCCGCGTCACACTGTTGGCTCATGTCAAGTTTGTGGTCAACCAAGACTCCTAGATCCTTTTCACATGTACTGCTCTCAAGCCAGGTGTCACCCATCTTGTATTTGTGCCTCTCATTTTTTTTGCCCAAGTGCAATACTTTACATTTCTCCCTGTTAAAGTTCATCTTGTTTGTTTTGGCCCAGTTCTCTAATCTGTCAAGGTCGTTTTGAAGTGTGATCCTGTCCTCTGGGGTGTTAGCCACCCCTCCCAGTTTGGTGTCATCTGCAAATTTGATCAGGATGCCCTTGAGTCCATCATCCAAGTCGTTGATAAAGATGTTGAATAAGACCGGGCCCAAGACAGAACCCTGTGGCACTCCACTAGTCACTCTTCTCCAGGATGAAGAGGAACCATTGATGAGCACCCTTTGGGTTCGGTCAGTCAGCCAGTTACAAATCCACTGAGTGGTAGCATAGTCAAGTCCGCATTTTACCAGCTTCATTACAAGAATATCATGGGGCACCTTGTCAAATGCCTTGCTGAAATCAAGGTAGGCTACATCCACTGCGTTCCCTTCATCTACCAGGGTTGTAATTCTGTCAAAAAACGAGATCAGGTTAGTCTGACATGACTTATTTTTCAGAAATCCATGCTGACTATTGGTGATCACAGCATTCCTTTCTAGGTGCTCACAGACTGTTTGCTTAATGATCTGCTCCAGAATCTTCCCTGGTATTGATGTCAGACTGACTGGGCGGTAATTATTTGGGTCCTCTCTTTTCCCCTTTTTGAAAATAGGTACAACATTTGCCCTCCTCCAGTCTGCCGGGACTTCGCCTGTTCTCCAGGAATTCTCAAAGATGACTGCCAGTGGTTCTGAGATCACATCTGCCAGTTCTTTTAATACTCTTGGATGCAGTTCATCTGGCCCTGGAGACTTGAATACATCTAAACTAGCCAAGTATTCTTGTACTATCTCCTTAGTTATTCTGGGCTGTGTTTCCTCTGCTGAATCATTTGCTCCAAATTCTTCAGGTCGGGCATTGCTTTCTTTATTGGAGAAGACTGAGGCAAAGAAGGCATTGAGGAGTTCAGCCCTTTCTGTGTCCCCTGTTTGCATTTCACCATCTTCTCTTCTGAGTAACCCCACTGTTTCTTTGTTCTTCCTTTTGCTATGAACATACCCATAAAAGCCTTTTTTGTTGCTTTTAACCTCTCTAGCAAGCCTGAGTTCATTCTGTGCTTTAGCTTTTCTGACTTTGTGTCTAGATGTGCTGGCTATTTGTTTGAATTCCTCTTTGGTGGTTTCCCCCCTTTTCCATTTTTTGTACACATCCTTTTTTAATCTTAACTCAGTTAAAAGTTCTTTAGATAGCCACCCTGGCTTCTTTAGGCACCTTCCATGTTTCCGTCTCATTGGTATTGCCTGAAGTTGTGCTTTTACTATCTCCCTCTTAACAAACTCCCAGTCATCATGAACTCCCTTCCTTTTAGTATTACTGTCCATGCGATCTCACCCAGCACTTCCCTAAGTTTTATGAAGTTGGCTTTCTTAAAGTCAAGAAATTTAGTCCTAGTATGCTTGGCTGCTCCTTTCCGCTGTATAGTAAACTTCAGAAGAGCATGATCACTCGCGCCTAATGATCCTTCCACTTCTACCCCACTAACCAGGTCATCAACATTGGTTAGGACCAGATCTAAAATGGCTGTTCCTCTTGTTGCTTCTCCCACTTTCTGGACAATGAAGTTGTCTGCAAGTCCAGTGAGGAATCTGTTTGACCTTATGCTCTTGGCTGAGTTTGACATCCAACAAATATCCGGGTAATTGAAGTCCCCCATTACTACTATCTCCCTTCCTTTTGCATGCTTGGCCATCTGTTCCAGGAAGGCATCATCTATGTATCATCATCTAGAAACAGGAAGAGAATGAAGAAGAAGCTGGGAGGGGGAGCAGCCAAGACTCAGGAGGAAAACTCCCTCAGGAAAGTGGGTGAAAGTCGGTGAAGAAAGAGGATTGGCCAGCTGTCTAATGCAGAGGCTTCTGATTGGTCCAGCCCCGCTCTGGGGTGGGAAATGGGGTCAGATGGTTCTGGGAGCCCAGTATAAACTGGTTTTCTGGCTGGAAACACAGGGAAAGGATGGCAGGTGTCCCTCTTGGTTTTAATTGGCGTTGGGAGAGTCCCATGGTGAGGGGCTGCCCCCTGAGAAACATGCACCCCTCCCTCTCCCCACCTTCCTGGGCTTCCCCATTCCTGCCTGTGGGACTTTTATGGGGGGGGGGGCTGTTAGACAAAAACTGTCCAGGGGATCTTGCCCAGAGGGATTCAGATGTGAAAGGAGTCACAGCACTGCACGGGCAAAGACCCCCCAACCCATTCTGGAAAGAGGGAGTGCGCATTCCAGTTCACATCACAGATAATTTTATTAGGTTAAACCGTCCGAATATCCCTCCTCCAGTTCCTATTGGTTACGAAAATACACTTTACAGGCTTCCCGCAAGGCCTTCTTCATTTTTGCTCCTTAATATGTTCTCCCATCTGTTACATACATTACTTGATCATTCAAATTAGCCATTTCTCCCACAGAGGTGTGTTCTATAATATTCATGAAGCGTTTGAGCATGTGCACTCATTCTTCAGCTACCACCTGCTATTTCTCCTTGTTATCTCGAGTCACCTCTCAAGTGTAAATCTGTCCCTCTTTCAAGGCAAACCACGGACTTCTGACACGTTCTTCACTTAGTTGTAACACCAGCAGGGAAAGGCGCCTCTGAGGGAGTATTCCCACTTGTCGTGTCCAACATCTGCTTTGTCTCATCTGCCTTGTCTCATCTGTAGTGTCTCTGAAGGAGTGATGGAGCCAGACTGACGCCATTTCTTAAGCCAAAAAGCCATCTTATAGAGCATCTTAGAGAGCAAGCTAAAAAGCCAAAAGATATTTCTCTTCGCAAAAGCAAGACTGCAGCTATGCAAAACCAAGTGTGGTTAGACAGTTTGCACCTGTAGCAGACTGCTGCCACAAACAGGAAAGCTAGCTCACCGCAGAAGCATAAAAGTAGATTCAGGCAGAAAACTGTTAAAACCACAGGACGTGCTTCTGAGAAAACAGGTGGCTGAGGGTTTACTGGGAATTGTAAAAGAGGTCAGACAGTTAATAAGCCTAGAACGACATCTAGTGGATGCAGCAGCTTGAAACAGACCAAGGCTGTCGCCAATTCTGATTGGTAGAGCTTTTTTATGAATATGCATAAGAAGTGTTAATCATTGGCTAAAGGGGGGTGCTGAGGGGCTGAACCTTTGCTTTGCCCGAGGGTATAAAAACTGTCTGCACCTGAGGGGAGGGGGGCATTCTCTCAATTTTCTGAATGTACCCATTTGCTTTTGCATTTTTGTCTGACAAAAATCCAATTGAATAAAACTTTTTTTTTAAAACTTACTGCTGCCTGTCTTTGCATTTCTGGTCTATATCCTGAAGTCCCTAACATTTCTGGTGCCTAGGTGATTCGGATTAGGGACCTTAAGTCCCCAAAAGACCAGAAGGCAGCTTCCCTTGCCCTTTCTGGGCAGGGACAGCGGGGGCCAAAGCCCAGCCGCGATCTGGCGCGCACCGAACCCTTTCTTCGGAGGATAGTGGCAGGCATCTTGACCCTTGCTGCACCCTGGGAGAGGAGGCAACGGATTGAAGAACCGAGGTTGAGAGGACAGGGCAGCCGGCTGGGGTGAGTACTTGGGGAAAGTCCTGTGGAAATAGGGAGACCTCCTTTTAAAAGGAGAAGGGAGATATTGATCACATCTCCAACGTGGCGTGTGGCTGTGAAGGGAAAGTCCCTGACAGTCACCCACGTTAAAGTATTGGGAAAAAGGAAAAGGGGGGAACTGGGAGGTTACTGTATCGTGTAACGTCCAACGAAAGAGGCACTTCTTGTGCATGTATGTTAAAGGATGTATGTATGAGTGTATGAGTGGCCAGGGCTTAGCGTCCCTTTGGTCAAGCGTGAGTAGGGCCGCGAATTTCTTGACAGGGCGACCTCGTTCAAGTCTCGGTCTGCAGCAAAAGTATATGTTTGGAAAGAGTGACATCGTCCGGGCAAAGTGTGAATTGAGTCTGTGAGTCTGTGAATTTTTGGTGTGGGGACGTTGCACAGGGCCATACTGAATATGGGAGGGGGAGGCTCGAAGGGTCCAGTAACTCCCCTACAATGCATGTTAGATAACTTCAAGAAAGGATT
This sequence comes from Podarcis muralis, assembly GCF_964188315.1. Lineage (NCBI taxonomy): Eukaryota > Metazoa > Chordata > Lepidosauria > Squamata > Lacertidae > Podarcis > Podarcis muralis. Next base: position 2,094,736 of record NC_135666.1, on the reverse strand, counting down.
CGCGGTCGTGCAAAGGGCAGATGAGAGTCCGGGCGATTTCTTGGAACGCCTGGTGGAAGCTTACAGAATTTGGACCCCCTTTGATCCCGAAGCCCCTGCCCATGAGTTAATGGTGAATGCCGCCTTCATAGGACAATGTGCCAAAGACATCAGAACAAAGATCCAAAAACAACCCGGGTTCCAGGGCATGTCTAGATCTCAAATTATGGCCATTGCCCAGAAAGTGTTTGAACAAAGGGGAGAGGTTGAAAAGAGGGGGGGAAAGCAATGGATGAAGGAAAAGGCAGCAGTGACAGCCGCGGCAATGGCTCACAACCCAGGGACCCGAGAGGTCCGCCGCAGCCATTCAGAGACCCGAAGCCGGGGAGGAGGCAGAGGTCAAGTTTTAGGAAGAAACCAGTGTGCAGTGTGTAAGCAGGAAGGTCATTGGAAAGACGAATGTCCTCAGAATCAGCCAGGACGGATGGGAAGAAACCGAGGACTGGAGCGCAGGGGCAGGCTAGTGGACGGACGATATGCCAGAGGGCCGGACCGGACAGACCTTGTAGGCCTGGCAGCCATGGAAAATCCCAAGACTAGGACAGACCAGGTTCCTCCTTTGTAGGCACTCAGCCAACCTTTTCAGGTTCCCACTCAGAACCCATGGTCAGAATCAAATTAGGGAACCGACTTGTAGATTTTATGATCGATACCGGAGCCCAATACTCGGTGATAACCACGCCCCTACAACGGGAAAGCCACAGAACAGTGAGCATAGTTGGGGCAACTGGCAACCACTCAAGGAAACCTTTTCTGCAACCCTTGGACTGTCAGATCGGGGGGCGACACCTGACCCATCAGTTTCTGTATATACCTGAATGCCCCGTGCCCTTGTTGGGGAGGGATGTCCTCTCCAAACTACAGGCTCAAATCACCTTCACCCCTAAAGGACCCGAATTGAAACTGCCTCCACAGGCGAGCGGCATAATGTCAGTCACAGTGCCTAGAGAGCATTCATGGGGACTTATAGCAGCTCTAGCCACAGAGCCACAGCCAGCCCCCTGCAGCGGCCAGATACCCAGCAATCTCAGAGCGCCATCAGGCGTCTGGGCTGAGGACAATCCTCCGGGTCTAGCCATCAATATACCACCTATCATAGTCAAATTGAAGCCTTTCGCAATGCCAGTGTCTATAAGACAATATCCCTTACCACTCCAAGCGGTGGAAGGCATTCAAAAGCATTTGGACCGCTTGCTCAAATATGGACTACTCAAACCCTGCCAATCTGAGTGGAACACCCCCTGACTTCCGGTCAAAAAGCCTCAGACCAATGACTACCGCACAGGACCTCAGGGTCATCAACCAAGCCACAGAGACCCTACACCCCAACGTGCCCAACCCCTATACCTTGCTGAGTCTCATTCCACCTGAAGCCACCTTCTTCACCGTCCTGGACCTCAAGGATGACTTTTTCTGTTGCCGCCTGGCCCCCCAAAGCCAACCCCTCTTCGCCTTCCAGTGGGAGGACCCAGTAACTGGTGCCAAGGGGCAACTCACCTGGACAAGACTCCCGCAGGGCTTTAAGAATTCTCCCACTCTCTTTGGGACAGCATTGGCAAAAGACTTGGCAAAGTATCCTTCCGTACCTGGCCACAAGGTGGTGTTGCAGTACGTTGATGACATCATCCTGGCTGCAGTGGACTATGAGACCTGTAGGGAGGGTACTGAAGAATTGCTCCACCTGCTGTGGGAGGCGGGATATAAAGTTTCCCGACAAAAAGCTCAATTGTGCCAGAGCGAAGTAAAATACTTAGGTTTTAATGTGTCACACCAGCAGAGGGCACTGCGACCCGAGAGAAAAGAAGCTATCTGTTGCATGAAGGAACCCACCACCAGAAAACAGTTGCGAGGGTTCCTAGGAGCTGCAGGGTTTTGCAGGATCTGGATCCCAGGCTTCAGTATTTTAGCAAAACCCCTCAACGAAAGCACCAGAGGAAGAGAAAGGGACCCCTTTGAGTGGGGACCAGCCCAGCAAGAAGCTTTTGAATCTATCAAACAATGCCTCATGGCCGCACCAGCCCTGGGTTTGCCAAATCCCGGGAAGGAGTTTCAACTATATGTACATGAACAGAATGGTGTGGCGGCTGGAGTCTTAACTCAGAAGCTAGGAAGCTGGAACCGGCCAATCGCCTATCTCTCCAAACAATTAGACCCCACGGCGAAAGGATGGCCACCCTGCCTGCGAGCGGTGGCAGCCACAGCCACCCTGGTTGAAGAAGCGGGCAAATTCACATTTGGCCAGGAAATGTACGTGAATGTGCCACATGCAATCCTCACCCTCATGGAATTAAAAGGAAACTATTGGCTGACCAATCCTCGCATGGCCAAGTACCAAGGACTTTTATGTGAAAATCCTAGAATACATTTACGGGTTGTCAACACCCTTAATCCAGCTACTCTACTACCCTTGCCAGACACGGATAGCGTGGAACACCATGATTGTCTCCAAGTGATGGATGAGGTCTATTCTAGCAGACCAGATCTGAAGGACGAACCGCTAAAGAATCCAGACGTTGTATATTACACAGATGGCAGCAGCTTCATTTTGGACGGCGTTCGGAAAGCAGGATATGCTGTAGTGACCAATGAGGAAGTTGTGGAAGCAGAACCCCTGTCCCCCGGTACCTCTGCCCAAAAGGCTGAGCTGATTGGACTAACCAGGGCCCTGCAATTGGCAGCTGGATGCAAGGCGAATATCTACACAGATTGCAAATATGCCTTCTTGACCCTGCATGCGCATGGAGCCCTCTGGAAGGAGCGCGGCTTGATTGGAGCCCACGGGAAAGCCCTGAAATACGGTCCAGAAGTTGAGACGTTACTGGAAGCTGTATGGGGCCCCGAAGAGATTGCGGTGATGCACTGCAAAGGCCATGGGAGAGGCCGGGACTTGGTCACTAAAGGCAACCAGAAGGCAGATAAAGCAGCTCGTGAAGCAGCTCTGATACCTCCGCCAGTGGTCGCCGCCGCCCTCATCCCAGAACTCACTCCGGACGACGTGAAGCCGTGTTACACCCTTGATGAACAACAGTGGGCGCGCCAAGAAGGAGGAATGCTCCATGAAGGATGGTTTCGCCTACCAGACAACCGGGTCTTTGTGCCCCAGCATCTGGCCAGTGTGATTGTCAAGAATTACCATGAGTCCACTCATTTAGGAAGCCCAGCTGCTAAAGCACACCTTGGGAGAATATTCTACATCCCCAACCTATCTCAACTAACTGCTGCTATCTCCCAAAAGTGTGTCTTGTGTGCCAAGAACAACCCGAGGCAAGGTGTGATGGCCTGGGATTCCGATTCGGAGGATGAAACAGAGGAATCCCAGCCTGCACAGGAGTCCCCGCCTCCAGGGCCGGCTGAACTGGGGCAAGGCCTAGATGCTGAAGAGCCTGCACCTGTGGCAGTGCATCAGGAGCTGGCCCCAGGTGAAGCCCTTCTGGCCCCAGAGGGGCTTGACGACTCAGTGGCCACAGGTGAGCCTCCTCCAGGGCCCAGTAACCCTTCGGCCTCTCCTGATCTGCAGAGGCTTAGGGCAGAGAGGCGAAGGGAACTGGTTGCCCCCAGGAGGAGTGCTCGCCTTAAGGCCAGAGGAGGCAGGGCTCCTGGGGGCCGGGACCGCCCCTGGCCTTAGAAGAGGATAAAAGCCCAGTCAGCCCAGCCCCAGGTTGCGGGAGCAACGTCGTTGTTGGCTTCGGACCTTCCTGTGTTCCTGATCCCTGCTCGGCCTCCTGTTCCCGACCATCCGGTGTTCCTGTTCCCTGCTCAGCCTCCTGTTCCAGCGTTCCTGTTCCCCGCCCGGCTCTCCGCCTCGGACCTCGCCCCTCTTCGTGTGGACTCTGCTACACCCACGGTACCTTACCCCCGGGACCAGCACACAAGGTCACCTTCCTCCACCAGGCATACAACACATGGGCTACACCCCTATGGAGAGCCTTATAGTGGACTACACTGAACTGCCTCCGGCTAGGGGCATCAAATACTTACTCGTGTTTGTCTGCACGCTGACAGGCTGGATAGAGGCATATCCTACCAGGACCGAGAAGGCCCGGGAGGTGACCAAGAAATTGTTGAATGAAATTATACCCCGATTTGGCCTCCCCAGGAGTATTGGCAGTGACAACAGCCCCGCCTTCATTGATAAAGTGGTGCAAGAAGTGTGCAGGGCGCTGCAGATCAACTGGAGGCTACACGCAGCCTACAGACCCCAGAGTTCCGGAAAGACCGAGCGGATGAACCGCACCCTGAAGACCCACTTGGCCAAGCTGACCCAAGAGACGGGACTCAACTGGATAGATGTCCTGCCCATTGCCTTATTTCGAATCCGAAGTGCCCCAGCCAAGAGACTGAGCCTATCACCCTTTGAGCTCTTGTATGGCAGGCCACCCCCCTTCGTCAGAGACATCCCCGCCAGTTTGGGGCGGGTGGGAGATCACATCACCTAGGAACAAGTGCAATCCCTGTCCCGTGTGTTTGCTTCCCTTTCCAGGTATTCCCTCGAACGCACGCCGTGTAGCCTCGCTGAACCAGTCCATCAGTTCCAACCGGGTGACAGTGTCTACGTGAAGGAGTGGAGGCACGACCCTCTCATCCCCAAGTGGCGAGGTCCGTACACCGTCCTCCTCTCCACCCCAACTGCGGTGAAAGTAGCCGAGGTGATGCCCTGGGTACATCACACGCGTCTGAAGAAGTCAGAGGGTGCCTGGACGTGCAAAGGAAATCCTGCTGACCCTCTGAAGCTGACTCTCTCCAAAAACCCCTGTGTCTGACGCTACCGGGAACGCGTTAGGCCACGGGCACCGAGATCCTGCGGCTGATCATCACCTTGTGTCTGACGCTACCGGGAACGTGTTGGGCCACGGGCAATGAGGTCCAGCGATTGATCCTCACAAGGACATTCACAAAGACTGTCCCCTTTTCTCTCTTCCTTTCTTTATTGCGTTGCTATATGTCTTATGGACCTATACCCTACCGAGCCATATCGCCCCTGGTGGCCTGCTGACCTCTGCTACGAATGGTTCGTCTTGCCGGTGGTAAGAGAGGGCGTACTCGTTGGTTGCTGGACGCACGGGTTGAGTGAGGTGGTAGCACTGCAACACCCCATTCTCCCACTGTGGGTCATCGTCCATGACACCGCACAGCGTACGTGGGTACTTCTGGTACGGGAACTTGCAGAAACGGTCGAAATCTATCGAATTTTAGACCGTTCTTGCTGTGGGGGGAGGATATCCAGTTGGTTATCGGGAGGTAGAGCCTTGTACCAACCCCATTTGCTCAACGAGGCCCGCACGCTGGTCCGGGTGCTACATCGGGAAGCAGAGCAACATACCAACTCCCTTTGGAATCAACTGTTACATCAGGAGGTAGAGCGGCATACCATTTGGTATACCAGGCCCTAATCTTGACCCAGGGGTGCATGGGTGGGAGCCCGAACAAGAGGCACATTGAAATTGCTGAACAAGTGCCAGTAAATCCTGCAGCGCCACCTGTGACTATCGTGGTAGCTCGGGCCACCCACAACCCCAGCCTACCCCCTGAACTACTAGGCCTGATAACTCCACACCTAATCCCCTTGGATGTGGCAGGCTATTCTTGTGGCTGCATAAGGGTTGCCACCCCAGGATTTCAGCCTCCATTTGCCCTGATCAGAGGTCACGTAGGTGACCGCCACCCAGTGGGCCCAGCAGGTAGACAGACAGGGCACATTTTCCCGGAGGAATCCAGACCCTGGTATAGACCCTGGAACACTGATGGCCAAGAGATAGCGGAAATCCTGGACATTGCATACCTCCAGGCCCAGGCAGGACTCCGCCAGTGGTATTTGGGCAATTAAGGGCAGAGACCTTCTCATATGCAAAGGCGATCCTCCCCTTTAGACCCATACCGAGAGGACTGGTCGGAGCAACAGTGTTACAAGTGGTTTGCCCGACCAGTTGACCGAAGAGGCTTCCGTCTGCAAGAAGGAACGTTACGGTGTGGCCACCATAGTTTCATCCTACGTGAACACCCCCACATTCCCTTGTGGCTGCTCTATAGAGCTACAGAGGTTCAGGAGTGGGCTTATCGACCCTTCCTCCTGATCCGGGGAATAGGACCAGCCTTCGAACTTTACAGAGTCTATTGCCATCCCTACAGCTCCTGAGGCCTAGCAGTATATCAGTCCCAGGCAGACGCTTTTCCCTGTGTAGAGTGGGAACGTCTCGTGTGTGGACGCTGTTCACGCCACAGTAGGGCCAGAAGTTAGCGGCCCCATGCCCTGGCCTTGGTGGACCCCCATCCCTTTTGGCTGCGGGGTTGTTCTTTTTGTGGTATTTCTGTGCTGGTGGTACGCTTCCCTGTTCTGGGGCACTGAAAATCCCTCAGGTCAGGATGAGGACTCACATTATATCATGCCTCCTGATGGTGTTCACCTCTCAAATGGCCACAGGGTGGAAGGGGAACACCTTCCTGAACATGACAATGACTGTAGCCAAGAGTTTGAACCGGTCTGAGTGTTGGGTATGTGTGCATGTGCCTATGCACCTGGGACAGGGGATCCCAATGACAGGGATTCCTTTTTCTCTGAATGAGAGTGATTTTCGTCAGCTGCTCTTTAAGGTCAGGCTTCTGAACACCACCTATGTGGTTCCCCAACACCATATTTGGAAACTTGACAGGGTCATAGAGGGAGGCCCGTGCATCCACAGGAGTGCACCACCCCTGAACGTTAGCTTTTGGCAGCAGGAATACCCCTGGATGCAGCTCCCGGCCGAAACCTTTGTGGGCAATCACTCAGGGTGTGCAAGTCTATACAATAGAACCCACAATGTTACGAGCCCGCACACCCTCCCCTGGACAACACCGGGGTGGACCAGAGGATGGTTTTGGCTCTGCGGTCACACGGCTTATAAGACATTACCCCGCAATTGGTATGGGACCTGCAGCTTGGGAACAGTGAATCCCGGGCTCACCATACATGACACCCTCCCGGGGAGAAGGCACAGCCGCTATCACAGGTCTTGGTATTCCCTGGCGGAAAATCCCCTGGAGGTCAGAGGTACCGCCTACTACTAGGCTCTGAGAGCATTCTTCCCGGGATATGGGGTTTTCGACTTGGAACGTGCTCTAGTTAATGTCTCAGCATCACTGGACATCTTTGCCGCCTCCACAGCTGATGCCTTAACCACTCTGCAGCAGGAGGTAGCGCAAATGGCCCAAATAGCCAACCTCACGGCTGAGGCCCTCCTGGCTCTTCAGATAGAAATCAGGCAAACGGCCACTATCACTCTACAGAACAGGATGGCTCTGGACTACCTACTGGCCAGCCAGGGAGGGGTTTGTACTCTTTTGAACACCTCATGCTGTGTGTATATCAATCAAGACCAACGAGTAGTGACCAATATTGAACAAATTAGGAAGTTAGCAACTATATACAACCACAGTGATCGTGTTGAGAGTAATGTTGACCGCATTAAAAAGCAGGCGGATTTGTATCACAAAATCAGTTTAGCTGGTGGAGAACTCCCTAGTATGTGGAACTGGCTTACTTCTTGGCTCCCAGGTTGGGGATGGTTAAAAGAGATTTTGCTTGTGATTTTATTTCTCTTTCTTACCTTATTGCTACTATCTTGCCTTTTGCCATGCCTTATTCAGCTTGTACGCCGAATGGTAAGCCGCTCAGTTGATGCAGCTACGCGTACCCATGTCCTGGCTCTTTATGATATTGAACTTATAGGTCCATCAAACGAAAATGAAGAACCGTAACCAGTCAGCATTTTCGTGATGGAAAGGGGGGAATGAAGGAGTGATGGAGCTAGACTGACGCCATTTCTTAAGCCAAAAAGCCATCTTATAGAGCATCTTAGAGGGCAAGCTAAAAAGCCAAAAGATATTTCTCTTCGCAAAAGCAAGACTGCAGCTATGCAAAACCAAGTGTAGTTAGACAGTTTGCACCTGTAGCAGACTGCTGGCACAAACAGGAAAGCTAGCTCACCGCAGAAGCATAAAAGTAGATTCAGGCAGAAAACTGTTAAAACCACAGGACGTGCTTCTGAGAAAACAGGTGGCTGAGGGTTTACTGGGAATTGTAAAAGAGGTCAGACAGTTAATAAGCCTAGAGCGACATCTAGTGGATGCAGCAGCTTGAAACAGACCAAGGCTGTCGCCAATTCTGATTGGTAGAGCTTTTTTATGAATATGCATAAGAAGTGTTAATCATTGGCTAAAGGGGGGTGCTGAGGGGCTGAACCTTTGCTTTGCCCGAGGGTATAAAAACTGTCTGCACCTGAGGGGAGGGGGGCATTCTCTCAATTTTCTGAATGTACCCATTTGCTTTTGCATTTTTGTCTGACAAAAATCCAATTGAATAAAACTTTTTTAAAAAAAACTTACTGCTGCCTGTCTTTGCATTTCTGGTCTATATCCTGAAGTCCCTAACATCTCCAGCAACTCAGGTTGTGAGACATGAAACAACTCCGGTTGTCAATATCAACCATTCCCCGAAGGGACCCCCTTCTTTTGGGTGTCGGTTGAAACAGAACCTCCGTCTTTGAAGGCAGGCATGGTCGCTTCTTTTCTCCATCGCCTTCGACCATGAGAGGAACGCAATGGGGTTGTGAGGGGGGCAGAGAGACGAGAGACCCCCCTGCCGCCCCTTTGTCTGAGAGCCCTCCTTTCTGCGCCCCTCACAAGAGGGTCCCTGTTGTGTCTCTGCCTGTCTCTGAGGGGCAAGAGAGGAGGAGCCCCTCCCCCCGCTGCTTCCTCCCCTCAGCGGCTCTGAGGGAAACGACTTTTCCCGCCTTTTCCCAACTGCCCGCCTTTCGAAATCTGAGCCTCGCCTCCGTTTTAGGCGCCAAGGAGGCCGGTTCCTGGCAGGCCAGGCTGCAGTATCCCTGGGCTGCCTCGTTTCTCGGGGGATTTCTTCTAATTCGCCCTCATTTCTCTTCCTATCTCTCGCTTTTCAAGCTTCTCTCTCTCTAGAAAGGCTGTCTAAACAACCCCTTCGCCACTGCCTGCATCCCTCCCAGCATTTAAAAGTCCGATTTCTTTTCATTTGCTGCGTATAATCCTAACACCAGGACTTTTATTCCTTCCTGGCAATGTCTTTTTTTGATTTATCTGAAGGTATAAATTACTGGCCTCAAGCTTTACTGATTGACCATTTTCCATGGGTCCTTTTTACGTGGGTCTCCTGCAAATTCAATCTCATTCCTGCTTTCTTAATACATGTGTTATCTTATGCTTTCGGATTTCAAATTTAGTCCATCACATTCCAGGTTAGAAATTTATAAGCCATATTTTAGAAACCCGAGTCTTTCTTTTCGCAAAGAAAACAACACAAGTCCAGCCCCAATAATTCTGACTTGCTCTTCTTCATGAGATTCCACCTGTGCAGGATCTCCCTGCTCCTTCTAATTCTTCCTCCAGAATTCCTCCGCTTTCAGAATCATAACTGACAACTTTTCCCTTTTCTTGCGAGGAATCCTATTTGGAATAAGGGAATTTCCCTTAAAAAAGGGAAACGTTGGCAGCCATGTTCAGAATCTACACACACTTTTCTTTCTTGGCTTTCCAAGTGAAGCAGATCCCTTCAGGAAACTCCCAGCAAAAGGGTCCCTATTGCATCACCTGCAGTTACACGCAGGGGTTTGTGAACCCTTGTATGTGTGAATGCACTTATCCCTGTGCATTTATAAGAGCACGGCATGTAATTTCGTGAGATCCGCACACTGATCCCATCACTTTTGGAAGCACTGCTATGCAGCCCCACCCAGGCTGGCTTACTCAGAAGTAAGTCCTACTCTCCGATGCAGGCAGGCATGGTCATTTCTTTTCTCTTCCACATCTGCCCCCCCCCTTGAGTCTCCCCCACCCAAAGGATCGCGTGTGCGTTTCATTCCTTGCATGGGACACTTTCTCCTCTATTTTTCCTGGGATGAAAAGCGGCTGCAGAAGCAGGAAAATCCGCTTGGCGGGGGGAAGAGAGCATTTTCGGGAGGGGGAATCTCCTGGCCGGGAAGCCGCCCCCTCCATCCTTCCCCCCCCTCGCTGAGCTGGGGGGGTTCCCCCCGGGGGGTGTCTTGATGGAGCCATCTCTGAGCCCAAGACACCTCCTGCCACTGCGCAGACTTCCGCCTCTTCTCCATCCCAGCCTTTCCTTGGGATCCTGGAGCCTCTCTTTTGGGGGAGAGCCAAGGTAACCCCCCCCCATGGCCCCCCCGCCTCCCTTGCTGTTATGTTAGGGGTCTGCTTCGATGTGGGCTCCTTGGGGCAGAGGCCTTGGCCCAGAGGGAGGGAAGCAGGGGCAGCCCCTCGAGCTCAGAGGCAGAGGCAGGAAAAACTGCAGCCAGGGAGAGGGAGGGAGGGGAGGATTTGGTGCCCTCGGCTTGGCAAGGGTTAAGAGGAGCCGAGCTGGATTCCTAGAGAGGACAGGAAGTGAAGGTCCTCCCTGGCCCAATTCCCTTCCTGCAAGCCGAGAGGAGGCTGCTGCTTTCTGCTCTCCCTTGGCCAAAGCTTCCTGGGTGAGTCTCCTCTCTCTTCCCCCTGAGGGCGCCGTGGGGAGAAGGGGGTCCCAGGGGGCAGGGAGACCCCCAAGTCAGAGAGCGGAGAGCCAGGGCAGAAGGCAAAGGAGAGGCAGCAGCGACGGGGAGAAATGGCAGGCGGGCGTCGCCCCAGGAGTTGGGGCGAGAGGGGCGGCGAGGAGGAGGAGGCTGGGCAAGGGGCAGGAAAGGGGGAGAACAAGCCGGGGAAGGAAGGTGGGGCGCCCGGGGGGGAGGAAGGTCATCAAGGACCTTTGGCTGCTTCCTTCCTGGGCTTCAGGTAGAGTTGCACCTTTGGCTGGGCAAAATACAGGTGTGGGTGTGTGGGGGGGTGTAATTGGGGGGCAACAGATTCCTTGACCTGGTGCAGAAACCCCTTCGTGACCCCCTGGACCAGAGCACGCCAGGCCCTCCTGTCTTCCGCTGCCTCCCTCATGCTGGGAGCTTCCAGAACACTGTCCCACCATCTGGTCCTCCGTAGTCCCCTTCTCCTTGTGCCCTCCATCTTTCCCAACATCAGGGTCTTTTCCAGGGAGGCTTCTCTTCTCATGAGGGGGCCAAAGTCTTGGAGTCTCAGCTTCAGGATCTGTCCTTCCAGTGAGCACTCAGGGCTGATTTCCTTCAGAATGGAGAGGTTGGATCTTCTTGCAGTCCATGGGACTCTGCACCATAATTCAAATGCAATGTAATGCAATCCATTACTGAAGGGAGAGGGAAGGGTTAATCTCAATAATATCTGGACCCAAGCTAACTGCTGCAGTTGTGTTTAAGCAGCTAGCAGCAGCTGTGGTTAAAACCACAATTGCTTCAGCTATGTAGGCCAGAAGCTGTTTCCTGCTTCCTGCTTCCTGCTTCAGTAATGCAAGAGAAGAAGAACACACATAGAAGGGAGGGAGGGGAGCTTAGCTAGCCATATAGCCATATGCCATATAAGGTAATAAGTTGTAACCTTGCCAGCTGATTGGGGAGACCAATGTATGCTCCCAGGTATAAGAATGCTTGCTGAACACAGTATACGGGCCGCCAGTCTTTGGAAGATATTCCACTGGCTGCCTCTGTGCAGATCTCAATAAAACTCTTTTCTCTGAAGAAGTTCCTTCCCTGGTGCTTTTGTTCTCGGTCCTGGGCAAGCGGGCAAATGAATCCCCTGTAAGCTAAGGCTTCATTGTCAACCTACGTATACAAGCTGACGTGGTTGGAAGGAGGGAGAGGGTGCCTGGAGGGTATATATACTGCATGTAACTTGTCATTTCTTTGGACTTGCTGTGGACTCACCACGCAAGTGCCTTCTGCTATCCGGAGAGCAGAATAAACTCTTTCTTTGAACCAACTCGGTGTCATTTTGACTTCCTTCCTCCTGTCACGAAGCAACGCAGACCCAATCAGTGAACTCCAATAAGGCTACATTGGAACCACTGGAGATGTTTAGGAAAAGGGCTTGTGTTGGGAAGGGGCTGCCCCATTTGTGCTTCTCCAGGGGCAGGAGAATATCTAGGGCAGGAGAATCCCTGCAGGGCCTCTGAGGTTCCCTTTGCTTCTTCCTCTCTCCCAGGTTCCTCGACTCCTTAGGAAGGATGAAAGAGACGGATCCTGCAAAGCTAGCGAGGATGGAAGGGGGAAGATGGACGGTTGACCTGGTCAGGTTGTCTACCGCATCCCTCCCCACAACCTCTGAGCGTTCCCTCTCAGGGACCTCCGAGAGATCTGGTGAGTTCCAGGAGAGTGGTGATGCAGACGTGGATGGATGGAGCTGGAGAGGTATTGGGGCTTGCTCAGCTTGGGGGTGGGGGGAGACAGGCAGGCAGATGGAGATGGAGAAGGGGAGCACCTTTTCAGGCTCCTCCACCTGCCTGCCTGAACCTCCACTGTTTGAAGGGAGACCAACAGCGTCTGGGATTCTAACATCCCCACTGTGAACCCTGAATGGAGGGATATCAACTCTTTCCTCTGTGAATGTTCTCCATCTAGTCATGCCTTTTTAAACAAGGACCAGACTTGTCTGAACCTCCCAGGCCTTCTTAAATATTGGTTTCAGAGCTTTTAGGGAAGTTGAAATAACTTCTGTGAGGTCTGTTGTTTTGGCTTCTGCCTGCATTTGACTGACCTCGGAGATGGAGTGGATTCCAGGATTGAGCCAAACAAAATCTATCCCAGATTAAGGCCAAGCAATATGTCAGTTAATATCAATCAACAAAGGCAGTGAAAACTATAGTAAGGCCTCACACCTAACTCTCTCCAGTTCTTCCTCTGTCACAAGCATTTATTAACTTTGTTCAATAACGGATGTGAACCATGTCCCCTTCGCTCTGAGTGGGGTTTGGGTCCAGGACAGCGATGCAGAGGTTGCATGACTTACACTAACATGGCAGTGCATTGCTGGGGGGGGGGGTCAGGTGTTGGATTTGATGCCTCTGTGTCATCTGTGCCCCTGTCACAGTATGCTGGCAGTGTGGCCCCACCGGTTTCAAGTGAGTCAGGTGCCCCGCAGGCATGCAGAAATGCTGGGGGGGTCAAAGATACCACACATGGTCAATGACATTAAGTTAGACTTCAAGGATGTCTGCTTGAGGCTGAAACAGAGCACTCTCAAGTCTCGCGGGGGGGGAGGACTTTGTTCAATAATCTGGAGCGCCATTTCTTTCCGAGGCTCTAATTAGCGTCTCTTTTCATTGCAGATGGTGAAGAATTGGAAGAGAAGAACAAGGGGGACCAGAACAGAATCCACATAGCAGAGAAGTCATGTAAATATTCAGAGTGTGGAGAGAACATTCGTCAGAGCTCCCAGTCCACCTCCCATCAAAGAAAGAGCTTCGTTAGGAGGGATAGCTACACTTCACATGAAAGAACAAAGAGTAGGGAGAAATTGTATCAGTGCAGAGAATGTGGAAAGAGTTTCACTCGGAAGGGCAGTCTCGCTTCCCATCATAGAATTCATACAGGAGAGAAACCCTATAACTGCATGGAATGTGGAAAGAGCTTTAGTTACAGCCACCATCTCACTTCCCATCAAAGAATTCATACAGGGGAGAAACCCTATCATTGCTTGCAGTGTGGGAAGAGCTTCAATCGGAAGGATCATCTCACTTCCCATCAAAGAATTCATACGGGGGAGAAACCCTATCACTGCTTCGAATGTGGAACGAGCTTCAGAAAAAGTTCCCATCTCAGTTCTCATCAAAGAATTCATACAGGGGAGAAACCCTATCAGTGCTTCGAATGTGGAAAGAGCTTCAAGGAGGGGGCAACGCTCTCTTCCCATCAAAGAATTCATACTGGAGACAGACCTTATAAGTGCACAGAATGTGCAAAAAGCTTCAGCCAGAAGAGTAGTCTCACTTCACATCAAAGGATTCATACAGGGGAGAAAACATATCAGTGTTTGGAATGTGGAAAGAGCTTCCGGACAGAGATTAAGCTCACAAGCCATCAAATAATTCACACAGGGGAGAAACCTTTTCAATGCCATGAGTGTGGAAAGAGCTTTCGTATCCGGCTGAGTCTCACATTCCATCAAAGAATTCATACAGGGGAGAAACCCTATCAGTGCTTAGAATGTGGAAAGAGCTTTAGTCAAAGTGCACATCTCACTTCCCATCAAAGAATTCATACAGGGGAGAAACCCTATCAGTGCTTCGAATGTGGAAAGAGCTTCAGTCTCAGCCATAGTCTCACTTCCCATCAAAGAATTCATACAGGGGAGAAACCCTATCAGTGCCTGGAATGTGGAAAGAGCTTCAGGGATAGGTCAAAGCTCTCTTCCCATCAAAGAATTCATACAGGGGAGAAACCTTTTCAATGCCATGAGTGTGAAAAGAGCTTTCGTCACAGTTCCGGTCTCACTTCCCATCAAAGAATTCATACTGGGAAGAAACCGTATCAGTGCTTGGAATGTGGGATGAGGTTCAATCGGAAGGATAGTCTCACTTCCCATCAAAGAATTCATACAGGGGAGAAACCCTATCAGTGCTTCGAATGTGGAAAGAGTTTCAGTCAGAGCTCCAATCTCACTTCCCATCAAAGAATTCATACAGGGCAGAAACCATATCAGTGCTTGGAATGTGGAAAGAGCTTTCGTCAGAGAGGTGATCTCACTTCCCATCAAAGAATTCATACAAGGGAGAAACCCTTTCAATGCCTGGAATGTGGGAAAAGCTTCAGTCTCCGTCACAGTCTCACTTCACATCAAAGAGTTCATACAGGGGAGAAACCATATCCATGCCTGGAATGTGGAAAGCGCTTCAGAAACAGTGCCAATTTCACAGTCCATCAAAGAATTCATACAGGGGAGAAACCATATCAATGCCTGGAATGTGGGAAGAGCTTCAGTCACAGGAAGACTCTCACTTTGCACCAAATAATTCATACAGGGGAGAAACCATATCAGTGTTTGGAATGTGGAAAGAGCTTCAGTCAAAGTGGAACGCTCTCTCAGCATCAAAAAATTCATACAGGGGAGAAACCCTATCAGTGCTTGGACTGTGGAAAGAGCTTCAATCGGAAGGATGGTCTCACTTCCCATCAAAGAATTCATGCAGAGGGAAGACCAAAAAATAAAAGTAATAAAGCAAAAATTATTAAACAACCTGTACCAAACACAGTTGAATGGGAAAGAGAAAGGGACGGGGGAGAATAACTAAAAATACCCTTTATCACATTTGTATCATATAACAATAGAATGGGAAACACCAAAGATCTGTTCAAGAAAATTGGAGATATGAAAGGAACATTTCGTGCAAAAATTACCATAATAAAGGACAAAAGTGGTCCGGAGTTACAGTGAGGGAGGGGGGTGAGTATTTGATCCCCTGCTAAATTTGCCTGTTTGCCCTCTGATGAAGAAATAAGCCATCCTTAATTTAAATGGTATGTTTATTTGTATCTGTGAGAGACAGAATAACAACAAGAAAAACCCCAGAAACCCAGAAGACAAAAGTCAGAGATTGATGTGCTGTGCATTATAATGAGTGAAATAAGTATTTGATCCCTTTGCAAAAGATGACTTCGTACTTGGTGGCAAAACCCTTGTTGGCAATTACAGAGGTCAGACGTTTCTTGTAGGTGGCCACCAGGTTTGCACACGTCTCAGGAGGTATTTTGTCTCACTCCTCTTTGCAGATCCTCTCCAAGTCAGTAAGATTTCAAGGCTGATGTGTAGCTACTCGAACCTTCAGCTCCCTTCACAGATTTTTGATGGGATTAAGGTCTGGAGACTGGCTAGGCCACTCCAGGACCTTAATGTGCTGCTTCTTGAGCCATTCCTTTGTTGCCTTGGCCGTGTGTTTTGGGTCATTTTCATGCTGGAATACCTATTCTCGACCCATTTTCAATGCCCTGGTATGACTGATTTCTTCTGTCAACAGGTGTCTTTTGTACAGGTACTGTAACAACCTGGGATAACAGGTAAGACCTCTGCCTTACAGCAGGTGCTTCTAATCTCAGTTTATTACATACAGTAAAGATACCAGGTAGATTTGGCATCTGGCTGGTTGATAGGGGATCAAATACTTATTTCACTCATTATAATGCACATCAATCTCTGACTTTTGTCTTCTGGGTTTCTGGGGCTTTTCCTGTCGTTATTTTGTCTCTCACAGCTACAATAAACCTAACGTTAAAATTATGGACTGGTCATTTCTTCGTCAGAGGGCAGCGATGGATAATTTTGGGAATATATGCTCCCAATGAGAGGACACCTGAACTTTATAAAGGGTGGATATAAACTTTATAGGGAATATAATGTTAATGGGAGATCTAAATGGGGCTGTTTCATTAGGTTAGGACAGGATAATATAGAAATTGGACACAAAAGGAGGGGGAAATGCCTAATTCCTTTTTGTACATGACAAATTAGTGGACTTATGGAGACAAACATCCATTAGACAGGGAATATACATTTTATTATAATGCTTAAAACTCAACAAGTAGAAGAGATGCAGTGTGGGCAACAAAAGAATTGGCTCCTTTGTTGGAAAGTGGAAATACAACGGAGAACAATCTAAGACCACTATTCAATATTAGTTATATGTCAAAGGGAACAATTAACACAGAGAAGATGGAGACTAAATGAAGCTTCCGGGTGTGGGCTAAGCTCACTAGCCATCAAAGAATTCATACAGGGGAGAAATCTTTTCAATGCCATGAGTGTGGAAAGAGCTTTTGTCACAGTTCGTCTCACTTCCCATCAAAGAACTCATACAGGTCAGAAACCGTATCAGTGCTTTGAATGTATTTTCTAGTTTCTACCCTCAAGACTTTTGCCATGACATTTTACCCCTCTGCCAGAAGAGCATCTTTAACTCCCTAGTTTCTGTGGCAACACTTTTTGGGATGTGGTTCTTTGCAGGCACAATTGTATTCCATAAAGGCCTATCTTTCCACTTGGACACTTCCTCCTTTTCTTGTGGTTTTCTGTGCGTAACCTCCAGTCTAGGATTCTCTTTTTGAATTTCTCCTACATACACATGACTGAATTAAAAAAATAAATAAATATGAAAATGATTTATAATGAGACTGAAACACTAAAGGTTTTGGTAGGAACAACTCTTTAAAACATTCAAAAAATGAATCAGCGACAAATTTTAAAACATATTTTTTTCATACTGTGAAGTTCATTTTACTGGTGGTTTGGGGGGGCATTATTCCAAAGCAGAACCCATCTTTTTCACAGGATCCTTATGAAATTTGGGGATGTCTGCATGTGATCCCATCTCTACAGCTCACATATAAACACCACAGAGAAGGTGGCCGGAGCCTGAAAGGCGAAAGCATCGGCCTCAAATGCAGGCCTCAGGGATGCTTCCCCTCCATGGAGACCTGGGACCCCTTCTCCTTTGGAAGGGACCTCCAAGAAGGAAGCCAGGGCAGATCAGTCCCTGGACCTTGGAGGCAATTCCTAGACTATTCTGGAAAGATGTGTGATGGAAATGACCGGGGGGGGGGGGCACATCATTAAAATTGTTAAATGTTACAAATATTCTGCCTGAATTTATCCTTTCAACTTGACAGCTCAGGGAAGATACTTAGCTTTAAAAATATAAAATTACCTCCTTTGCCAGTTTCCTCCATTTCATTGCCCTTGGAAAAATGGTGCAAAAGTTTTAAAAGTTAATGTCGCCCCATGCTCAGAGTTCATACTGTTGCGCAACAATAAAGGCTCTAAGTCTACTGACTGCTGTTTTGTTCCAAATTACTTGGCTGGAATTTCCTTCTTTTACTGACCGCATGGACCAGTGGGGGACGTGTACCCCAACGAGCTGGGCTGCTGATTAGTCTCTCAACCCAGAGTTTTATTTAACAGAGGCCATATAAAGTTCCTTTCCCCATTTGTCAGGAGCCTGATCTCCATTTGGGGTTCCTCCGTCCGCACCCCAAGGTTCCTCCAAGGCCTTGGGAAAGGAAAGTGATGCAGGCTC
Organism: Podarcis muralis; assembly: GCF_964188315.1. Classification (NCBI taxonomy): domain Eukaryota; kingdom Metazoa; phylum Chordata; class Lepidosauria; order Squamata; family Lacertidae; genus Podarcis; species Podarcis muralis. The sequence goes on along the minus strand of NC_135666.1, from coordinate 2,076,777 downwards.
TGGTTGCTGCCCAGAGCCCTGCAGGGGATTCAGGCTGGGGGGGGGGCTGTCTCTTCCTCTGGCCATTGCAGCCCCCAGGAAGCCTTGGAAGAAAGGCAGGAGACCCTCAGCAGACAACAGCCAAGCTTGTTTCTTCTCCAAAATGGCTTCCTCTTCTGAAGCCGCTTGCCTGGCCTCTTCCAATGGAGAGGCCTCCTCTGTTGGGCAAACATGGCGAGGAAAGAGTCCGCCCTGTGGAGGCAATGCCATCATGGCAGGAAGGCGGCTGAGGATACCCCGTGAGTGCTGGCACCCAAAGGTGCCACCCTCCCTCAGCCAGGAGGAGAAACCCAGAGAGTGTGGGACCCATGTCGCCCACGGGGGAGCCATGGCATCTCTGGGAGCGGCTGGGGCCTCCAGAAGATACAATATGGTGTTCCTGCCTATTTCAGAAAAGGGCGGGAAATGCCATATCCTGGCCCTGCCGCCTCTGTGGGCTCCTCCTGGGCCTGCCTGGCCATGGGGTGGGGGGAACCCAGCTGACCCCCAAAACAATGGAGGAAAGAGGAACAGGAAGAGAATGAAGGAGAAGCTGGGAAGGGGAGCAGCCAAGAGGGAAACTCAGGAGGAAAACTCCCTCAGGAAAGTGGGCGAAGAAAGCAGATTGGCCAGCTGTCCAATGCAGAGGCTTCTGATTGGTCCAGCCCCGCTCTGGGGTGGGAAATGGGGTCAGATGGTTCTGGGAGCCCAGTATAAACTGGTTTTCTGGCTGGAAACACAGGGAAAGGATGGCAGGTGTCCCTCTTGCTTTGAACTAGCGTTGGGAGTCAGGAGGGAGAGTCCCATGGTGAGGGGCTGCCCCCCTTATCAACATGCACCCCCACCTTCCCCATCCCTCTCCCCACCTTCCTGCGCTTCCATGCCTGCCTGTGGGGCTTTTATGGGGGGGGGCTGTTAGACAAAAACTGTCCAGGGGCTCTTTCCCAGAGGGATTCAGATGTCTCTGTGAAAGAAGGAGTCACAGCACTGCACGGGCAAAGACCCCCCCAGCTCATGCTGGAAAGAGGGAGTGCGCATTCCAGTTCACATCACAGATAATTTTTAACCTAAGACCGTCCGAATATCCCTCCTCCAGTTCCTATTGGTTAAGAAAATACACTTGACAGGTTTCCCGCCAGGCCTTCTTCATTTTTGCTCCTTAATATGTTCTCCCACCTGTTACATACATTACCTGATCATTCAAATGAGCCATTTCTCCCACAGAGGTGTGTTCCATAATATTCATGAAGCGTTTGAGCATGTGCACTCATTCTTCAGCTACCACCTGCTATTTCTCCTTGTTATCTCGAGTCACCTCTCCACTGTAAATCTGTCCCTTTTTCAAGGCAAACCACCGACTTCTGACACGTTCTTCCCTTAGTTGTAACACCAGCAAGGAAAGGCGCCTCTGAGGGAGTCTTCCCACTTGTCGTCTCCAACATCTGCTTTGTCTCATCCGTAGTGTCTCCAGCAACTCAGGTTGTGAGACATGAAACAACTCAGGTTGTCAAGATCAACCATTCCCCGAAGGGACCCCCTTCTTTTGGGTGTTGGTTGAAACAGAACCTCCGTCTTTGAAGGCAGGCATGGTCGCTTCTTTTCTCCAAGGCCTTCCACCATGAGAGGAACGCAATGGGGTCGTGAGGGGGGCAGAGAGACCCCGCTGCCGCCCCTTTGTCTGAGAGCCCTCCTTTCTGCGCCCCTCACAAGAGGGTCCCCGGTGTGTCTCTGAGGGGCAAGAGAGGAGGAGCCCCTCCCCCCGCTGCTTCCTCCCCTCAGCGGCTCTGAGGGAAACGACTTTTCCCGCCTTTTCCCAACTGCCCGCCTTTCGAAATCTGAGCCTCGCCTCCGTTTTAGGCGCCAAGGAGGCCGGTTCCTGGCAGGCCAGGCTGCAGTGTCCCTGGGCTGCCTCGTTTCTCAGGGGATTTCTTCTAATTCGTCCTCATTTCTCTTCCTATCTCTCGCTTTTCAAGCTTCTCTCTCTCTAGAAAGGCTGTCTAAACAACCCCTTCGCCACTGCCTGCATCCCTCCCAGCATTTAAAAGTCCGATTTCTTTTCATTTGCTGCGTATAATCCTAACACCAGGACTTTTATTCCTTCCTGGCAATGTCTTTCTTCGATTTATCTGAAGGCATAAATTATTGGCCTCAAGCTTTACTGATTGACCATTTTCTATGGGTCCTTTTTACGTGGGTCTCCTGCAAGCTTATTCAATCTCATTCCTGCTTTCTTAATACATGTGTTATCTTATGCCTTTCAGATTTCAAATTTAGTCCATCACATTCCAGGTTAGAAATTTATAAGCCATATTTTAGAAACCCGAGTCTTTCTTTTTGCAAAGAAAACTGAAGGGAGAGGGAAGGGTTAATCTCAGTAATATCAGGACCCAAGCTAACTGCTGCAGTTGTGGTTAAGCAGCTAGCAGCAGCTGTGGTTAAAACCACAATTGCTTCAGCTATGTAGGCCAGAAGCTGTTTCCTGCTTCCTGCTTCCTGCTTCAGTAATGCAAGAGAAGAAGAACACACATAGAAGGGAGGGAGGGGAGCTTAGCTAGCCATATAGCCATATGCCATATCAGGTAATAAGTTGTAACCCTGCCAGCTGATTGGGGAGACGAATGTATGCTCCCAGGTATAAGAATGCTTGCTGAACACAGTATAGGGGCCGCCAGTCTTTGGAAGATATCCACTGGCTGCCTCTGCACAGATCTCAATAAAACTCTTTTCTCCTTCCCTGGTGCTTTTGTTCTCTCCTCGGTCCTGGGCAAGCGGGCAAATGAATCCCCTGTAAACTAAGGCTTCAAAACAACACAAGTCCAGCCCCAATAATTCTGACTTGCTCTTCTTCAGGAGATTCCACCTGTGCAGGATCTCCCTGCTCCTTCTAATTCTTCCTCCAGAATTCCGCCGCTTTCAGAATCATAACTGTCAACTTTTCCATTTTCTTGCGAGGAATCCTATTCGGAATAAGGGAATTTCCCTTTAAAAAGGGAAACGTCGGCAGCCATGTTCAGAATCTACACACACTTTTCTTTCTTGGCTTTCCAAGTGAAGCAGATCCCTTCAGGAAACTCCCAGCAAAAGGGTTCCTATTGCATCACCTGCAGTTACACGCAGGGGTTTGTGAACCCTTGTATGTGTGAATGCACTTATCACGGCATTAATTTCGTGAGATCCGCACACTGATCCCATCGCTTTTGGAAGCACTGCTGTGCAGCCCCAACCGATGCATGCTTACTCAGAAGTAAGTCCTACTCTCCCATGCAGGCAGGCATGGTCATTTCTTTTCTCTTCCACATCTGTCTTGAGTCTCCCCCACCCAAAGGATCGCGTGGGCGTTTCATTCCTTGCATGGGACACTTTCTCCTTTATTTTTCCTGTGATAGAAAGCGGCTGCAGAAGCAGGAAAATCCGCTTTGCGGGGGGAAGAGATCATTTTCCGGGGGGGGGGGGGGTCGTGTTGGGTTGAAATAAACGACAGACGAATGGCAAGTGTCATATGGGAGGCATCTGCCGAGCAGGTCTCGGTGAGTCCCTTTTATTTAATATTACAGCATTACCAGATATGTGCTTGTTGCTGATCGGTTAACACAAATACAATGCAAAGGTTGAATATAGTTGAATATAGGCATTAATCATCAATAGATTAAAGGTAGGGAAAGGGAACACATGGTTAGACAGGTATGAAATCCTCCTTGTTAAACTATTACTAGTGGTTGATAATACACAATTACTAATGATTGATATTGCATGCCTTGAAAAGGCATAACAATCGCATTCCGTAGATGTGGTCAACAATGCGTTAAGAACAGGTCAGGGCACACTGTTTCATGAACTCAATGTGAACTGAACATTCCCAGACTCATGTGCAAAGGCAGAATTTCCCATCAGGGGGGATCTCCTGTCTGGGAAGCCACTCGCTGAGCTGGGGGGTTTCCCCCGGGGGGTGGGTCTTGATGGAGCCATCTCTGAGCCCAAGACACCTCCTGCCACTGCGCAGACTTCCGCCTCTTCTCCATCCCAGCCTTTCCTTGGGATCCTGGAGCCTCTCTTTTGGGGGAGAGCCAAGGTAACCCCCCATGGCCCCCCCGCCTCCCTTGCTGTTATGTTAGGGGTCTGCTTCGATGTGGGCTCCTTGGGGCAGAGGCCTTGGCCCAGAGGGAGGGAAGCAGGGGCAGCCCCTCGAGCTCAGAGGCAGAGAAAACTGCAGCCAGGGAGAGGGAAGGAGGGGAGGATTTGGTGCCCTCGGCTTGGCAAGGGTTAAGAGGAGCCGAGCTGGATTCCTAGAGGGCACCGGAAGTGAAGGTCCTCCCTGGCCCAATTCCCTTCCTGCAAGCCGAGAGGAGGCTGCTGCTTTCTGCTCTCCCTTGGCCAAAGCTTCCTGGGTGAGTCTCCTCTCTCTTCCCCCTGAGGGCGCCGTGGGGAGAAGGGGGTCCCAGGGGGCAGGGAGACCCCCATGGCAGAGAGCGGAGAGCCAGGGCAGAAGGCAAAGGAGAGGCAGCAGCGAAGGAAGGGGAGAAATGGCAGGCGGGCGTCGCCCCAGGAGTTGGGGCGAGAGGGGCGGAGAGGAGGAGGAGGCTGGGCAAGGGGCAGGAAAGGGGGAGAACAAGCCGGGGAAGGAAGGTGGGGCGCCCGGGGGGGAGGAAGGTCATCAAGGACCTTTGGCTGCTTCCTTCCTGGGCTTCAGGTAGAGTTGCACCTTTGGTTGGCCAAAATGCAGGTGTGGGTGTGGGGGGGTGTAATTGGGGGGCAACAGATTCCTTGACCTGGTGCAGAAACCCCTTCGTGACCCCCTGGACCAGAGCACGCCAGGCCCTCCTGTCTTCCGCTGCCTCCCTCATGCTGGGAGCTTCCAGAACAATGTCCCACCATCTGGTCCTCCGTAGTCCCCTTCTCCTTGTGCCCTCCATCTTTCCCAACATCAGGGTCTTTTCCAGGGAGTCTTCTCTTCTCATGAGGGGGCCAAAGTCTTGGAGTCTCAGCTTCAGGATCTGTCCTTCCAGTGAGCACTCAGGGCTGATTTCCTTCAGAATGGAGAGGTTTGATCTTCTTGCAGTCCATGGGACTCTGCACCATAATTCAAATGCAATGTAATGCAATCCATTACAATGATCCAATGGAAGCTCACAGTCACTGCAAACTTTCCAGCAACAATATTGACAGGAAATCCTCCTGACCTGCTGGATTTCTGCCTGCCAGAATGATGTAGAAACCCAGCCCAAAAAGTGGGGAGGGGGGATGGTGGGAGAGAGAGCAACAAAGCCTGCTTCTCTTCCTCATAGATTGACATACCCCAGGGCACAGAGGTCCCTTTGGTTCCCCCATGAAATATTTGAGGCCCCCGCCCCGTTAATGGGCATTGCCATTCAACTGGTGTGTGCACGCTGCATCTTGTGATCAGTTTTGCAGGGTGGGGCTTACTTGGGTCCATGGGCGTCCGATGGGGAGAATTAAATCCTTCATTAAATGAGATTCTGCCCCTTAACATAAATCCTGGCTATGCCCGATGCCTACTCCCTCCTAATATTTTATTCAGTTGGCACCCCTGATTAACTGTAGCTGTTCACTGCTGCTGCTATTATTACTACTACTACTACTACTATTAGGTGTGTATCCTGCCCTTCATCCAAAGTTTACAGGGCGATTCACAACATAAACATGCAAAATTAGAACACCAAATGCATAATGAAACAAAGACAAAGGCAATGATCTCTCCTCCCACAAACATATTGAAAAGGCCATAGAATGCTAACCAACCAAAGGCCCAGTTATAGAAAAAGGTTTTTGCCTGGCACCTCAAGATGTCAGGAAGGTGCCAGGCGAGCCTCTCTTGGTAGACCTTCCCCCGAATGGGGAACCACTGCAGAAAAAGGTTCATTTTTGTGTTGCCACCACCCAGACCTCTCGTGGAGAAGGCACACAGAGGAGAGGCTGGATGGCCGTCGGTCAGGGATGGTCTAGTGGAGATTGCTGCATTGCCCCAGGGGGTTGGCTAGATGACCCTCAGGGGTCCCTTCCTACTCTGCAACTCTCTGGTGCAGGTTTGTGAAGATTTTTAGGTACAAGTTGGATGCAGAGCGTGCATAGGATTGTAGCCCACCTTATGCACCGTCGGCTCAGGAATAAGTCCCGCTGATCATGATGAGACTCCCAGGCTGTGCAGTCCTGCTTTTTAAATAAATGTTTTCCTTTTCAGATAATACAGAGCATGGTGAAATCCCAATAAATAGTGCCTTTGCTAGACTCTTTTCAGGCACCTGCTAAAAGCAGTCTTGTTTAGGCAAGCTTACTCAGATGCTTGGGAAGCTGAAGGAATTTTTATCTGTTTTAATAGTTTAGATTTTGTATGTTTTAAAGTAGGGTTGTTCATTTTTATTGATTTTACTGCTGTGATTTTTTGTTTTGTTTTATGTTTTGGTAAACAGTTTTGCAGGTTTTAAAAAATAAACTTTATTAAATAAACAATAAATATAAATAAAATAACAGAAGCCAAAACACAACCCATCCTGTAGATTAAGTATCTGTCCACAGTGGCATGAAATGGCATATGAAATAAAGTCAAAACAAAATCAATGGGGGGGGGGGGGGGAGTGACAGGAAATTTTGTGCACCGGCTAACACCTGACCTTGCTACGCCACTGCATGGGGGCATGCAAAGAAACCCTCTTCAGATTGAGGGATAAGTCACATTTCTGAACAGAGGCTGTAGCCAGACGGGAACATTTGCACATGGGAGGAGCACAGGGAAAAGAAAAGCCATTCTGCATCTGCAGCAGCACAACTGGGCCACTTCCTCTGCCCCAGATGCAACAAAACATGTCTCTCCCCTATTTAGACTAAACAAGTAGACAAACTAATGTGAAAGCAGATTTCAGATCTATCCTCAGGAAATGCTAAACAAGGATAAAAGACTCCTTCTCCCAACCTTCTGGGACAAATGAAGAGGGATTATCAGTCATTGGGTGGCTTGTACTATTAACAGAGGACATGGAACACATAAAATCCTTTTTGGCTATCTGTAATAAGATTCTAACCATCTTGAAAGGTACTTGTAAAACCTTCTGGAAAAATCTAGCAGAGCGTCTGTGGGTTTTGATAAAAAAGAAATGGAAATTGGTGCAGTCTCAAAATAGGCTAGTTCTAAGCTCCCCTCAGCCTTTGGGAATCTTGTCACAAGAGGAGTGTAAAGCTCACCTCTGGAGTTTATAAAGGGTATACATGCCTGGTGTTCTTAAGAACACTACAGATTTAGGACATGTGGAAGATCAGACTTTGATGGCTTCCATGCCAGGGTGGGGGCCACATTTTGAGACTGGAGACTTGCGAAGGTTGTGTATAAACACACACAATATCTAAGGAGGAGTGGTGTATTTGTCTCATGATCTTTCAGAAATGTGGCATCACCAGCTCCTCTGCTTCCACATACAGATTTGGTCCCCAGGCAACCCCTGACAGAGGCAAATAGGGCCACAACATCTGCCTGGCTTGCAGTGAGAGAGCTCAAAGAGTGTGAACTGGCTCTCCATTCAAAGCACCTAGCATGGGGGCACCCACATGTAATAGCTACTTGTCTACTTTCTGCCCATGCTCTGGGGTTGCAGTTTTCAGGATTGGGGACAGGGCGCCACTGGTTTTGCCACCAAGTTCTGTCCAAAGGCCCCACTGAGTTCAGTGGGATATGTGAGAGAGTATAGGCCCATACCCCAGAACGAACCTAAGGATTAGGTTGTTCATAAGAAGAGGAGGGAGTGAAGGGAGAGGGAAGGGTTAATCTCAATAATATCTGGACCCAAGCTAACTGCTGCAGTTGTGTTTAAGCAGCTAGCAGCAGCTGTGGTTAAAACCACAATTGCTTCAGCTATGTAGGCCAGAAGCTGTTTCCTGCTTCATGCTTCCTGCTTCAGTAATGCAAGAGAAGAAGAACACACATAGAAGGGAGGGAGGGGAGCTTAGCTAGCCATATATCCATATGCCATATAAGGTAATAAGTTGTAACCTTGCCAGCTGATTCGGGAGACCAATGTATGCTCCCAGGTATAAGAATGCTTGCTGAACACAGTATACGGGCCGCCAGTCTTTGGAAGATATTCCACTGGCTGCCTCTGCGCAGATCTCAATAAAACTCTTTTCTCTGAAGAAGTTGCTTCCCTGGTGCTTTTGTTCTCTCCTCGGTCCTGGGCAAGCGGGCAAATGAATCCCCTGTAAGCTAAGGCTTCATTGTCAACCTACGTATACAAGCTGACGTGGTTGGAAGGAGGGAGAGGGTGCCTGGAGGGTATATATACTGCATGTAACTTGTCATTTCTTTGGACTTGCTGTGGACTCACCACGCAAGTGCCTTCTACTATCCGGAGAGCAGAATAAACTCTTTCTTTGAACCAACTCGGTGTCATTTTGACTTCCTTCCTCCTGTCACGAAGCAACGCAGACCCAATCGGTGAACTCCAATAAGGCTACATTGGAACCACTGGAGATGCTTAGGAAAAGGGCTTGTGTTGGGAAGGGGCTGCCCCATTTGTGCTTCTTCAGCGGCAGGAGAATATCTAGGGCAGGAGAATCCCTGCAGGGCCTCTGAGGTTCCCTTTGCTTCTTCCTCTCTCCCAGGCTCCTCGACTCCTTAGGAAGGATGAAAGAGACGGATCCTGCAAAGCTAGCGAGGATGGAAGGGGGAAGATGGACGGTTGACCTGGTCAGGTTGTCTCCCGCATCCCTCCCCACAACCTCTGAGCGTACCCTCCCAGGGACCTCAAAGAGATCTGGTGAGTTCCAGGGGAGTGGAGATGCGGACATGGATGGATGGAGCTGGAGAGGTATTGGGGCTTGCTCAGTTTGGGGGTGGGGGGAGGCAGGCAGGCGGATGGAGATGGAGAAGGGGAGCACCTTTTCAGGCTCTTCCACCTGCCTGCCTGAACCTCCACTGTTTGGAGGGAGACCAACAGCGTCTGGGATTCTAACATCCCTGCTGTAAACCCTGAATGGAAGGATATCAACTCTTTCCTCTGTGAATGTTCTCCATCTAGTCATGCCTTTTAAAACAAGGACCAGGCTTGTCTGAACCTCCAGGCCTTCTTCAATATTGGCTTCAGAGCTTTTAGGGAAGTTGAAATAACTTCTGTGAGGTCTGTTGTTTTGGCTTCTGTCTACATTTGACTGACCTCGGAGATGGAGTGGATTCCAGGATTGAGCCAAACAAAATCTATCCCAGATTAAAGCCAAGCAGTATGTCAGTTAATACCAATCAGCAAAGGCAGTGAAAACTATAGTAAGGCCTCACACCTAACTCTCTCCAGTTCTTCCTCTATCACAAGCATTTATTAACTTTGTTCAATAATGGATGTGAACCATGTCCCCTTCGCTCTGAGTGGGGTTTGGGTCCAGGACAGCGATGCAGAGGTTGCATGACTTACACTAACATGGCAGTGCATTGCTGGGGGAGGGGGGGTCAGGTGTTGGATTTGATGCTTCTGTGTCATCTGCGTCCCTGTCACAGTATGCTGGCAGTGTGGCCCCATCGGTTTCAAGAGAGTCAGGTGCCCCGCAGGCATGCAGAAATGCTGGGGGGGTCAAAGATACCACACATCGTCAATGACATTAAGTTAGACTCCAAGGATGTCTGCTTGAGCCTGAAACAGCGCACTCTCAAGTCTCGCGGGGGGGGGGGGCGGACTTTGTTCAATAATCTGGAGCGCCATTTCTTTCCGAGGCTCTAATTAGCGTCTCTTTTCATTGCAGATGGTGAAGAATTGGAAGAGAAGAACAAGGGGGACCAGAACAGAATCCACATAGCAGAGAAGTCATATAAATATTCAGAGTGTGGAGAGAACATCCGTCAGAGCTCCCAGTCCACCTCCCATCAAAGAAAGAGCTTCGTTAGGAGTGATAGCTTCACTTCACATGAAAGAACAAGAGTAGGGAGAAATTGTATCAGTGCAGAGAATGTGGAAAGAGTTTCACTCGGAAGGGCAGTCTCGCTTCCCATCATAGAATTCATACAGGAGAGAAACCCTATAACTGCATGGAATGTGGAAAGAGCTTTAGTTACAGCCACCATCTCACTTCCCATCAAAGAATGTGCAAAAAGCTTCAGCCAGAAGGGTAGTCTCACTTCACATCAAAGGATTCATACAGGGGAGAAAACATATCAGTGTTTGGAATGTGGAAAGAGCTTCCAGAAGGAGATTAAGCTCACAAGCCATCAAATAATTCATAGAGGGGAGAAACCTTTTCAATGCCATGAGTGTGGAAAGAGCTTTCGTATCCGGCTGAGTCTCACATTCCATCAAAGAATTCATACAGGGGAGAAACCCTATCAGTGCTTAGAATGTGGAAAGAGCTTTAGTCAAAGTGCACATCTCACTTCCCATCAAAGAATTCATACAGGGGAGAAACCCTATCAGTGCTTCGAATGTGGAAAGAGCTTCAGTCTCAGCCATAGTCTCACTTCCCATCAAAGAATTCATACAGGGGAGAAACCCTATCAGTGCCTGGAATGTGGAAATAGCTTCAGGGATAGGTCAAAGCTCTCTTCCCATCAAAGAATTCATACAGGGGAGAAACCTTTTCAATGCCATGAGTGTGAAAAGAGCTTTCGTCACAGTTCCGGTCTCACTTCCCATCAAAGAATTCATACTGGGAAGAAACCGTATCAGTGCTTGGAATGTGGGATGAGGTTCAATCGGAAGGATAGTCTCACTTCCCATCAAAGAATTCATACAGGGGAGAAACCCTATCAGTGCTTCGAATGTGGAAAGAGTTTCAGTCAGAGCTCCAATCTCACTTCCCATCAAAGAATTCATACAGGGCAGAAACCATATCAGTGCTTGGAATGTGGAAAGAGCTTTCGTCAGAGAGGTGATCTCACTTCCCATCAAAGAATTCATACAAGGGAGAAACCCTTTCAATGCCTGGAATGTGGGAAAAGCTTCAGTCTCCGTCACAGTCTCACTTCACATCAAAGAGTTCATACAGGGGAGAAACCATATCCATGCCTGGAATGTGGAAAGAGCTTCAGAAACAGTGCCAATTTCACAGTCCATCAAAGAATTCATACAGGGGAGAAACCATATCAATGCCTGGAATGTGGGAAGAGCTTCAGTCACAGGAAGACTCTCACTTTGCACCAAATCATTCATACAGGGGAGAAACCATATCAGTGTTTGGAATGTGGAAAGAGCTTCAGTCAAAGTGGAACGCTCTCTCAGCATCAAAAAATTCATACAGGGGAGAAACCCTATCAGTGCTTGGACTGTGGAAAGAGCTTCAATCGGAAGGATGGTCTCACTTCCCATCAAAGAATTCATGCAGAGGGAAGACCAAAAAATAAAAGTAATAAAGCAAAAATTATTAAACAACCTGTACAAACACAGTTGAATGGGAAAGAGAAAGGGACGAGGGAGAATAACTAAAAATACCCTTTATCACATTTGTATCATATAACAATAGAATGTGAAACACCAAAGATCTGTTCAAGAAAATTGGAGATATGAAAGGAACATTTCGTGCAAAAATTACCATAATAAAGGACAAAAGTGGTCCGGAGTTACAGTGAGGGAGGGGGGTGAGTATTTGACCCCCTGCTAAATTTGCCTGTTTGCCCTCTGATGAAGAAATAAGCCATCCTTAATTTAAATGGTATGTTTATTTGTATCTGTGAGAGACAGAATAACAACAAGTAAAACCCCAGAAACCCAGAAGACAAAAGTCAGAGATTGATGTGCTGTGCATTATAATGAGTGAAATAAGTATTTGATCCCTTTGCAAAAGATGACTTCGTACTTGGTGGCAAAACCCTTGTTGGCAATTACAGAGGTCAGACGTTTCTTGTAGGTGGCCACCAGGTTTGCACACGTCTCAGGAGGTATTTTGTCCCACTCCTCTTTGCAGATCCTCTCCAAGTCAGTAAGATTTCGAGGCTGATGTGTAGCTACTCGAACCTTCAGCTCCCTTCACAGATTTTTGATGGGATTAAGGTCTGGAGACTGGCTAGGCCACTCCAGGACCTTAATGTGCTGCTTCTTGAGCCATTCCTTTGTTGCCTTGGCCGTGTGTTTTGGGTCATTTTCATGCTGGAATACCTATTCTCGACCCATTTTCAATGCCCTGGTATGATTGATTGCTTCTGTCAACAGGTGTCTTTTGCACAGGTACTGTAACAACCTGGGATAACAGGTAAGACCTCTGCCTTACAGCAGGTGCTTCTAATCTCAGTTTATTACATACAGTAAAGATACCAGGTAGATTTGACATCTGGCTGGTTGATAGGGGATCAAGTACTTATTTCACTCATTACAATGCACATCAATCTCTGACTTTTGTCTTCTGGGTTTTTGGGGCTTTTCCTGTCGTTATTTTGTCTCTCACAGCTACAATAAACCTAACGTTAAAATTATGGACTGGTCATTTCTTCGTCAGAGGGCAGCGATGGATAATTTTGGGAATATATGCTCCCAATGAGAGGACACCTGAACTTTATAAAGGGTGGATATAAACTTTATAGGGAATATAATGTTAATGGGAGATCTAAATGGGGCCGTTTCATTAGGTTAGGACAGGATAATATAGAAATTGGACACAAAAGGAGGGGGAAATGCCTAATTCCTTTTTGTACATGACAAATTAGTGGACTTATGGAGACAAACATCCATTAGACAGGGAATATACATTTTATTATAATGCTTAAAACTCAACAAGTAGAAGAGATGCAGTGTGGGCAACAAAAGAATTGGCTCCTTTGTTGGAAAGTGGAAATACAACGGAGAACAATCTAAGACCACTATTCAATATTAGTTATATGTCAAAGGGAACAATTAACACATAGAAGATGGAGACTAAATGAAGCTTCCGGGAGAGGGGCCAAGCTCACTAGCCATCAAAGAATTCATACAGGGGAGAAATCTTTTCAATGCCATGAGCGTGGAAAGAGCTTTTGTCACAGTTCGTCTCACTTCCCATCAAAGAACTCATACAGGTCAGAAACCGTATCAGTGCTTTGAATGTATTTTCCAGTTTCTACCCTCAAGACTTTTGCCATGACATTTTACCCCTCTTTAGGCGAGCATCTTTAGCTCACTAGTTTCTGTGGCAACACTTTTTGGGATGTGGTTCTTTGCAGGCACAATTGTATTCAATAAAGGCCTATCTTTCCACTTGGAGACTTCCTCCTTTTCTTTTGGTTTTCTGCGGGTAACCTCCAGTCTAGGATTCTCTTTTTGAATTTCTCCTACATACACATGACTGAATTAAATAAATAAATAAATAAATAAATAAATAAATATGAAAGTGATTTATAATGAGACTGAAACACTAAAATTTTTGGTAAGAACAACTCTTTAAAACATTTTAAAAAATCAATTAGCGATAAATTTCAAAACAAAAAAAATTTCATACCGTGAAGGTCAGTTTACTGGGGGGGGGGGGCATTATTCCAAAGCAGAGCCCATCTTTTTCACAGGATCCTTATGAAATTTGGGGATGTCTGCATGCGATCCCATCTCTACAGCTCACATATAAACACCACAGAGAAGGTGGCCGGAGCCTGAAAGGCGAAAGCATCGGCCTCAAATGCAGGCCTCAGGGACGCTTCCCCTCCATGGAGACCTGGGACCCCTTCTCCTTTGGAAGGGACCTCCGAGAAGGAAGCCAGGGCAGATCAGTCCCTGGACCTTGGAGGCAATTCCTAGACTATTCTGGAAAGATGTGTGATGGAAATGACCGGGGGGGGGGGCACACCATTAAAATTGTTAAATGTTACAAATATTCTGCCTGAATTTATCCTTTCAACTTGACAGCTCAGGGAAGATACTTAGCTTTAAAAATATAAATTACCTCCTTTGCCAGTTTCCTCCATTCCATTGCCCTTGGAAAAAGGACTCTTTCCCCTGCCACCTCTCCAAGTGTCAAGACATGTATACACACCTCCTAACCCAGGAAATGCCCAGAGGTGACAATTGCTGGGCACATTGTTCTCCAAGGGAAGCCAGATCTCATCACCGGACTTGGCTCAGGCTCCAGACATGCAAAGGTGGTTCTGTTGTACTTTTGGGTGGTGGGTACTTAAGACATGTTTGCCTATGCTAATCTTATACTTGGGTGTTGTCCTGACACATTTGCCTATGCTAATCTTGTGTAACCCTCCCCTTTCTGACATTTTAGCGATGTAGCAATGATGTATTGATGGTCGGCCAATTGGTGTCAAAGAAGGATAGAACTTTTTTTATGTATGCTACAACAGCAGCAAGAATACTCATCGCGAAGTATTGGAAGACACAAGATTTACCCACCCGGGAAGAATGGCAGATGAAGTTGATAGACTATATGGAATTGGCGGAAATGACTGGCAGAATCAGAGACCAGGGAGAAGAGTCGGTGGAAGAAGATTGGAAGAAATTAAAAGACTATTTAGAGAAATATTGCAAAATTAATGAATGTTAGAATGATGTTAGAATGAAGTAATACGGCTTTAGTAGAAATATTATAAGGAATTAAGTATAGATAGGTTAATAGAGTATTAAAAGAAAAAAATAAGGTTAGAATGAGTTAAGATAATTATAGGATTGAAAACAGAGGAGGATGGAAAGGAATTGCTGAAATAACTAACAGAAGTGGAATACAAAAAGGGAGGTGTGAGGAGGTCGTGGAAATAAGTGAATGAAAGATGGGATAACGAAATTGGTTGATTTATTTTATTGTCTTAATCTTGTTTTGTTAATTTGATGTGTTGTATTGTTTTCCTTGTTTTTTCTTTTCTTTTTTCTTTTAGTGTTTTTGGAAAAATAATAAATATTATTTAAAAAAAAGATGTATTGATGATTCTGTGCAATGTATTGATGATCCCCCCCCTCCCGGCGCAAAAGGCAATCAGGCCGTGTTTGCAGCCTAGCTGGGCCCGCGATGTCCTCCCGGGTCAGCAGGGGCCCCGGGCCAGCATTAAGCGATGCCTCCCCCACCGCCGCAAAAGGCGAGCAGGCTGCACTAGAAGCCCCGCTGGGGCTCAGGCCAGCAGCCAGTGGCAGAGCAGTCAAGCTCCCTCCCACGCTGCGGAAAAAAAGCCGGAAAGGCCGCAACGTGCCCAACCGAGCACGCCAAAAATGCGGCCTAGCCTGGCGGAGGGGCCAAATCTCTCCCCCTCCCCCCCTCCAGGCAAAGCCAAGAAGGCTGGCTACTTACCTCAATCCAGCCGCCTGGACACACTCCTGATATTGATCCTGATCCTGGAAGAACAACAGCAAAAGAGGCTTGAGCAACGGAGTCATCCTCTTTTCTTTTGGCCTTAGGCCCACCCCCGGCCGGCCGTCCATTGTCCTCGCTGGCCAAGGGCAGGTCAAAGGCCGGATCAAGCAGGTAGGTGGCACCCGCCCAGGCGAGCCCCGCTCGGTGCTGCAAACCCCACCCACCGGTGGGGAAGGGTGGGGGGATATTCTGGGATATGGTGGGAAAGTTTTAAGAGTTAATGTCGCCCCATGCTCAGAGTTCATACTGCTATTTGAACCTGTTGCGCAACAATAAAGGTTCTAAGTCTACTGACTGCTGTTTTGCTCCAAATTACTTGGCTGGAATTTCCTTCTTTTACTGACCACATGGACCAGTGGGGGACTTGTACCCCAACGAGCTGGGCTGCTGAGTAGTCTCTCAACCCAGAGTTTTCTTTCACAGAGGCCATATAAAGTTCCTTTCCCCATTTGTCAGGAGCCTGATCTCCATTTGGGGTTCCTCCTTCCGCACCCCAAGGTTCCTCCAAGGCCTTGGGAAAGGAAAGTGATGCAGGCTCTGGTTGCTGCCCAGGGCCCTGCAGGGGATTCAGGCTGGGGGGGGGCTGTCTCTTCCTCTGGCCATTGCAGTGCCCCTTCAGCTGTTCCATTATTGTTTTGTATGGAACAGTAGCGACGTCTTCAGGTGCAAGGAGAGCCCGGGCGATTTCAAACGTCTCCTCTCCGCAGACACTGAAGAATATTGCCCTCTTCTTGGCGTCTTCTGCATCGGTGACCCCTTTGGCTTCTAGGAGGAAGGTGAAACGGGAGGCGTACGCTTCCCAGTCTCCAGATGCTGGGTTGAACGGCGAGAAGCTGCTGTCGGTTGCCATTCTGAGTTCCTTGTGTCCCGGAGCTGAAGCCTGGATACACGGTGCGAGGCAGCGGTGCGGCAGGTGGCGGTGCTGCGGTGCTGTGTGTGGCAGTCAGCTCAGCGGGATCCCACCTTCGTCGCCAGTGAAATATACTCAGAGTCGCAAAGTGATTTAATGCTCTTTATTCAGCTCATCGTGGTGAGGAGGAATGGATGAATGTCTGAGGGGTCTGCTTATATACATTATTTACACAATGGGCTGCACATGATTGGCTAATTCTGGAATTCTACTGTAAGCCAATCAGGTTGTGGATTCACTTCTATCTGGAGCATGATTGGGTGGTTCCTGCCAACCAATCATACTGCTGCATTGTTCTAAGACCAATCAGACTGCTGCATTCTGAATCCTATTGTTCTAGGACCAATCAGACTGCTGCCTTTTGGATCCTATTGTTCTAGGACCAATCAGACTGCTGCAGTTTGGATCCTATTCAATTCAGTACATAACAGCAGCCCCCAGGAAGCCTTGGAAGAAAGGCAGGAGACCCTCAGCAGACAACAGCCGAGCTTGTTTCTTCTCCAAAATGGCTTCCTCTTTTGAGGCCGCTTGCCTGGCCTCTTCCAATGGAGAGGCCTCCTCTGTTGGGCAAACATGGCGAGGAAAGAGGCCGCCCTGCGGAGGCAAAGCCATCATGGCAGGAAGGCGGCTGAGGAGACCCCGTGAGTGCTGGCACCCAAAGGTGCCACCCTCCTTCAGCCAGGAGGAGAAACCCCAAGAGCGTGGGACCCATGTGGCCCACAGGGGAGCCATGACATCTCTGGGAGCGGCTGGGGCCTCCAGAAGATACAATATGGTGTTCCTGCCTATTTCAGAAAATGGCGGGAAATGCCATCTCCTGGCCCTGCCGCCTCTGTGGGCTCCTCCTGGCCATGGGGGGGGGGGGGTGAACCCAGCTGACCCCCAAACAATGGGGGAAAGAGGAACAGGAAGAGAATGAAGGGGAAATGGAGAAGAAGCTGGGAGGGGGAGCAGCCAAGACTCAGGAGGAAAACTCCCTCAGGAAAGTGGGCGAAGAAAGCGGATTGGCCAGCTGTCCAATGCAGAGGCTTCTGATTGGTCCAGCCCCGCTCTGGGGTGGGAAATGGGGTCAGATGGTTCTGGGAGCCCAGTATAAACTGGTTTTCTGGCCGGAAACACAGGGAAAGAATGGCAGATGTCCCTCTTGCTTTGAACTAGCGTTGGGAGTCAGGAGGGAGAATCCCATGGTGAGGGGCTGCCTCCCTTATCAACATGCACCCCCACCTTCCCCATCCCTCTCCCCACCTTCCTGCGCTTCCATGCCTGCCTGTGGGGCTTTCATGGGGGGGGGGGGGGCTGTTAGACAAAAACTGTCCAGGGGCTCTTTCCCAGAGGGATTCAGATGTCTCTGTGAAAGAAGGAGTCACAGCACTGCACGGGCAAAGACACACCCCCAGCTCATGCTGGAAAGAGGGAGTGCGCATTCCAGTTCACATCACAGATAATTTTTAACCTAAGACCGTCCGAATATCCCTCCTCCAGTTCCTATTAGTTAAGAAATTGCACTTTACAGGCTTCCCGCAAGGCCTTCTTCATTTTTGCTCCTTAATATGTTCTCCCACCTGTTACATACATTACTTGATCATTCAAATTAGCCATTTCTCCCACAGAGGTGTGTTCTATAATATTCATGAAGTGTTTGAGCATGTGCACTCATTCTTCAGCTACCACCTGCTATTTCTCCTTGTTATCTTGAGTCACCTCAATTGTAAATCTGTCCCTTTTTCAAGGCAAACCACCGACTTCCGACACGTTCTTCCTTTAGTTGTAACACCAGCAAGGAAAGGCGCCTCTGAGGGAGGATTCCCACTTGTCGTGTCCAACATCTGCTTTGTCTCATCTCATCTCAACTCAGGTTGTGAGACATGAAACAACTCAGGTTGTCAAGATCAACCATTCCCCGAAGGGACCCCCTTCTTTTGGGTGTCGGTTGAAACCTTTTGCAAGCAGAGGTTGAAACAGAACCTCAGTGTTTGAAGGCAGGCTTGATCGCTTCTTTTCTCCAACGCCTTCCACCATGAGAGGAACGCAATGGGGTGGTGAGGGGGGCAGAGAGACCCCCCTGCCGCCCCTTTGTCTGAGAGCCCTCCTTTCTGCGCCCCCCACAAGAGGGTCCCCGTTGTGTCTCTGAGGGGCAAGAGAGGAGGAGCCCCTCCCCCCCGCTCCTTCCTCCCCTCAGCGGCTCTGAGGGAAACGACTTTTCCCGCCTTTTCCCAACTGCCCGCCTTTCGAAATCTGAGCCTCGCCTCCGTTTTAGGCGCCAAGGAGGCCGGTTCCTGGCAGGCCAGGCTGCAGTATCCCTGGGCTGCCTCGTTTCTCGGGGGATTTCTTCTAATTCGCCCTCATTTCTCTTCCTATCTCTCGCTTTTCAAGCTTCTCTCTCTCTAGAAAGGCTGTATAAACAACCCCTTCGCCACTGCCTGCATCCCTCCCAGCATTTAAAAGTCCGACTTCTTTTCATTTGCTGCGTATAATCCTAACACCAGGACTTTTATTCGTTCCTGGCAATGTCACTTCAAAACCAAGAATTCTTCCCTCACAGTCCTTAAATATCCGCTTTGGGGCAGGCATAAAGAACCTCTCTTTTTCGATTTATCTGAAGGTATAAATTATTGGCCTCAAGCTTTACTGATTAACCATTTTCCATGGGTCCTTTTTCGTGGGTCTCCTGCAAGCTTATTAAATCTCATTCCTGCTTTCTTAATACACGTGTTATCTTATGCCTTTCGGATTTCAAATTTAGTCCATCACATTCCAGGTTAGAAATTTATAAGCCATATTTTAGAAACCCGAGTCTTTCTTTTCGCAAAGAAAACACCACAAGTCCAGCCCCAATAATTCTGACTTGCTCTTCTTCAGGAGATTCCACCTGTGCAGGATCTCCCAGCTCCTTCTAATTCTTCCTCCAGAATTCCTCCGCTTTCAGAATCAGAACTCTCAACTTTTCCCTTTTCTTGCGAGGAATCCTATTCGGAATAAGGGAATTTCCCTTAAAAAAGGGCAACGTCGGCAGCCATGTTCAGAATCTACACACACTTTTCTTTCTTGGCATTCCAAGTGAAGCAGATCCCTTCAGGAAACTCCCAGCAAAAGGGTCCCTATTGCATCACCTGCAGTTACACGCAGGGGTTTGTGAACCCTTGTATGTGTGAATGCACTTATCCCTGTGCGTTTATAAGAGCACGGCATTAATTTTGTAAGATCCGCACACTGATCCCATCACTTTTGGAAGCACTGCTATGCAGCCCCACCCGAGGCATGCTTACTCAGAAGTAAGTCCTACTCTCCCATGCAGGCAGGCATGGTCATTTCTCTTAGGGGGGGGCCTTCCACATGTGCCCCTCCCTTGAGTCTCCCCCACCCAAAGGATCGCGTGTGCGTTTCATTCCTTGCATGGGACACTTTCTCCTTTATTTTTCCTGGGATAGAAAGCGGCTGCAGAAGCAGGAAAATCCGCTTGGCGGGGGGAAGAGATCATTTTCGGGAGGGGGGAATCTCCTGGTCGGGAAGCCACCCCCTCCTCCCCCCCCCCACTCGCTGAGCTGGGGGGTTTTCCCCCGGGGGGTTTCTTGATGGAGCCATCTCTGAGCCCAAGACACCTCCTGCCACTGCGCAGACCTTCGCCTCTTCTCCATCCCAGCCTTTCCTTGGGATCCTGGAGCCTCTCTTTTGGGGGAGAGCCAAGGTAACCCCCCATGGCCACCCTCGTCTCCCTTGCTGTAAATCTGCTTCGATGTAGGCTCCTGCCACAGCGGCTCCCGCCCAGTTTCATGTTTTTCTAAAACCCCAAAAGAGGCTGGCGGTGCTGCTTGGGCTGCGCTTGGCCCGGGATGTGAGTTGCAAGCCGGTCTGGTCCTCCTCAGCCCCCCCCCCCCCAGGTCTGCCTGAGAGACTCAGCAGGGGGAAGGGGGGCTGCTGCTGCCCTGCTGCTGCACCCCCAGAATTATTCTTCGTGGGGGGGGGGGAGGCCAGGAAGATGCTCTGGGAGCAGAGCCCCCCCCGCCTCCAGGGGGCGCACAGAGCAAAGAGACGCCTGGCCGGAGAGAGAGAGAGGGACGAAGGGGAAGAATCCAGACCCGGGACCCTGTAAGAAATGCCTTGACATTATGACAACACTCGCCCCTTAAGAACGGGCTGCTTACAGACGAAGACATGGTTTGGGAAATCATTTGTATTAGTTTTCAGTTACAATATTCCAATAAAAGCCTCTTTATAACAGTGCCAAATTATAATACTGTACCATTAATAATATGAATCATTCAAAAGCCAAATTGTACAATTTAGGTGCCCCCCCCTCACGAGCTAGAATTAACAGTTTGATGATTTACTTTATTTCTGCTTTGCAAAATCTTATAGATTTCCACCACACTCCAGTCAGAAAAACAAACCCTTATACCCCAACTGTAATTTTAACGACTTCCTTCTCATTAACACATTCAGTGATTTATAGTCCTGCAGGTGAAGCATTTAAACTCTCTCTTTGTCCTTTTTGTTATTCTGTCCATGATGTTTCTTCCTGTCCTTGTAATATATTATGTCTATCTTTTGTCAGTTGCTGTTCTCCATCATGCCTTGGGCAGAGCTAGTGTCCCGCTGCTGTTTCAGAAGTTCTCCACTGCTCTGTCCGGAGCTTCAGTGTTTTGCAACATTAGCAGCAGCTGCAAAAATCATAGTGTCCCTAAAAATATCCTGTTTTCGCCATTTTTCTCTCAGCCCGGGGAGTAGAGCAAGCTGTCGAACTTAAAATAACTCAGTAATGAACCTTTTTTGGTAAGCTCACAGCTTCCTCTTATCCCTCCATTCAGCCAAAGATAAAGAGTTACACTTCCAATTAAATTAAATTCAGTTTAGTCCGAGGATGATAAAGACTAGGGAAGAGTCCGCTCTTAAGTTTCCATCATAAACCTTTTGTAGAATAGAGCTGCTCGTCCTCCCCCCCTTTTTATTTTTACTTTACACACACAAGTCCATTTGATGTTATATTCCATCTCTGCAATCCATTTTTCACTGCTAGACATTGTTAAGATAAACATGACAACATCTGAAATGAGTTTATGGCTATTAACATCTACATGTGTATTATAATAACGACCCTGTATCAATTTATATAATAATGTTTGAGAGTATATTGCATTGCATTTTTGTATATTGTTCTTTTTTCTTACACATCTTTGTTATCCCCCCTTCCCCCCCTTTTCTCTGTATCACTTTCTTTTTTTATAGCTGAAATTCTTTCAATAAAATATTGTCATTGCACAGAGAGAGAGCGTGCATGCGCACCGCCCATCTAGCTCAGCATCCTGTTCTCCCGAAGGTTTAGCCCCCTGGCAGGACTCGAATGCAAGACCAGTGCTTTCCCCTCCTGCAGCTTCCAGCACCTGCTATTCAGAAGAACTGATGCCTCCAGCTGTGGGGGCAGAGCATAATTATGACATGCAAAAGTAATATTATTTAATTATTATGTAATTCTACTTTTATTGTCGTCCCCCCAAAAAAAAACTTCCACTGATTCCAACTAGTTAAAAGCTTTTCCAGATATATAGTGAATTATCCTAGAGCTATTTAACCATTAGGGCTGTGCAGAGTCACCCTGATCTCCCCTGGATCAGTCAGGCCAGGGGTCAAGCACCCCAGATCCAGCCCCAGATCAGTTCAGGGGCACAGCTGAGTGGGGGTGGGGTTTAACCCCTAATTAAATGTGCAATCTGGAGGGGCAAGGAGGAGATTCTGCATCTCTTCTCCGCCTACAGAGAGGAGGAGTAGCAGTAGGGAGACAGCACTTTGATGGAGGTAAGAAACACTTTATTTTTCCAAGTCTGCCCTGTGATGTTTTAGAACAATATATCTGATATTGTTCTAATAATATTGAACAGGTCAGTGTAGATCCAGCCTCAGAGTCCCTAAACTTTGCAAAAAGGATATGGGGGGGCGCTTATACAGAGATCTAAGGCTAAACAGGAGTTGTTGTGTTGCCCCTTCATTTAGGGAGAATATTCACCGCCCTTCTCTTCCAATATCTGTATATCAAGCGGAATTTTCCTTTGTCCCCCCGTTCGCTCATCATCTCCTCCTCCTCTGGCAGCAGAGCCTCCTTATTTGCAATCTTCTGTATGATCTCTGCTTCTTTCTTCACGTCCTTGAGCAACTGGATCCTTTTCTGATATCCAAGCTTGCATTCCTCCTCTTCAGACGCAATGAGCATGTCGATGTATTCTGGGGTGGAGAGTGGGTTGGGCTTCAGGGCAATTTCCTCCAGGCGCCGCAGGCTTTGAGACGCTCTCTCGATGTTTTCGAACAAATTTTCTCTTACTTTGATGTACTCCTGGCTGAGGTGCCAAATCAGCTCCTCCGCTGTCATAACCCCATGGTAGGCGTGCTCATACTTTTTCTTCAGCTCCGCATATGTCTTCTTCTCTTTCCTTATTTCGTCCTTAAATTGGTAATTCTGGTTGTGGTGGTCGCTGGCTGAGCACTTGCTGGGACAAACGTTGCATTTTCCTGAGAAGAAACTGATAGCGGAGCAAAGGCGGTTCAGCTGGTCCCATGTACCCCAGCAAGGATAGTGGCAGGTGACCTTGCAGTTCTTGCAGTTGGTTGCATATTGATGAGCTCCAGAGAGATCTTGCTTCACTTTGACGGTGACTGGGATCTCATACTCAAAATCTCTGTTGGCCGCCATGTCAGCTTTGTGCTGGTCAAGGACTTGTTCCGTTTCCTTCAGTTCTTCCAGTTTGACCAGCCCGGTTTTGATCTGGGGCAACAGGCCCTGCACAACCGTCTCCAACTCTTTCCGTTCCCTGAGAACTTCCTTCGTCAAAGACAAACTCCTCGTGTTCAGTTTGCTTAACGAGTCAAAATAGGTCTTCATGCTGATTATACCCATTTTCCAAAACATTTCGTCAAAGTTAGGGCTCTCCCCGTCCCCCACAACATTGTTGGCAAACAGGGCGGAATTGTTGAATTTGAAATGCACAGGGTTCCCCTTGCCATCTTTGGCGCATGGAACGTTGGCCGTCTTAATGGCCTCAAGGACCAGGGGAGTCTGTGAATCTGCAAAGGTGATCAGGAACTGGATGTTCTCCTTGATATCTTTCCCAAAGATGGAGAGCACGGAATCAAAGACGTATTTCTCGGCTGCTGTTAAGCGGTTTGTGGAAGCCTTGACCACAAAGCAGACACAATCGATGTGGTCGATTCCTCCTGGGATGGAGAAAAACTTACGGATCTTCTCCACTAACTTTTTGTCCTGTTCTATTCCTCTCGTGTCTCCGAATCCTGGAGTGTCAACAAAAGTGAGAGAGCAAGGGATCTTGAGACCCTCTTGATAGTTCACCACGTAAGCCCTCACTTCGGATGTCTGGCTTTCTGCTTGGTTTCTGCCGGTCACTTCATCAATAAGTTTGAACCGGAATTCATCTCCCCATTGCACGCCCAGGATGTAGTTGATCATCCCATTGATGAGAGTGGTTTTCCCTGATCCAGACGCTCCCATCATCATGATCACTTTGTTGGCGATCTGCAAGTTCTCTTTTCCTAGATGGTACTTTGGAGACGTTTCAGACGCCTTTTTCAGTTTTAATGCATAAACAGAAGGTTCACCCCTTTCTACAAGGATACTTTCTTTGAGATATTTCTGAGGTGGTTTGATTTTACTTCTTTCCTGTGTTCTGGAAGACGCCATCTTCTTTTTAACAAACTTGCTGTCACAATTAAAAGAGAAACACATGTATTAGAAAAATAAATGTACTCTTCTTCCTATCATTATGATTTTATTGCTTTCGACACAAAATGCAATAAAAAAAATTCAAAAATATTCTAATACAAATAGTTGCAACTTACAAAATAAAAAAACCCAGTGCCAAACAGACTGCCAAGGCACAAACTTGTTGGAACAGAAAGATGTCTTCTATTTTTTTCTGGGTGCCTGTCCTATCTTGACAGAAATGCTGTTCCACAGATCAGAGGCAGCCACACTAAAAGCCCTGCTCTGAGTTACCAGTTAGAACCTGGGTGCATATCTCGGGTAAGAATTTATTGGTTATCAAAGAAACAAACTAACAAAATCAGGACTGTCCCAAGTCGGAACATTCAGGTGTGATTCCAGTAATGCAGAGGATCAGGCCCCTTCCAACTCAGCAATTCTATCACTCTATGATTTGGAGCATATGGGAGACCCAAATGCCATCATCCCACTCACCCCAAAGTAACATAACTCACACATTCCCTGCCCCAAAGTCTTTGCTGTGGAGCTGAAGGAACCAAATTGTTCAGAACGAAACAGACTTGATTCCCATCACTTGAGGGTAACCAAGGGCAGAGGTGAAATCTAGCCCCCACTGCTATGTTATGTCTTAGCCACCATGTTGCATTCTGAACCCTATCCATATCGAAGCCACCCTTTCCAAGAAGGCTTCTGGTCTCACCAAGCATCCACTAGTCTACTTGTGAGGTGACAAGGGTTAGGCCCAACATGACCACAGGGCTCATTCGCAGTGAGAGCCGGGCTCTCAACCAGGCCCTCTGGCTTGCAGCCAGCTGAGATGCTATGGTTGACACCCGGAATTTAAAATGTTAACTATTAGCAAAGAGGTTTTTGGATCCTGGGCTGTTCTTTGGCCAGAGTGTGTAGGTGTGTACTGCCGCTGCACCCTTGCTTTGCAAAAAGCAAATAACCGAACCTTTATTCTTGCATCAAAAGACACCTACACCCTGACACCAATCACCCTCTTCTTTCTGTTTCCAAACACACTTTGCCAGGTGCTCAGGTCACCTCTTAAAAATCATTTCCTTGTCTTCTCCAAGGGCAGTGATGGGAGTTGGCCTTCCTAATCTCAGTCGTCTAAAGATATGGACAATTTGCCCTTTGCTTACTGCTCTCTTCCTCTGTTTACAGAGTCCCTCTCCCCAGCTATCCAACTCATGTAGAAATATAGAATGTCGGAAACTGGAAAACATTCTTTTGTGTGTCTTGGGAGGGGTGTGTGTTTCATAGTTAACTTTCAGACAGAGGTAGACATGCCGGGAGTGAGAGGCAGAGAGAAGCAATCCCATGTTCATGCAGCAAGTTGGCAGCAGCAGAATAGACCCAGCAGTAGAGAAGAAATTGAAATTGAAATACTTTATTGTCACTTGTACAACTTGTATACAGTGAGATTACTCGAGCACCCTCCCACTCAGCTCTCTTCGTCTTAATTCCCCTTGTTTACTGACGCACACCCACCAAACCCAAAAGTCAGTTGCCCTGCTGTTATCTTTTCATTCAGCAGCCTAACAGCCCACGGATAGAAGCCGTTCTTCACCCTGTTGGTGCGACTAATCATGCTTCTATATCTTATGCCCGAGGGCAGGAAATCAAGAAAGTGCCAGCCAGGGTGTGAATCATCCCTGATAATTTTCCTCAACGTTCTTCTTCTATTTCATCCAGCGGATTCACGGAACAGCCCATAATATCTTGTGCTGAGTTTGGATTTGATATCCTGCTTTATCACTACCCGAAGGAGTCTCAAAGCGGCTAACATTCTCCTTTCCCTTCCTCCCCCACAACAAACACTCTCTGAGGTGAGTGGGGCTGAGAGACTTCAGAGAAGTGTGACTGGCCCAAGGTCACCCAGCAGCTGCAGGTGGAGGAGCGGAGACGCGAACCCGGTTCCCCAGATTACGAGTCTACCACTCTTAACCACTACACCACACTGGTGCCCTCCCAGGTGCGGGATAGCTGCTCAGGTGCACAGAGCAGTGAATGTGCCGTGCAGCCGGGGGCGAAGCAAGCTGCTCACAGGGGTGGAATGAGCCACCGATGGCGGACATTTAGTGCGCTGCCCGCCTGCAACTCCTAAGCCTCCCCCAGCTGGCAAAACGAAGGGGAAAGGGGGGAATGCCACCGTCAAAGCAGCGCAGCTCCCCCTGACAGCGAAGACACCCGGGGCGATCCACCCCCACCGCACCCCCTTCCTCTGCCCCTGAATAGACCATGTTGGCTGCAGTCTCTTATCCTCCTGTCTGTCTCTGCTTGTTTCTTAACTGAGTCACATGTCCACACGGATTTTCACTTGCTGCTGGGATTTGGGACTCTTGGGCTTATTTTCAAAGTTTTTGGAGGGACTTCAGTGGCAACTAACAGAGAGAGAGAGAGAGAGAGAGAGCCCTCTGTGCTGGTCTTGCAGTAAAAATTGCAGTTTTCGTGGTTGCATTTTGTTTTTCCTTTTAATTTATATTTAACTAACATTTCCATGTTAATCTTTCTGTAAAGCTGGTAAAAACTACTGTATGGGAGGCTTCAAAAGCAATAATGAGAGGTCAAATAATTCAAAAGGCATCATTAAAATAAGCAAAGGGAGAAGGCAACTTTTGGTCCAAACTGAGCAGCTGTGGGGGTTGCTCAACAAAAACATTATAGAAAATTAGAGGTATTAAGAAAACAATATGGTCTCATAAACTGTGCTCAAACAGAAAAAAGCTGAGGTTTGTAAGACAGTGTTTCTTTGGAAAAGGAAACAAACCTGGCAAATTGTTACCAGATTTTCTAACAAAGAGCAATATATAAAAAAAGCAGCACAACCATCTTCCCCACTCCTCCATTGTCTCAACCACCCTGCAACCACCCTGCAGCAGCTCCAATCTCACCTTTTCTCTCTTTTCCAGATTTCCAGGGTCCTGGTGAAATCTCAGAGGAGAAATCGCGCTCTCCTCTGCTCTTTGTGGTTCCTGGCTCCTGCTGTTTGCTTCTCCTTGCCTACTTAAATACCCTTTCCACTGCACACCCCACCCAGTTCCTCCAGAGTCCTCATTGCCCTGGTTATTATGGGTGGCTGTCCGCAGAATCATGCATCCCACCCAGAGGAGGAGCTAGCTGCTCTGGCACCCAGGGGCGGGGACATGGGGGCAGGGCAAGCGCCCCAGGGGGCAAGATGACCAGGGGGTGGAGCGAGCCACCCATGGCGGGCTGCTTCCTGGGCGGCAGTGGGGAGGGAGCTGCATCGCTTGGCCAGCAGCCTTCCTCCCTTCCCTCTTCCTTTTGACAGCTCGGAGGAGGCTTTCCTCCCCAAGGAAACAGCCCCCCGGGAGTGGGGGGCGCAACGGCACGCCACCCACCCAAACCTCCCCTGAGCTGTCAAAATGAAGCATGAAGGGGGGAAGGCAGCACAGCTCTGCTCCTTCCCCCAATGGTTTGGGGTAGACTTGGGAGTCGTGGGCGGGTGGGCGGCGCACCAAATGTCACCCCCCTCAGTGATGACACCTGGGGCGAGCCACCACCCCCCTTCCTTCGTCCCTGATCCCACCTCCCCTGTCATGGAATCACAGAACTGAAGAGTTGAAAGGTACCCAACTCCTGCAATGTCATGCAGGAATCGCAGTCTCAGTTTAATAACCTCCAATGCAATCCAGCCTCAGTTTAATAACCTCCAATGAAGGTGAGACCAGCTCTTATCACCAGGAAGTTCTCCCTCATGTCTAGTAAGAATCACCTTTCTGGTAATTTGAAACCATTGGCTTGGGTGCAGCAAGAAACGAACTTTTTCCGGAAAGAGCAATCTGAAGTTTACAGCATGTTATTCCCTGAGGGAGAATTATCTAAAATGATTTACAGCTGTTATCTGACTCCACGTAGGCTTGCTAAGATGTATAAGACTGAATTAGAGAAGTGCTGGAGATGCAATGAGGTCGAGGGGACGTTCTTTCATATGTGGTGGACCTGTACAAGGGTAAAAGAGTATTGGGAAATAATTTATAATGAATTTTTAAAAAGTTTAAAAGCACTCTTCCAAAAAAGCCAGAGTCCTGTTTGTTGGGGATAATTCAGACAGAAATTCCCAGGTGTCAAAAAAGGTTATTTCTGTATGCCACCACTGCGGCCCATGTTTTGTTAGCCCCAAAATGGAAAACGAGCGAGGTCCCAACCAAAGAAGAATGTCAACTTAAGCTGATGGAATATGTGCAGCTTGCAGACCTAACATATAGAATAAGAGAACAAGAAGAACATATAGTGGTACCTCTACTTACAGACGCGATCCATTCCAGGGTGTCGTTCGCACCCCGAAAAGTCCGTAAGTAGAGCGCTGCACATGCGCGTGGCACGATATAGCGCTCCTGCACATGTGCGAAGCGGTGAACCTGGAAGTAAACACTTCCGGGTTTGCCGCATTCATAACCAGAAAAAACGCAACGTGAAGCAAATGCAGCTCGAGGTATGACTACATTTAAAGAAGACTGGAAGGTATTTGGGGGAATTGTGTACACTTGAAAACGCTGGCAGCATTAAGATAAATTCAACAATGTAAATAAGTTTTGATGGATGTAATAATGGAATACTGAATGGTTTAATTTATATAAGATATGTGGGGATTTATGTTATGCAAACCATGGGAAGAGAAGAAGGGAAGTCATCAGTATTTTAAGGTTGTTTAAATGAATATTCTAAATTGTAAAACAGAAGATTTAATAAAAATTATAAACAAAAAACCAAAAAAACTGCCAAGCTTCTATTCCCTCCTCTCGTCTAAGTGGCAGCGCACCAGCTAGTCAAACATGACTGTCCCATCACCTCTGAGTCTTCTCTTTTTCAGGTGAAACATACCCACTCATTCCTTTTCATCTTCCAAATGCATTCTCCTCCATGAATGTAGCCAAGGTTGGGGTGAGGCAGCTGCCCCCCCCCAAAAAAATCAAGTAAAAGAATGAAAATATTTAACTAAAAGGAAACGCATCCATTCTTAAGGAAATCAGCCCTGAGTGCTCACTGGAAGGACAGATCGTGAAGCTGAGGCTCCAGTACTTTGGCCACCTCATGAGAAGAGAAGACTCCCTGGAAAAGACACTGATGCTGGGAGAGATGGAGGGCACAAGGAGAAGGGGGCAACAGAGGACGAGATGGTTGGATAGTGTTTTCGAGGTTACCAGCATGAGTTTGACCAAACTGCGGGAGGTAGTGGAGGACAGAGGTGCCTGGCGTGCTCTGGTCCAGGGGGTCACGAAGAGTCGGACACGACTAAACGACTAAACAACAACAACAACAATAAATTGTAGAAAGATTTGGGCAGGTTGTTCTAAGCACTTGGGGTAAAAAGAAAAGAAAAAGCAATTTAAAAACAACTGTTGTTGAGACATTTCATTCTGAATCTGCTAGACAGAGCCAGACAGAGGATAATGACAGGTGGGTTTCTGCCCCCCCCCCCCCAGCACAAATACTGGCTGCACTTCTGGCCTGGGTGAAACTAAAAGCATTATTTTCTGTGTGTGCACTGGCTATGAGTCACTGAAAAGTCCCTGTGTCGGGGATGAGAAAGGGACAACAAAAATTCACAAGTTTTTTAAAACAACTTACCGTATTTCTAAGCACCCTGATTGGCTCTGGGGTGGGGGGCAAACAGCCAAATATGGAGGGAGGTGTGTTTCCTCCAACCATTTGCTCTTCCAAAAGTGTGTGCGTGTCCACACTCCCAAACACTTATCTGTGTTTACCTCCAACCACTTGTCACCACTCCCTTTCAGAACCCGCTTCCTTGGTCACCTTCCTGGAAACACACCTATTTCAAGAAGCTATTCAAATAAAAAGTTGGATGGCAGTGTGTGGGTTTGTTTGTTTTTTATATAGCTGGTTGAGTGTGGAGAGTTTAACTGGAGCAGCGTGGCTCATTTTCCTACAGAGCAGGTTGAAACCTGAATTTCAGATGGGAGCAGGGAGACCACAGAGTGAAAACAGAGCAGAAGTTAAATGAGGTGGGGGAGAGCACAGCCACAGGTAAAAGACTGATATTGGGGCTGGAACACCCCCTCTTAGTTCAAAGTGTTGGTGCTGACCTTTAAAGCCCTAAACAGCCTCGGCCCAGTAGACCTGAAGGAGCATCTCCACCCCCATCGTTCTGCCCAGACACTGAGGTCCAGCTCCGAGGGCCTTCTAGCGGTTCCCTCACTGCGAGAAGCCAAGTTACAAGGAACCAGGCAGAGGGCCTTCTCGGTGGTGGCGCCTGCCCTGTGGAACACCCTCCCATCAGATGACAAGGAGATGAGTAACTATATAACCTTAGAAGACGCCTGAAGGCAGCCCTGTTTAGGGAAGTTTTTAGTGTTTGAAGTTCTATTGTGCTTTTAATTCTGTTGGGAGCTACCAGAGTGGCTGGGGAAACCCACCCAGATGGGCAGGGTATAAATAAATTAGTAGTAGTAGTAATCTTATCACGTCTGTTCTGCCCCCCTAACAAAATCCTGCCCCCCCCAAAAAAAATTGGCTATGCCCATGATGTCAGGGGGTTAGACTAGATTACCCTCATGGCCCCTTTCAACTCTACCATTCTCTGCTTCTTAAGAAGCATATTAGAAGACTACCAGAATGAGAGGGGCAGGGAAACAGAAGAGCTGAAATGGGTAGCAGGACTTTATTTTATTATTCTTTTTCTACTATTAATAATCCACTTTTCCTCCACAGAGCTCAAGACACCATGCATGGTTATTATTATTTTATTATTTATATACCGCCCTAAACCTGGAGGTCTCACAGAATAAAATCAAAATATAAAACCATAAAATACATAATCAAAATATAAACAACCCCAGACCCAGACAACCCTATTTTCCAGGGACGGTCCTGGATTTACAGAACCCATCCCAGCGGCAGCTAAAAAAGCCAATGCAATTCTGGGCTGCATCAATAGGAGTATAGCATCTAGATCAAGGGAAGTAATAGTGCCACTGTATTCTGCTCTGGTCAGACCTCACCTGGAGTACTGTGTCCAGTTCTGGGCACCACAGTTCAAGAAGGACACTGACAAACTGGAACGTGTCCAGAGGAGGGCAACCAAAATGGTCAAAGGCCTGGAAACGATGCCTTATGAGGAACGGCTAAGGGAGCTGGGCATGTTTAGCCTGGAGAAGAGGAGGTTAAGGGGTGATATGATAGCCATGTTCAAATATATAAAAGGATGTCACATAGAGGAGGGAGAAAGGTTGTTTTCTGCTGCTCCAGAGAAGCGGACACAGAGCAATGGATCCAAACTACAAGAAAGAAGATTCCACCTAAACATTAGGAAGAACTTCCTGACAGTAAGAGCTGTTCGACAGTGGAATTTGCTGCCAAGGAGTGTGGTGGAGTCTCCTTCTTTGGAGGTCTTTAAGCAGAGGCTTGACAACCATATGTCAGGAGTGCTCCGATGGTGTTTCCTGCTTGGCAGGGGGTTGGACTCGATGGCCCTTGGGGTCTCTTCCAACTCTAGGATTCTATGATTCTATGATTCTATGATTCTGATTCCTGGAATGTCCTGCTTTTCCTTAGGACGTCCCTATTTTCTTTGGAGAAACGTCGGAGGGTCTGGAGTTATGTGACCCCGGAACCAAGGAGATAAGGAACTATACAACATTAGAAGACATCTGAAGGCAGCCCAGTATTCTTTTAATGTCCATTGTCTTATTATGTTTTTATATATGTTGTGGCTGGATGGACAGGAAGAAGAGGAGGAGGAGATCCCTAATTTCATTGTAGGAATATTGGGGAATATGCAACACAGCAAGGTAGATTAGGCTGAGAGAGAGTGATGGGAATGGCTGATAAAGATGGACTGTGCTGAAATGGCGAAAATGACTGGGAAGATCAGAGATCAAGAAGATAATAAATTTAATAAAGAACTTGGGAAATTTATAAGTTACTTAGAAAAATATTGTCAACAATTAAAAACATTGGCAGGATTCTATAAAACAAACAAACACTTGCAATGTAGCCAGAACTGTGGTGAAAACTGAGTACAGTGGTACCTCGAGCGTATTGAGAAAATATGGAGAATGTTATAAGATGCAGTTGGAAAAGAATAGCATATTGATGTTTCGCAACTTTAACCTGTTGCAGGATCTTAGCCAGACCCAGTGGAATATAGCAGAGCATACGCAGACTTCCAGAAGCAATCAGTTGCTGGCAGGAAGGATGAAGCAGGAACAAGACGCTGCTACCAGTAACTTGATTACTTAGAGGTGTTTATTATTTGCAGCAGACTCTACAAGTTACTAATAGGGGACGCGGGTGGCGCTGTGGGTTAAACCACAGAGCCTAGACTTGCCGATCAGAAGGTCAACGGTTCAAATCCCCGCGACGGGGTGAGCTCCCGTTGCTCAGTCCCAGCTCCTGCCAACCTAGCAGTTCGAAAGCACATCAAAGTGCAAGTAGATAAATAGGTACCGCTCCGGCGGGAAGGTAAACAGCGTTTCTGTGCGCTGCTCTGGTTCGCCAGAAGCGGCTTAGTCCTGCTGGCCACATGACCCAGAAGCTGTACGCCGGCTCCCTCGGCCAATAAAGCGAGGTGAGCGCTGCAACCCCAGAGTCGTCCGCGACTGGGCTTAATTGTCAGGGGTCCTTTACCTTTTACAAGTTACTCTATACAAGATACAGATACTGATCTTAACTCTCTCTCTTAACAAACTCCAAACAACTCTCAGAACACCACTGACCAACAACCTAACGAACAAGGAAGGTCGTGAGCCATCATGCCTATGTGGAGACCTTGACCAATAGCAGAGGCCCCATATCTCTAAGCAGAATAACTCCCTCTGCTCGGTCTTCTTGGCCTTCCGCCAACTTCTTAATTGCTTTTGTGGGAAGCTGCATCAAACAGCACGTAGGCAAAAAAATCCCAGCATAATGATGGAAACCAGGGCGGGGCGGAGGAAAGTCTGCGGATTCAGAGAATCCAAGTGTACATGATTATGATTTATTTGTGATGATAAGAGAAAAATGAATATAAATATTTGTTTAAGAAAAGAGAGTGACGGAGCCCAAGTCACCCAGTGAACTTTGTGGCTGGGGGGGGGGGGTTGGTACACGCCATAAGACCCTTCCACCCTATCCGCCGCCGCCCCCCCCCAACCTCAGAGCACCCACTGCTTTCTTAGCTGGCACAGGGGAAGGGGATCAGGGTCTTTCCCCTTTCAGAGCCAAGAAGCCCCACACATCCCTGTGACCAGGGGTAGGCAACCTAAGGCCCCGGGGGCCAGATGCGGCCCAATCGCCTTCTAAATCTGGCCCACGGACGGTCCGGGAATCAGCGTGTTTTTACATGAGTAGAATGTGTCCTTTTATTTAAAATGCATCTCTGGGTTATTTGTGGGGCATAGGAACTCGTTCATTCCCCTCCCCCCAAAAAAATATAGTCCGCCGCCCCCCATGGCCTGAAGGGCGGCGGACAGCTGAAAAAGGTCGCTGACCCCTGCCTGTGACTTTAATTTTAAGGCACTTCTGGGTTCTCATCCCTGCTTATAAGAGCAGAGGGCGACGAAGTCTGCCAAATCCTTTCTTTTCTAGATTGTCTGCTGGGCTCAGCCACGGCTGCTACTGTTCCCGGACAGCCTTGAACACGTTTGAATTGTTTCCTGCACTTCAAAGAAGCACGAGATGAACTTCTCTGCGGAAGGTGAAAGTGAAAGTGAAAGTGACGCGTCTCCGTTGCCCGGGCGGAGCATTGCCCAGTCTTCCCCTCGTGCCCAGCCGAGGAATTGGCAGCCGGTCTCAGTGACGCGTCTCTGTCTCTCCGCGTCCGGGGCTTCCACAAATCCCCGGGGACGGGGGACCTCGCTGGTGGCCTCATCTCGCTCCAAAATGCCGCGGACTTTGCAGAAATCCGTGATTCCTTTTCAATCCCTTAACGTGGAACCGTTCCCCGAGCGCGGCGGCGGCTTAATGTAATGGATCCTTGGAAACTTTTTGTGAAACAAAATAAAATAAAATGTACTGGATTTTTTTTATATATAGGGGGGAAATCATTTTTTGTAGTTGCAGTTTGCTGTTTTGCTGCTTGGGGTTGTCGGTTTCTTCTCCCATTGAATCCTGTCAGTGCTTATCGTTTAATTTCAAATTGCTTTTATATGTTGAGTGTGCCTCTCACATTTTTTATGCAGACTTTTGTGAAAGCCAAAAGGCATGTTTTCAGTGAATAGAATAGGTGAGATATAATTGAATGTATGAATGGCTGGTATTTTAGTCTGGATGTGGGGGATGTTTTTAGCTCTGGCCCATGAAGGAGATGGGTCGCTAGCAGCTGCTCACGTTCCTGATGTGCATTTTGACAGGAGACAAACAGATTTCAGGGGCATAAATTGGGTGGCAAATGTAAGGGAGGCTTTGAGTCCCTGGGATTTAAATGGCACAGACCTCCCATCTCATAACAGGGAAAGGCAGACTCAGGTAGGTAGCCATGTTGGTCTGACGTGGGGGTGGGAATTGTTCAGTAGCTCCTTAGAGACCAACTAAGTTTGATCTGGGTATAAGCTTTCGTGCGCATGCACACTTCTTCAGATACCAGGGAAAGGCAGAAGCAGCAGGTGGCGCTGTGGGTTAAACCACAGAGCCTAGGCCTTGCCGATCAGAAGGTCAATAGTTCGAATCTCTGCGATGGGGTGAGCTCCCGTTGCTTGGTCCCAGCTCCTGCCAACCTAGCAGTTCAAAAGCACAACAGTGCAAGTAGATAAATAGGTACTGCTGTGGCGGGAAGGTAAATGGTGTTTCCGCGCTCTCTTGTTTCCGTCACTGTGTCCTGTTGCACCAGAAGCAATTTAGTCATGCTGGCCACATGACCTGGAAAGCTGTCTGTGGACAAACGCCGACTCCCTTGGCCAGAAAGCGAGATGAGCGCCACAACCCCATATTCACCTTTGACTGGACTTAACCATCCAGGGGTCGTTTACCCACCTTTACCAAACTCTTGGATCCCTCCTGTTGCTAACAGCTGAGGGGAAGAGAGAGGGAACCTGCAGTACTCCCAGAGACCGCATGCTGAGCAGGCCCAGCCCAGCAAGCAAGGCGGAGAGGAGAGCTTAAACGCTCCTTTTGTACCCAATAACCCAGGTGGACCTGGCACAGAAAGAGCTTTTAAGTTCCCTGCCTTGCTTGCTGGGCAAAGCCCACTCCGCACTCCAGCTCTGGGGGGCTAAGGATGCTCACACCAGATCCTGTGGGTGTCAGAGTTAGGTCCCTGAGGGCTTTTGGGATCTGGGGACACTGGTGAACCTGGGAGCTGTCCTCCTTAGATAGCTCTCTGCCCGTGCTTTTCTGCATGGAGGAGGACTTTGGGTTTCAGCTTCAGACTTCAGAAGGTGAATTGCAAATAAAAACCTTTCCTCTCCCTATTTCTTTAGCCCCCTTTTCCTGCTTCCCAGCAAGATGGCTTTGCTGGAAGAGAAATTATTATTTTCTCCAACACACACACAGACACACCCCTGACCAGAAAACCCTAACCAGATGTAGGCTGGGATGTATTTACACTGGCGAAATCTCTCCCTTTCTGGGAAATGCTCTGGCTGAGTAGAAACCTTCCTTACAACTGGCCTTGACCGGCTGTGAACTTGAGCTTCCTGTGCCTTCGTCTCTTCCGCTTTCACTTCACTTGGCAGAGCCCAGTCTGAACTCCCTGCACTCCCCATTAGATCCAGCCAAACCTCGAAGCTGCCAAAAGGCAGAAGAGCAGGGCAGAGCTTACAAGACAAGACTGCTAACATTTGCTCCTATTCCTTATCCTTTTTGTAGAAATTTAGATAAATGCATTTTTAAAATGTGAAAAAGTGTACACACAATGTCAGTGTCCACCAGGGCTAGTGAACCTCAACACAGTCCTGCACCAGACTGGTGACTGGAATGTCATGGAGGACCCTCTGAACATCTGCAACTATCATTGCCCCTTTTGGAACTGGTTTCAGAATAACGCTGCCGCAGAGGCCTCAAGTCCTTTCAAAAATCTCACACAGTAATGAAAATAAATACCTCAGCAAAATCTGCTCAACTGAGAAAGGAAGTTGAGAGGTTCCTCCAGGTCAGCAGCACTTCGTGGAAATCAGTCTCTTCCTCCTGAGTTGGAAGGGACCCCCCCCCCTCCAAGTCCCATAAGAACGTAGAAAAGAACATAAGAAACCCCCCTCTTGTACAATCCTCTTTTTAATAATAATAATAATAAGAATAATAAATAATTTATTATTTATACCCCGCCCATCTGGCTGAGTTTCCCCAGCCACTCTGGGGGGGCTCCCAATCAAGTGTTAAAAACAGTACAGCGTTAAATATTAAAAGCTTCCCTAAACAGGGCTGCCTTCAGATGTCTCTTAAAAATAGGATAGCTGCTTATTTCCTTGACATCTAGTGGGAGGGTGTTCCACAGGGCAGGTGCCACTACCAAGAAGGCCCACTGTCTGTCTGGTTCCCTGTAACCTCACTTCTTGCAGGGAGGGAACCGCCAGAAGGCCCTTGGAGCTGGACCTCAGTTTCCAGGCTGAACAATGGGGTTGGAGACGCTCCTTCAGGTATACTGGACTGAGGCCATTTAGGGCTTTAAAGGTCAGCACCAACACTTTGAATCGTGCTCGGAAACGTACTGGGAGCCAATGCAGATCTCTCAGGACCGGTGTTATGTGGTCCCGGCAGCCACTCCCAGTCACCAGTCTAGCTGCCACATTCTGGATTAATTGCAGTTTCCGGGTCACCTTCAAAGGTAGCCCCAAAGAGCACATTGCAGTAGTCCAAGCAGGAGATAACCAGAGCATGTACCACTCTGGTGAGACAGTCTGCAGGCAGATAGGGTCTCAGCCTGTGTACCAGATGGAGCTGGTAAACAGCTGCCTTGACACAGAATTGACCTGTGCCTCCATGGACAGCTGTGAGTCCAAAATGACTCCCAGGTTGCGCACCTGGTCCTTCAGGGGCACAGTTACCCCATCAGGACCAGGGGGTCCCCCACACCCACCCTCCCCCGTCCCCCAAGAACAGCACTTCTGTCTTGTCAGGATTCAACCTCAATCCATTAGCCGCCATCCATCCTCCAACCACCTCCAGGCACTCACCCAGGACCTTCACTGCCTTCACTGGTTCTGATTTGAAAGAGAGGTAGAGCTGGGTATCATCTGCATATCGATGAACACCCAGCCCAAACCCCCTGATGATCTCTCCCAGTGGATGCAAGTAGATGTTGAAAAGCATGGGGGAGAGGACAGAGCCCTGAGGCACCCCACAAGTAAGAGCCCAGGGGTCTGAACACTCATCCCCCAACACCACTTTCTGAACACGGCCCAGGAGGAAGGAGCGGAACCACTGTATGACAGTGCCCCCAGCTCCCAACCCCTCAAGACGGTCCAGAAGGATGTTATGATCGATGGTGTCAAAGGCCGCTGAGAGATCCAGCAGAACTAGGAAGCAGCTCTCACCTTTGTCCCTAGCCCGCCGGAGATCATCAACCAGTGCAACCAAGACAGTTTCAGTCCCATGGTGAGACCTGAATCCCGATTGGAAGGGATCCAAATGTCCGCTTCTTCCAGGCTTGCCTGGAGTTGTTCAGCAACCACGCGCTCAATCACCTTGCCCAAGAATGGAAGATTTGAGACTGGGCGATAATTGGCCATACTGGCCGGGTCTAAAGATGTTTTTTTAAGAAGCGGTTTAATGACCGCCTCTTTCAGCGGATTTGGGAATGTTCCCTCACAGAGGGAATCATTCATCACCCCACAGAGCCCATCGCCCAGCCCTTCCCGGCTCGCTTTTATCAGCCAGGATGGGCAAGGATCAAGGAGACAAGCGGATGGTTTCACTCGTCCAAGCAGCCTGTCCACATCCTCGGGGGTAACGGATTGGAATTGATCCCATGTAACATGACTAAGCAGGACTCCAGCACTCACAGGACTCCAGCCATCTAGGTTGGCTGCCATCACTGCCTCCCGTAGAACCAGATAAAAGCTGTTTAATGTAAGAGCACTTTTGCGCAGAAGAGATGTTTTTAAAATACAAATACAGTGGTACCTCAGGTTAAGAACTTAATTCATTCTGGAGGTCCGTTCTTAACCTGAAACTGTTCTTAACCTGAGGTACTACTTTAGCTAATGAGGCCTCCCGCTGCCGCTGCGCCATTTCTGTTCTCATCCTGAAGCAAAGTTCTTAACCTGAGGTACTGTTTCTGGGTTAGTGAAGTCTGTAACCTGAAGCATCTGTAACCTGAGGTACCACTGTACTACAAACATGCCTTCAATGGAGAAAGGGGGGTTGCATCCTTTCCTTAGGGTCAATGGAACCCAAAGCGCATGGATGCCACATGGAAACAGCGCCCCACGAATGCATGTACTCCCTAGTGCAGGGCCCAGCCTTGTGGGGAGATCACTGCTAGAGGCTTTTGAGGCCAGAATGCTGAGCACTGCAACTAGTTCCCACAATCTCTCCGCTTCCCTCTCATGCAAGGCATGTTTTTTGCCTACATGTAAACTTTCATTATCAACCAGATAAAAGGAGAAGTGGTCTGTGTGCCTTGAAACAGACTTGGGCCAAAGAGGAGACACACATCTTTTGTAGGTTTCCTCAAGAAGACGCGAAAAAATCTTGAGGCTAACAGGAGATTCCTCTGATTTCCACAGCCTTGGTAAGTAGCTGAAAGGCGGAGGGAAAGTATTGCTTAGAAATGCTCAGCGTCTGCAGCAGTTCCTCTTATGTGAAGGCTGTTATCCATTCAATCTGGGATACTGAAAGAGGACACCAACAGTGTGGGGCAATGGTTAGAGTGCTGGACTAGAATCCCCACTGAGCCATGAAGCCTAACTTTCCTCGCAGGGTTGTTGTGAGGATAAAGGGGAGACAGGAGAAGCATGCAGACAGCCTTGAGCTCCTTGGAGGGGAAAGGGTTAAATTATTATTATTTTATTATTTATTTCATTTCTATACCGCTTTATATTTTTGAGAAAAATCTCAAAGCGGTTTACAGAATATTAAAACATCAATAAAACAATCTGAAGAAAGTCAAATATAGCATACAGTCACAATTAACAGAAAACTAAAATATTATCTTAAGGATTTCAGAATAAAACATTACAAAGGAGGTCAACTACAGAATACATACCTATCTAAGTAAATAAATAGCTATTGCTCTGACCAGCTAATTTTTTTCATGGATTTTTTTTAAGTCAACAAATCACCCTGATTTGGCCCCACTTGGAGCAAATGTGCCCATCTGTGCCAGGCTTTGGGAGGGGGGGGCTAAGTTGGACCAAGAGTCCGTCTCAGTCTGGGGTGCCTTCCTAACCCCACTGCTGCCCTCTGGCATTTCCCCTCCTGCTCCTTGGAGGAGCGATGGTGGAGCATTTTATTTTCTAAAGACAGGAGTAAATTTATATTTTATTTAAAATACTTTGGCAAGGATGTAAAGACATGTGTGGATTTTTTTGGGGTAATTATTGTTATATAATAGATAGATAAGGGTAAAAGACGCAGTAAATGTAATCTTAAAGACGGAATCCATGGAGAGAGGGAAGGATGTCTAAGGGTTCGAAAGAACTCTGTATTGCAATGTTGGAAATCGTTTTGTTTTATATGTATAATTTTTTTTCTTCAAAAACTCATTAAAAAAATTATAAAAAATAAACTTGCATTTTAATGACTGAAGCTGCAGCTAGGGCTGAGAGATATCTGGTTTCCCACATACACCACCAGCTAAATATTGCCATATACCAATATATCACAATGTCTGAAATAAGGGTGGAGCGACCTATGTAAAGGCATTGGCTGGCCTCACGGTTTTCCCCACATTGTGATTTTTTGCATTACACACATGCAAATCATGACTGCCAGGTCAGAAATTATGAAACTGATATCACAATAGGGACTTCAAACCCATTTTGGATGATATATTGATATATCCTCCATCCCTCGCTGCAGCAGCATTTTCCTGCAATGTATGTTTGCAGGAACTCTGGTCTTGCTGAGAAGCCAGCCGGGCAGAATATTGCTCCCTTGGGCACTTTCTTCAGGGCAGCGCGTAGTTAGAACTATGGAACTCCCTGCCACAAGGGGCTGTGATGGCCACCAGGAGGAGAGAGGGCTCTTGCGCTCCAATCCTGCCTAAAAGTTTCCCAAATTACGATGAGTGGTCACCACTTTGCTTCCAGCTCCATTCAAAGTGTTGGCTATGATCTTCAAAGCCTAAATGACCGAGGAACAAGTATCTCCCTGACCCTCTTTGGACTGCGCCTGCTGGGGAACTCAGATCAGATCAGATGGCAGGCCCTCCTTTCATACCCTCCTTGTTTCTCAGGTGAAAATAGAGACACCTTGAGACAATTACAACCTCTCCGCCAAACCTACCTCACAGGATTGTTGTAAAGGAAAAAATGTACATGGGAAAGGGTTGTGTACAACACTTTCAACGGATAAATGGAATGAAATATGATTTTAGCTGTAAGATGCCTTGAGTCCCTGTTAGGGAAAAGGTGAGTAAACATCATCATCATCATCATCAGTGGTTTTTTCCGGGGGGATGCAGGGGTACATATACCCCTAAACATTTTGTGAATCTTTGTACTTTTGTCCATTTACTGTTTTTATTTCCCCTGACTTGAAGTATAAAATGGTGATTTTCTTGAGTCAAAATGAGAATACCCCTAAACATTTTTTTTAGAAAAAAGCACTAATAATAATAATAATAATAATAATAATAATAATAATAATAATTGCTA
Source organism: Podarcis muralis (assembly GCF_964188315.1). NCBI lineage: Eukaryota > Metazoa > Chordata > Lepidosauria > Squamata > Lacertidae > Podarcis > Podarcis muralis. Next base: position 2,036,177 of record NC_135666.1, on the reverse strand, counting down.
TTTTCCTGAAAAAAAGAGGTGAACACCTTCCTTGTTCTCTTATAATGGCAATGGTGCCCACCTGAGAAGTGCAGGTGAGTTCTGGCTGGGGAAAAAAGCCCTGATGATGATGATGATGATGATGATATAGAAATGCTGATCATGATCAAGAACATAGCAGAGAGTAAATCCTATTGAACTCAGTGGGACTTAGTTTGGAGTCTAAATGCTTTGGATTCAGCTGTAAGGCTGCCCATTCTTGACCCTGTTACCTGGGAGTAAGCTCCACTGAGTAGACAGTATCAGGCTCCGTTTACAATAAAGGAACCAACACTCCCTGCGTTTCCCAAGAACATGCCTCCCTGCTGAGGCGTTGCAATTGCAGAATGCAAAGTGGTGACCTTTTCCTTCAACCTTATAGGAAGGGCTTCGTATGCCAGCTTCATCATGCCAACACCAGGGCCCTGATCCAGATTGCTCCCCGGCTTTAGTAAAAGAGAATCACAGAATCATACAGTTGGAAGAAACCCCGAGGGTCATCTAGTCCAACCCCCTGCAATGCAGGAATCTGTTATGTAGTGTAGTTTCACCCTGGGCCAACAGGGGGATACTGTATATAGTTTTCACTCAGGTCTGTAGATAGTTTTCACTCAGGTCCGCGGCAGTTATTTTAGGCGGGAACTCTGGGCTGTTGTGGTTACAATGTGACAGCCGGCTGCCTATAAATACAGGCCGGCTGAGCTGTTCACAGTCAGTTCTATTCCAGCTTACCATAATAAAGAGCTACTTGAAGAGATCGCTGTGCCGGCTGCTATGTCAACCCACGACTTAACACTGGCGACGAGGATGGGATGGATGGACATCAGAGCACAGCCAGATGCGGCCAGCCTCTGAACTGAGCTGAATCACTGAGCTGAATCACAGAGCGAAATCACTGAGCGAAATCACTGGGCAGAACCAGTTCAGAGCTGACTGTTCTGGCTAGAGCACTGTGTTCCATCCATCGCCCTTCACGCCGGCATCGGAATCATGGCTTCACTTGTGCCTCTACCGCCGTTTGCGCCAGCCTCTGAATCATGGGACTCCTACCTCGCTCGGTTCGACTGCTACCTCCAAGCCAACGAACTGACAGCAGTATCACAGGATCGGAAGCGGGGCCTATTCCTCAGCCTCTGTGGGCCTGAGGTGTTTGAGACGGCCCGAGCGTTGGTTGCGCCTGAAGCAGTCCAGGCATCACCATGGGACACGATCCAAGAGAAGCTCCGCAACCACTACGCACCAAAGCCGTCCAAGATTGCTGCCCGCCATGCGTTCTACCACAGGAACCAGGCAGAGGGGGAGTCAATCAACAACTACACCACCGCCCTGCGACAGGCTGCAATGCACTGTGAGTTCCGAGACTTAGACGATGCCCTGATGGATCGAATCGGCTGCGGGGTCCGGGACATCCATCTGCAACGGCGTCTCCTAGCCAAGCCAGACCTCACGCTACAGAAAGCCATTGAGGAGGCTGTGGCCTCAGAAGCTGCTGAACGCTCCGCTCAGGAGATCCGCAAGTGCAGCAGCCTGCGTCTTGCTAGGGAGCCCGTTCCGGTGCATCATGAAGAGGCCAGCAGTGAGGAGGCATCCTCCAGTGAAGACGATGATGTGCACCAGACAAAGCGGGAGCGCAGGAAGTTCCAACAGAAGTCCAAGGGCCAACCGGAATGTGCTGGCTGCGGAGGCAACCATTCCCGTGCCAAGTGTCGATTCAGAGACGCCATCTGTAGGAGGTGTTCCAGAAGGGGCCACATCGCTAAGGTCTGCCGATCGGCTCCGTCTGACACCCCCCCTTCATCGACTCGCAAGTCCAAGTCTTCACTCCAGTCTGCCAAGGAAAGTTGTTTCGCTCTCACCAACTGCCGCTGCCCGTCTGGAACCACGATTGGCCAAACCGACTCGCCTACGAGACGCAAGCTGAACGTCACGGTGCTCATTGAAGGAGCTCCATGTGACATGGAGATCGACACCGGGTCTGCCCTGTCCATCGTGTCATGGAGCACCATCAAAAGACTGGTACCCAGAGTGTCCAAAAGGCAACTCGACTCTCACCGCGTACACCTGAGAGACTACCAGGGAAACGACGTTCCCGTGGTAGGCGTTGGCCGGTTCCGGATCGCCTTCAAGGATTTTTCGGGCCTGCTCCGGTTGGTGGTGGTCGAAGGTCAGCGGCCAAGCCTCCTAGGGCTAGACTGGTTTGATGCCCTCGGCCTGGAAGTCACCGGCATCAACTGCATCTCTAACGCAGAGACCGAGGGTCTGGTCAAAGACTTTGCCGAGGTTTTTGACGGCACCTTGGGCCAATATACAGGTACGCCCATCTCCTTTAGCCTGGATCCACAAGTCGCCCCCATCAAGCTAAAGCCACGCCGGGTTCCCTTTGCTCTCAAGGCTAAGGTGGACGAACAACTGGACAAACTGATCGCCCAAGGAGTTTTGGAGCCGGTTGACCACGCAAAGTGGGAAACCCCCATCGTCACGCCTGTCAAGCCAGATGGGTCGGTGAGAATCTGCGCTGACTACAAGTGCACGATCAACAAGGCACTTCAGCAGCACGCTTATCCGGTTCCTGTTGTCCAACACCTGCTGCATTCCCTGGGTGAGGGTAAGGTCTTCGCTAAGCTGGACCTTGCCCAAGCCTATCAACAACTGCCAGTCGATGATGCCACTGCTGAAGCCCAGACGATCGTCACCCACCGGGGGGCATTCCGTTGCCGCCGGTTGCAGTTCGGGGTGAGTGTGGCTCCTGGCATCTTCCAAGGCCTTATGGAGCGTCTCCTGCAAGGGCTTCCGGGCGTGGTACCATATTTTGATGACGTCTTGGTGTCTGCAGACTCACACCAGCAGCTGTTCGAGCGCCTCCGTGCCGTGCTGACCAGGTTCCAGGAGGCCGGGCTCAAGGTAAAAAGGGAGAAGTGCCAGATCGCCGTTCCACAGGTAGAGTTCCTGGGCTATCTTATCGATGCCTCCGGTCTTCATCCAACCACATCCAAGATCCGCGCTATCCAGCAGGCCCCCACTCCAAAGAACAAAACGGAGTTGCAGGCGTTCCTGGGGCTGCTGAACTTTTATAACATGTTCCTGCCCCACAAAGCCACAGTGGCTGAGCCTCTTCACCGACTCCTTAGCACTAAGACGCCTTGGGCCTGGGGTCATCGGGAGACGGCGGCTTTCAACGCGGTCAAGGCTCTCCTTTCTTCGGACAGTGTGCTGGTACAGTACAGTGAATCCAGGCCGCTGGTCCTTGCCTGCGACGCCTCACCTTTTGGCATCGGGGCTGTCCTTAGTCACCGTTTTCCAGATGGAAGAGAAGCACCGCTCGCCTACTTTTCCAGGACACTATCTCCGACGGAACGGAATTACAGCCAGCTCGACAAGGAGGCATTGGCACTTGTGGCTGGAGTGAAGAGGTTTCATGAATACCTCTATGGCAGGACTTTTGACCTCATCACTGACCACAAGCCACTCCTGGGCCTCCTCGCCGGTGATCGTCCAACTCCACCGGTCCTCTCACCACGCATGCTGCGATGGACTGTTTTCCTGGCTGCCTACCACTACCGGCTCATCCACCGCCCGGGGAAATCGATGGGCCATGCCGACGCCCTCAGCCGTTGCCCTCTTCCAGCATTTGTGGAAGACCCGGCTCCAGCTTCATCGCTCCTTCTGATTGAGGATCTTCCGGCAGCGCCTGTGTCGGCTGCCACTGTGGCCTCCGCATCTGCCCAGGATCGCACCATCAGCCGGGTGCTCAACTGGGTGTGGAGGGGGTGGCCACAAGGGCCCTTTGCATCGGAGTTCCAGCCCTTCGCAACCAGACAACATGAACTCTCAGCTCATCGCGGCTGTCTGCTGTGGGGAGACCGCGTCGTGATTCCCCAGGGACTCCGTCAGCGCGTCCTGGAGGCTCTGCACGTTGGCCACCCGGGAATTGTCAAAATGAAGGCGTTGGCTCGGTGTTACGTCTGGTGGCCTAATATGGACGATGCCATCACTGCCTGGGTGTCCGCCTGTCAAGCGTGCCAGGAGTCGAGGCCTGCACCACCGGCAGCTAAGGGATACACGTGGGAGACGCCAAAGACACCCTGGTCGAGGGTGCACATCGATCTGGCTGGCCCCTTTCACGGCCGGACCTTTATGGTAGTGGTGGACGCCTATTCCAAATGGCTGGAGGTCGCCCTGATGCCCTCCACCACTACCGAAGCTGTCATCCGGGTGCTGCGAGGCCTGTTTGCAACGCATGGGTGTCCTGATGTCCTTGTCTCTGACAACGGACCGCAGTTCACATCAGGCACGTTTGAGCGGTATCTTTTGGGACTGGGCATCCGCCATGCCCTAACGGCACCCTTTCATCCATCCAGCAACGGGCAAGCGGAAAGAATGGTGCGCTCGACAAAAGAGGCACTGGCGCGCCTGGACCGGGGAGACTGGCATGAGCGGGTCGCCGAACACTTGTTCGCGCAACACATCACCCCTCATGCGGCCACAGGGAGGAGTCCTGCGGAACTGCTTATGGGCCGCCGCCTCAGGTCACCGCTCGACCGGCTACACCCAGACTTTGCCGTGGCTGAACCCCCAGGCTGTGCCAACGCACCACGGTCATTTGTCCCAGGAAACCAGGTCTTTGCCCGGAACTATGTGGGGGACATCCCTTGGGTGCCAGCCACAGTAGTGGGAGTCACTGGACCTCGCTCGTACCAGGTGGCACTCGAAGACGGGCGCTTGTGGCGACGGCACATAGACCAACTTAGGCGCAGGGTTGGGGACTTGGACACTACCGAGGTGCCCCCAACTGCGCTTGCGGCTCCAGAAGAGACACGTACAGATGGCGAGGCTCCACCTACACCTCCCTCGCAAACTGCCAGCGTGGAGCCGAACCAAGCCGTCTCAGAACAGACTCAGACCACTCCACTTGCGGAGGCTCCACTCACAGCAGCGGATCCAGGGGAGTTGGTTCCAACGCCACCTAGGGTCGCACCACAGCCTCAGCGAGAACTGTGTGGCCCTCCGGACTTGGCTACCGGTCCCCGGCGGTCTGGCAGAGTTTCCAAGCGCCCAACTCATTTAAAGGACTATGTTGTTGGACAGGTATCACTGTTGGTCTAAGTATGGGAAATGTAACCGATATGCTTTTGTGCCTAATTGAACCATTACGCGTAGTGCTGTATATAAGGAAACCATTACGATTGTAACTAACGCCTTATCTCGGTGGGGAGGGGTGTTATGTAGTGTAGTTTCACCCTGGGCCAACAGGGGGATACTGTATATAGTTTTCACTCAGGTCTGTAGATAGTTTTCACTCAGGTCCGCGGCAGTTATTTTAGGCGGGAACTCTGGGCTGTTGTGGTTACAATGTGACAGCCGGCTGCCTATAAATACAGGCCGGCTGAGCTGTTCACAGTCAGTTCTATTCCAGCTTACCATAATAAAGAGCTACTTGAAGAGATCGCTGTGCCGGCTGCTATGTCAACCCACGACTTAACAGAATCTTTGCCCAATGTGGGGCTTGAACCCATGACCCTGTTAGGAGATCTACTTAAGGCTGAATGAAAGCCAGACACACACACACACACACACACACACACACACACACACACGTTTTACTATTTAGATAGACTATCTTTTCTCCAGTGTCTCCAGAGCCAGTGTGGTGTAGCGGTTAAGAGTAGTAGACTCGTAATCTGGTGAACCGGGTTCGCTTCCCCGCTCCTCCTCCACATGCAGCTGCTGGGTGACCTTGGGCTAGTCACACTTCTTTGAAGTCTCTCAGCCTCACTCACCTCACAGAGTGTTTGTTGTGGGGGAGGAAGGGAAAGGAGAATGTTAGCCGCTTTGAGACTCCTTCGGGTAGTGATAAAGCAGGATATCAAATCCAAAACTCTTCTTTCAAACCACAGGCATTAGCACACTTTTTCTTTTCTCCTTTCTCAAAACTGGCCATGTTTTAGGTTCATCAAACCAAATACAAAGTTGTTGAGGTGTGCATGCATGTGCAAACATGGGGAGGGGGGGTGTCAAACTGAGCCTTTGACCCAGATGAAAGAAAATCTAGCCTTCCAAGGGAATTGGTTCCAATGGAACTGTCAAACAGTTCTCACCCTCACAAAGTTACTTTATAATGTTTAGCCAGAATCCTGTCATTTGAATCCTCTGGTTCAGTCCTGCCCTCTGGAGCAGCAGAAAACAAGCTGGCTCCATCTGGCATCTTCTTGGATAAAGGTAAAGGGACCCCTGACAGTTAAGTCCAGTCGCAGACGACTCTGGGTTTGTGGCGCTCATCTCACTTTACTGGCCGAGGGAGCCGGTGTACAGCTTCTGGGTCATGTGGCCAGCACGACTAAGCCGCTTCTGGCGAACCAGAGCAGCACACGGAAACGCCGTTTACCTTCCCGCCGGAGCGGTACCTATTTATCTACTTGCAGTTTGACGTGCTTTTGAACTGCTAGGTTGGCAGGAGCAGGGACCGAGCAACGGGAGCTCACCCCATCGAGGGGATTCGAACCGCCAACCATCTGATTCGCAAGCCCTAGGCTCTGTGGTTTAACCCACAGCTCCACCCGCTGAAATAAGCATCTTATTTCACTCTGCAACATTCCCCCCTCTTTTTTGGTTCCAGCCTTGCTGGCACCCCTCTTGATGGTGTCGCTAGTCCTCCTCGTGCTCCAAAGTCTGCCCTGGCTCCTTCACAGCTCCTGTTTCTTGCAGGGAAGTGAAAGCGGGAGAGCAGCGTGACCTGAGCCATGGCGGGAACAGACAACACCATTGACATCCCTGCCCTGGGCCGCCCGTTCCAGCTGGGAATGCTGTACGACTGCCGCAAAGACTCCCTGATCCCAGGTAAAGCTGGCAGAGAGGTGGGGGGATCACTTTGGGTGGGACGTCTGGGGCAGAAAATGGTATTTCATGTGGCATATGAAATACGGAGAGACTTTAGGTACATGAAGCGCCCCCACCCTCCGAAAAGGATCCTGGGAGCTGTCTTCTAACCTCACAGAGCTACAATTTCAGCACCCATAACAAAATGAAGTTCCCAGGACTAGGGGGCTTGATTTAAATGTATTGTACAGTGGTGCCTTGAATCTCAAACTTAATCCATTCCGAAAGTCCGTTCCAAAACCAAGGCACGCTTTCCCATTGAAAGTAATGCAGAACAGATTAATCCTTTCCAGACTTTTAAAAACAACCCCTAAAACAGGAATTTAGCATGAATTTTACTATCCAACAAAACCATTGGTCCATAAAATGAAAGCAATAATCAATGTGCTGTATTATAAAATAAATAAGACAGTATTGTAGATGATAATAATAAAAAAAATATTTTTTTCTTACCTGCACCGATGATAGTCATTGTTTGGATGGGGGACTCTTATTAAAAACAAAAACGCAAAATAAATAGCAAAAACAAAAGCACCGTTTGACTTCTGAAATGTTTGGAAACCAAGAAGCAGCTTCTGATTGGTGCAGGTGCCCCGGAAACAACAGCCGACAGCCACATCAGACATTCGGGTTCCGAGAAACGTTCGCAAACTGGAACACTTCTGGGGTTTCGGCATTTGGGAACCAAGGCATCTAAATACCAAGATACCACTGTATATATGTCACACTTGCTCAATTATTTGTCCATTTTGGAACAGGGCATACTATGTCCATCTACGTTTCTCTTTTCAGATTTAATTCAAAATAATCTTTTAGGGTCTTTTGTGCTTTCTCAATAATTTTCTGATTTTCCAACAGTCCTTCGTTCAACAATGAATTATCTGTCCCTCTTAACTCCATTAAAATTGAACTATGATCCAAAAGAGTTTTTGGCAAAATCTCAACCTTTGCAGTCCTTTAATGTGTGGTTTTTATTGTGTTATATATCATGTTATAGGATCGATGGAATAGTTTTGTCGATAGTTCTGTCAACAGCTTTGTGACCCATTTATGGTGCACAGTGATCTTAGGAATAAATGAAATATAACAACTGCAACTACAGTTAGACTCGTTGAAATGAATGGAGCTCTTAACCATGCCTAGTTTGGGCTGAGTGATGTCTGGTTTTCAACATCGTGATATATCACCAGCTAAACATGTAGATGGTCAAGGGAGTCATGGGCTCAAAAAGGTCAAAAACCTCTATTTTCATGAGAGCGATATGGGAGGGTATGGTAGTATGTCCCTATTTTCATTGGAAAAATGTTGGAGGGGATGCAGATTATTCCAACAAACCAGTGTTAGTGGCAAGATGCATCACTTATGATGGTGATGATTGTTTATTAAATTTGTTAGTCACTTTATGTAGCCCAAGGCAACTCCAAGCAATTTACAACCACTAAAAAACCCCCAAACCCGGGGGCGTCTTACCCATAGAGGCTAGTGGTGCGGGTCGCCAGGGCGCCAGTTTCTGGAGGGCACCAGTGAAGAGGCGGAGGCTGGACGCAGCACCTTCCAGCATCAGCTCGCTGCCCTCTCCCACCTCCGCCATGCTGCACCGAAGCAGCGCCGTACCGCGCCCGGAGCCTCCGCCTGCCATGGCCACCACAGCACGAAGCAGCCAGCTAAGCTGGGAGGTGCCGCGTCCAGCCTCCGCCTCTTCCCTGCCAGAGGAGCCGCCCTCCAGCCGCTGCCCGCCTCTTCCAGCCCCACTGACAGTGCTGTCCTCCCTAAAAAACTCTGGGAAATGGGGAGGGGGCGCTGGAGGGAGCTTTGCATCACGGCACCAGATAAAGCTTAAGACGGCCCTGCCCAAACCTCACAAAGATACATGAAAAACAATAGGGAAAGATACAGTTAAAACACCCCCCTTTTAAAAGGCTACAGATAGCTTGAGTCCAAAGGCCTGGTTAGAAAGATTCTGTCTGGAACCTAAAGATATGTAATGATGGTGCCAGGTGAGACTCCCTGGGGAGAGCATCCCACAAACTGGGAGCCACCACAGAAAAGGCCCCGTTCTTGTGTTGCCACCCTCTGGGCCTCTTGCGGAGGGGACACACAAAGAAGGGTCTCAGGTGATGATCTCAGGGTCTGGGTTGGTTCATTTGGGAAGAGGCGGTCTTGAGATCCTGGGGTCCACCTGCTTCCATGTGGGTTAGCTGTGTTTGGTGGCTTCCTGATGTTGACGCTGCCTTTCGTACCCTTGTTTGGGCACCCAGCTCAACAGGCAGCAATGGTGGGCCTTGGGGTCTCAAATTTCAGTGGCACCCTGTGCGACACCAGAATTTGGCGGCCCCTCTCTTGTGCTCCATTCTAACTGGCCATGCTCCCCTAAATTTGCCTCTGATGGCAGAGGGGGCACCTCAGTGGGTCTCAGCCTTTGCCTCACTCGAGGGGCGCAAGAGGTTGGGCCTGCTGCTGGTCCAGGCCTCCATCTGAGGTGCCTTTCCCTGCAAAGTCCTCCCATCAATTGGTGGCCTCACCAGTTCCCAGGATTCTTTGAGGTAAGCCACGTGCTTCGAATGGGCTCTGTGCAAGCTGAGCAGCATTAAGGCTCCCAGAACAACCTGCTCTTCCATTAGGCTTCTAAGGGGCTAAGAGCAGCATAGGGTTCTTCTAGCTTCCTGGGTCCCGCTACACCTGTGGATGCAAACCTCAGGAATCATCTTTCACCTGCAAAAACGTCCCAGGGTGGTCACCTTTTGCTCAGGTGTGAACAAAACCTTACAGGGAACCAGGCAGAGGGCCTTCTCCATAGTAACACCCGTCCTGTGGAACACCCTCCCATCAGGTCAAGGAGAAGACATCTGAAGGCAGCCCTATTTGTTGTTGTTGTTTAGTCGTTTAGTCGTGTCCGACTCTTCGTGACCCCATGGACCAGAGCATGCCAGGCACTCCTGTCTTTCACTGCCTCCCGCAGTTTGGTCAAACTCATGCTGGTAGCTTCAAGAACACCATCCAACCATCTTGTCCTCTGGCGTCCCCTTCTCCTTGTCCCCTCCATCTTTCCCAACATCAGGGTCTTCTCCAGGGAGTCTTCTCTTCTCATGAGGTGGCCAAAGTATTGGAGCCTCAGCTTCAGGATCTGTCCTTCCAGTGAGCACTCAGGGCTGATTTCCTTCAGAATGGATACGTTTGATCTTCTTGCAGTCCACGGGACTCTCAAGAGTCTCCTGCAGCACCATAATTCAAAAGCATCAATTCTTCGGTGATCAGCCTTCTTTATGGGCCCCTCAGCCCTATTTAGATGAGCCCCTCAGCCCTATTTAGGGAAGTTTTTAATGTTTGATGTTTTATCGTGTTTTTAATATTCTTTTGGGAGCCACTCATCATCATCATCATCATCATCAGGAGCATATGCTAAAGAGAAAGCAACTCCTCGCTGCCCTCCATGTGTGGTTTGTATAGTTTTTTTCATCATATATTGCTCACTTCCTAAACAGAAGAGAACCATCACTAAAAGGGCTTTAGATATTTTCAAGGGCTTGGGAAAATTTTCTGCTCAGGCTTCGGTAAACCTCTGATTTCAAAGTTCTCAGACAGCAGTGGTGCTTATCAAAAAGGTATTCTTGGTTGAAATAGAAGATCAGAACGGGGAACAGGAGAGAGGTTCCCTATGCTCAGCTATGAAGAGAAACAAATCCATCTTCTGAGAGCGATGAAGGTGGCAAATCAGGGCTCATCCATACTTTCGCTTGACCCATATTTTGTGTACAGATCCCTGGGTCTGAGAGCTTTTCTTGTTCTTTGGCAGCTGTGACTTGCAAAAGCCCCTCTCAGCCAATAACTGAAGCTCAGTTCAGCACAATCTCTCTTTGCATCTAATCCATGCATCTAATAAGATCTGATTCAGTGGCTAAGATCGGGTTTTTGCAATCACAGCAATGGAGCAACGAGAAAAGCTCTCGGACCCTGGTGGAATTAATTGGCACACGATACAATTAAAATAAAGGTCAAGGGAAAGTGTGGGTGAGATCCTGAATCATCTCTGGTCAAACAGCGTAGGAGTCATTTTGGAAACCTTTACAAAGCTGCACAAAACTGCTCGACCGGGGATGATAATGGGAGAAAAGAAATGTGTGCCCCATCCTGGGCAACGATGGCTCTATGGGGCCACTTTTAACACAATTATTTCCCTATGCAGGCTTAAGCGTTTTGGATAGAGGGGCTCGATATTTATCTGTACATCACTAAAACCTTCTGTGGTTGTTTCTCTGTTTGATTCCAGGAATCACCCTTTGGGACCAAGACTCCCTTCAGAAGGACCTGGATATCAAACCCCAGCCCAAGACGGAATCTGAAATCATTGCATCCGACTCCATCGATGATAAGGCCTCTGCCCTCAATGTCTCAGCATCGCTCAAGGCCAGCTTTTTGGGTGGAATGGTTAAAGTGGAAGGGTCAGCCAAGTACCTTCAAGACACCAAGCAGTCCAAGCAACAGGCCAGAGTCACTCTGCAGTACAAAGCTACCACCAAGTATTCACAGCTGACCATGAGCCATTTGGGAATCCAAAATGTCTCTTACCCAGCAGTTTTCGACCATGGCACAGCCACCCACGTTGTCACTGCCATCTTGTATGGAGCCCAGGCTTTCTTTGTGTTTGACCGAAATGTCTCTTCTTCCGAGTCCGTGCAAGACATACAAGGAAGCCTCAAAGTTATGATACAGAAGATGGTCACTATTGAAGGCGAGGCAGCCCTCCACATGAACGACCAGGAAAGAAACCATGCAAGTCAGTTCAACTGCAAGTTCTATGGAGATTTTTCTCTGGAGAGCAATCCAGTGACTTTTCAAGATGCCATGAAAGTCTACACTGCTCTGCCCAAAATGCTGGGTACCAATGGGGACAAGGCTGTGCCTGTCAGAGTTTGGCTGTACCCACTGACCAAGCTGGATTCCAAAGCAGCTAAGATGGTGCGTGAAATCAGCTTAGCACTCATCTATGATGCCCAAAGCGTCATGGAGCAACTGAGCGAAATCGATATGAGATGCAATGATCTGGCTGCTAATCCCATTGCTAGCACCTTCCCAGAAATAAAGTTGAAAATCAAGAGATTCCAGGATTTCTGCAAGCAACACAGGCAGACTTTCCAGCAAGATCTGGCAGGAATCTTGCCTTTGATCCGGGGAGGGGGGAAAGAGGAAAGAGTTCTGGTAGACATCTTAACATCCATAAATCAATCACCCTTCAATGGCCAAAGACTCAATGAATTTTTGGACACCAAGGAACGAGAGATAAATATGGTCAAGTCTTACCTTGATATCCTGAGTGAGTTAGAAACCATCTCCTCCCAGAATAAACTGGAAGAGGTAGTGCTTAACCACCAGAATGAATTTGTTGTCTCATTTACATTCACCTCTTTGCATGATAAGGAACCATTTTTAACCAGCTTACAACACTTTCTTCAGAAACGATCAGCAGATCCTACAGGAGTCCAGAATGCACCTGAGGAGTGGAATGCTTGGTTTGAGCGAAAAGACATACAGAGAAAAGCTCGGAAAGCTGCCAAATCCATTGTTGATTTTGCCCAAGTCAATGAATCCAATGGGAAGACCCGGTTCCTTGTGGCTTCTGTCCCAGATCAGGACAACCCAGGAGCTACCATTTATCTCTATGAAGATGGGGAGATGGTCAACAGCAACTTTGAGCTGCCCTCAAAACCTCTCCCTCCACTGATTGGCCGAATTGGACATGAGTGTGTGCAGCTGACATTTCAACCAGCTGAGTATGGGAGGGCTTCAATCTCTAGCTATCAAGTAGAGTACAAGATTGCAGGAGAAGAAAATTGGAAGATTGTGAATACTGAGGACAGTCAGGAGACATTCCAAGTGAGAGGGTTGGGCGCAAACACAGAATACCAATTCCGATACACTGCTAGGAGCAAACCAGGACTTAGTGAGACTAGTGATTTGAGTAGATCTGTACAGACACTTCCTACCAGCCCTCCTGGGAAACCGAGAGAGAGAACTGTAGAGTCTTCCAAAATCAGTCTTGCCTGGGAGACTCCAAAGGTCATTGGAGCTGATATAAAGGAGTACAAAGTGGAGTACAGGGGGCTGGTGGGCGATAAGGACAGATGGAATGAAAAAAGAACAGGGGCAAGAAGAGAGTCCTGCCAGCTGGATGGACTGAAGCCTCACAGAACCTACAGACTCAGAGTCTCAGCTGTATGTTTTGATGGGGCTGAGAGTGAGCCCAGTGAAGAGACTGAGATTTCCACAGCAATGGAAGAAGAAGAAGAAGAAGACGGGGCAAATATACTAGCTCGAAAATACCTCCAGGAAAGCACCCTGGTGGAAGATGGGCAACCATCCGTGTATGTACTTCCCCTGGAGGCCACCTCAGATCGATCGGCCCCCGTCCAAACATACCAGCTAGGAAAAGAGAACATGCAGGTCCCCAACAAAGTTATTGTGATGATGGGGGCAACGGGGTCAGGGAAAACCACTCTCGTCAATGCCATGATCAATCATATCCTGGGTGTGCAATGGGAAGATGATTTCCGATTCAAACTCACTCAGGCTGAAAGTCAGTCCTCAGAAGTGACCGCCTACGTAGTGCACCACCAGAAGGGTTTTGAAGTCCCTTATTCTCTCACTTTCATTGACACTCCAGGATTTGGAGACATGGGAGGTAGGAAGCAGTACAAACGGATAACAAAGCAGATCCGGGAGTTTTTCTCCACCCCGGGAGGAACGGATCATGTCGATGTCATCTGTATTGTACTTCAGGCCTCCAGTGCTGCCTTAACTCGTGCCCAGAAATACGCCTTTGACTCTGTGCTCTCCATTTTTGGGACAGATATAAGGAACAACATCCAGATCCTGATCACCTTTGCAGATGGACATTCTCTTCCTGTTTTGGAAGCCATGAAGAAGGAGGATGTGCCATGCATTAAAGATTCCAGTGGTAGCCCAGTTCATTTCAAATTCAGCAATTCAGCTCTGTTTGCCAGCAATTCTGAAGAGAATGAAGGGAACCTAAATCCTAATGACAAGTTCTGGAAAATGAGCACTGCAAGCATGAAGACATTTTTTGACACATTAAGCTTACTAGACAGTGAAAGTTTAACTCTGACAAAGGAAGTGCTCAGGGAACGGAAGGAGCTAGAAGCCATCACAGAAGGGTTGCAGCCCCAAATCAGAGCTGCCCTTGGAAAGCTGGAAGAGTTGAGGAAGACGAGGCAAGCTCTGGAGGAACACAAGTCTGAGATGGCAGCCAACATAAACTTTGAGTTTGAAGTAGAAAAATCTGTGCCAGGGAAGGAAGACATCTCTGCCGCTGGAAGATTCACAACCAATTGCATGAACTGTCACTACACCTGCCATTATCCTTGCCCGATCCGGAGAGATGAGGGCAAGCGCCGTTGTGTAGCTATCAATGCAAATACGGGAAAATGCAATGTCTGTCCTGGCCGCTGCGTGTGGAACATGCACTTCAATCAGAAATACCTGTTTGAATATAAAGTAACAAAAGAGATTAAGTCCTATGATGAGTTGAAGCGAAAGTATGCAGACGCCTCTGGAGAGGCGATGACCCCAGAGAAGGTGCTTGGAAATCTCAACCAGGAATACAAAGAGGCTAAGCAAGCCTTAGAAGACCTCATCCAGAAATCATCTCAAAGCCTCCAGCGCTTGCATCAAATTGGATTGAAGCCCAACCTGCTCTCCACTCAAGAATACATTGACCTGCTCATCATTTCAGAAGAGCAGGATCTGGAGCCTGGATACCAGAAGAGAATCCAGCTGCTAAAGGAAGTGAGGGAATCTGTTGTAAACAATGAGTGTCCTCTGCTATTGGATCAAGATCTGTACGACCCAAGTGAACAAGAAAAGTCCTCCTCCCTGCGGGCCAGATTTAGGAAGTTTTTTTGCTTCTGATGCCCATCTGCACCCGGGCATCTGACAGCTGTTATCAAGTGTTTTAAATAAGGGAGTATTTTCTAAATTGGCGCACACACCCTCTGATTGCTTTTGGCTATCAGTAGTGATTTCAAGTTATAGGGCTGTTAATTAGACCAGAGTTGGGATATGTGTGTGGGGGGGAGGGTGCTGCCAGATTATTCACACTGCTTCTTGTCCGGCTGCTTCTCCCCCAGGAAAACTGCAGCAGTAATGTTTGCTGCTTTAGCTAAATTTGCACTATTTCCTCACCTGGCTTTGAGGTCTGTCACCTGGCAGGTGACCAGGGGCTTTTAGGTAGGTACTTAAAATGCTTTGCGCTTGGGCTACTGACACAACTTGTATACAAGTTCCATATGCTGATTTATATGTAGAGGTGAAAATCTGGGTCTGTGAGCAAATTGAGATGATGTTTGGCTGGGGAACACCCTGGTGATGTGCTTTCCATCATGCCCAAGCGCCCTATTAACCAAAATTAAAATAAAATAAAATAATAAGGGGAGTTACTCCCAAACTACACCCTTACTTTTGACTACCCAGCATCTCATCTCCCTCTATCTTACATTTTCCTGGAACAAAACTCTTAGAAGGTATTCCTTTTGACACTTCCATTCCCATCAGTCCCAATTGGCAATGGTGACAGGGTTATAGGGTTGTGTGGTGTTCTATTCTGCGGGGGGAGGGGAGAACATCACACAAGGAATGTGAACAGGGCCTCATATACTGCAGGAGGGTCCTTTGTACCCACCCCAGCATAGGATGGTGGTTGGAAGTTGTTCTCTATATGTGCCTTCAATTTTTTGATATTTTTTTCCCTTTGAAACTTCAGCTGATCCAGAACATCCCAGCCTAACTGTTGACTGGAGCTACTTAGCTGGGATATATGCGACCCCTTTGCTGCAACTGCTGCATTGGCTCCACATTCATTTCCAAGTCTAATTATAAGTGAAGGTTATAACCTCGGAAGGTTATAACCTTAAAGGGCTTATGAACTGGGGAGGCTCCCCTCTGCGTTCCGCCAGAATCAGAGGCAAGATTGCAACCCCCAGAAAGGCTGCTCCAGCCCATTCTCTGCTACTCACCTGCAAGATGACACTCACCTTTGCTCTTCTAGGCACAGCCTGGGCTCTCCAGGTCTGTGTCTAAACTCTTTTTATTTGTTTTGCTCTGCTACTTTCCCCATGAAAACCCGCTCTTTGCTGCTGAATCGAAACAAACAGCCGCCCACGGAAAGCCTGAATTGCCGTTTGCTCCAATTCAATAGTGAAAATCAGGTTTCCCTGGGGGAAGCTGTGGGGGGCGGGGGGGAGTGCTTGGAAATGAACCAGGAAAGCGTAGGCCTGTGCCTAGAAATTGCAGGTCAAAATGTGCATAATCCCCAAGACTTCTTGTGCCCTAGCTGTGTATTTCACCCGCCATATATGATCTATCCTGAGACAGGGTTTTATTGCTATATTCTGCTGTTTTCACTCATGTTATTCTTTTTGATCATTTTCTTATCAAGAGCCATGCTGAAAAAAGAGATATAAACTTCTTTAAATAAATAAGAATGCAACGAATAGTCCATCAACTTAGCCCTTGATATAACTGCACTTGCAGAAATGCTATCCTGCTACTGCTTGTGCCAGTGGTACCTTCAAAGGAAGCCCTGGATATCTCAGCTTTGCTTTCTCCGTTTACACTAATGAAACATCCTTCAAATAAAAGTTGATCTGTTCTTTAAAAGCGGTCTCTGAGGTGTCTTTGGGTGGCGGTGGGTATGGCGGAGACATACGAACTTATGACACTTCCTAGCACAAAGCAAAACCTTTGCTCCATCTTTCCCTCTATTCTCTAATCTGTCCAGCAGCATCAGAACATGAGATGAGCCTGTTGGATCAGGCCAGGACCGTTCTCACAGTGGCCAAGCACCTCCATTTCAGGAAACCAGCAAGCAGGATTCGAGCCCAAGAGCCCTCTCTCCTCCTGTGGCTTCCAGCACTCCAGGGTAGGGCTGGGGGAGGAATCCACATAACTCACCTTCAGAAGTGTGTAGAGTTCCCAAAGCAAGGAAGGATTGGACTCTGATTAATAAAATACACACGAGGCTTGACCAGCAAGACTCTGGGAGGAGGTGCCAATAATAATCCCTCTCCACTCCTCGGCCCAGGTCATTTTATTGACAAAAGAACTTTTTATACAGTGTTCATAAGAAGCAATCAGATTTCCTTTGAGCATTTCAAAAAAACCCACGTGGGGACAAAGTAAAACTACAAAGAAACTATTTCCTACTTGAGCATGCATACATATCTGAGAGTAAATAAAACAGGACTAGAGGAATGCATTCAGCAAAACCCCAGAGGTCATAAACAGGAGAGGAAGGATGGCAGTATATACCATCTCCTTGTGAACTCTCTTCCTGGCCCTTAAGATCTATCTAAAGATTAACAAACTACATCAAAGTAACTTACTATCTTTATGTACTGAGGATGCCTGGTGAAGCAACTGGCCTGTGTTTAGAATGCTTATATGTGCCTGTCAGGCGTAGAGAAAGCAAATGGCAGAGGTGCAGAGGCTTGTGGGATTCGATCAGAAATTATTGTCAATGAATCAAACCCAGTCAATGCAATGCTTTCATCGCGGACGCAATGGCTTGCTCCATATTTCATAATTCCTCATAGCAATCCCACCTGACCCCCACACTCTGGATAGTTGTACCCCTAGATAAGTGGACTCACCTGATGTGATCCAGGTTGTAGCAGCCCCATCCCATTCTGAAGTGTGCCCCCACCTCCATTTTTTAAAAAGAAATAACTAGAAAGCACCTCCGCGTCTAGGCAGCATCCACAATGTGATGGAGAGTTGGGGGTTTTTCTGGCCCAACATGATTACCGTATATATGTCACGAGCCCCATTTCTTTGCAGAAAGCCATGATAGTAAGAACATGGTGGGTGAGATTAATTTATTTTTATTTAATAAAATGTTTATGCTACTTGATGGTAATAAAAACATCTCAGGTTTACTGGAAATGTTAAAATTATCTATTACAAACAGTTAAAAACAAATCATTTAAATTAAACAGCTAAATAAAAATCAGAAACAGTAAAAACATTAACAGTACAAGACTAAAACACATCAACATCTATGCGTCCAGAAGTGCTTGCCTGAAAAGCATATTTTAAGCAGGAGTCCAAAAGGGAACAGTGAAGGTCAGGGAAGAAGTGATCCTACCCTGACAAGAACGCCAACTCGCTCTGAGAGCAGGGTTTGCCAGGAGTCTCTGGGGATTTCATGGTCTTCAGAGGATCCTTGGGAGAGACAAGGAGGGCTTGAGGACTTTATAACCTAGTACACCGCAAGTTCACAGCCGGTCAAGGCCAGTTGTAAGGAAGGTTTCTCCCCAGAGCCTTTCCCAGAAAGGGAGTGATTTCCTTTCATCAGTGTAAATACATCCCACACTACAACTGGTTTGGGTTTTCTGGTCAGGGGTGTGTGTATGTGTGTGTATTGGAGAAAACAATAATTTCATTTTGATTATTCCATTTACTTTTTGGTTTATGGCCTAGGTAAACTGAAAAGGTCTCTACCTGCCTTTTACAGTACAGAACTAGCTGCTTTTAGGGACTGCATGTAGTGAACGTCCGTTCCAGAACACGGAAAAGAATAAATTGTTATGGGCTCTATGGTGGTCACCGTATGCCTGGAAAGAGAATCGGCTAGACAGGGCAATTGGGATTAATCTTGAATGGTTTTGAAGACAGATGGAAAAGGGTATTGGGAGACATTTAATGAACAGGAAACGTAGTCAAAGCCTTAATAAAGAAAGACACTGGAAGTGGTTAAATGTAAACGGATGCTTTAGCTAAGATTCCTGCATTGCAGGGGGTTGGACTAGATTACTCTAGGGGGTCCCTTCCAACTCTACAACTCTATGAGTTTATGAAATAAACCACAGTCTCTGAAGTGCCTCATTTCCAAAGGAAACAGGAACCTCGGCAAATGCCTAGACCACTGGAATCTCACACTGCTGTGGAGACTGGGGTGGCATGGAACAATATTTTAATGTTACAGTACAGTCACATTCAAGAACAGCTATGGGGAAGGACTGTAGGTGATAGGTTGGAAGACAGAATACCCATGGACAAAGTTATACATTGGACAGAATCGTTTCCCATTCTTGTGAAGAAGAGCAAGAGTGTGAGAACCAATAATCTGTGGGGCACCAGACCTATGTGGAGAGGGTCACCACAAGGCCTTGACTCGAGGCACAGCCGCCCAGCATGGTTTCAAAAATACCTTTTCCATTGTGACTGCGTCTCAGTTAACATTGGGGAGAAGTAGAACAGTGACAGCTGCTCAAGGAATATACGTGAGACACTGATAAAAAAAATTCCAATTCGTCAAGATCTGTTGATATGTCCACATGGCATGGGAAAAAGTGTCAGACACTTGCCACTGGGATGAGTTGTGTTGTTTAGAATCTTGGTTCAATCTAAGCCTTTTTCCATGCGTCGGATGTGTGCAGGTGAGGACTGGGGTTGGCTAAAGAAAATAAACTTTGCTTGCTGTTGCTCCCAACCACCTTTGAGTGCAATAAACACGTAACTTTTTCTTCCTCGTGGATAACAATTGTTTGCTCCTTGCATCCCCTCGGAATGTACTTTGAATAATCGGAGGAGGACAGCAGCAAGGGAATCCTCGACTTACTCTTCTCACAGAGGGAAGCCCGAAACTTCTGGCTCTGTGTCTGGTCAGGAGATACCAGGAAGAGCTTCAAGCTGACACCACTGCCATCCTGGACATGCTGAGGATGGAAGTAGTGCTCAGGAGCACCACAAATTTGTAAACTATGAATTGCTTGTCAACTTTTCCCAAAAAAATTCAGCATTTTGGGCTGCCTCATCAGTGTTGCCAAATACTTCTTTATCCTATCCCCAGAGGGGACATTCAAAACCTTTGCCAGTGACTTGCACCTCACAGATCTGGGTACACAGAACAAGAAATATTGGGCACAGGGTGTTTTATAAGACAAAGTCCACTTCTTTGCTGGGTTGACAAATGACAAATACACTAATGCAATCTTTACTCTCATACTAATTAAAGTCTTCTAAAATCAAATTTGTACACAGCCATTGATATGGTTTCTCCCCACTATGAATTCTCTGGTGTTGACAGAAGTTTGTGCTTATATTAAAGCTCTTCCCACATTCCAAGCACTGATATGGTTCCTCCGATGTATGAATTATTTGATGGGCAGTGAGACTTTCTTTCCGACTGAAGCTCTTTCCACATTCCAAGCACTGATAGGGTTTCTCTCCCGTATGAATTCTTTGATGGGAAGTGAGACTTTCCTTCCGGCTAAAGTACTTTCCACATTCTAAGCACTGATAGGGTTTTTCCCCACTGTGAGATCTTTGATGGGAAGTGAGATGGGCACTCTGACTGAAGCTCTTTCCACATTCCAAGCACTGATAGGGTTTCTCCCCTGTATGAATTCTTTGATGGGAAATGAGACTTTTCTTCCAGGTGAAGCACTTTCCACATTCTTGGCATTGAAATGTTTTCTCCCCAAGGTGACTACTTTCATGATTATGAAAGTTTGTGCTTGTATTAAAGCTGTTTCCACAGTCAAAGCACTGATATGGTTTCTCCCATGTATGACTTATTTGATGGGAAATGAAACTTTTCTTCCGACTGAAGCTCTTCCCACATTCCAGGCATTGATATGGTTTCATCCCTGTATGAATTCTTTGATGGGAAGTGACATTTTCCTTCCGGCTGAAGCTCTTTCCACATTCCAAGCACTGATATGGTTTCTCACCTGTATGAATTCTAAGATGGGAAGTGAGACTTTCCTTCCGAGTGAAGCTATTTCCACACTCTTGGCATTGATATGGTTTCTCCCCGCTATGAGTTCTTTGATGGGAAGTAAGATGGGAGTTCCGACTGAAGCTCTTTCCACACTCCAAACACTGATAGGGTTTCTCCCCTGTATGAATTCTTTGATGGGAAGTGAGACTTTCCTTCCGAGTGAAGCTGCTTCCACATTCCAAGCATTGATAGAGTGTCTTCCCAGTGGGATTTATTTGATGGGAAGTAGAATGGGAGCTCTCACTCAGGCTCTCTCCAGAATCCAAAACTTCATACGGATTCTCCACTGGATGGAGTTCGTCATGGTCTCCCCTGTTCTTAATTTCCAATTCATCACCATCTGCAACAAACAGATAAACAGATTAGAGCCTCAGGAAGAAATGGAGGCCCCCGCTATTGAGCAATGCTCATGAACACTTGTGATAGAGGAAGAATCGAAGGGAATCATATGTGAGGTCTTACTACAGGGTTCACTACCTTCGTTTGAAAAGCCTAGCTCTCTTCTAGGATGGGTTTGGTTTGGCCCAATCAAGAAATCCGCTCCGTTTCCAAGGTCAGTCATCCCTTTGCTCAATCAAAAACAGACAAAAGCAAAAACAAAAAAACCTGACAGAAGCTTCTTCAACTTCCCTAACAACTCTGAAGCCTAGGCAATTCGGACCAGCCCGATCATCGTTTAAAAAGGAATAAATGGAAGAAGAATATTTGCAGACCAAACAGTAGATAGCCCTCCATTCTAAATGTGCTGCAGTGGTGTCAGAAAAGCAGGTGCTATAGGTGGCCCTGTTGAGCTCCATCAAAATATTGGAGGTCCATCATATATAGATACGTATTGAATTTCAAAACAGACATCATGATCCAACAGGGAGCCTTACTGAGAGAGTCCATGATCCCACAATTCTCCTCCATGACTTCCTTATGCAGAGCTCTCTGGTCAGGATCCAGCAACGCCCACTCCTCGTCTGTGAAATGAACAGCTATATCTTCAAAGCATACTAGACCCTAAAAGAAGAAGAAAAATGTATTGCTCTCGGACAGGATAAAGATTATATTCTACACATTGTTACGTTGTTTTCTGCCAGTTCGTTGGCTGTGCTGTTTTAATGGGATTGTTTGGCTGCAGATGTTAAGTATGGATACTTTTTTTGTGGAATTCTTTTATTATGTATTTTTATGATGGGTATTAATCTTTGTGCAAATGGGTGGAACTCCACATTGTGCTCTTCAAATCAGGTATTCCAGTTGGCCAGACACAAGGATTCCCTCTCTCTTCTCCTCTCCCCATGTGCTGTTTTGGGGAGGGATACCCCCAGATGCCCTAAAGCCAACTTCCAGGAGCACAGGGGGGCACAGGGAGGGGGAGGAGACAGTGGGAAAGCCCCATTGTGCAGCTGATGGGACTGGTTAAGGGAACCCTGGCAACTGTTTTCTATGGCTTCTCAACTGCTTAGAAACCTATTTTAACATCCAATGATAAATATATAAGCAAAACTACAACAACTGATAAATAACACTTGCAACATCCAGAAGGCTAAGTTAAACTGAGGTGGTTGTTCATTATTCTCAGCACATAAACCTCAAATAGCATGTTCAGGGCAGTTTTGACAGAAGCTAAAAGGAGGACAGAGGTTTATTCAGGCCCAAAGGCGCCCTGGCTGCCCCACTCCTCAGCTGCTTTCTCCACAATGCTCCTTCCCTTACCTCATCTGGTTCCACAGCCACTGTTTCCCCTCCACCACAATGAAAAGATGAATGAGGAGGTCTTGCCGGCATCCTTCTGTCACCTGACAAAGGTATGTGGGAAGACATTAGTGCATGCTTTTATCAGAGGTGAAGAAGTGTATATCTAACCATAATGGTCATCATGGGGGACTTCAACTTCCCTGATATCTGCTGGGACTCAAACTCTGCCACGGGTGTAAGGTCTGACAAATTCCTCCATTGCCTCACTGACAATTTCATTTCTCAGAAGGTGGAAGAACCAACAAGGGGATTATCTATCTTGGACCTGGTCCTCACTAATAGCGAGGAACCGATTGATGAAGTGGAAGTGCTTGGAAACTCAAGAGGATGTGATCCTGTCCTCCTGGGTTCCAGGATACAGAGGCAAGGGGAAATGAGCATAGTCGGACTTTAAAGAGGCCAATTTCGAAAAGCTGAAGGAGCTACTGGGTGTGATCCCAAGGTCAGAAATACTCAAAGAGAAGGGGGTCCAAGCTGGATGAAAGTTTTAAGAGGAGAAATATTGAATGCAGACAATACCAACAAGAAGAAAAAGTGGGAGGCATGATGTGGCTGAACTGAGAGTTAAGAAGGGCATGTATAAGAAATGGAAGAAAGGGGAAATCACAAAGGAGGAGTAGACACAAGTAGCCAACAGTTGCAGGGGAAGGTCAGGCTGGCTAAAGCTCAGAATGAGCTCAGGATTGCAAGAGAGGGTAAAAAAAAAAGTTTCTTCGACTAGGTCTGGAGTAAAAGGAAGAACAAGCAAGTGTTAGGTCCTCTGCGTGGGGAAGATGGGGAAATGCTAATGGGTGACAGAAAAGGCGGAACGGCTTTGCCTCTGTCTTCACCCAAAAGGAAAGCGATGCCCAGACCAGTGATAACAGAATAAATGATGTAAGGAGGGAGCTGCAGCCCAGATAGGAAAAGGGGTAGTAAGGGAACAACTAGCTACTTTAAATTAATTAAGATCTCAAGGGCCTGATGAGCTGCACCCAAGGGTGCTAAAGGAGCTTGCAGATGTAATCTCAGAGCCTTTGTCTATTATCTTTGAGAACAGGTGAGGTCCCTATAGACTCGAGATGGGCAAATATTGTCCCCATCTTCAAAAAGGGGAGAAAGGAAGACCCAGGTAACTACTGACCGGTGAGCTTGACATTGATAACAGGGAAGGTCCCAGAACAGATAATTCAACCGTCGGTCTGTGAGCATTTAGAAAAGGATGCTGTGATTACTAAGACCCAGCATGGGTTTCTCCAAAATAAGTCATGACAGACCAACCTGATTTCTTTACAAACTTGGTGGATTAGGGGAATGCTGTGGGCATAGTGTATCTTGATTTCAGTAAGGCTTTTGACAAAGTCCCCCGTGATATTCTTGCAAGGCAGCTGGTAAAATATGGGCTGAACAAGGTAATTGTTAGGTGGATTTGTAGCTGGTTGACTGACTGAACCCAAAGAGGACTCATTAATGGTTCCTCGTCTTCCTGAGGAAAAGTGACAAGTGGGGTGCTGCAGGGTTCTGTCCTGGGCAAGTTGTTTAACATTTTATAAATGACTTGGATGAAGGAATTGAGGGGATGTTAATCAAATTTGCAGATTACACCAAAGTAGGAGGGGTAGCTAATGCCGCAGGAGACAGAATCAGAATTCAAAATGACCTTAACAGATTGGAGAACTGGGCACAAGCTACAAAATGAATTTCAACAGCAACAGATGTCAGGTTCTGCACTTAAGCAGGAAGAACCAGTGTGCACACTGCACACGAAAGCTTATAGCAAGAACAAACTTAGTTGGTCTCTAAGGTGTTACTGGACAATATTTTTTATTTTTTATATATATACTTCGGATGCTTTAGCAGAGATTCCTGCATTGCAGGGGTTTGGACCAGATGATACTTGGGGTACCTTCCAACTCTACAGCTCGACGATTCTATGAAATAGGCCTTATAACATGTCTCCCCTGCTGAATGCAGTTTGAAGTTTGTACCTATTTCATATTTTAATTGTGGGGGGAAATGTCTCCCTTCCTGAGGACTCTTGTCCGCAAGTATCTTCCCCAAAAGGATTAAAAGAACCCATGGATTAATTTTAAAATCCACAAAATGAGACCAAACGGAGAAAAAACTCCTTCCTCCTTACCCAGTGTCAACTCTCTGGTGTTCAGTCGAGTCTTCTCTGCCCCAGAGGAATCTGGGCCCATTTCTGCAAACAGATCCTTTTCCTGAAAGAGCAACAAGGATTCAAAACCATGAATGAGGAGAAAGATTAGGAAAGTAATGGCAGAGGCAAAAACTTTAGGAGTATCTGATATCATTCTTTGGAGACTTTCAAAGAAAAGGTGGGGGCCATTAGGAGAGAATTTTGGGATATTAACCCTCCTGTTCAGACCCCCTTGGTAGTATCCAGAGGCAAGTCTCTCTCACCTGCTGCTCTGCCTGCTTCCTCTCCTCTGCCTGACTCAGGAGGAATCCTTCGGCCAGGGCCACCGCCTGGGAACTGGTCTCCGCTCCACATTCCCTCACCCAGCTCTCCATCTGTGGTGGAAGAACAGCCAGGAACTGCTCCAAGACCACCAGGTCCAGCATCTCAGCTTTCGTGTGCCTTTCTGGCTTCAGCCACTGACAGTCAAGGTGGTAGAGTCGGTTGCAAAGCTCTCGGGGTCCTTCAGTCTCCTGGTGGCACAACTGCCTGAGCTGCTGGCTCTGCACATCTGAGCAGAGAGTGTCCTCCTCACCCAGGATCTTCTGCACAGAGTTTTCCCAGAATCTGCTCCCAATTTTGAAGGCACTGAGTTTTCCTGCTTCAGTTCCAGATGAATCTTGCTCATCCATCTGTGCTCTCAGGAAGCCTTCAAGAGCCTCCAAGTTATGACTGTGCTAATTAGAGTTGCTGCCAAACCCTACAAAGCAAATGCATTGTTTTTGTTACAGAATTGGTATACTGTCAAGATGCTTGACAATTGCTTGTGGGCGAGTCTTGCTAAGAACCAGGCCTGCACGACACTACAGCCAAGACTCTGAGCCTTCTTTAACAACAAAAGGAAGAAAATGGAGAAGCTATCCTCTAACCTTCCTAGAAGTTACTATGCAAAATGTGCAGGCAATTTCAGTGTTTTCAGTCAATGAATGAATTCAGAACTGTGATTGACAAGTGAGTTATTTGTACCTTGTGTAATGTGGACACTAGGCTAGAGTGGGAGTGCTAACCCTGGGGGTCCTCAAGACTTGCTCTCCTGCACTTCCTGCTTCTGTCTCATTTTCTAGCACTTCAAAGCTCCAATGTTCTCAAGATAGTCTATTGTGGAAAGATATCTATCTGTTATTGTTCTGCTGGCCAACCCCCTGAGGGCCACGTGAGGGAGGCCAAAGGAGGTGCAGGTGAGGGCTAAGATGAAAACAGAACTAAAAAGCAGCTAGGACCCACCTTCTTTCCGTGATGGTAAGTGGTTTAAACTGTTTTTAATATTGTGTTTTAATGTTGCAATCTGCTCTGGGGACTTGGGGCGAAGGACAGGTAATTGTTGCTGGCATCTGTTTGTCTCAAGAGACCATGTCTCTGGGGATGAAGTCAAACTGCTAGGTTAGCAGCACTGAAGTATCCTCTACGGGGGACAAGCCTGGGCAGTATGTACGGCAGTCCTAGGCTGCCCAGACCCTCCTCTCGGTCTCCCTGATGTGGTCCAAAGGAACGCAGAGCAGAATGTTTGGAACCAGCTTGGCTGCAGGAGTTTCCAGAAGGAGACATACAAGGCACCATCCAACTGTCTTAGGGACTCGATTCTGATTTGTTCAGAGTCTACTCCTTATCCTTTCCTTCTCCCAAATATACAGTGGTGCCTCGCAAGACGAAAAGAATCCGTTCCGCGATTCTCTTCGTCTTGCGGTTTTTTCGTCTTGCGAAGCAAGCCCATTAGCGGCTTAGCGGATCAGCTGATAAGCGGCTTAGCAGGCTTAGCGGATCAGCTGATAAGCGGCTTAGCGGCTTAGCGGCTCAGCTGATAAGCGGCTCAGCTGTTAAGCAGCTTAGCGGATCAGCTGATAAGCGGCTTAGCGATCAGCTGTTAAGCGGCTTAGCGGATCAGCTGTTAAGCGGCTTAGCGGATCAGCTGATAAGCGCCTTAGCGGCTTGGGAAAAAGAGGGGGAGGGAAAAAACCCTGCAGGAATTCGCAAGACATTTTCGTCTTGCGAAGCAAGCCCATAGGAAATTCATTTTGCGAAGCACCTCCAAAACGGAAAACCCTTTCGTCTAGCGGGTTTTCCGTCTTGCGAGGCATTCGTCTTGCGGGGCACCACTGTACAGTGGTACTGAAGGAAGGTGAGGACAGGTGACCTCACCTAGGCCCGAAGTCACCCCCCCCCAAGCAGGCTCAAAGCTTCTCAGAGCTTTTCAAAATCATTTTTCTCAGCAGCTAAAAGGCATTAGCTAAGCATCAGAAACATTCCGCTTGCTGTAACTAAAAAGATTGCAACAAAGGTAGGGAACACAGTCCATTGTTTCTCAGGCCTTCTGGCCTTGCTAAAGAACCACATTGCAACTTGCTCTCTGTCCAGGACCCATGCCAGAAGAAGAGATTGAAACATATCTGAACACTCTGAAACCCCTTTCCTGGGAAGGGCGCCAAGAGCCCAAGAGTCCCAAGACAGCTTTCTGTTCATGCTCAGAGGAACTCATGGGGCAGGACTCTTCAAGAAGGAGGAGAAAGGAGGAGGGAACTGGAAAGGGGTATATATGCTTGTGCACATGATTGTGAATTCGTGCATGCTTTTTGTGACTTAAAACACTTGCTCCTTCTACCAGTTCATGGATGGTAGAAATAAAAGCCTTTTCTCCGAAACTATTCCTTGAGTGTCTGTTGACTCCCACTTCCCTTTCCCAGGCGCAATATTTTTCCCACCCGAGGGCAAAGCCTCATAAGGCTACAGTACCTCGGGTTAAAGATGTTTCAGGTTACAGACGCTTCAGGTCACAGACTCCACTGTGAAACCCAGAAATAGTACCTCGGGTTAAGAACTTTGCTTCAGGATGAGAACAGAAATTGTGCGGTGGCAGCAGGAGGCCCCATTAGCTAAAGTGGTGCTTCAGGTTAAGAAGAGTTTCAGGTTAAGAATGGACCTCCGGAACGAATTAAGTACGTAACCAGAGGCACCACTGTATCCTGCAAGGCAGCGTAGGCTTACGGTCAGTTTTCCTTCTTCCAGATGGGCTACCTTCACAGGTTGACGAGCCCCACCTGCCTGTCACTTCCCTCTACAGCACAGGCAGAAGAGACAGTAGATCCCAGAAGGTGCCACTAATTTGCACAGCAGAGAGAGACCAGCCATGCACACCCTTGGGGGGACTTGGGAGGCAGGTGGTTTTGCTCTGGAGGACCTCCCCCCCCCTCTATCTTTAATCTGTCCTCTCTAGGAATCCAGCTCAGTTCATTCTAACCCTTGGCAAGATGGCCTTACCAAGCTCACCCTTCTCTCACTTTTCGGAGCAGGGGCTCAGGAGGAACCACTTGCATTGCACACACCCAGAGAAGTTTTATTTGGGGGGGGCCTCTTGTCCCCCCCCCCAGCCAGAAACAGGAGGAACTGCTTGCTGTCAAAAAGGGCTCTGCAAGGAGCAGGAAACTGCATCCTAGAATTGGAAGGGGAACCCCCTAGTCCTCCCCCCCCCCCCCAAATCAGGAAGGAATCTCAGCTAAAACATCCCTGGCAGTTGCCCCCCCCCCAACCTCCTCCCCTTCCCTCCCTCTGCTGCCGCTTTCCTCCTCGGACGTCACTGTGGTTGTTTGCGTGGGACACGGGATCCCGTCTTTGTCTGCTGGGCACTCCTGGAAGCAGGCCTTCCCTCTCCTGCTGGCTCTTCCGGAGCCTGCTTAGGCTTGGCCCACCTCCCCCCCTGCCAGGGCCACGATTCTGGGGCGCCCTCCCCGGGGAATGCCCGGAAGGTGCCCGCCCTGGAGGAGGAGGAGCCCTGGGGAATTCCTCCTCCAGGAGAGGATGCTAGCAGGAGGCTGGATCCTTTCCTTCCTGGGACTGCAAGGCGCCCCCCTCCAGGTTCCTGCAACTGCCAGCAGCAGCCTTCTCGGCGGGCAAGGGAGGTGTTGGCATCCGCGCCCTCGGCCAGGCGCGTCCCCTCCCGGCTGCATCACACCCAGGGACCCGAAACATCTGCACACACACCCCTGCCCGGAGCAGGGATTTGGCTCCAGACCCCCACCATCACCACGAGAGAGACAGAGACGGGCAAGCTCCGGGCGGGATGCGCAAAGCTGGAGCCGGCGCTCTCCAAAAGCGGAGGCCTTTGACTGCAGGCAAAAGACACCTGGCGGGCACCTGCGGGGAGGGGGATCCTGAGCCTCTGAGCGCATGCAGAGCGCGCCTGGGAGCAGGAGGGAGCCCAGGCGCGCGGCCAGGGGAGGCCCAGTGCGCATCCTCCTCCTCCTCCTGGCCCAAAGGATAGGAGAGAAGCCACCGGCTCCTCTCTCTCTCTTTCGGGCTGGCTGGGCCAGGCGCCCGCTTCTCCCCCCCCCCCCCGCGCGCCCCCGCCACTCACCCGCCCGAAGAGCCCCGGCAGCAGCAGCCCCAGGCGCGCTCCCGCCAGCCCGGCCCCTCCAGCTCCGAGGAAGCAGCTGGGCTCGCCGAGCGGGAGGAGCGCATGCGCGGCGGGGCCCGGCGCGCTCCCGACTCCGCCGCGCGCACGGCAGGGGGGCGGCCCCCGCCTCCCGGGAGGAGAGCCGGGAGCCCCGCCCAGGCGGGGAGAGGCAGACAAAGAGACATCCCTCCCACCCCGAGATAACGTTATTATTTTTGTGTATTACTATGTGACACGTTTCTGTGTTTTTTATATTGAAAACGGCCCTGTGATCCTGGGGGGAGGGCGGTGTAGAAAGGTCAGGAACAACACACCCGGAATACCCCGGACACGTCCAGCATAATGCCGCTGCAAGCAGTTTCGCTTTTCGAAAGATGGCAACCCTAATAAAGTGAAAGTCGCGTGACATCTTTGCGCATCCCTTGCTTTTTCAAATATTCTGCCCACCAAGGAAGAGCAGCATCCGTGAGGGTTTATTTGGGGGGGAGGGGTTGCAGAAGCAGGGTCATTTTGGTGGTGCTTGTTGCACTTCGGAGCGGTTGAGTTGGGACAGGGGTGGCAGGAACAGTGGGATTTGGGGTTGGCAGCAGCAGCACTCGGGCTCTGATCTGGCAACCGTCTCCCTGCAGCCATGTCTCCACCC
Organism: Podarcis muralis; assembly: GCF_964188315.1. Lineage (NCBI taxonomy): Eukaryota > Metazoa > Chordata > Lepidosauria > Squamata > Lacertidae > Podarcis > Podarcis muralis. Next base: position 2,006,542 of record NC_135666.1, on the reverse strand, counting down.
CACCCTCATGCACTGCTGGGCAAGGGCTTGTGATAGGCTGAAAGTTGGAGCTATGAGCTCCAAGAATGGTTTCCTTCCATATGGTCTCACAAGCACCCCCATCATCATCATCATTTTTATTTGTATGCCGCCTTTCCGCAGTTAAACAACAGTGCTCAAGGTGGCTGACAGCATAACAAGATTTAAATAATTTCAAAAGTCATAAACAATAAATAAACCACATCAAAAAATACACAACCAAATGGGAAACAGTTTCCACATAAATCAAAATCTAAAACTAAGAATACAGCACTAATGCCACAGATTAAAATGACATAGGTAAAAAATAACAGCAATTTAAACAAAAAGCAAAACAAAATGGAGCCCTCTCTGCCCAGCAGCAGCAGCAGTTCTTATAGGCCTGTCAGGCCCCGTCCTGGGCCAGGTGGTGAGTGGCAGGACTGGGGCCCTCAGGCGCTGAGCAGGGGAGTCCTCCTGGGTGGTCTTTAGGGAAACCTGGGCCACTCCTCCTAAGGAAGCATGAAGCAGTTCCCTCCTAGGCCCAGCCATTCATCCCAGTGATGCTCCTCCAGAGGGGATAATCCATGCAAAAGGACAGGCTGAAAGCAGAAACTCCCACAAAGCAGAGCTTCCTCTTTCAGGGTTTCACTCAATGTGAGAAAGCAAAGTATCAGCTAAATCTCTTTCTGGCCTACCATACACCCTGCTTCTTGTGTTCTGCATCTGACTGGCAAATGGAATGTCACGGAGGACCCTCTGAACATCTGTGACCATCATCACCCCTTTCAAATTCAGTTTCAGAATAACTTGGTTGCAGGAGATATGTGCCCTTTCTGAGAACTCATACAATAATGAAAATTAATACCTTTGCAAAATCCATTCCAATGAGGAAGAAAGTTGAGAGGTTCCAGGAACTGGTCGACCAGGTCCATGTCATGGCAAGTAGCCTCTTTCTCCTGAGCTGATCCAGCCTTCATCCTACAATCCAGAGTGACACAGAAACACCTTTAGCAAGGTGACCCCCGACCTCGTTGCTCTAATCTTCCTCCTGCAAATGGAAGTATTTGCCCAACTCTGGATGTGATCGGTTTCCTTACCTAGCAGCCATCTTCATATTGAATCACTCCCAGAGGAGGCAGTGATGGCCACCAACATAGGTGTCTTCGAAAGAGAATTAGATAAATTGATGGAGGAGAAGTCCATTGAGCTCTCTAGGCAAGATGGCTATGCTCTGCTGCCCCCACAGATGGAAACTACAATGCTGCTGAATACCAGTTGCTGGAAAGCACAGGAAGGGATAGGGTTCTTGCTCTCAAATCCCGCTTGTGGGTTTTCCACAGACATCTGGTTGGCCACTGTGATAACAGGAAGCTGGACTCAATGGGCTAGTGGCCTGATCCACAAGGCTTTTCCCATGCCTGTAGAGTAAATGGCAATGTGTGCTCAACCTAGTAGATTATCTAAGGGCCCATACATACTACGACTTAAAGTGAATAGTCAAGCTTCCTGTATCTCCATTAATTCTCCATTGTCCGTATAATGTTCTCTTCCAAATCACTGCCTTCCAACATTTCCCCCTCCCTCCCTTCACATTTTCTCATACAGTCATACCTCATGTTACATGTTTTCGGGTTGCGGACTGTGAGAAACCCAGAAGTACCGGAATGGGTTACTTCCAGGTTTCACTGCTCGCGCATGCGCAAAAGTGCTAAATCATGCTTCGCACATGCGCAGAAGCGCCAAATTGCACCAGTGTCCGCGCAGAAACGGCACTTCAGCTTGCGAACGTTGCGGAGGTGCCTCCATCACGGATTACGTCCGCAACCCTGTTCCACTGTATTCTCTCTTTTTTGGAATATCCCTGTTGTGAGATAATCTGGGTGTTGCCCATCAGAAAGCAGACAGAGCAGGCACAATGGTAGTCCTCCCCACTATGGTGAGACATATTTATTATTTCTAAATGTCTAGATTTTATTCATTTCTTTCTAAATTCTTATTAATACATTGCGAACCACCCTGAGATCAGTGCTTTTTTTTCTATTAAAAAAAAGGTTAGGGGTACTCTCATTTTCCTACTCATATTGAAATAGTGCCCCTCAATGAGGCCAAACTTAGATTCACAAAATGTTTAGGGGTATGCGTACCCCTGCGTCCCCCCAGAAAAAGCACTGTCTAAAGGTATAGGGCAGGATCTCACTACAAATCTCCACTCCCCCCTCCTTAGTAGTGTGCATATATCTAGCATGGGACCTTTCCTACAAACCAAAAATTGACAAAACAGCCTTTGTAAATATATAAGAACACAAGAAGAGTCTGACGGATCAGGCCAATGGCTCATATGCTCCAGAGCCTTTTTGGACTGCTGACTAGTGGGAACATTCTCCACCATCTCTCAACTTCCTTCTCTCCTTGAGAGTGATCTTTGTCAACTAGCAAACTTGCATCCCTGAACAGATAAAAGGAGAAGTGGCCTCTGGGACCTGAAACAGAATTGTGCTTAACAGGGACAAAGGCAAGTTGCACGGCTCCCTCAAGACAACTCAGGCAAGGGAGATTCATCTGATTTCCATGTTTCTGGTAAGATTCATTTCAACTATTAGAATAAGGTTACCAGATTTTTTTCAATGAATCAGGGGACACTTTTCAACGTCAATGGATTTTGTATGGGGACTGATTTGTAAATCCGGGGAAGTCTGGTAACCTTATATTAGAAGTTATCGTGCAACCACTTCTTTTGCATGGCTGCTGGCATACTAGAGGGGATTTGGTGGTGGGGCTCTTGCGCCAATGTCCTCGCTTAATGCTCTCTGGCTCTTTTGAAAGGTCACAATACTTGGAGCAAGCAAACGAATGAAGGCTGCAGCGCAAGGCTATCCCAGGTTTTGGCAGGGGCTGCAAGGACCCTCCCAGGATTTAGGGTTGGCCCAGAAAGAGGGAATGGCTGTGGTTGGGTAGCTAAGAAAGAACTTTGTGACAGAAAGTGCTGTTTGGCAGTGCAAAATGCTACCTTGGAAAGTGGTGGAGATTTTTGATGACCATCTGTCAGGGATACAGTGGTGCCTCGCAAGACAAAATTAATTCGTTCTGCGAGTTGTTTCGTCTTGCGATTTTTTCGTTTTGTGGAGCGCGGATTTCCTGGGTATTAACGGCTTTAAGAAAAAGGAAACAAAATCGCAAGACCTTTTTGTCTTGCGAAGCAAGCCCATAGGGAAAATTCTCTTGCGAAGCATTCGTCTTGCGAGGTACCACTGTACTTTAGCTGTGATTCCTGCATTGCAGAAGAATGGACTAGATAAACCCTGGGGTCCTTTCCAAGTCTACAGTTCTATGACTCTATGGCCTGAGAAGGTGGTGGCCTGTCCTTCAATGGAGGTCTTTAAACAGAGGTTGGATGGCCACCTCTCAGGGATTATTTAGCTGTAAGTCTTGCGTTGCAGGGGCTGTGCTAGAGTCCCCTTTCTATTGTTTCCCTGGAGGAGCAAGGAGGGAGGGAGGGAGCTGCCTGTGCTTATGGAGCAAAGACGCAATCCTCAAAATTGTATTAGAAGATTGTGCCACCTCAGAGGGTTACAGGAACACCATCTGCAGCAACGCCCTCCTTCAGTCGATCTCATTATTTGCCTCCTTCCACACACAAGAGAGAGTGGGGTCTTGCTGGCAATCCATCAAGGTAGGATTGCTCTCTCAAGCACCTGCTTTCTCCAAAGAGGGAGCAGAAGGGAGAGAGGAATTATGGGTGCTCCTGCTTGCTTCAGGACCTTCTCCATCCAAACCTTTGTTTATTTTTATTTTTTATTTCCTCCCTTCCTACGTACATAAAAAGGTATGGCTGTCATCACACAGCCCCCACAGGAGGATTTGTAGTAATATATCACAATCCTGGATTTGCATGAAATCAGGGTGGGGGAGGAAAGCAAAAGAGAAGGCAGGGTTTAACAAGATGGCTTTAAACCACAACAGAGGACTGAATAAGCCCTGGTGGAGGAAAACCAAGGAGCTATGAGGGGATGAGGAGGTTGAAGGAGCTGCAAGGATATGGGGAACTTGAAAGAACTGGGGGGGGGGGTGTTTGAAGGAGCTGTGACAGGGTGAGGGTATGCAGTGGCGAAGCTACCTGCTCTGACACCGGGAGCAGCATACATCTGGGGGCGTGGCTGGCACACGTCCCAGGGGGCGTGGCATGACACTGCAAAGGGGCGTGGCACACATTGGGGGGTGCACAGCAAGCGGCGAGCATCCTGGGGGGCAGCTGCAATGTCACACACACACACCTTGAATGGCACCAGGGGTGGCCCGCCTACCCCGCCCCCACCTTCATCCGCCAGTGAGGGTATGAAGGTGTGGGTTTGGCAGAGCTGGCAATCTATGCAAGCAGGGGCAGTAGCACCTAGTATTGCATTTTATTGTATTACAATTTTAATCCAATGGAATTCAAATTGCAGGACAATAAATTGCAATGCAACGAATAGAATGAGTGAAAAATGCCATTAAAAACCAATCTAAATACGTGGTGCAGAGATGCTGCAGACCCCCCTGAATGAAGCTTGTGGGCAACTGGTGGTCCACAGACCAGAGTTGGGGAACCCCTCTTCTAGTGCAACATAGGACTGCAATGGAGACAGGAAGAGGAGGCGGCTGATGCTCAGATTCTCCTCCTGTGCTCTGGGTCTGTCTGCTACTTCCCCCAGCACTTCCAGCTGAAGCAGCATTTCACTGACCTTCCTGGAAGCAGTGCCATTGCTGGTGTGTTTAAGTATCTTGTTTGTTTATTTGTTTTATTTTTTGTGTGTGTGGCAGGCATTCTTCTTTCGATGGCATCACTAGTTCCTCCCTTTGTCCTCTCACACTCCACATCCATTAAAATCTGTCCTGCCTCCTTCACATCTCTTGTTTCTTGCAGGGAGGCAAAGGGAGAAGGGAGAGCGATTTGGACCAAAGCCATGGCCATTTCAGATGGAGCGGTTGAAATACCAGCGTTGGGCCGCCCATTTCAGCTTGGGATGCTGTATGACTGCCGCAAAGATGCCCTCATCCCAGGTAAAGCCGATGGGGAGATCACTTTGGTTGCCATGTCTGGGATGGAACATGGCACTTAAAATGGAGCACACTTGCGCAAAGTCTCCAAGGGAGATGACTTCAGCTTCTTCCAGAATAGGGAAGAATTATTGGTTATATGATGAAGGCTGGGTTAGTGAGCCCTTTGTCAACAAGGTATCGTTACTGATGGAAGAAATGCTTCCTCCAGAAAATGGAACTCATGTCCAAAATAGAAGAAAAAGGGATAGAAACTGTGACAAAGGAAATGCAAGCAAAAATTAAGAGATGCTTAAAAAGAATTGGGGGAGTACCGTATTTTTCGCTCTATAAGACGCATCAGACCACAAGACGCGCCTAGTTTTTGGAGGAGGAAAACAAGAAAAAAAATATTCTGAATCTCAGAAGCCAGAACAGCAAGAGGGATCGCTGCACAGCGAAAGCAGCGATCCCTCTTGTTGTTCTGGCTTCTGCAATAGCTGTACAGCCTGCATTCGCTCCATAAGATGCACAGACATTTCCCCTTACTTTTTAGGAGGGGAAAAGTGAGTCTTATAGAGCAAAAAATACGGTACATTATGAAAAACATTAAAACCAGCAACAGGAAGTTCTTTAAATACCTTTGTAGCAGGAGACCATCTATGGAGGAGGTTGGACACTTTGATGACAAGGGAGTCAAAGGACTGCTAATGGAGTATAAGGAGACTGAGGAGAAGCTGAATGAATTATTTGCATCTGTCTTCATGACAGAAGACTGAGGGCCGATCCCAGTGCCTGAAGTAACGTACTCAGGAAGAGAGTCTGAGAGGAAATGAGACAGGTTGTGGTGACAAATCAGGTCAGGATAGCATCCACTTGAGTTCTTAAAGCACTTAATTGTGATATTCTTTGAGAATACCAGAAAGCATATAGATTCCTGTGGCACATAATTCACAAATGGTGTTCACCAAGAGGACATTCTTGGGGGCATGGGACACAGAAAATGAGTTTCCTATGCTGAAGAGAAACAAAAAATAAAAATAAAATTGTGACAGTTGAAGGTGTCCACAGGGAAGCACAATCATCTACAGGGTTCACATGCCTCCTACTATCATCTCTAGTAAAAGAATTTATAAGTCTTTGCACAATGCTTTAGAAAAGGTGCAAAGCTGTTTGACTTGGGGTGAAACTGAGACCAAAGAATTAGTGTACTCACCATGGACAATGGTGGCTTTATTCTACCACAATTAATACCTGTTGTTTCCCCATACATCCTAAGCATTTCAGGCAGCAGTGCTGTCCATTTATCTGAGCATAACTAAAGCCTTGTGTGTTTGTTTTTCTGCTTCATTCAAGGGGTCACCCTTTGGGACCCGGACTCACTTCGGAAGGACTTGAGTATCCAAAGGCAGCCCAAGACTGAAATTGAGATCATTGCTTCTGATTCCATTGAAGATAAGACCTCTGCCCTCAATGCCTCAGCATCACTCAGAGTCAGTTTTCTGGGGGGACTGGTTGAAGTGGAAGGATCAGGCAAATTCCTTGAAGACACCAAAAAGTTTGGGCAACAGACCAGAGTCACTCTGCAGTACAAAGCTACCACGAAATATGCTCAACTGACGATGAGCCATTTGGGAATCCAAAACATCTCTTACCCATCTGTATTTGAGCATGGCGTGGCTACTCACGTTGTCACTGCCATCTTGTATGGCGCCCAGGCTTTTTTTGTATTTGACCGAGAAGTCTCTTCTTCTGAGTCTGTAAAAAAGATAGAAGCAGAACTCCGAGGTGCAATCCAGCTCTTTATAGTCTCTGCTGAAGGGAAACTGGCCTTCAAAACAACAGAGAGGGAGAGGAACTACACTGAGAAGTTCCGCTGCAAATTCCATGGAGATTTTGTTCTGGAGAGGAATCCAGTGACTTTCCAAGATGCCATGCAAACATATGCCATCCTTCCTGCAATGCTGGGGAAGGACGGGGAGAGGGCTGTTCCTGTAACCGTTTGGCTGTACCCACTGACCAAGCTGGATTCCCAAGCAGCTAAGATGGTGCGTGAGATCAGCTTGGCCCTGGTCTTTGATAGTCAAGCCATCATGGAGCAACTGAATGAAATCAGGATGAGATGTAATGACTTGACAAACACCCGCATTGCGAACATCTTCCCGGAAATAAAGATGAAAATCAAGAGATTCAAGGATTTGTGCAAGCAACACAGGCAGACTTTCCAGAAACACCTGGCAGGAATCCTGCCTTCTATCAGAGGAGGGGGTAAAATGGAACAAGCATTGGTGGAGATCTTCATTTCCATTAACCAGTCTCCCTTCAACAGCCAAAGACTCAACGAGTTTCTGGATGCCAAGGAACGAGAGATTATTTTGGTGAACTCTTACCTTAATATTCTACATGGGATGGAAGTCATCTCCTCCAAGAACAAACTGGAAGAAATAGTGCTAAGCCCTGCAAATGAGTTTGTTCTCACATTTACCTTCAATTCTTTACATGACGAGGAACCATTTTTAGCCAGCTTACAACAATGGCTTCAGAACCCAGCAAGAGGACAGACAGAGCATTGGAAAGCCTGGTTTGAGCAAAGAGAGAGAACCCGAAAAGCTCGAAAAGCTGCCAAATCTATTATGGATTTTGCCCAAGTCAATGAATCCAATGGGAAGACCCGGTTCCTTGTGGCTTCTGTCCCAGATCAGGACAACCCAGGAGCTTCCATTTACCTCTATGAAGATGGAGAGATGGTCAACAGCAACTTTGAGCTGCCCTCAAAACCTCTCCCTCCCCTGGTTAGCCTAATTGGATATGACCATGTGCAGCTGACATTTCAACCCGCAGAGTATGGGAGGACTTCAATCTCCAGCTATCAGGTAGAATACAAGATTGCAGGAGAAGGAAACTGGGAGATTGTGAATACAGAGAACAGTCAGGAGACATTCCAAGTGAGAGGGTTGAAGCCAGACTCAGAATACCAATTCCGATACAGCGCTAGGAGCAAACCAGGACTTAGTGAGACTAGTGATTTGAGTAGATCTGTACAGACACTTCCTACCAGCCCTCCTGGGAAACCGAGAGTGATAATCGCAGAGTCTTCCAAAATCAGTCTTGTCTGGCAGAGCCCAAAGGTCATTGGAGCTGATATACAGGAGTACAAAGTGGAGTACAGGGGGCTGGTGGGCGATAAGGACAGATGGAATGAAAAAAGAACCGGGGCAAGAACAGAGTCCTGCCAGCTGGATGGACTGAAGCCTCACAGAACCTACAGACTTAGAGTCTCAGCTGTATGTTTTGATGGGGCTGAGAGTGAGCCCAGTGAAGAGACTGAGATTTCCACAGCAATGGAAGAAGAAGAAGACGGGGCAAATATACTAGCTCGAAAATACCTCCAGGAAAGCACCCCGGTGGAAGATGGGCAACCATCCGTGTATGTACTTCCCCTGGAGGCCACCTCAGATCAATCGGCCCCCGTCCAAACATACCAGCTAGGAAAAGAGAACATGCAGGTCCCCAACAAAGTTATTGTGATGATGGGGGCAACAGGGTCAGGGAAAACCACTCTCGTCAATGCCATGATCAATCATATCCTGGGTGTGCAATGGGAAGATGATTTCCGATTCAAACTCATTCAGGCTGAAAGTCAGTCCTCAGAAGTGACCGCCTACGTAGTGCACCACCAGAAGGGTTTTGAAGTCCCTTATTCTCTCACTTTCATTGACACTCCAGGATTTGGAGACATGGGAGGTAGGAAGCAGTACAAACGGATAACAAAGCAGATCCGGGAGTTTTTCTCCACCCCGGGAGGAACGGATCATGTCGATGTCATCTGTATTGTACTTCAGGCCTCCAGTGCTGCCTTAACTCGTGCCCAGAAATACGCCTTTGACTCTGTGCTCTCCATTTTTGGGACAGATATAAGGAACAACATCCAGATCCTGATCACCTTTGCAGATGGACATTCTCTTCCTGTTTTGGAAGCCATGAAGAAGGAGGATGTGCCATGCATTAAAGATTCCAGTGGTAGCCCAGTTCATTTCAAATTCAGCAATTCAGCTCTGTTTGCCAGCAATTCTGAAGAGAATGAAGGGAACCTAAATCCTAATGACAAGTTCTGGAAAATGAGCACTGCAAGCATGAAGACATTTTTTGACACATTAAGCTTACTAGACAGTGAAAGTTTAACTCTGACAAAGGAAGTGCTCAGGGAACGGAAGGAGCTAGAAGCCATCACAGAAGGGTTGCAGCCCCAAATCAGAGCTGCCCTTGGAAAGCTGGAAGAGTTGAGGAAGACGAGGCAAGCTCTGGAGGAACACAAGTCTGAGATGGCAGCCAACATAAACTTTGAGTTTGAAGTAGAAAAATCTGTGCCAGGGAAGGAAGACATCTCTGCCGCTGGAAGATTCACAACCAATTGCATGAACTGTCACTACACCTGCCATTATCCTTGCCCGATCCGGAGAGATGAGGGCAAGCGCCGTTGTGTAGCTATCAATGCAAATACGGGAAAATGCAATGTCTGTCCTGGCCGCTGTGTATGGAAGATGCACTTCAATCAGAAATACCTGTTTGAATATAAAGTAACAAAAGAGATTAAGTCCTATGATGAGTTGAAGCGAAAGTATGAAGACGCCTCTGGAGAGGCGATGACCCCAGAGAAGGTGCTTGGAAATCTCAACCAGGAATACAAAGAGGCTAAGCAAGCCTTAGAAGACCTCATCCAGAAATCATCTCAAAGCCTCCAGCGCTTGCATCAAATTGGATTGAAGCCCAACCTGCTCTCCACTCAAGAATACATTGACCTGCTCATCATTTCAGAAGAGCAGGATCTGAAGCCTGGATGCCAGGAGAGAATCCAATTGCTGAAGGAAGTGAGGGAATCGGCTGAGCTAAGAGAAAACGTTGCAAGCAAGGAGCCTCTGCTGCTGGAGGAGGAGGATCTGTACAAAGACAGTGAAATGGAAAGGCGTTCTGCCCTGCAGGCCAGATTTAGGAAGTTTGTTTGCTTTTGATGCACATTGCACCGGGACAGGTATAAATAAAATATTAATGGTTCTAGATTCAGGTAGATAGCCGTGTTGGTCTGACGCAGTCGAAACATATAAAAAAATTAAAATTGTGCAGTAGTGCCTTAGAGACCAACTAAGTTTGTTCTTGCTATAAGCTTTCATGTGCATGCACACGAAAAAGCAAGGGATAGTATGCATGAGACAGGAATCCAATATCTATATTAAGACCAGGTCTCTCCATTGTTTTCAGTATCACTAAACTGAAAACTATGTAGAGACCTGGTCTTAACAGAGATACAGTAGTACCTTGGTTTACAACCATAATCTGTTTCCAGAGGTCCGGTTGTAAATAAAAACAGGTTGTAACCCAAGGCACACTTTCTCCAATGGGGCCTTCACCCAAAAATTGGTTGTAATCCCCCCAAAAATTGGTTGTAATCCCCCCAAAAATTGGTTGTAATCCCAAAAAAATTGGTTGTAATCCAAAAAAGAGACACGCACTTCCAGGTTTGACGTGGTTGTAATCCAAAGCGGTTGTAATCCGAAGCGGTTGCAAACCAAGGTACCACTGTATTGGATTCCTGTCTCATTATATATGCTAATCATCTGCATACTATCCATTGCTTTTTCCTGTAGGACTAATTGCAATCGTTAACAGGTTTACCATACCCATTGAGTCAATCACCCATCTCCTACTACCCTCCTGAGAAAAACCCCACCCCACCCTCCCACTATATATAATAGTCTGGTGACTTCCGTTTCAGTGTATCTGAAGAAGTATGCATGCACATGAAACCTTACACCAAGAACAAACTTAGTTGGTCTCTAAGGTGCTACTAGACATTTTTTTTATACATTAAAATATTAATTTTAAAACCAATATGCTGATGACACTCAGCTCTATCTGCTGATGGATGGCAACACCAACTCGGCCCTGAACACACTGACCAGATGCTTGGAAGCTGTGGCTGGATGGTTTCGTGGGAGCCGATTGAAACTAAATCCTTCGAAGACAGAGATCGGGATGGCATGGGGATGAGGGACCAACTCCCTTCTCTTGTGGGGGCCCAATTAGTGCCATTGCCTTCCATTAAGCGTTTGGGTGTAATCCTTGACGCCTCCCTTTCCATGGAGGCGCAAGTTACAGCAACAGCCAAGGCGACATTTTTCCACCTTCGCCGCATCAAGCAGTTGGTCCCTTACCTTTCCCGCCCTGACCTGGCCACAGTGATCCATGCGACGATCATCTCCAGGCTTGACTACTGTAATTCGCTCTATGCGGGGCTGCCCTTGAAGCTGTCCCAGAAACTCCAGCGGGTGCAGAATGCTGCAGCGAGGCTCCTCACGGGGTCTCTGCCATGGGAGCATATTCACCCAGTGCTTTTCAAGCTGCACTGGCTCCCGGTGGAGTACAGGGTCAGATTTAAGGTGCTGCTTTTGACCTTTAAAGCCCTTCACGGCCTAGGACCCTCGTACCTACGGGACTGCCTCTCCCGGTATGCCCCACGGAGAGCCTCAAGGTCCGTAAATAGCAACACCCTAGTGGTCCCGGGCCCTAAGGAAGTTAGATTAGCTTCAACCAGAGCCAGGGCCTTTTCAACACTGGCCCCGGCCTGGTGGAACGCTCTGCCTCATGAGACCAGGGCCCTGCAGGATCTGATTTCTTTCCAAAGGGCCTGTAAGACAGAGTTGTTCCGCCTGGCCTTTGGCTTGGAGCCAATTTGATTCCCTCCCTCCCTCTCTTTCTTTTTTCTTTTCCTTCTCCTCCTGCAATGAGGCTACATTTTAATATTTTAATGTTCCATTATTTTAATGTTGTATTTTATTTTGTTTTTAAGTTGTAATCATTCTTCTTGTTTTTATTATTGCTTGTAAGCCGCTCTGAGCCCGGCCTTGGCTGGGGAGGGCGGGGTATAAATAAAAATTATTGTTGTTGTTGTTGTTGTTGTATATTGTTGCAGACGGACTATCAGCAGTGAGTTCAGGTCCTCTTGAGTGTTATTCACATCATGTCGTGGGTGTGCACATGGGGGATTGTGAAACCCTTTTTAACAAGTACTGCAACAGGTTCTCCATTTTTCTGTTGCTGTAAATAAAATGCTTCTCAATCAGTGTTTAGGGCTGTTCAAGCCCAGCCCCACCCCAAATCCAGTTCAACACCCAATTTGGCAGTTCAGCCCAGGCCACAATTTGGACTGAATTGATTGAGAACCAAATTGTTTTGACCCTCTGAATCAGAAGTTTGAATCTTTGGTACTCCCATTTACTTGCATTGAGAAACCAAATACCGTAGCTACTTTCTGTTTCTCTCTCTTTGCTCTTTTCACCAGTTAGCCCCTCAAGATGGGATTGATGCTGCCAAAGGTTAGAAGGTTGGCTCCAGGGGTGTTTGTGTCAGCAAACAAACTTTTTAAAATATGTGTATGGGATTTGATTTATTGGGAGAGGATGGGGGAAAGATGCAAAATACTGTGTTAAGTATTTTGAAGAGTAAATTGAAGGCAAGTAAAGATAGGGTGGAGATTGACTGTGAAATGATGGAAAACATCAATATATAAACTCTCTCTCTTTTTATCTCTCTAGGGATTGGGCAAGGTACTGAAGCATAAAACAAGCTGAACAAGCCACCCAACTCTTTTTTTTAAAAAAAATATGTAACAATGAACTTGCAAAAGAGTGAAGGCAGTGGGACTGAACTGGGACTTTTAAGACTTCACCATCCCTCTTCCAAACCATTGTATGGAGACTATTGGGTGGGATTCTAGCCCCAGATTGGAAGCTAGAGCTGTTAATGAGCAAAGGCATTAACATGACAAAAGGAGTTGATGGACCATCTGAGAGCCTGGGTCTGAGCAGACAGAGGTTGTCATGGTGATGGGGTGTGGGTTTGAAGTGACAGGAAGAGAGAGTTTTTACCAAGGGGTGCTGGGAAGAAGAAGGGGGAGAAAAGACTGGGCTCCATCTTGGGCAGGATGTCTGCAGGCTAGCTGAGAGAGATGCCTTGGACTCCAGGGCTGCACTGCTCTGAGGGACAAGCCCCTCTTGAAATGACCATGCTGTAAGATCTGGACTCCCTCCAGGCAGTCTGAAGGTGTAAATAGGTGAATAAAGCATATTTTTTAAAGCTACGACAGTCTCCGCCGTGTCTCAATTCTCCAAAGGAACACAGACCCAGGGTGAGTCCTGGGAAGCCCTGGAATCCTGCAGAGAGTGGGGGTGGCACCCAACTTTTGGAACAATACAAAGTGCTTTGTATGTCAGCTTCACCATTTCCTTCATTTGGTGCAGGTATTTCATTTTCAGTATAAACAGGACTTCATTTTCATAGCTCATTGTATGCCACTGTTACGAAAAAATCTAGGTGCGAGGCTGCTCAGTCACCCAGCTCGTCGGGCTGAGCCCGCAGGTCCCTGCGGAATAAAGGAAGGAGTCTAGCCACCAACCAAAGCAAATAGCTGTAGACCAAAGTTTATTGCACAACAGGTTCAAAGAGGAATTTTGAACCCCGAGGATGGGGTCACAAGGACTTTAAAAAAAATTCTATCTTATCCCAGCATACAGTTCATTAAGCATCATCACTACATCATTACTACATCAGAAAAGGGGAGGGTTATACATGATTAACATATGAGGAATGTGTTGGGGCAACAGGCGGATACAGGTTATGTATTGGGGAAAACATTATAAGCACCTACTACAAGAGGAATTAGAACTTTGGTTTGCATAGTCTGTCACCTGGGCAAGTCCGTAGGAGTGCCTTTGCCTAGCGATTGACACCTATGAATACCTTCCTGTGAGTACATGACCTCCCGCTTGAGGGATTATGGTGGGGACCAAGTGGTTTCCAAGTCCTTGGCCAATGAAGCAAATTGGCGGTGGAATGAAGGAAACTGGCAAAGGAGTTGATTTTATATGATTTTTAAAGCTAGGTAACTTCCCTGAGCTGTCAAGTCAAAAGGATACATTTATGCATAATATTTGTAACATTTAACAACTTTAAAGATGTGCCCCCTCCCCAATTTCCGTAACAGCCACAATATCCTTTTCATGTATTAATGTGATGGACACACACACACACACACACACACACACACACACACCACATATTATAAACAAGCAATACTCCAGTTCTTATCTTGCGAACTTGCCGTTTAAATTGTTCAATCATGGCAATGGCTCAGCTACATTAACTGCAAACTCCAAAATCTGGGATCCCCTCTAAACCAGTGCCAAAGTTTTGCAGCTGTTTTGCAGCATTTTGCAGTGCCCCACACGCTGTGGTCTAAACCACTGGGCCTAGGGCTTGCCAATCAGAAGGTTGGCGGTTCGAATCCCTGCAACAGGGTGAGTTCCCGTTGCTCGGTCCCAGCTCCTGCCAACCTAGCAGTTTGAAAGCACATCAAAGTGCAAATAGATAAATAGGTACCGCTCCGGCGGGAAGGTAAACGGTGTTTCCGTGCGCTGCTCTGGTTCGCCAGAAGCGGCTTAGTCATGCTGGCCACATGACCCAGAAAAACTGTCTGCAAAAGCAGACAAACGTCGGCTCCCTCAGCCAGTAAAGCGAGATGAACACCGCAACCACAGAATCGTTCGTGACTGGACTTAACTGTCAGGGGTCCTTTACCTTTACCTTACAAACCAATTAATTGATACAGTAAACCTGGGTTTGTAGTTAATGCCCCAAAACACAACATTGTCCAATTCACGCCAAACAAGCATCAAGCTTTGGCAAACGTTTTGCAGTGAAAACCCTGTGGTTTGCTATGCCCCACAAAAAGAGTGATAGACACTCTAAGCTGGGGGTCAAAAGCTCACCAAAAACCCAACACTGTCCAATTCACTCTAAACTGGCACCAAACCTTGGCAAACATTTTGCAGTGTCTTGCAGTAAAAACCCTGCATTTTGTAGCACCCCACCAACGGAGCAATAGTCCCTCAAATGGGGGGGTCGGGGTCAAAAGGTCACTAAAAACCCAATGTTCTCTGATTCACTACAAACCGGTGCCAAACTTTGGCAAACGTTTTGCAGTGAAACCCCCATGGTTTGCAACACCCCACAAAAAGAGCAATGCCCAGTCTCCCGCACATCGAGTGCTCTGTTTGTGGGGCGCCGCAAAACACGGGGTGTTCGCCACGAAACACTGCTGCAGACCTTTCATTGGTGTTTGGCTCCACTTTGGAGTGAACTGGATGATGTCGGGTTTTCAGCAACCTCGTGACACCCCCCCCCCCGACTTATGGTGCTGATTGCTCCATTTTGGGGGCGCCGCAAAGCATGGGTTTTTGCTGTGAAAAGCTATCGCAGACCTTTTGTCAATGTCTTGTACTGTGAATCGAATGCCGTTGGGTTTTGGGTGGCCCCGTGACTCCATGGGTTAGGGTACCAATTGCTTAGGGCTGCCATAGGTTTTTCGTGACCCCGCCATCTTACATTGACTCCACTTATCTGAGAAGTGTGAAGCTCCAGGGGTGCAGCGCTGCCTACACATAGAGCTTAGGTTTCATTGCTGGAATGCTATGGCATTTTGCAATATTTGAGTTCATATTTATATGATGGAAGCACTCAAACACACTGCCCCTGGAGTCCCACCCCAAGAAGCCTGTTCTGAAGCTACTGAAAGGTCCAGGAGAACTAAGACCATCATAGTCCTCCTCCAAGCCTTAGCCAACCAGCAGAGTGACCATATCTGACCATGCCAAGTCTGGGTCAGAAACCAATTTAAAATAAATCTAGTCCAGTGCACTCTAAATATGTTGAGAATTAAACAGCCAGAACTCACTCAGAAATCTTACCCCCAAACTGTACAGTGGCATGGCAGGGATGATGGGGTGGGGAGCATTAACTGTGCCATTCTGGGGGTGGGCACCGTGCACAGGTTAGGGCGGGGTGAAGTGGCACTGGCAAGCCACCCCCTGCTCCCCACCTTGCCTGGAGACCACTTCTGCTCCCACCCCACCTCATGCGCTGCCACTGCTGAAGAAAATGTGTGACTGGAGGACATCTGGAAGCATCCCTTGTGTCCAAGGACTTTGTTCAGAATAGTCTCACAACTGCCACATTTAGGGAAACCAGGAACACTCCTCCTAGGCCCAGGCATTCATCCCTCCACAGATACTCCTGTGATACTCCACGTGAACGGACAATCCTAACCGTTGCAAAAGGAGACGCTGCGTTTACAGTTTGCAAGAAGGACAACTTCCTCTTTCAGACCCTTGCTCCACATTAGCCCCTCTGAACGCCTGTGACCATCACCACCCCTTTCAGATTCAGTTTCAGAATAACTCGGTCGCAGAGGCCACATCCTCTTTCCAGTGTGCCTTGTACAATAATGAAAATAAATACCTTTGCAAAATCTGCTCAGATGAGGAAGAAAATTGAGAGGTTCCAGGAACCGGTCCCCCAGATCAGCATTTCATGGAAACCTGCTTCTTTCTTCTGAGCTTCATCCTACAGTTCAGAGCAACAGAAATGTCTGGAGGGACCTTAAGAACATAACATTTAAAATATCCACTACGTGTCAGTCCCGCAATGTAATATGTGCCTGTAATACGACTGCCCTTGTTATTTTGCATTAACCAAAAGAGAGGCCTTGGGGAAACTACTGTGGCCAAGCAGAGCCCCACCAGGACACTTTGGCCTAGTCCAACTTCCACTTGTCTCGTGCTTCCCAGGCACAGGTCCAAGCGGTTTTGCCCTTGCCCCGCTGCTTTCCTCGGGTGAATCCCTTCTCGACCACTGGATCTTTAAGAAATGTCAGTCGGGTTTGTTCAAATTCAGCAGTAAACAGCAGGTTTTCCCAGATAAGCAGCAAAGCAAAATGAATAACTGTTCAGTCCTCTGCCGAGAAAGTGTGCTTGAGCCTGTTACCAGGAAATTGCAAGGGGGGGGGGGGGCGAGAGACCTACCAAATGTAGCAATTCCCTAATAAATGTCTCTATGTATTAGTTCAATGGGAAAAATTTAGAAATTCATATAAAATCATTCCAGTGACGCATTTACACCATTCCAATCTTGTTCTACTCAGAGGGAAAATGGCTATCAGAGGAGAATCTTGGAACCATGGGTAGGGGCAGCCATAATTCCTGAAATGTGAGACCACGTACCCAGCAGGCCCCACTGCCTGGGTGATAATTTCTGGCATCCTGGTAGTCATTCCAAGAACAATTGCAAACCCAACCTCAGTGGATTGGGGTCTCCTTCAAGACAAAGGGTGTGCTGAACTTGGCTGGGAAAACTGAAAATGTAAATACTTTTGTTTCACCAAAAGATTGGAAGGTGAAGGTCAGGAGGGACAGGGCAAGACTGGTGCTCAGGTTTCTGCCAGAAGACCCCTCCCAATTCAGGACATAGTCATGACAAATGTATGATGTTTTATGGGAAACTTTGGGAAATTTATAAAAAAAAGTGGAGCCATCCTTTGTTTGGGGCTTCCCTCTGCTTCTTCCATGTGGTAGTTTGAAGTCTTGTTGCAACAATAAAGATCAGGCCTCCTGTTTTGCTTCAATCTCCTGGCTGGAGTCTCTTGCTTGTGACCCCCAACCTGAACCTATGGGAGCCACGGTCAGGCGATTGTGGGGTGTGCTAAGGACTCACTTATACAGGCCCCAAATTTCACTCAGCCATTTTTATTACCACAAGAAGCCACTGGGAGGCCAGACTGGGGGGCCTGGTTTTAAATCAACCCCTAACAGAATCCCTCGCAAGGCCTTCTCTTATCACTTCACGAGGCGTCAGGCCTTGAAGAAATTACATCGCTCACTGGGGACCCTTGGCCTCCCCTCCAACATTTCTCCCATGGAAACAGAATTTGCTTCAGGAAAGTAATGGCTGAAACCGGACCTGCTAGGCCCCTCGGTGAAGGGGTACAGTTAGGGTTACCCCAGAAAGCCCTAAAAACTGTTTGTGAATCCCCCCCCCCCCAGCCAGGCCTTGGCGTACGCATTTTAAAACTGCATATTCCTCTAAGACAAAAAGCATGAGCTAAGCAGTCCTCTCTGTAACAAAAACGCTGTAACAAACCTACAGCTGAGAACAGTAAAGCTTTTCGCTTCCCAGATCCAAGATAACCTTGTCCTGGTACATTGATTTGCAACATACTTCCGGGAGCAGAGCCAGAGAACGAAAAGCAACATTTCTATGTAAGAATCTGTGAAGGGGGAGAGGGAAAAAAGGGGTTTGAAAAAAGGATAAAACCTGCTTGTAAAATGTTTTCGGTGCGGCCTGTCTTTTGTGAACTGAATCACACAGGTGCCTCTGCCCCCCCCCCCATGGCAGAATAAAACGCTCTTTCTCTGGATTTAACCCCTTGGTGTCGTTTGGCTCCTTTTGTCTCTGCTCGGGTGCAACAATTATTCCTACCCATGGATTAAAAAGGCTTCATATTTCTGGTGCATCGGGCCGGGAAAAAGCACGTTCCCCGAGATCGAGGGACAAAGAGGTCCAGGACGTCACTGCAAGGCGAGCAGCTCGGGATACCGGGTCAACAGTTCCAGCGCGCATCCTGCCAACTTCATGGGAGGGACTGGCCACCCGTTCCTGAGTGGACACGCGACAAAGTGACGGAGAGAAAGAGCAACGGCCGTGCAGAAAGAAGGTACCTCGAGGAACAAGGTAGGCTCCACAGAGTTAGGTGGGAGCAAAGAGTTTGATCAGCTCCACCAGTAGGGCAGTAAAAGGTGCCACTGGTTTTGGTTTTGCCCAGAAAAGCAGCAAAAAGGGTGCTGCTGGGCCCCGGTCGAAGTCTAAGCGCTGCCGGTTGTGGTTTTGGTGTTGGTAAAAAGGGGATTGGGAGAGGTGCATGGGTTTTTCTGAATGTGCGTGTGGGGACACTCCAGTGAATGTTTTGAGTGTGTGAGACATTGAAAGCAACGTCTGGTCTGTGACTGAGTGAAAAAAAAAATAACGTTAGGAGGGCTGAGTGTCCCAGTGTCCCCAGGATCCCAGAGTCATGGGAAATAAAAGCAGTAAAACAATTCTTGAGACACCACTACAGAGCTTTCTGGAAAACTGGAAAAGTGCCACGAAAGCAGAAGAGTGGGGATGTAAACTCAAAAAAAGCAGACTCCAACATTTATGTGAAGTTGACTGGCCTTCGTATTTACCAGAATGGCCTCCTGGAGGATCCTATGATCCAAACTTGGTCAACATTTTATGGAGTAACATTTTCAAGGCCCACACAGATCAGATTCCCTATATTTCTATCTGGAAAGCCAATGTGGATCAAAATCCCTCATGGCTTCGGAAAAATAGAATTGTGACTGCCCAAGTCAAACTGTGTTCGGTACAATTACAAGTTAAAAAGCCACCAGTTTTGCCAGTCCTGGAAGAGGAGATAATTACCCCCCCCCCACGCCATATGCAGCAACTGCACCAAGGCAACCAAATCTGGGAGCAAATAGGGCTGCTTCTCCGCCCAATGCCCAGACTGAGGACCCAAATGAGAAGATTCCCCCCTCTGCCCCTCCCCAACCCCCTTGTGATGCAAGCCAGGAAGGTGAAGAGAAAGAAGCAAAAGGTTTTGAGCACAGCGTGGGACAGGGCAACAAAACATGTAGAGACACTTAAATCGAAGGCTTTGTCCAAACCGCTGTGGTGGCCCCTCTCCGGCAAGTGTATGATCCTTTGGAACAGCCAGATGATGAGGGCGTTTGACCCCCAAGGACCTTTACCATTCAACATGTCCCTTTTACAAGCTCCGATATTTGCAATTGGAAAAATCAAAATCCTTCTTTTGAGGAAAATCCTGCAAAAATAATTAGACTTTTTGAAGGTGTGTTCAAAACCTATATGCCTACGGTTATCATTTCTGAATTGAGGAAATGAATTTGGATATTTTTTAGCGTTCTTTCTCCTCCTATATTGAGGGGCCCAGTAATGCCGCCCCCCCCCCCCCCGTGTCCCCTGAGGGAAGGCAGAGTTAGTCACGAATGGGAGAGAAGAGCCCCACACAATGCTCTGACACAGCCAGACCTCCAACAGATTTTTAAATATATATTATATATCTAATAATGCCAGATCATCCTGGAGCCAGAGGAAAGCCAAGGCCGGATCTGAGGATCCACCACAGCTCACAAACCTATTTAAGGGGGAGAAGCGGGGCTTGGTTGCCCCATATTCTCCTGTGCCGACTCCGTCTCGGGAGCCTGTACAATGGGAGAGGGGTGCAGGCAGGAAATGGGGGGCGACCCCCATTAGAACCGCCATATCCACCTTGTGGTGGGCATTGTGCCCAAGGCCAAGTCAGTAGAGTTCAGGGTGAAGTGAATGATGGGGGGCATCCCCCCCGGAGGGTCCCCTCTGCCCTCCCCACCATTCTTATGGCACTGCTCTCCAGGCCAAATCCTGCCACTGTTCTTCGTAAGGCCATGGCCAGGCGGGAGGATCCCCTCAGCCTCCTCTTCTCTCCCCTCAGCCTGGGGCCACATGACAGGCAATGCGCCCTCGGGCTCCATTTTGTGAGGCCAGCATGGTGGGGGAAACAGCCTCTCTCCGCTTGCCAGGAAGGGCCACTTTGGGGAGTGGGCTTGGGGGTTCCCGACTCCTCTGTGGAAGCCCCTCTGGAAAAGCCTTCCCCAACAGGGCAGCCATTTTGGTGCAGCATCAATCCAGCCCCACAGTTCTGATGCGTGAAATGGCGACCGGAGCCAAGAGGGCGATGAGGGGGGCAGAAATATGTGCCCCAAATAGGCCACGTTTTCCTCCTCCTGTTCCTTGATGACAGTGATATTAAGTCCCTTCACCCAGAGCTTTTCAGCTTCATAAATAGGGTGCTAGTCAGGGATGTGAGAGATTACACCGAACACTCAGAAGGGATATTATGAAAAGTGAATGGCAGCGTATCTCCTTCCTCATCGCTTTTCCAGGCCTGAAATCGCAGGAGTTAAGGAGGGGTGCTCTTGAGTTTTGTGCAAACGCTGCAGGATGGGCAGAAATCACAGAACAAATATTGTTAACCTAGAAGCTGACTGTGCAAGTTTCTCTCCCCCCCTCAGAAGCAAAAGGAGTGAATTGCCCTAAGCAGTTTGAGGACTGGTTCTGAGGAGAATTTTGGACACTTTCCCCTCAGAAACAGCTAGGATTTTCCCGCTCTTTTTCCTGAGGCCACCAGAACAGCAGGTTCAAAATGTTTCCCTCCAGAGCAGCATCGGAAGAGCCTTTGGCCAGTCAAAGAAATAAGATTTGTGAGGGGAGTTCATCATGAGGAGTTCAAAAGGTTCCTTTCCCTAGGCAGGCGGGGGGGATTTTGGGCGCAAAAGATGTTGCTGAACTGCAACTCCCACCGGCCCCAGCTAGCCTGGCCAAAGGGCCGGGTGGTGGGAGTTGTAGTTCATCAGCCTCAGGAGGGGCAAAGGTTCCCCACGCCTGCCTGAAGGGACGGCCCCATCACATTTATACCGGGAGGCAAACTCCTGTCAGCTCTTCCACCCTCTGAATACACAGAATTTCCTCCTTCATCTGTGAGGGGTTGGAAGGGTTCCCTCAGAGCATGGCCCTGCTGCTGCCACAGTGCATAAAAATGAAAGATAATATTTATTATCACTGTTATTGTTTGTATACCGTCCTTCACCCAAACATCTCAGGGCCCTCCTTCCGGGGTGGACTGCTTTTGCTCCAGAAAGCCTCTTCTCTCCCAATCTCATAAAATTGAGGCTGATTGTGGCTCGATGTCGAGGGAAACCTTCCTCTACTGCCAAGAGCCCCCATATCTGAGGCCAAGATGGAGGCCCTGCTGACAACCTCTTTCCCAAAAGCCCAGGGGGGAGAACAGATCCCCTGTGATGTCGATCCCTGCTGTATGAAACCAGCCAGCTTCCATGGATCCATTTTGGGTCCAGATACCAGGAAAGGGAGGGTTGTGCAACTAAGGACCTTGTTTCTGCATGGATCCGACTTGTGGGGAGGCCACAGGAGGGGTTGGACTAGATGGCCCTTGGGGTCCCTTCCACCTCTATGATGCACTGCTGAAGAGCCTTTTTGGAGTGAAATGCTGACGAGTGGAAATGGGTTCCCACTATCTCGCAACTTCCTTCTCCCCCTGAAAGTGATCCTTGTCCCCTTGCACTTTGTGACTCCCGAATATATAAAAGGAAAAGTGGCCTCTGTGCCTGAAGCAGACTTGTGCTTTAAGAGGGGACCAACGCAAGTCGTTCTGTTCCCCTGAAATAACTCAAGCAAGAGAGCCACTTGTGGGCAAGGGGAGAGTCATCCAATTTCCACGTTTCTGGTAAGACGCGTTTGCACATTAGAAGTTGTCGCGGCTTCTTTTTTTGTCAAAGGCTTCTTTTGCATGGTTGCTGCAAACCGTTCCAGCTGGCATCTTGCAGAGGGGACTGGGTGACGGGGATCTTGCGCTGATGATGCCCTCGCCTCCTGCTCTCTGGCTCTTTGGAAAGGCCACAAATCCATCCTGACAGGGCCCAGACTTGGAGCAAAGGAATGAAGGCTGCAGCGCAAGGCTCTCTTGGGCTTTTGGGGTGGGACTAGGGGGCAGTGGCGTAGCGTGGGTTGTCAGCACCCGGGGCAAGGCAAGTAATTTGCGCCCCTTAACCCGTGGATTTGCGCCCCCTAACCCGTGGATTTGCGCCCCCTAACCTGTGGATTTGCCCTAACCCCAGATGTTGCGCCCGGTGCGGCCGGCCCCCCCTGCACCCCCCACGCTACACCACTGCTAGGGGGACCCCTGCCCTGACTCCTAAGATGCTGAGAACCTCTGCTGCTGCCAGTTGCTTCCTTGCAGGAGGGATGGGGCAGGCGGCTGTGGACCATCTGGGCTATTGCATCCTGGACATTTCTGTGTGTTCCCTTGGTTTGTTTTACCAGTCTCCATCAATTAATGAGAAAAGTACTTCAGTCATTGATGGCATCCCCCATTGTTTATTCTTATCTACTCTCTGCCCCTTTCTCCTATTTTAAGACTGC
This sequence comes from Podarcis muralis, assembly GCF_964188315.1. Taxonomy (NCBI): domain Eukaryota; kingdom Metazoa; phylum Chordata; class Lepidosauria; order Squamata; family Lacertidae; genus Podarcis; species Podarcis muralis. Next base: position 1,983,604 of record NC_135666.1, on the reverse strand, counting down.
AGCATGTGTGAGATTGCTCTTAATCCTCGCAATTTGGGGGAGACCTGCATCAGATCTCTTTCTCTCCCTCTCTGCCCTACCTTTCCTTTTGCCTCATCTTGGGGGAAAGCTGGGGGTGTCAAGAGAAATTGAGGGATCTTCAAAGGGTTGGCACCCTGCCCAGTTTCTGCAAGCACAATCAGAGCGTAGGTGGAACTCAGCTCCAACTCCACTTCTGCTATCCCACACCTTTGGTTTCCCCCACTCTGTATAGGAGGAATCTTCCCTCCTTGCAAAGTGATGGAATGAAAGGTCTGCTGCCCAGGAAGAGAGGCTGAGAGCAGGTGGCAAATTGTGGAACCCATTTCCTTGGCAGATCTCTTGTGCTGCTGAAATGTGTACTGCCTTGAACTCTGTTTAATTGAGGTGTGGTGGGGTGAACAGCTGGGTGCTGGAGGCACCTAATGCCCCATCAGGTGTGGTCCTGGTCTCCTTGAATGTGGGGTAAAGATACTACTCTGAAGGAAGCCCTCCTTGGATATCTAAATTTCTACAAAAAGGGAAAGAAATAGGAACAAACATGAGCAGCTTTGTCTTGTAAACTTGGCCCTGCTCTTCTTCCTTTTGGCAGCTTCAAGATTATTCCAGCCACACTCTCCTGCCAAATCTGCAACTGTTTCCGCCAACACATTAATAGCCTGGCCAGTAATCTGGCTGCTGCATTCTAGACTGGTTGATTTTTCCAAGTGGTGCTGGATCTGGTGCGCAGAGTGCAGGGAGTTCAGACTGGGCTCTGCTAAGTGCAGTGAAAGCAAAAGAGGCGAAGGAACAGGGAACTCAAGTTCACAGCCGGTCAAGGCCAGTTGTAAGGAAGGTTTCTCCCCAGCCAGAGCCTTTCCCAGAAAGGGAGAGATTTCCTTTCCCCAGTGTAAATGCAACCCACACTACAACTGGTTAGGGTTTTCTGGTCAGGGGTGTGTGTGTGTGTGTGTGTGTGTGTGTGTTTGAGAATATAATTTCATAAAACTATCATTTTGATTATTCCATTTACTTTTGAGTTTATGGCCTAGCTAAACTGCCTTTTACAGTACAGAACTAGCTGCTTTTAGGGACTGCATGTAGTGAACGTCCGTTCCAGAACACGGAAAAGAATAAATTGTTATGGGCTCTATGGTGGTCACCGTATGCCTGAAAAGAGAATCGGCCAGACAGGGCAACTGGGATTAATCTTGAGTTGTTTTGCAGACAGATGGAAAAGGGTATTGGGAGACATTTAATGAACAGGAAACGTAGTCAAAGCCTTAATAAAGAAAGACCCTGGAAGTGGTTAAATGTAAACGGATGCTTTAGCTGAGATTCCTGCATTGCAGGGGGTTGGACTAGATTACTCTAGGGGGTCCCTTCCAACACACCTGGAGTACTTTGTAAGGTTCAGGGCGCCACAGTTTAAGAAAGATACTGACAAGCTGGAACGTGTGCTGGGGCAGGAGACCAAGATGATGAAGAGACAGGAAACCAAGCTTTTGGGGGGAGCGGTTGAGGGAGTTGGGTGTGGTTAGCCTGGAGAAGAGAAAACTGAGACATGATATGAGAGCCATCTTGAAATACCTGAAGGGATGACACAGGGAAGATGGAACAGGCTCTTTGCTGCTGGTCCAGGGGGCAGGACCTGAACCAGTGGATTCAAATGTCAAGAAATGACTTTCCAGCTGAGCATTAGGAAGAACCTTCTGACGGAAGGAGCTGTTCGACTGTGGGACACACTCCCTTGTTGTTGGGTGGTGGTCTCTCCTTCCTTGGAGGTTTTCAAGCAGAGGTTGGATGGCCATCTGACCTGGATGCTTTAGTTGAGATTCCGTCAGGGATTCTTCACCTGTGGGTTGCAGGGGGTTGGACTAGATGACCTTTGGGTGTTCCTTCCAACTCTACAGTTCTGTGTTCCTCTACAAAAGATTTTCTTTTTTAAAATGTATTTTTATTAAAGATTTTCTTTATTTACAAAGGTAGGTGCAATGTCTCTCTCTCATATTTTTTCCCCATGTAACATTTTCCTTTTTACAAATCGGTTTCATTTGTTGAGAGATTAGGAAGACTAGGGGGAAAGAGGCTGAGGGGGGAAAGGTGAGTGGGGGTGGGTGGGGTGGTGATGTTTCTATTTTACTTAATATATGTGGGGTTTTGTGTCAGCGTTGCTTGTGCAGGTTCTCTGCTATTCACTTGTGTTCCTTTGGTAGTGAGAGAGGTTGGGGTTGGCCTGGGGTGTGGCTGTTCATTTGTGGTTGGCTGTGGTGATCTTTGTTTTCTTGTGTGAGTGGGGTGGGTGGGTGTTTTGGGTCAGGTTAGCCATATTGATTTGTATGCTGTTGGTGGATTTTTGTCATTGTCTTGTTGGGCTGTGTATGCGATAAAGGGGAGCCATACCAGGGTGAAGGTGTCTTCTTCTATTTGTCCCCCTGTCAGTTTCAGTTTATTAGTTAATTTTTCTAGTAGGGCTGTTTCCCATACTATTTGGTACCTTGGTCCATGCTTACTCCTGACAGGTCTCTCCAGTGTCTGGTTATTATGTTTCTGGCTGCTGAGAGTAGGTGCGTTATGAGTTCTTTGTGGTGTAAGTGGGCATTCTTGTCTTGGAAGCTGTTTAGTAGGGCCAATTCTGGGGTGATTTCTAATACTTGCTTGGTTATTTTACATATTAATCGTATGGCTGCTGTCCAGAATAGTTGGATTTTGGGACACTCCAACCACATGTGGAGATATGTGCCTGTGGAGGTGACCCTCTCCAGCATTTTGGTGAGGTTCCTGGGCATATTAGCGCTATTTTTCTTGGAGTTAGGTACCACCTGCAGGTGATTTTCAGAGTGAGTTCTTTTTTCTTTTCTTTTTTGATATGGATTTTAAGCGGGGTTTAGACCACATTCTGGTCCATTGAGTGGGGTTAATCTCATAGCCTATGTCATCCTCCCATTGTTTTTTGATTGTATCTAGGGAGTTTGTGAGATTTTGGAGTAGTATTTTGTATATTGCGGATACCATCCCTTTACAGTGTTATTTGGCTCCCATTGTGCCATGAACTTCTTGGTGCAGCACAAGGAGTAATATAAGAGAGCAGCAACTTCCATTTCAGCTTGTATTCATCACGATCAGCGCTGCTTCCACTGCAGTTTGTTTCTGCCAAATACTACTTTGTGTATCTCGCTGTTAGCTATGGCAGCATCATTCATAATTATTGTTGTTGTTGTGTGATTTGGCTGGCTGCATGTATGAGTTCCCCACTTTGATAGCCTCCTTGAATACTGTGCCAGAGTGGTGCCAAAACTGGTGGTGGTAGAATATTTCTCTACCATCCGAAATGTTCTCAGCAGGCACAATTCTCAGCCAAACGGAAATTCAGTGTAGGAAGCACCCAGTGGTTGTTCCTGGAAAATATTGATCTTCCCTTCCAGCTCCTGTGATCCCTTGTGCCCGCCCAAACCCTTTCCAGAGGGCCTGGATAGTGTAGCGTCTGCCATACAGGGCTGCAGTGGGATTCACCTGACTTTGGGCCTAGGAATCCTGTCCAAGCAGAACCCCCATTGGCACATGATCCCTTTGCCCAGTTTCAGGGTGATTTCCGCTCCCACTACAATTCTGTGTGACACAGTCCCCTTTGTTCAGGGTGCAGGGATCACTGGATAGAGATCAACTGCTACAGGGGGCTGTAGATGGGAGGGAAGAAGATCAGTTGCACAAGCAGCCTTGAATATGTGCAACTACTGCATACAACCGTCTAATTCCCCCCATGTGACATTACCTCCCACCTCCCTTTTTGGGGGGTCTTGAAGGCATGTTGGCATCCCTCTTTGGATGGTAGTGCTAATCTTCCTCTTTTCCCCACACACTTTGCATGCCGAATAATCTTTCCAGAGTCCTTCACATCTCTTGTTTCTTGCAGGGAGGTGAAGGCAGGAGAGCAACCTGGACCAGAGCCATGGACAGATCAGATGACACGGTTGAAATACCAGCCCTGGGCCGCCCATTCCAGCTGGGGATGCTGTACGACTGTCGTAAAGATGCCCTCATCCCAGGTAGAGCTGGTGCAAGGAAGAGCTTACACTTAGCAGTTGGCCCAAACAGTGCAGTTTCAGTGCTAAACATGCTCCTCAAATTCATTTTCAACATCCCTTACTGTCTGCTTCCACTTCTTTTGCCAACGTTTGTGTTCCTTTATGTTCTCTTCATTTGGACAAGACTTCCACTTATTAAAAAGAAGTATTCTTGCCCGTGATAGCGTCTTTGCTCCTTAACCTTGCTGGCATTGTTTTGGCCCAAATCATCACCATCAACATCTGTCAATAAAGATTCAGCAGGTGTGTTCTGTTTCAATTTTTTAAAGCTTACTGAAAACCTTTGTAGTCCACCAGGCCTATGCAGGCCATTAAGAATACATCTTTCCACAATTATTACTGTAGGTAAAAAAACCAGGACTTTTTTTCAGAACCTGCCAGAACTCAGTTCCGGCACCTCTCAGGTGGGCACAATTGCATTATAAGAGAACAAGGGAAGCATTCATGGAGAGTTCTTTTTTCCTTGAAAAATACCACATTAAACATAAAAAACTTCCCTAAACAGGGCTGCCTTCAGATGTCTTCTATAGGTTGTCTAGTTACCTTTCTCCTTGGCTCAGGGGTCACATAACTCCATACCCTCCAACATTTCTCTGATGAAAATAGGGATCTCCTAAGCCTAAGGGACAGCGGAACATTCAGGGATCAAATCAGAAACCGGGATGCCTTGTGTAAATCCAAGACTGTCCCTGGAAAACTGGGACACCTGGAGGGACTGTAATCCATTGTGGTGTTCCTGTACCAATAATTTAACAACTTTCACCACTGTAACTAAGCCAAGTTTTACTCCCTGTGTTTTCTGACTGCTGTATGGAAAAGGACATGAATCTGACCTTTGGAGAGTTTTTAAGTAAACCATTACGAACTTACCAAACATGTGGTCTTTTTCAATGCTGGGGGGGGGGGGGGGACTATTTTGGAAGGAACTCACAAGCACATATTTTAAAGGTCTGACAACCTAAATTTCCACACTTTGCTTTGCTGCATATTTTGTGATTTTAAATCTGCTGATGTTCTCTCACCAAAGTGTTTTGCCCCAACTTGGATCTTGGCCCCCAGGGAACTCTCCTTATGTATACCCATTTTTTCCGTGCCAGTCAACAACTAGCACCAGCTCTCTAGGGCCTCAAGCAGGAGATGTTCACAGCCCTAAATGGTGGTGATTGAATCTTATCCCTGCTGATGAGCCAGTGCCCACCCCCTTTCTGAGGCCTGTACAACAGAAGCTCATGAAATGTTCACATTTCTTCCACTATCATATCTGGTCAAAGATTTTCCCTGCCTTTTGCAAAGTTTTACAAAACTGCACAAACCTATTTCGTTGCGGATGACAGTGGGACAAAATTCATGAGTGCAGACATTGTGGACAGTGATAGCTCTATTTTATCTCCTTGTTTCTCTGTACAACCTTAGGCATTAGGCTAATTGTGTTCTACATTTGTATGGACATACTCAAGCCTTGCATATTTCTCTGCTTTATCCCAGGAATCACCCTCTGGGACCACAACTCGCTTCAGAAGGACTTGTGTATCAAACCTCAACCCAAGGCTGAATATGAAATCATTGCATCTGACTCCATCGATGATAAGGCCTCTGCCCTCAATGTCTCAGCATCACTCAAGGCCAGTTTTTTGGGGGGATTGGTTGAAGTGGGTGGATCAGGCAAATTCCTTCAAGCCACCAAGAAGTCCACGAAACAGGCCAGAGTCACTCTGCAGTACAAAGCTACCACCAAGTATTCACAGCTGACCATGAGCCATTTGGGAACCCAAAATGTTATTTATCCAGCTGTTTTTGAGCATGGCACAGCCACCCATGTTGTCACTGCCATCTTGTATGGAGCCCAAGCTTTCTTTGTGTTTGACCGAAATGTCTCTTCTTCCGAGTCTGTGCAAGATATACAAGGAAGCCTCCACGCTGCGATCAACTTGATTGCAGTCTCTATCAAAGGGGAAGCATCTGTCCAGATAGAGGAGAAGGAAAAAGCCCAAACGGAGAATTTCAGCTGCAAGTTCTATGGGGATTTTTCTTTGGAAAGTAATCCGGTGACTTTTCAAGATGCCATGAAAGTCTACACTGCTCTGCCCCAAAAGCTCGGGGAGGATGGAGAGAAGGCTGTGCCTGTCAGAGTATGGCTGTACCCACTGACCAAGCTAGATTCCAGAGCAGCTAAGATGGTGCGTGAAATCAGCTTAACTCTGATCTTTGATGCTCAAACTGTCTTGGAGAATCTGAATGAAATCAACATGCGATGTAATGATCTGGCTATGAATCCTGTTGCTGAAAACTTCCCAGAATTCAAGATGAAAATCAAGAGATTCAAGGATCTGTGCAAGCAGCACAGGCAGACTTTCCAGAAACACCTGGCAGGAATCCTGCCTTTGATCCGGGGAGGGGGGAAAGAGGAAAGTGTTCTGGTGGACATTTTAATGTCCATTAACCAGTCTCCCTTCAACAGGCAAAGACTCAGTGAGTTTTTGGATGCCAAGGAACGAGAGATTAATTTGGTGAATTCTTACCTTAGAATCCTAAGTGGAATGGAAGTAATCTCTTCCCAGAACAAACTGGAAGAAATCGTGCTAAACCCTGTGAATGAGTTTGTTGTCTCATTTACCTTCACTTCTTTACATGATGAGGAACCATTTTTAGCCACCTTACAAGACTGGCTTCAGAAAGATTTTTTTCAGGAAACAGCAAATTCCACCAGTGGCCAGTCAACACCCAAGAACAGTAAAGCCTGGTTTGAGCACCAAGAGAGAAACCGGAAGGCTCGTAAAGCTGCCAAATCCATTACAGATTTTGCCCGGGTCAATAAATCAAATGAGAATACCCGGTTCCTTGTGGCTTCTGTCCCAGATCAGGACAACCCAGGTGCTTCCATTTACCTCTATCAAGATGGGGAGATGTTCAGCAGCAACTTTGAGCTGCCCTCAAAACCTTACCCTCCACTGATTGGCCAAATTGGACATGAGAGTGTGCAGCTGACATTTCAACCAGCTGAGTATGGGAGGGCTTCAATCTCTAGCTATCAAGTAGAGTACAAGATTGCAGGAGAAGAAAATTGGAAGATTGTGAATACTGAGGACAGTCAGGAGACATTCCAAGTGAGAGGGTTGAGTGCAAACACAGAATACCAATTCCGATACACCGCTAGGAGCAAACCAGGACTTAGTGAGACTAGTGATTTGAGTAGATCTGTACAGACACGTCCTACCAGCCCTCCTGGGGAACTGAGAGTGATAATTGCAGAGTCTTCCAAAATCAGTCTTGTCTGGGAGAGCCCAAAGGTCTTTGGCCAGGGAGCTGTAATAAAGGAATACAAAGTGGACTACAGTGAAGAGGCTGGAGAGGCAAAAAGCAAGGACAAAGATGAATGGGCTGAAAAAAGAACAGGGAAGAAAACAGAGTTCTGTGAGATGGATGGTCTGAAGCCCCAGACACCCTACAGATTCAGAGTCTCAGCCATGTGTGCCGGTGGGGCTGAGAGTGAGCCCAGCAAAGAGATTGAGGTTTCCACATTGGAAGGAGACAAGAAGAGAGTAGCTTGTAAATACCTCCAAGGCAGCACCCGCGTGGAGGATGGGCCACCAGCAGTGTATGCTCTGCCACTGAAGCCCATACAGGATGTCTCTGGATCCTGTCTAACATACCAGCTAGGGAAAGAGAACATTCAGGCCCCCAACAAAGTGATTATGGTGATGGGGGCAACAGGGTCAGGGAAAACCACTCTCATCAATGGAATGATCAATTATGTCCTGGGTGTGCAATGGGGAGATAAATTCCGATTCAAACTTATTCCTGAAAATACCAACAGAAGCCAAGCTCAAAGCCAAACATCAGAAGTGACCGCCTACGTTGTCCACCACTGCAAGGGTTTCCAAGTCCCCTATTCCCTCACCATTATTGACACTCCAGAATTTGGAGACACAAGAGGAATAGAGCATGACAAGTTGATAACAAAGCAGATACGGGAGTTTTTCTCCTCCCCAGGGGGCACCGATCATATAGACGCCATCTGTATTGTCGTCCAGGCCTCTTTTGTTCGTTTAACTCATGCCCAGAAATACGTCTTTGACTCTGTGCTCTCCATCTTTGGCAAAGATATAAAGGACAACATCCAAGTCCTGATCACATTTGCAGATGGACAGACCCCTCCTGTTCTCGAGGCCATTAAGGAAGCCAATGTACCATGTGCTAAGGATGCCAAGGGCACGCCTGTGCACTTCAAATTCAACAATTCAGCACTGTTTGCCAACAATCCAGTGGAGCCCGGAGGCAACTTCAATTTTGATAAAATGTTTTGGAAAATAGGCACCATGAGCATGAAGACCTTCTTTGATTCATCCCACACGCTAGAAAGCAAGAGCTTAACATTGACAAAGGAAGTGCTCAGGGAGCGAAAAGAGCTTGAAGTTGCTATTGAAGGGTTGCAGCCCCAAATCAAAGCTGGACTGGCCAAGCTGGAAGAACTGAGGAAGACGCAGGAAGCCCTGGACAAGCATAAGGTTGACGTGGCGGCAAACAGAAACTTTACATATGAGGTAGAGGTAACTGTATCAAAGAAGGAGGATATATCTGGCATGGGAAAATACATAACTAATTGCATGAATTGTCACTTCACCTGTCACTATCCTTGTAGAATTCCTAGAGTTGAAGATAAGCATGGTTGTGCAGCTATCAATAAGAGGACTGGAAGATGCAGAGTCTGTCCGCGCCAGTGTGAGTGGAGTGTGCACTACCATCAGAAATACAAATTTGAATATACCACAAAAAAAGAGAGCAGGACCTATAAAGAACTGAAGCAAAAGTATGAACGTGCCTCTGGTGAGCTGATGACCACAGAGAAATTGCTTGAAAAGCTTAATGAGGAATATGAAGAAGTGAAACACATCTTAGAAGAGCTCATCAAGAAATCATCTCAAAGCCTCCAGTGCCTTCAGGAGATTGCACTGAAGCCCAACCCACTCTCTACCCCAGAGTACATTGATCTGCTCATCATGTCCGAAGAACAGGAGCTGAAGCCTGGATATCAGCAGCGAATCCGGTCCCTGAAGGAAGTGAGGAAAGTAGCTGAGTTAATACAGAAAATTGCCAACAAGGAGCCTCTGCTACCTGGAGAGCAGAAGCTGTATGATCAAATTGAAGAAAAAAAGTCCTCTCTAGGAGGCAAACTTAGGAAATGGGGGGAAGTTGTTGTAAACTGGCTTAAATAATGGGGTCATGTATAGCTTTTCAGGCACCCTTTGTTTGCTTTTGGCTATCAGCAGAGAGCTCAGGTTCTGTGAGTGTAATTCAGACCAGAGTCTCTTGCTCTCTGTGCATACTTGGATGAAGGTGGCTATGGAAACATTTGTACCTGTCGTGAGGTGAGCTTATCCACTTCTTCATTTGCCCGGCCAGTTTCGCTCGGGGAAACCTTTAGTGCTGAATCAGAACTAACAGCAATCGGGTTTTCCGTGGAATGCCATTTGTTCTGATTTAGCGCTAAAGAGCAGGCTGGGGGTAAGCAGTGGGGCAAAGACAAAATTGCTTGGAGCTGTGCCTGGAAAGTGTGCAATGAGAGGAAAACTGCTCAGAACCATGCTTCCCGGGCACAGAACAGACAGAAGTGTGAACGAGCCCTTTGTTGCTGCAGACAAAATGCTTCCCAGTCATAGTTCCTACCAGCTTATTGTCTAATTGGTGTTGGGTGATGAAATATACTCAGAGTCGCAAAGTGATTTCATGCTCTTTATTCAGCTCATAGTAGTGAGGAGGAATGAATGAATGTCCCCTCAAAGTATCTGCTTTATATACATTATTTACACAATGGGCTGCACATGATTGGCTAATTCCGGAATTCTACTGTAAGCCAATCAGGTTGTGGATTCACTTCTATCTGGAGCATGATTGGGTGGTTCCTGCCAACCAATCATACTGTTGCATTGTTCTAGGACCAATCAGACTGCTGCATTCTGAATCCTATTGTTCTAGGACCAATCAGACTGCTGCATTTTGGATCCTATTGTTCTAGGACCAATCCGACTGCTGCAGTTTAGATCCTATTCAACTCAGTACATAACAGGTGAAATGCTGTTCTCTCCAGGGATTTGTATTATCTCCGATGACTGCCAATAATAATAATAATAGGGAAAGTGAATGGGGTCTCATATGGAAGTGCTGCTTCTGACCACCCCAGCATAGAAACGTGCCCATAAACCTGCCTGCCCTAGCAGTCTTTGGAACGTGATTGGAAACTTGGGGTGTTGCAGGAATGCTCTTGACAGGAGCGGCTTATGGCCCCTTTGTCCTAGCAAGCTTTTGACCTGCCTGATTGATCTCTCTCCCATTCTTCCTTATCCATAGAATCTTAGAATTGTAGAGTTGGAAGAGACCCTGAGGGTCATCTAGTCCAATGCCTGCAATGCAGGAACTCAACTAAAGCATCCATGACAGATGGCCACCCAACCTCTGCTTAAAAACCTTCAATAAAGGAGAGTCCACAACCTTCAGAGGCAGCCTCTTCCACAGTCAAACTACTCTTACCATCGGAAAGTTCTTCCTAATATTTAGTCAGAGCTCCTTTCTGGTAACTTGAATCCATGGATCTGGTTCCTACCCTCTGGAGCCCTTCAGATATGAAGATGTTTCTCCTGTCTCCTCTTAGTCTCCTCTTCTCCAGGCTAAACATACCCGGCTCCCTCAACCGTTCCTCATAAGGCTGGGTTTCCAGAGTATATTTTCAACTGGCGACTGATTGGAATCTCTGTGGGTGTGATTACTTGTAATATTTTTTCTTTCATTTTCTTATTGCTAGCCATCTAGATGTATTTTTGAAGATCCAGTAGGATATACTTTCTTTTTGAAAACACTCCTTAGCACTTAACCCTGGATATATCTGCATTTTGGGGGAGAATATTCTATTGCTCTTTGTACCAGCAGTGCCAAAGAGGCTCCCTGCCAAGGAATTCCTGGGGCTGAATCAGGAATCCAGTCGGAAGGATCCATGCCTAGAAGCCATATTCACCCTCAGGCGACTAGGGCATGACCAGATCACCTCTGCTGGCTGACAACTAGGTCAGACCAGATCCTGCCTCTCTCCCTGCACTGGGAGACTGCTGAGAAACTTGACTGCTGGAGATGTCTTGTGCACTTTGCATTTTGAACCCTGCACGCTGTAACCACAACTGCCCGCTGATTTCTCCCATGTTTGGGGAGTCATGTTTTACTGCTCCTTGCCTGCTTCCTGCAGCTGTGCCGTGAAACAGCCTCTAAATAAAAGCTACTCTGTTCTTTAAGAATGGTCTCATCAATGTCTCCTGAGCAGGGCCTGTGCAAGACATTTTGCTACCTGAGGCGAATTACAAGATGACATCCGTTCCTCATACAGAGGTTGGACCAGCAGTTGGACCTTAACCCAGCCTGACTGCTGAGAGAGTGTCTCCGCCACACCTGAGGCAGCGCGATATTTTAGTAGGGCCAGGAGGACATGCTGGGTAGCAGAGCTGGGCACCACATTCAGTTGAAGCCCAAATCCTTTCCCCTGTATTTTATAATTAAGGTTTTATTCAGACTTTTCATATTACATTTCATTGAATAGCAAACTGATCTAAAGAAGAGAAGGAAAGGTGCAAAGTCTTCTTTGACACGTAGATCTTAACTCTTATCCCACGCAGAAGGGGGTGGGGCCTCCCAGCTCTCACCTGGGAGATTCTCTTTCTTCTCCCAGCTTCCCACCTTGGAAGATCCTTACGTCCCTGCCTCTCACACAGGGTCCTTCACCAGCCAGCCATCAGCCCAAATCCTGAGCCAGTTCAGAGGGATCTGGCCTTGGGTCAAGCTGGGTCGAGACAGCCCCAGATCAGGTCGGGCCACTCGCTGCAATCCAGAACTGTCAGGTGTCCAAACTGGGCAACTTCCAGCAAATATTAAAAACATAATAAAACATTAAACATTTAAAAAACAACCTTCCCTATACAGGATTGCCCTCAGATGGCTGGGGGTCAGGTAACTCCATACCCTCCAACATTTCTCCAGTGAAAATAGGGACGTCGTAAGGAAAAGTGAGACATTCTGGGATCAAATCAGAAACTGAGATGGCTTCTCTAAATCAGGGATGTCCCTGGAAAATAAGGACACTTGGAGGGTCTGTTTTCCAAGCAAGCAAGTCATAAATTTCATAAATGACACATCTTGTTCCCATATCGGCCTGCAGTACAAGAAAGGAACACGCCCATTAATTTAATACATTTCAGTTACAGAAACAGCACATCATTTTACTTAACAATATCTATTTTAACAAAAGTGGCTGCAAGTTAGCAAAGCCAAAAAAGGAGGAAGCTGCGGTCTATTTGAGCAATCAATCTGTGGTATGTTTTGAAATTACAGTATATTATTGAATAAGACAGAAAGCAGAAGGGATTGTACACACAGAGAGAGAGCAAGCTTGTTCTCTGAATGCCGATCCTTATCTAGCTAACAGCAGAAATATTAGCAGATTTGGGTGGGTAGCAGGAACCCCCAGGTTTGAAGAAGCACAACACGTACACACCCTGCCACCTTTCAGGAAAAAATATTTCCCTGGTGGAGACTGTAACCAGCCCAAAGCCCAGCGGCCCAGAAATGCTGAGTCGCTGCTGGGGAAGAAATGGAAAAGTGGGTGGGAAGAGGAATGGAATGGAGTGTCCTGGGAAAGGATGCCGAGTGGGAAGATCTCAGGTGGGCGTCTAAGAGAGTTCAGCTAAACGGGGACACATGGGGTCTGCAACTCATCTCCTCTACCAAGTCTTAAACCTTTTGCGTTCAGGTGTCCTTTGACCAGCTACAATTGGTTCAACAATCATTCCTGGACCAGGGAAGCCTTGCCACGGTGGTTCATGCACTGAGGACTTCAGGACTGAGTTACTGCCATGCGCTCTATGTGGAGCTTCCCCCGTGTCTGATCCAGAAGCTGTAGCAAGTGTGGGATGCTGCAGCACAATTGCTGGCCACAGTGAGACCTTGTCTGCATAGGAAGTCGGGGCTCAGAGTTCTGGTTACCCGTCTGAGTTCAAGCCCTTAATCTGAGCCTGTGGGGAGGGATCTCTTTCTCCTCCTCTGGGCAGCCTGTCCATCTTCGAGAGTTAATATAGGATGGATATGATAGGAAGTGATGTTTCCACCATAAGGGGAAGGAAGAGAGCTGCTGTCCTCCCTCGCAGGGGTGGCTGTGGACTGGCTCGAGAAAACTGCCAGCCTCGGGGGCAAGGGAGGATGAGTTTGGAGCCCCTCCCTCCTGGGAGAAGCATGCGACCAGTGGGCGGAGCCTCTGCACACACCTGGGGGGCCCTCCTCCCTCCCTTCAGAATCCCAACTGCCACCTGCAACCTGAGCTGTGGGGGGTGGGGGTGTCCAGCTTATTCAAATCTGCTCAGAAACGGTTAGTGTTTAAAAAAAAGTATATGGTGGTAAATGTTTTGGAAGATTTACCAAAAATGATATGGGGGGGGGGATAGGAAACAGTTAGTGGAGAGGGAGGACCCCTACGAAGAGAGGTTGTGGGGAGCATCAGTGTAGGGGGGGGGCAGAACAAGAGTCCCAGGTTCATCATCTACTCAAAAGAACCTAAGGAGACCCCGCTGGATCAGGCCAATGACCCGCCTAATCCAGCATCCTCTTTGCCCAGGGCCCAACTAGATGCCCCAAAAGGAAACTGCCAAGCAGGATTTGCACCCAGAGCCCTTTCCTCCTCCTCCTCCTCCTCCATGAATTTGTCCATCCCTCTTTTAAAGCCATCCAGGTTGGTGGCCATGGCTGCTTCCTGTGGCAGGGAGTTCCACAGTTAAACTCTGTGCTGCATGAATAAGTCCCATCTTTTATCTGACCCGAATCTTCCAACTTCAGCTTCACTGCATGTCCACAAGTTCTAGTGTTTTGAGAGAGGCATAATTTCATAAACTTCTAGTATGTCGCCTCAAACTCGCCTTTCCTCTAGACTCAAAGTGCTGCAACTCTCAGGGGAGTCGCTCCACTCGCTCAGTCATTTTGGATGCCCTTTTCCAAACCTTTTCAAATTCTACAATATCCTTCTTGGATATTGTACAATTTGAAAATATCCAGAACTGTACGCAGTACAGTGGTACCTCCGGTTAAGAACTTAATTCGTTCTTGAGGTCTGTTCTTAACCTGAAACTGCTCTTAACCTGAAGCACCACTTTAGCTAATGGGACATCCCGCTGCTGCTGCGCTGCTGGAGCACGATTTCTGTTCTCATCCTGAAGCAAAGTTCTTAACCTGAGGTACTATTTCTGGGTTAGCGGAGTCTGTAACCTGAAGCGTATGTAACCTGAAGCGTATGTAACCTGAGGTACCACTGTACTTCAAATTGAGTTACACCATGGATTTGTGCCCCTCAGTTTTCTGGATCTCAAGCGCTAACAATCACTTCCTGAAAATGAATCCCAAACCATTGTTGTTGTCTAAAAGTCTGGCTGCCAAGAGAGCATATTTGTAAGATTCAGTAGTCCTGCCTCCTGGGGGTTTGGTTCCTCCCCTGCTAGAAATTTCCCCTTAGGGCTTCAAGTATGGTGCCTTCACACTTATATTCCCAGTTGGTCAGACAGTATTCAGTGCTGCATTGCAGGACAGAGTTCAAGGAGTCTGCAAGAGCTTTCCATTAGGACACACTCCCCATATAGGAAAAAGAATATACCGTATTTTTCCATGTATAAGACTATATTTTTTCCTAATTTTTTGAAGTTAAAAATAAGGGGTCGTCTTATACACGGATAGTGCATTTTCTTAATTCTGAGTCCCAAACAATAGGGGGCATCTTACCCACAGGGGCATCTTATACACAGAAAAATACGGTACCTCATCTTGGATGTTTCATCCTCTGGCCAACTGTCTTCTGCCACCCTAACGCCTCACCATCTCTTCATCCAACCATAAGTGGAAACACTTACTCAACCCAATTTAGTTTTGCTGTACAAGGAAAGGCCTCCTTGTACCTCATCCAGAGTCGTTTTTCACTTTAGCAGGCAGTGCTAGGCTCCTCGTAAACTGGTCCTTACCCACTTTGTGCCTTGACTAATGCCTTGTGCCAGGGGTTTTCAGCCGGTGTGTCATGGCACCCTGGGGTGCCTTGAATGATGGTCAGGGGTGCCGCTGGCAACCCTGGCCTCTGTCCCTCTTTCCTTCCCTCCCTCCTCTGATGCCCTCTTGTGTCTCTGCCTCCCAAAGGCTTGTGTGGCTGTTATTTGCAGCAGCCCTGGCTACAAGCTCCCCAGTTGAATGGGGCCTCTGGGGCTGGCCAGGGGGGCTGATTGCCAGGAGTTGAGGCAGCTTCAGAGTAAGCAAGCAAGTGGGCAAGGGAGTCCAGATGGCCAGTCCATCAGCCCTTGCTGTTGGGACTGGACAGACAAGTCCCAGGCCCCTGTGGGGCAGAGTGAGGAGGCACCTCTCTATGGGGCACAGGGGCTGGAGAGACCAGCGGCTGCCCAGAGGACTCCCAAGAAGAGGGGAGAGGAGGCTTAGGAAACACTCCACAAAGGAGGGTGTTTGAAAATGGGTGAGGGGCTGCCGGCTCTGCAGGCAAGGGGTGGCATGACTGGGCTCCTGAGCCCCACAGGGGGGCCACAGAAAGAAGGTTGGTCAAGGGAGCCGTGGACTCAAAAAGGTTGAAAACCTCTGCATTGTGCAATTTCGATGCAGCTCTCTCCAGGACTTTTGCCTGAAGCCTGAAGATGACTGCCTTCTATGCCGAGGAGATTATCTACAACCTGATTCCCAAAGAGGAGAAAAAACCTGTCAAGACGGTCAGGTATGGGGGCAAACTAGCAAACATTAATTTTTAAAAAAACAAAAAACAACAAAAACACCCCTCGGGAAATAGTACAGAGGGGCTCTCATCGCACTCCAAATCATTTTAAAGGAAATTAATTTGGTGGGTTGGATCCAGCCGTAGTCAGTCGAACGTAGGCATTAGTGAGATCAATGGGGCAAGCTAGTCTTGTTGACTGTAGTGGGAGCTCTTTGCTTTATTTATTTACCTTTAGTTATTTATTTAAAGTCACTTCAGCCCCAAATGGCTCCCACTACCACCCCACCCCACCCCCCAGCACCTGCCACCTGAGGCAGCTGCCCCACTTTGCCTGATGGCCAGACAATGACTCTTGAAATATAAATGGTGTCCTTGGGGGCGAGAGTACATAGCTTCCTTTTGAGTTCTAAGTGCTTCTTTCTGCTACCTCTTGAATGAAAGGTTTATGTCGACCTTTAAGCCAACTGTGATACGCGAAATCCAAGAGAGGAAGACGGCGCCCTCCAAAACCATGGGGATCCCCAAGCTCTACATCCCCACTCCGAGAGAGTTTCTTCGGAAGCATGCCAACGAACCCAAGCTCTTAAAGCGTACGTTTTAGCAGAACCATGGGGTCGGGGTGAAGTTCTCTGGAAGCACGAATCTCCGGAGCCATTTAAATCTTCTGTGCTGTGGGTCTCTCCCAATCCTCTTGGAAAGCATTTGAGAGAGGACCACCGTCTCTGGGAGGGAAAGATGTCACAGCCACCACTTTGCATGCTCTGTACATTGCGGGGAGTTGCACTAGTTGACCCTTTGTGTCCCTTCCAACTTTTCAGCTGTATGATTCTAGGATTCTGCATCTGGTCTGAGAGAACAAGCTGGACACTGGACCAGACCAGGCCTACCTAGAAAAGTTCTGCTTTCTTCTGGGGCTGCAAGTGAACCCAGTGTGCAACTGTGCTGTTGTTGTTTATTTCTGTATACCTTGTTTTTTCCCTGGTGGGACAAAAAATTGTGGGTGCCCTGCCCCTTCATGGGGAATGTTGTGAGGCCTGGAGCACCCACAACCCCACACACTCGGTACTTACGTTGGGAGCAGAGGAATGGTGGGAGGAACCAGGTAGGGAACCACCAAGGGAAGAAGGCTCAGAGCCCAGGGAGGGGTGGTGGGGCAACAATGAGTGGGAAGAAGGAGACGAGGGAGAAGACTGGGAAGAGGAGGTATCGGAAGCTGGAGAGGCAACAGGGCTTAGTGAGTGGGGAGAGTCTGTGGCAGAGAGGAGCCCAGACTCAGAGGCAGAAGCTAAAGCAGGAGAGGAGGGAGGCCAAGAGGCAGAGATGGGTCTGGATGGTGAAGAGTCATGGGTGTCTCCCCCTCCTGCTGTGATCAGCTCACCTCATCCTGCTTTTGCTACTAAGGAGTTAACTCCAACTTGCTCAGTGTGATTTACTGCTGGCTCGCTCCTGTCAGCCAAACTGTAACTCTGGGAAGGGAATAAGGATCTCTCAACAACTCTCAGCACCCACAATTCTTTGGAGGAACCATTCATGGAGGAGAGATCTATGGGTGGCTCCGAGCCAGGGTGGCTCTGCTCTGCCCTCCACAGTTGGAGGCAGCGATGCTTCTGAATCCCAGTTGCCAGAAACCTCAGGAGGGGAGAGGGCCTGCGTGCCAGAGGGTCCCCAAGGCAGTTCTTTGCTGATAAAACAGTTGCGAATGTGTGGCTTTTCCATAACAATGCAGGAAGAAGGAACCAAGGCATGAAGAAGCCGCCAGGGCTGAATGTGCCCGAGAGGAACGACCACCCCATCATGGGCATCCGAAGCAAGAAGGATTACATCTCCTCAAACGTCGCCGAGGCCATCATGGCCGTGGCCAAGAAGCCCCTCCGGGCATGTGTGGACGTGCGGAAGGGAGACAAGTTCCTCCTGGATGATTCGGGGCTCATTCAAAGATACCTCCACAAAAAGGTATGGTTCAGAGGAGCGCAGGAAGCTGCTTTTTCTGGATCTGACTCTTGGGCCATTTGGCCCAGTGTTGTCTACACTGGCTTGCAGCAAAGGCTCTCCAGGATTTTCAGATTTGGGTTCTCTCTCAGCCCTCCTTGGAGATGCCCTTCTCTAGGCACCTTTAAAAATCCCAGATGCTTTGGTTAAAATAATATTTAAAATGTGTTGCTAAGGTTCAAGAGGCCTTACATAGGCTCATTAAAGACGCTAACCCAAGAGGGCCTTCTCAGTAGTGGCTCCGTCCCTGTGGAACATCCTCCCACCACATGTCAAGGAAATAAACAACTATCTGACTTTTAGAAGATATCTGAAGGCAGCCCTGTTTAGGGAAGTTTTTAATATTTAATGTTTTATTGTGTTTTTAATATCCTGTTGGAAGCTGCCCAGAGTCGCTGGGGAGACCCAGCCAGATGGGTGGAGTATAAGTAATACTTTTTTGTTGTTATTATTATTAAATGGTTTTCTTTTATTCGCATTTTGCTCATGATCTGATTCATTGGGCAAATAATTGATTAATACATACATACATATATACATTCACAGTACCAAAACTAAAGTATTGGCCGCTTTGTTTATTCCTACAGTGAACATTTTCTCGGTCAATTTCTTGTCATGCTTTGTGGGCTTGGGGGAGGAGATTAGGGGGTGTTCAGGCGTTTTCTGCAATGCATCGTTTGGGACATCCAAGTGTGTTTTCCTTGCAGGATTTTGGTGTGACACCAAAATACATTAAGAAGCGGATAATGGACGCCAAGAAGGCTCAGGAGGAGAGCGATGCTTACCTCCAGCAAGCCCTCATGCAGAAAGGCCTGACAAGACTCTCCAAGGCAGAGAAGGAGAAAATCATGGAGGTACACAGGGGTGACGCAGATCAGACAGGACAGGGGGGAAATAAGTTGGCTCAGAAAAGGAGCACCAAAATTATCATGGGGCTGGAGAGGCTCCCCTGTGAGGAATGGTTGCAGCGTTTGGGGCTTTCTAGTTAAGAGAAAAGGTGAGGAAGAGGCAACATGATAAAAGTTTTTCAAGTTATGCCCCCTGACACCAGGCGGACCCCTATGCTGTCCTCTTTTTGGTGCCTGCTAAATACATTCTTGTTTAGACAAGCTACCCAGATGTTTAGAAAGTTGATGCCGGTCTTAATCTGTTTTCAGTATATCGTTATGTAAAATTAAATCATCGTACTTAATTTTTCTTAGTGATAATTTTATTATTTTGTCTCTTTTGAAAACGGCTTTGAGGGCTGTTCTTGTTTTTACAATCAAGCAGTGCATGTGTTTTATGAAATAAATACATTCATTTTATCCATGTTTAAATTTCTTTCTGCACTGCTGGCTGCAAAGGCACATCAAGCACATTTTGGCATCCTCCTGCCGCCGCACACTTCATAAGTGTGCTTAGAGTTTGCTTTTCCCTTCCTTCTCTCAGGGCCTGAAGAAAAACTGGGAGGAGATCAACCACGAATACCAAAGTCTTTCCGTTTTCCTCGATTCGATTCCGAAGAGACTTCGCAAAGAGAAGATGGAGGTGGAGATGATGCAGCTGGAGCACTACATCAAATTACTCGAGAAACACGACATTGTGTATATTTCAAGTGTATAGGGGTACCATCAGAGATATTGGGCATGATCCAGGCTCAGTCAAGCACCTTCAAGGCCCATCATTGGTAACAGGGTGGGAACGAAGGCATAGCTCACCGTTCTCCCTCTGAAATCAATGAAGCCACACAGGTCCTCCGCTGTGGATGGAATCTGCCCGTCGTGTAACAAGTTGTTTTTAACAAATTATTTTAATAGTTGCTTTTAGCCAACATGTAAGTTTGGAATGTTACAGCTTTGACAAAGGTGCAAAATGAAATCTTGTTTTATTTTGAAATAAATGTCCACACCAGTTTCATTCATCACCTGTGTACTTATTTATGTACAGAATTGCAGAGTTGAAGGAGACCCACAGCATCATCTAGTCCAGCCCCCGCAATGCAGGGACCACAGCTAAGCGAATGCTGCTCTCCCACACGCATTGTCCAAAGCGGTGCACAATAAATAAGACCTCAAAATATAAATGGAAAAGCAAAATTCTTTAAAACCCAAAGCCCAGGCTTAACCCACCTCTCCCTGACGAGCAAAATCAGATTTACGAGCTTTTCTGTTTGATGCATATCGGTGGGGAAGTTTCTGGTGCCTTTATTGCACACAAAATGCTGGACTCCGTACATTTATTCGCAAAGACTTGTCGTTGCAAGTACATTGCCTGATCCAGAGTCTTCCTCTGCCGCACACAGTCACTGCAGATTCCTCGACTAACATTCCCACTTTAGTGCCGTGAAATATACTCGGAGTCGAGAGTGGATTTCATGCTCTTTATTCAGCTCATAGTGGTGAGGAGGAATGGAAGTTCCCCCAGAATGTCTGCTTTATATACATTATTTACACAATGGGCCCCACGTGATTGGCTAATTCCGGGATTCGCCTGTAGGCCAATCAGGTTGCGGATTCACTTCCACCTGGAGCTGGATTGGGTGGCTCCTGTGGACCGATCAGACTGCTGAATTCTGAATCCTATTGTTCTAGGACCAATCAGACTGCTGCATTCTGAATCTTATTGTTCTTTGGGGGGTTTTGGCCAAAAGGAAAGCAAAGGAAACGAAAAGCTTTTTCCAGATTTTCACTTTTTGAAATATGGCAACCCTACTCCATCAGCTGACAACTGCCGCTACGCCACTGGGTGGAGGAACTCCCCTATGAAGAACGGTTGCAGCCTTTGGGACTTTTTAGCACCGGGAACACAAGTGCCCCCCGACACCCCCTTGCCACTTGGAAGCTCCCTTCCGTCTCCCACCCATCGCAGCTCCGTTACTGAGCTTGGCGCATGTCAATGATATGCCTTTGCTGCTTCTCGTGATTAGAGAGACTGCATGGCGAGGGCACACGGCACTGTTTAAGATATAGGTCAAACCCTGAACCATCCCTGGCATCTTGGCCATGCCATGTGACCAAATCTTCTGTGCTGTTCATGAATGCATCCTGCATGAAGAAAGCAGGCAGGTAATTTTCTGGTACACCAAACACAGAAAACTGCTGATTCAACCAGGTTGAATTTGGCTGATGCAAACCCAGCAGACACACCGATGGTGACAGGTTACCAGGTAGATGGTACTGCTGAAGCCTTTCCTGACACAACGCTGTACAGATGCATTCTAGGCAAGTTGAATTTCATTGCTAGATGCTCAAGACCTGACATAGCTGTAAGCACTAACCTGCTTAGCAGACATGCTAACAATCCTACTGTTCAGGATTGGAAAGCTCTGATGCACATAGCCCGCTATTTGAAAGGGACTTTGCACTACAGGCTGAGGTTCACCAGTCAGAAGACCGGAGGTCTTGAAATCTTTGCAGATGCTAGTTTGGGAAGTGACACCACAGATGGTACAAGCACTTCTGGAGTATACTACATGTACAACCACTGTCTGTCTGTTTGACTGGCTGTGCAAAAAGTAGATGACAGTAAGCCTAAATTCCTGTGAAGCAGAACTCAATGCCCTGTCATTTTCACTCAGGGATTGTGAATGCTTGATGCAACTGTTTCAGGACTTCAAGGTTTCTGTGAAATGTCCTGTACAGGTGTATCAAGACAATAGGTCCTGTTTGGCTTTGCTGAACTAAGAGAGTTGCAAGCACAGGCACATCAGGGCAGGAGAAGCCCAAGGTCCTTCTCAATCTGGGAAGGGCTGCTTCATGTTCCCGAGTCGCCTGTCTCAGGGCTCTCTGTGTCCTTCCATGACTGCGGAACAAAAGATGACCCTTCTCTTCCCCAGACACTTCAGTCCTGCTGTGAAATTGCCTCCTCATATCAACTTTTAGGAAACCTTAATGCAGTTAGGTCCTCAGAACGTTACCGACGAAAGAAGAATGGCAGATGAAATTGATGGACTATGCAGAATTAGATAAATTAACAGCAAGGATTCGAAACCTGCGGGACCAGAGATTCTTAGAAGACTGGAGTAGAAGAAGAAGAAGAGTTTGGATTTGATATCCCGCCTTTCACTCCCTTTAAGTGGCCCAAGTGGCCCAAGTGTGACTCCTCTGCATGTGGAGGAGCAGAGACGCGAACCCGGTTCCCCAGATTACGAGTCCACCGCTCTTAACCACTACACCACACTGGCTCTCTGGAGTAAATATACGAACTATTTGAAAAGTAACTGTAATGAACAGATTACGCTAGCAGGACTGCAAGAAGTTTTGTAAGGAGGACTATTTGAAATATTGCAAGAAAGACTACGGCGAGAGTTATTAGTTAATGATAATTAAGAGTAATTGTGAAATTAAGAAATGCAGAATAAGTGATAAAGAACGAAAAATCATCAGAGGTGTTGATGGAAGTCTAAAATATTGTATAAGATAAGAAGTTATGTTATATGATTGTTGGAATTGATATGTTTAAAAAAATCAATAAAAATGTATATTTTAAAAAAAGAACGTCTTTAATTTTTAAAAAAGATTTATAGGCTCTTTTTCCTTTTTGCTGTATTTATTTATTTATCATACTTATATACCACCTTTATCTTCCAGGGGTCTCGAGGCCGTATACATTTCATCATCACAACAACCCTGTGAAGTAGGGCAGTGACCGGTGAGCTTCATGGCTGAGTGGGGATTCAAACCCTGGCCTCTCCCAGGTCTTAGTCCGTTACGCCACCACCTTGATATCTGTAGTAAACAAACAAACACAGGCAGGGAAACGGCTGTGTATTTTTACTCGGTCAAAACAACGCTTTGCAATGTTTCCTCGTCAAAAGGAATATTACTTTATTCTGTTATTCGATAGAGAAGGCGACACATCTTAACACCTTCCATCTCTCTTGGTGGCTCAGCACACCTGGGTTCAAGTTTGTTGCTTTTTAAAAAAAGGAACACCCCTCTTTCCCCATCTCTTTCCACGTTGTAACATCCCCTTACGATGCAATGCTGGATAGGTCCCGTTTCAATTTCCTGTTACTATATATAAAATTCTGGTTTAAACCGTATTGTTATAGGTTGGGGGGGTCAGTGTGGATGATGTCCTGAGCCCCTTCCAATTCTTGGGCTCCTTCATCTGTATCAAAGTGAATTGCAGCTCCTCTCTGATCAAATATCCTAAGAATTGCCACTGTCTGCCTTAAGGTAGTCTCCCCTGAAGAAATTAATGTCTGAGACGGGTTTTGAACTAGTGGCCTTAGTCATGTGAGCACTAATTTCAGCAGGTCTACGCCGAGTAAAGTCAGTTGAAAAGAACCCGATGTGGATATTTCCCCCAGTGCTGCCCTGTAAGAGTACTGCTAGACTCATTGTTCTTTCTGCATCGTTTTTTTGTACCTGCTCTTACTCCTTGTCCCACCTCCCCCTTGGTGACAGTTCTAAAAATATCTTCTTTTTCTTGGTGGCTTTTCTAAAAGTGGCGAGAATATACTAGGGATATGCACAGTGTGTTCACTTATTTATTTATAAAGTATTTAGCCAAATCAACTAAAAACAATCTAAAATAGATGGCATAAAAGGAAAGGAGAATGGGGAGGGAGAAGGAAAGGAATAAGCTCAGGTACTAGATCTTAAAGTTATAATGACCAGTTGGGGTGCAAACAGTGCAGGGAGCTTGATGGAAGGGCTGCTGCGAGGTGACAGTTGTGGAAGAGCCCAAGGCAGCTCTGAGCAGCCGTGATAGAAACACCTGGCTTCCTTTTTCCCCTCTTTCTGCTCTGCAGCCTCCTGGAATATGGGCATTTGCTCAGTGCCCTGTATGACTATTTCCAGCATGGTCTGCTTTTAAAAGGTTTCAATCTAAGCCCTGATCCATAGTTTCAGGCTGCATTATGCACCTTCAAACAGCCTTTCTAGACATGCATATTTCTCCCATTGTTCTTCTGCATTCTGACTGTGAATGCAAGAGAATGCAAGAGAAGTGTTTTAGGGACACAGCTAATAACCTTTGGGGGGCGTAATAGTCCAGCCAAAATGGCCACTCGTCAGCTTAAATCCTGGGCTCCCCAACACGGCACCATGGTAGTGAAATAAAAAAATTAAGGATAAATGTTCATAACTGCATATATAAACCACATGTCTGAAACCCCACAGAAAAAGTCCTGAAACCATTTTGTTCCTCCCATATTGACCTCAAATAATTTATCTGCTAGGTCAAAGGAAAATGGAAAAGCCTCCCCATTGTCTTTTTGTTCACAAATCCTGTCTTAAGGGTATGTCTGTGTATGAATAGGGTGAGCCTGTGATCTGGCTCAGGAACGAAGTATTTGTCATTACAAAAGACTGGCCAGGCTCCCCAGGGTATCCAATCAAGTGACCATTAACAGGTAACCTGCCAGACAGGAAATAAACAACGCACTCAGATTTCTGTTGTAGACCGCCCTTTCTGTGTTGTAGGTCAGATGTTTCTGGGGGTGGTCTTGGACTCGAAGGCGGGCAATTTAAAATGTATATATAAGGGCGGGCACACCTTGGTTCTGGGTCCTCCTCTTTTCCTGTGTGTGAAGGGGGCACCCTGTTGCAACAGTTAATAAATATCAGGCTTACTGGCTGCTTTGCTTCTCAATATTCTCTGGTTGACCTCTGTTATTTTCTGCTACCGATAAAGAACCTGCAAAGGACTCTATAAGGGCTCTTGTGTCCCCTATAAGGGAATAAGGGCAGATTTTTGTTTATTACAGCAGCCTCATGCCCAGGCCCTTGGCCCCTCCCATTTTTAATGATTGTTTTTATGGGTTGCCTTTTTAACCAAGGATGGGGCTAAATAAAGTCATATTTATGTATGTGACCACAGCTGTGCGGATGCTATTAGCCCAGAGATGGGAAGACGATAAAGTCCCAACCAGAGAAGGCAGGCAGATCAAGTTGATGGACTATGCCGAAATGGCCAAATTGACTGGAAGAATCAGAAATCAGGAAGACCAAAATTTCAATAAGGAATGGGGAACATTTATAACTTATCTTAAAGATCATTGTAAACAGTTTAAATCGTTAGTAGGGTTGGAATATCACTCGTAGTTTAAGGGTGAATTTTGGACACAATGGAGAGGTAAGATTTGGAAGAAAGATTTGGATTGTCATAAAGGATGCAGGAAGAAAGGATTAACAGTGGGACCCACAAAGGGGGGAAGGGAAGTCTGGGAGATACCTGGGAGTCTAGTTTTTATGTTGTATGTTGGATATGTGGCTGTAAAATCTTAATCTGAAAAACGAAATAAATACTTTAAAAGTAATAATGAAGTGACTGGAAAGTGGGGTGCAGGCATCTCGTGACCCCTTGACCTTCCCCCAGAATGTCTCTGTGCCCCACATGGGGCCCACAGGGAAGGAAGAGCAGGCAGACAAGCTAGACTAGAGGGATAAGGTGCACCGGATCAGGGCCGGGGCTTAGCTGAGGCCCCCAATCTTTAATTCAAGTTGGTGCCTGGGGGGGGGGGGCATTACAAAAACATATTCTATTAGTTTAAGTTGGTTGCAAATGTATGTGCATTATGCAATAGTACATCAGATATGTGTGCACTAAAATTCTGCTAAATTTTCAAGAAAACTTTTTGCAAACTGATGCAGACCTGAGGAGAACTGGAAAAGAAAGGGAAAACGAGAAACCACATTTGACCGGATTCATCCATTCTTCATTTGGGCAGAAAAAGTGTTGCTCACATATGGAAGTACGGATATTGCTGTCATACATGTCCAATAATCAGGGAGACAATTCCAAAAATCCAATTGATTGTAGACTTTTATTTGGATGAAATGTATTTTCAGATTTAAGCTCTTTTACGCTTGTTGAGGATTACATCATTTTTGCGACTGTAAACTGGGCGGTGGGGGAGCCTGCCATGAAGAATAAATTTTGGCAATATAATAATCTACATGAAAATTATTATATTAGCAACTGTAAGTTAAAGATCCGATCCATATGTGCTTATTAAACAACTCAGACATGCACACAAAACAGGGTTGGGGGAGATTATTGTGGAAAACTGAGACCACGATGGGGTTTATGTGTCTTTTGCAGAAATAAGCCCGAAAAATCTGCTCCGTCAGGGTGGCAACTGGAACATAACATCCACTTCCGCTTCCCTTGCCAGGTTCATTATTGCCGAGAGCTTCACGGCCATCTTGGCGGCTTTATCCAGATCGTCGCAGGGCAAGATCCTCAGGCCACTCTCAGCGATCAAAACCTTCGCGTCTTCGACCCGCGTGCCTTGCAACCGCATGACGATTGGTACTTTGAGATCCAGGTCTTTGACCGACATGATGATGCCGTGTGCGATGACGTCGCACCTCATGAGCCCCCCAAAAATGTTGACCAGGATGGCCTGCACGTTTGCGTTGGACGTGATGAGCTTGAAGGCCTCCGTCACTTGCTCCACGGTGGCACCGCCTCCGACGTTGAGGTAGTTGGCCGGGGTTCCTCCGTTGAGCTTGATGATGTCCATGGTAGCCATTGCCAAGCCGGCGCCGTTCACCAGGCACCCGATGTTCCCGTCTAAGCCGATGTAGTTGA
This sequence comes from Podarcis muralis, assembly GCF_964188315.1. Taxonomy (NCBI): domain Eukaryota; kingdom Metazoa; phylum Chordata; class Lepidosauria; order Squamata; family Lacertidae; genus Podarcis; species Podarcis muralis. Next base: position 1,957,228 of record NC_135666.1, on the reverse strand, counting down.
GCTCTGCGTGGGCGGCATCTCTGTCTTCCTCCGTCACCTGGCTCCAGTCCTGCAGGTCAAAGATCTTCTTCTGGCGAAACGCCGAGTTGCTGTCGAAAATGATCTTGGCATCCATGCACATCACTTTCCCCGTAGAGTCCTCCACCATGGGGTTGATCTCCACCATGAGGGCGTCGTGCTGAATGAAGAAGTCGTAGAGCTTCATCATATTGTCCGCAGCGTCGTACGTCAGGTTAGAAGGGAAGCCCATCTTCTGGGCGAGCTTCAGGGCCTGGTCGTTCCGAAGGCCTTCGACAATGTCGACGGGCTCCTTGATGATGGTCTCAGGTTTCCCCGCCGCGATGTCTTCGATGGCGACGCCCCCCTGGGAGCTGGCGATGATCACGGGGCCTTGGAAGGACCTCTCCATCATGATTGCAAAGTAGTGTTCCCTCCGGAGGTACCTGCGCTCGCAGATGAGGACTTGGTTGCAGATCCGGCCCTCTTCTCCCGTCTGCTTGGTGAAGATCTTCTTGCCAATCATCAGGGAGGCGATCTCCCGGGCTTCTTCCGGAGAATAGACGATCCTCACTCCTCCTTTCAGGCCGCCCTCAAAGGTCCCCTTCTCCCGCCCTCCTGTCAAAACCTGCGCCTTAACCACCAGGTCCGTGGTGCCTATGTCTCTTGCCACCTGGTAGGCTTCTTCCGGTGTCTTCGCAACCAGTCCGTAGGGAACGGAAATGCCGGCGTCTTTCAAGAGCTTCATGCACAGGTACTCATGCAGAGACAAGCTCCTTTGTTGCTGCGTGGGCAGCCCGTGGCTATTAAATCCTGGGTTCCCACCCAGCACCCTGGCCATGGCGGTCCTCCCCAGCAGCTTCACCATGCTGACCGCCTGCCTGCAGATCATGGAGGTAGCTGTCACCCACTTTCCCCAACTTCTTCTCCTTCCCAGACTTGCCACCTGGCCCCTGGAGAGAGACTTCCCAAAGTTCCTTTTCCAACAGTCCACCTCCCTGGCCTTCTCATTGGCCAGGGCAAAGAGTTCTCAGTGACATCATAGAATCATAGAACTGTAGAGGTGGAAGGGACCCTGAGGGTCATCCAGTCCAGCCCCCTGCAATGCAGGAATCACAACCCAGCGCTATCAGAATTCTAAGGTCCCAAATCCTCTTCATGGATGACTGCCTTGCCGTGGCGAAGGGGCTTGAATAACTCAGAGAAGCTATGAGCTATGCCCAAATATAAAATAAACGCTCATAAATGTACAAGGCAAACACGTACGTAAGTATATAAACCACGTGCCTGAAATAGTACAGGAGAGCAGTCCTGAAGCCATTTTGACTCTCACAAACCATTTTGACTCCCAAATTGACCTCAAATGTTTCTCTGCAAGGAAGAAGGCCGTCCCTTTGTCTTTTTGCTTACAGATCCTGTAACTTGTGTATGAATAGGGTGAGCCTGTGGCCTGGATTCAGGAATTGATGCATTTACCATCACAAAAGAATGGCCAGGCTGCCCAGGTAAAGCAATCAGTGGCCATTATCAAGTATCCTGGCAAACCGGATTTCTGCTGTAGGCTGCCCCCTTCTGTGATGTATGCATGATGTTTTTGGGGTGGTCTTGAGCTACAGGGTGGGCAATTTCCAAAGTTTATATAAGGGCTTGTGCACCATTGTTCTGGGTTCCTCCTTCCTCCTGCGTGGGGTGAGCAGGAGACCCTGTGGCAACAGTTGATAAAGATGAGGCTTACTAGCTGCCTTGCTTCTCAATATTCTCTGCTTGGCCTCTGTTATTTTCTCTGACCAATAGGGAACCCGTGTAAGGACTCTGTACAGGCTCTGGAATACCCCATAAGGGAAAAGAAGCAGGGTTTTTTATATAACACCAGTGACTGCAGAATGCTGCAGCACAATTGCTGATGGGAGGGTGGCCTTGCTAGCATACCAGACCTGTGCTGAGAGATCTGCCCTTGTTGCCCATTTGCCGCCGGGCCAAGTTCACTTTATTAGGGCATGCTGAACTTTCCAACTTTCACATTCCAAAACTCGGGGGTGCTAACAAGTTGCAACACAACTTGGGAATTCAAAAGCTATTTTAGTTAAATTAACATAATTAGTAAGTGAAATGTGTGTAGAACTGCGTAGAAATAACTGCCAAGTACTTGCAGTTTTATTTTATATTGATTATTATTTATTTAGCATTACCTGACATTTTCAGAAGGTAAAATTAAAAGTCTTTGGTTTTCCAAGGGAAGTTTGTGTGATTTTTAACCAAACGTAGATTTACCAAGCTAAATGTGGGTCCAGCCACTAAAATAATAGCAAGCTTTAATTCCTGACACCCAAAAGCATTTTTTTAAGAAATTCTCACTGAAGAAATTTTAAATAATTAAGTTTCACCCCCTAAAGTGACATGCCCAATTGGCATATGTGCATTCCTTGGTAGAACCATAAACTCTGCACTTCTTCAGGGTGGGGAAAGTAAATATTGCAAACAAACATCACATCCGCTCCTGCCCACTGTTGTAAGCTATCACACCACCCACAAATCTTAAGGGGTGTCCCACTACAATAACATCATTTAGACACCAAAGAGGCGTGTCCAGTCAGGGTGGTGATGTCATCGTGGAATCTTGGCCCTAGCCAATGGGAAGGCAGGTTGAGGACCGTTAAAGAAGGAATCTTGGGAAATGCCCTGCGCCTTAAAATGACAGTTGGAAGGTCTGTTGGAGGAGATCTGAGCAGGAGCAAGAGAAATCTCCAAAGAAGGGAACGAGAATCAGCCTCCATGATCTGCCGGTGGACCTTGAGAGTGGCTGGCCTGATGGCCAGAGAAGGTTGCCTGGTGTTTGGTGGGAGCCCAGGGTGGTTTAAAGGCCTTGGGCTGCAAGCACAGCAGTGGAGGAGCTTGTCTCTGCATGAGTACCTCAGCATGGGGCTGCTGAAAGAAGCTGGTGTTTCCGTCCCTAACGGCCTGGTGGCCAAGACGCCAGAAGAAGCTTATAAGGCAGCGAAAGAGATTGGGACGGAAGACATAGTGGTGAAGGCGCAGGTTTTGGCTGGCGGCCGGGGCAAAGGGACATTCGAAGGGGGCCTGAAAGGAGGGGTGAAGATTGTCTCCTCTCCGGAAGAAGCCCGGGAGATCGCCTCCAGAATGATCGGCAAGAAGCTCTTCACCAAGCAGACGGGACAGCAGGGCCGGATCTGCAACCAAGTCCTCGTCTGCGAGCGCCGCTACCCGAGGAAGGAGTACTACTTTGCCATCACGATGGAGAGGTCCTTCCAGGGCCCCGTGCTCATCGGCAGCTCTCAGGGGGGTGTCAACATTGAAGACGTGGCCGCCGAGGACCCCGAAGCCATCGTCAAGGAGCCCGTTGACATTGTGGAAGGCATCCGGAAGGACCAGGCCCTGAAGCTCGCCCAGAAGATGGGTTTCCCCGCCAAGGTGGCGGATGAGGCTGCGGACAATATGATGAAGCTCTACAACATCTTCATTAAGTACGATGCCCTCATGGTGGAGATCAACCCCATGGTGGAGGACTCTACGGGGAAAGTGATGTGCATGGATGCCAAGATAAATTTCGACAGCAACTCGGCGTTCCGCCAGAAGAAGATCTTCGCGCTGCAGGACTGGAGCCAAGAAGACACGAGGGACCGAGAGGCGGCCAGCGTGGATCTGAACTACGTGGGGCTAGATGGGAACATTGGGTGCCTGGTGAACGGCGCCGGCTTGGCGATGGCGACCATGGACATCATCAAGCTCCACGGAGGGACACCGGCCAACTTCCTGGATGTCGGAGGCAGCGCCACAGCTGAGCAGGTCAAAGAGGCCTTCAAGCTCATCACGTCAGACGACAGGGTCCAGTCCATCCTGGTGAACATTTTCGGCGGCATCATGCGGTGCGATATCATCGCGGAAGGGATCATCATGGCGGCCACCGAGCTGGAGCTGAGCACCCCGATCATCGTGAGGCTTCAAGGGACGCAGGTGGAGGCAGGCAAGGCCTTGATAGCAGAGAGTGGCTTGAAGATCTTGGCGTGTGACGACTTGGACAAAGCTGCTGAGATGGCTGTGAAGCTGTCGGAAATCATGACCTTGGCAAGGCAAGCTCACCTGGACGTGAAGTTTCAGCTGCGAACCTGAGGGAGTATTAGGTCCTCCTGGCTCATGTTCCCGACCCATTGCAGAATTCTGTTCTCAGTTGGTTCCCACCCACCCCAAATTTTTTGTGGTTTTTTCACTTAATAAGTATGTTTGTTTCTGGTCTTTAAGTCATGGTTGATAATTAAAATGGTCACTATTTATATAAACGTATTATATTGCTAATATTTACTGCTTCTTACTTTGCAGTTTTTCTTTCCTACAGTTTACAGCTTCATAAATGAAGTCAATTTTAACAAGTTTGTTTGTTGTCAAACAGAGTTTGAAGCTGAAAATGCAGTTATCCCTAATAAAAGTCTGAAATCAATTCAGTATGCATCCCTGATTATTTGGCTAGAAAGTCTGCGCAACAGCAGAGTCTTCCTTGAAGTCAAAAGGGATCTTTGATATTTCTGCGTTCTTCAACAAGGTGAATAAACCCAAACATGCCACGTTCTTTGTGTGAACAGGCTATTTTACACTTGGCCTATTTGAATCAGCAATTGTTTTACCGTGATTCTTGAGTTGCCACAGAAAGTCCTGTAGCTTTTCTCGTTCTGATTTACTTTTATTTATTTATTTATTTATTTAGCAGGGAAGACGCAGTTCAATTTGCAACTCACCATTGAGGATGTGGAACTGGTCAGCCGAGTCGCAAAACCCTGAGGGAAAGGGCCAAAGGAAGAAAAATGAGCAATTATCTCAGTTGTGGAGAGTAAACAAAACCTGCTGGGGAACTCTACATGCACCCAAACATAAGATTTAATCAATGACAGCAACATGGCCTACCATGATGCATGAATTTCTTTATATATTGAAATTAAAGGCGGGGGGAGCAAAATCCACAGCCTGGAATCTTTTGCAGCATCACAACTTTATGATGATAAGGGGGATACACTCTGCACAACATGCGGGGCTCTGCAAAACATGGGGTTTTCACTGCAAAACTGTTGCCAAAACTTGGCACCAGTTTAGAGTGATTTGGACACTGTCGGATTTTTGAGTGTGTGCATGCACACGAAAGCTCATACCAAGAACTAACTTAGTTGGTCTTTAAGGTGCTACTGGAAGGGATTTTTGAGTGTCAGCCTCGTATTTGAGATATGGATTACTCAGATTTGGGGTGCTGCAAAATGTGGGGTTTTCGCTGAATAGCAACAGCAAAACTTTGGCACACAGGGGGGCATGCCAAATTTTGGCTTTCGTGGTTAATTATCCGGGGGGGGGGGGCAGTGGTAACCTCATGGCATTTAAAACCCCGAATGGACCCATAGCCTTTCGTGGGTGTGAAATGACCTCATAGTCAATCACTCCTCTCTTTTACGTTGAAAGTGCTAGCAGCCGGGGACTTTCTAAGGGCAGAACGTGAGCCCTTGACTGCAGCCTCACCCCATAACGCATCTGTTGAGGCATCCAATGGTGTCAGGATCCACAGGGACCCCAAATCCAGAGACCTGTCAAGTCCACTGTGTCACCCAAGAATAATGGCACCAACGGGATGGGCCTCTCTGGCAAAGGGGGGTCTTTCCCCATCACTTGTGTTGGGCCAGGGGACTTCTGCATGTTCAGTGTTATGTATTTAGGGGTCTGTGTTTGCCTGAGCTTGTGTCTGGACTAAGGAATCTGAGCTCCTGTGTTCTGATTCGATACATGGTGTCCAATCACAGAACACTTCAGGATTTGGGCCTCTGCCATTGGCCCTTGAACTCTGAGTCGTGATTTGCAGCTTGGAAGTTTAGACAGCCAATCACGTTGGGAGTGGGAGTGGCCCAGGCCTTCTGAAATGTATATAAGCAGCTGCTTTGCCCCTGTTTCCCAGTTATGTAGTTCAAGAAAGGTTCTTGGTGTTATCACTATGCCTTGCCTCGTGGGAACCTACCTACTCTTCACTATCCCAGCCAGACCCCAGAAATTATAGCCCCATCCTCTACTCACCATAGACAGGGAAGTAGTAGGTCGTGTCCTCGTTCAGGCCTATGCCAGCCACACGCTGCTCAAATTTAGCCGTGACGGCGTCGTTCACCCGGATGGCTCGTCCTTTCATAAATTTAAGGGAAGCGTTAATGCTGTCTTTGTTCCCTAAGCAGCTGACAGCCAAATCACAATTCCCCCCCTCCTACCCATGGAAAGGTCCAGTTCTGCAATGTCTGAGGTGAGTATGCGCTGCTCTGTCAACAAGTCTCTTGGCGTAAGTCTCTGCTCCTGGAATGCCTCTGGCGTGGATGGAGAGAAGCCTAGGGCAGTGATTCATACAGAGAAGCAACGGGAAACCTTGGGGCAATTTGCCTGCATCTGAGGGGTGAGCAGCTGAATGCAGGCCCCCCAAGTGTCCCAATTTCCTAGGGACAGTCCTGAAACTACAGAAGCCGTCCCAGTTTCTGATTTGATCCCACTGTCCCACTCGCCACTTTCCCTCCACATCTCGGAGAACAATTGAAAGTGTGAAAACAGAGTCCTGTTTCTATGGAAGGAGAAGCAAAAGTCTACCCCTAGCCTTTAGCACTTTTGAAGTAGACTACCCCTGAGCCGAGGGACGCGGGTGGCACTGTGGTCTAAAGCACTGAGCCTCTTGGGCTTGCCGATCAGAAGGTCAGCGGTTCGAATCCCCGCGATGGGGTGAGCTCCCATTGCTCGGTCCCTGCTCCTGCCAACCTAGCAGTTCAAAAGCACGTCAAAGTGCAAGTAGATAAATAGGTACCGCTCCGGCGGGAAGGCAAAAGGCATTTCCGTGCGCTGTTCTGGTTCGCCAAAAGCGGCTTAGTCATGCTGGCCATGTGACCTGGAAGCTGTATGCCGGTTCCCTCAACCAATAAAGCGAGATGAGCGCCACAACCCCAGAGTCATCTGCGACTGGACCTAATGGTCAGGGGTCCCTTTACCTTTACCTTTACCGCTGAGCCTGGGGGCTCCATTCCTATCCTGGCTAACAAGGGCATAAGCAGAGACCATGGGCAAACTGGGCCAGTGTCCTTCTTGCCACTGCTTCCAGGGGTCTCCCAAGAGGGGCTTGAAGACCTTTCCTCATTTTTGCCCCACCACTGATACTTGGAGGTGCACTGCCTCTGTAGGTTCTCTTTAGCTCTCAAGGCTGAGCTTAGACAGAGCTCCCCTCCCTCCTTCAGGAATGTTTCCAGCCCACCAGAAACGTGCACAGCGATTCCAAGGAGTCCTCACCATAAAGCTTCGCTGAGATCTTCCGGGCTTTCTGGTAATACACGATGGCGTAGCTGCTATAATCCGTTTCCCCCACCACAACGTCCACGGGGCTGCCACGGCCTGTGGGGGGGAATACACAGAGCGCCCTAGGTCAGCGCATGGAGAAATGGCGCTTTGCCTGCTCCCCTCCAAGCAAAGGTGCTTCTGAGGCGCTTTTGCCCCTGTGCCTTTAAAGAGCAGCACAGCAGGCAGAAATCCAACAGGTGACGTTCCCCCAGTACGGAGACCTGGTGGAGCAGAGTTTGGCTTGCTTTGCGGAATATTTGTTGTAAAACGAAACGGGTTGCACTCCTGCCTGGGCAGCGACAGCGTGGGGTGGGCCAAGAGCTCCAAAATATGCTTTGTGTGAGAAACCTATAAAAGGCCCCAAATGAATGAGACACTGGGGTTCAGTTAAAAACCTTTGGCTTCCTTGGCTCATAGCAGTTCCCTTTTGTTCATAAAAGACACCTAGCCCAGTTGCCGCTTGGCTGCTGAAGACACCAGATAAGAATGGCATTTTGAAGTAGAAGATTTACGGAAGTCTGGCCGTGCCAGCTTACCAAGGATGACTCCCTTATTAATAATAATAATAATAATAATAATAATAATAATAATAATAATAATAATAATTTATTATTTGTACCCCGCCCATCTGTCTGGGTTTCCCCAGCCACTCTGGGCGGCTTCCAACAAAGACCAAAAATTCACTAAGATGTCACACATTAAAAGCTTCCCTGAACAGGGCAGGGACTTGTTATCTATGTAAACATAAACCTCAGACTACAATTCTCCCTTTCTTTTAAGTATGTAGGTTGTATCTATGTGGGCTTCAAAACTTTAGAAGCGAGGGGCCCTAGAAGGGCTGGACACACGTCAAGTTGCAGGCTGGACATCCAGACAGTTGCATCCAATGAGTGTTTTTGCCAGCTACCCTCTGCTGATGTTTGCAGCATTTTGATTGGACTTTATATGGATTCTTGGTCTGCAAACCCTATAAAAGTTCCAGGAGGTTAACACACACACCCTCCACTCAGCCTTTGTGGAAGAGACTGCGCTGAACCTATTTACTGCAGTAAATAAACTTTTGGACTCTTTCTTCAACTCAGCTCAGGAGGAGTTAATGGTACTAGTGAGACAGCAGATTTGCTCTTCAACAACAGGGCAGCAGAAGCATTAAGACATAGACTTTCAGCTCCACCCAAAACTCCCTTGGCCAGCTCTACTTTATTCTAATAAATGCGCCTGGCAACGTGGGAATGATGATTGTGCCCAAGGTTGCTTTGCAGGAGTCAGCAAACTTTTTCAGCAGGGGGCCGGTCCACTGTCCCTCAGACCTTGTGGAGGGCCGGACTTTATTTTTTAAAAAAATACATGAACAAATTCCTATGCCCCACAAATAACTCAAGAAATGCATTTTAAATAAAAGCACACATTCTAATCATGTAAAAACACGCTGATTCCCGGACCGTCCGCGGGCCAGATTGAGAAGGTGATTGGGCCGGATTCGGCCCCCGGGCCTTAGGTTGCCTACCCATGCTGTAGGTGTTCTAGAGATATCAACTGGGAGTGCTTGAAACACGTGCAGTAGTAGAAAAGCTGAGGATTATTGCTCAGGGGAAGGGGGAACTGGGGGAAATGTGAGGGAGGTCCCCATGGGCAAAACCACCCCAATCCTCGCCCACCTTTCAAGAGGAACCTGCCAGGAATCTTGGTGGGGAAGTAGGTTTGCTGGATGTTCCAACAGACGCCGTCCCTGCGGAGATGGAGGAGAAGACCAAGCATTCAGGGCAGTATTCCCGCGGCCGGTCCACGTCAGGCCGGATCCTGCTCCATAGGCTGTTTGCCTAGGAACAGCCAGCACCAGAAAAACACATCCCTACTTCCCCAGAAAAAAAACAAAGGCATTGGCTCTGTGTGCGCATGTAATAGTTGCTTGAAAGAGCATTCCTTTGGGTTACCACATTTATACCTCACTGGATTTCCTCCAAAGGTGGCAGACATAGTTCTCCATGGAAAAACTCTCTGACAGTAAGAGCTATTCAACTGTAGAACGGTCTCCCTCGGGAGGTGGTGGACTCTCCTTCCTTGGAGGTTTTTAAGCAGAGGTTCGATGGCCATCTGCCAGGGATGTTGTAGCTATTGGTGTTTCGCAACTTTGACCTGTTGCAGGACCTTAGCCAGACCCTAGCAGAGCATACGCAGAGTTCCAGAAGCAATCAGTTGCTGGCAGGAAGGATGAAGCAGGAACAAGACGCTGCTACCAGTAACTTGGTTACTTAGAGGTGATTATTTAAAACAGCAGACTCTACAATTTACTATGTACAAGAACAGATACGGATCTTAACTAGCTCTCTCTTAACAAACTCCAAACGACTCTCAGAACACCACACTGACCAACAGCACTATCCAGTCAGTAAGGTCATAAGTCATCATGCCTGTGTGAAACCTCAACCAACGGTAGAGCTGTATCCAAGGTCCCATATCTCTAGGCAGAATAACTCCTCTGCTCAGCCATCCTTGGCTTTCGGCCAACTTCCAACTGCTTTGTGTGAAGCTGCACAGAATGGCACGTGGTAGAAAAATCCCAACAGTAGCTGAGACTCCTCTAATCCAGGCGGTTGGACTAGATGACCCAGGGGGTCCCTTCCAACTCTACCGTTCTATGGTTCTTGGGGACCAACAAAGAGGATGGCCTTTCCTACACACCCCATTCATCTGGGCCCAGCGGATCCCGCCAGCTTCCTCGGATACTCACAGAGGGCGGAAGGTGCTCACCAACAAGGATCCCTGAGAGCTTGCGCCACCCACAGAGACCACCAGGTTGGTTGCTTCAAGCCGGTGGCTGTTCTCACTCAAGTAGCTGCATTGCGAGGCCACCCCGACCAGGAACCATTTCCCTGCAAACTGGAAGAGGGGAGAGAGAGAGTCAACTTGGGACAACCTAGGACGTCTCTCTTTTCATCAGAGAAATCTTGGAGGGGAAAAGCAATGACAAACCTAGACAGCATCTTAAAAAGCAGAGACATCACCTTGCCAAGAAAGGTCCGTATAGTCAAAGCTATGGTTTTCCCAGTAGTGATGTATGGAAGTGAGAGCTGGACCACAAAGAAGGCTGATTGCCAAAGAATGGATGCTTTTGAATTCTGGTGCTGGAGGAGACTCTTGAGAGTCCCATGGACTGCAAGAAGATCAAACCTCTCCATTCTGAAGGAAATCAGCCCTGAGTGCTCACTGGAAGGACAGATCCTGAAGCTGAGGCTCCAGTACTTTGGCCACCTCATGAGAAGAGAAGACTCCCTGGAGAAGACACTAATGCTGGGAAAGATGGAGGGCACAAGGAGAAGAAGGGGACAACAGAGGACGAGATGGTGGGACAGTGTTCTCGAAACTACCAGCATGAGTTTAACCAAACTGCGGGAGGCAATGGAAGACAGGAGGGCCTGGAGTGCTCTGGTCCAGGGGGTCACGAAGAGTCAGACATGACTAAACAACAACAACAGATTTCCATCGGAGAATGTTGAGAGGGTGTACATCAGAGTAGGTCCTCTGAAATGGATGGATATGAGTCTGACTTCAGTTCGTTAATTTCAGTGTGTATCCTCTTGAGTAGAACTTGGTTGGATACAGCCCACTGAATGTGAGAATGTAAATAACACTAACAATATTGTTGAGCGATTTTAAAAAATAAGATTTGTGTGGATGGGGGAGTGGGTCGTTTGTTTGTTCCTCCAAACCAAGGATATCCAACCTGATGCCCTCCATCTGTTTTGGACCACAACTTCCATAAACCCCAGCAAAGGTCGGGGTGATGGGAGCTGTCCATCACCACCTGCAGGTCACCCCGTTAGCCTTTTCTGCCCCAAATCACACTGGAAAGCATAGACAACTTGCAAAAGCTTTGAGTCTTGTATCACCTTAACAACCAACAGATTTTCAGTCCTTTGCCTTTTAAACTTTGTCATGGGGTGTGGCAGGTGGATTTAAATTATCTAAGCTAAATGGAATTACTTGGCATGAATCAAATTTAGAATTTGAGAACCAAGGTTTGCCATATCCCGCCAGTGTGTAAATATCACATTACGGAGCAAGGCTCTCCACAAAGCACACAAGCTCAGGGGTGTTTTTTCAAGAGGCGGGGGTTGTTGGGAAGGACATTCCTCCTGGCTTCCCCTTGACCTGTGGACCCAGATTGGACTGAGGACGCCTTTGTGACTGGCTTGACACCTGCCAGGTGTGCAAGACAGAGACAGAAAGGTAAAGCACAAGGTTGTAAGAAACGCCGTCGTGCGAGAGGAGGGCAGGGACAGGGTCCAGATTGCTCCAGGGCATTTGGACAGAGCTCTTTCTGGAACCTTCCTTCTGACGCAGATATTAAAGAGGATTTGCTGTCAACAGGGGACGAACGAAAATCCTTCCGGTGAGATCCAGGAGCACCGGCTGGTGCGACAGGCGAGGAAAACACTCCAATTAATATCTTGCAGCCACCTTTAAAAACATCCCAGAGGGCAAAGAAGCAGGGCATTCCATGACATCACAGCATCTCAGCCAATGATTGAGAGGCAGTTTTGGACAGCTCTAGCTCAGCTATCTTGCCCCACTCCAACCCCAGAAGAAATTCTGTTTCCCTTTCCAAATCCATCTGCTCACCTGGCCAAGATTGAAGTTGGCCTGGACGTCAATCTTGTCGATGGGATTCTCTGGGGCTGGGCGTTTTGGGGGACGCCGGGCAGCGCCGGGTGCAGCAAGGAGCAGAGGGAGCAAGAGGACGAAAGGGAACGAGGTGGGACCCATGGCTAGACTGTGAAGAGCTTGTGGGGCAGGAGAAGAGGGGGCGAGAGCTGGTCAGTCATTAACCAGCCCTATGAGTCTTCCTGGAAGTCTGAAGCCAGGGCTGACCCAAAGAGAGCAAAGTCTCACTAGCTTGTGAAATCGACGCCTGTCAGCAGACGGCAGAGACTTCCCTGGTGCCACCATGAAAAGGGGAGTGGAGCAGAGGTGTGTACATCTGTCTTATTCTGCTTTAAATAAAAATACAAGTGGTCTGCATAGATTGTCCACCCCACCTCCCATCCCAGGATCTTCATGGCAAAACCTCTGGTTCTCTACAAACCTGGAGGTTCCATATTGCCTTTGATCAGTTACCATCAAGGCTGCCTTTCCCCCATGAAATTTGCCTAATCTCCCCTCCCCTTGACAAAATGACCACTACCTTATGTTGTGGCAGTGAGTTCCATCAATTAGCCTAGGTGTTGTGCTGTGATGTGCCTGCTTTCGTAAGGAGTCCTGCAGACATCAGACCAACATCTTAGTTTCCCACAGTGGTGTGTCAGATGGCCAAATGCAGCCTTGGCCAACCGGGGGGGGGGGGGTAATCCAGCTGTTTTGGACCACAGCTCCTGTCATTCCCCCAGCAGCACATCTGGAGGCCACCAGCTTAGCCAAGGTTACCCCAATAGGAAGGCTGCGCACAAGGCAAGATGGCAACAGCCCTCCCCAGTTTTATGCCTCCGTTTCAGGGCTACTGAGATAAGGCTACATCTAACTCCCCATTCCTTTTCACACAGTGGACACAGCTGGACAGGTGTTGCCGCCTTGGGGGAAATAGCCGCTCTCTACGGGTAAAGTACCTTTGGAAATGGAGGCTCCGTGGAGATTACTATTTCTTTCCATGACAATTTCCTTTCTTGTTGCATGAGGGATAACGTATTCACTTCATTTTCCCTATTACTACTGACTTTAATATGACCAGGGTGGAACAAAGGTTACTACTGACTTTAATATGACCAGGGTGGAACAAAGGTTTCGGTGGGAAATGGCAGAGTTACAGTTCAAGCTCAATTATGAATCTGAACCAAGCTTTGGTTTGCACAGTGTAAATAACTCTGCATGTGCTCATTGGTGTACCAATGCCAGGATATTTGTGTTCTCGGCAACTGTCTCTCCCTCTCTGGCCATGGTTAATTGTGCAATTATAACCTCTGCCCATATCTTTGTCTCATGGCCTTCTGACCTCACAATTCACAATCCTTAGCTCTAAAAAAACAAAAATCAAAACTTGTGCATATCTTTTTTAAAAGTAGTATTGCAAGGACTGCTGCCGTTTTGTGGAAACATCCTACAAACACAAATAGTAACTGTTATGAGAATGAACTGGTCCTTTTCCCTTATGGGGTACCCAAGAGCCCATATAGAGTCCTTTTGTAGGTTCTCTATTGGTAGGAGAAAATAACAGAGACCAACCAGAGAATATTGAGAAGCAAAGCAGCTAGGAAGCTTGATCTTTCTTGATCTGTTGCAACAGGGTGCCCCTTTCACACTCAGGAAAGGAGGAGGACCCAGAACCCAGGTGTACCCGCCCTTATATCTTGTTCCACCTGGGGGCAGGGGGGAGTCCTGTGGCGACAGTCTTCAATCAAGACCAAGCCGACTGGCTGCTCTTTTGCTCTGTTCTTCCTCGCTGGTCTCCTTGTTTCTGGTCCAAGGGATCCCTCAGATTTTGGAATCCGCTTCTGGCTACAATTGTATCGGCTGCTTTTCTGAGCCTCTTGGCTGTTGTGCCTGGACGGTGCCTGTGTCCACGGTCCTTGTCCTGGCCTGAGTCAGAGGCTGGGGTGGGGAGCTGGGATTTGGGGCAATGTCAGAGTGACTGACAAGCTGAGATACAATCCTTCAGCATCCGATGAAAGCGACTGCATGAATCTTCCTACTCAAAGGACCCATTTTCTTGATAGACAGTGCCTGGGGCTGGAGGCTCTACACACCGGGTGAGCCTGTGCAGGCCAAAGACTGCCAGTATTAGCACAGAGGACCACTGTAGTCACCCCCAACGACACGTTCTCAAGATGGAGGGTGAGGGAACAGCTGCAGTCGCCTGTGGTTCCTGCGCAATGTTTGCCATCTTGCCAAAGGTTGCAGGCAGCTTTACCTGCAGCAATTGCATGTTGATTGCCCTCTTAAAAGACAAAGTCCAGCAACTGGAGGAACGTGTAGCTACGCTCCAAAGAATTAGAGACCTGGAACTCTTCTTGGAAGCAACAGAGCACACCGTCTCCACCAAGGAAGAGACAGGGGACTCCCCTGAGAAGGTGGCTAGTTCACCAACACAGGAGCCAGATATATGGAGAAACGTGACTCAAAGAAGTAGGAGGCCCAGGGTTCGCTCTGATTGTTTAGAAATACGCAATCGCTTTGAGGTCCTTTCCCCTACCATGGAAGACGAAGAGCAGACTCCATTTGAGGATCTCTCCCTCATTACAGTCGATCAGGTATATGAAGACGAGCAGCAAAGGCAGTCCTCAGGGAATGTCCAGGCGACCTTGGAACGGACAGCTCACAGAAGAACCCCGACCAGACCTAAGAGGAGGCGTGTGGTGGTGATAGGGGATTCCCTACTGAGGGGAACAGAAGCAGTGATCTGTGGGCCTGACAAGATGTCTCGGGAAGTGTGCTGTCTCCCCGGGGCTAAGATCCAAGATGTAACTGAACGACTGCAAGGAATCATAAAACCCACTGACAAATACCCCTTCCTCTTGGTTCATGTGGGAACCAATGACACTGCAAGCAATAGCCTCCAGAAGATCAAAAGAGATTACGAGGCTCTGGGCAGGAAATTGAAGCAATTAAATGCACAAATTGTCATCTCATCTGTCCTCCCAGTTGAACGACGTGGCCCAGGGAGAGAGGGAAAAATAGTGGAAGTGAACAACTGGCTTCGCAAATGGTGTAAACAGGAACGGTTTGGATTCTTAGATCACGGACTGCAGTTTCTTGAAGATGGACTTCTGGCAAGCGATGGGCTGCACCTCACAACGGTTGGGAGGAATGTTTTTGCAAAAAATCTCAGAAACCTCATCAGGAGGGCTTTAAACTGACTAATGTGGGGGAGGGAGACAATGCTCCTGAAGGTAGGAGTCTATCAATTGATGAAGATGATCATCCAAATGTCATAGACCGAATGGAGCAAAGAGCATGCAGACCTAGTGGTGGGAGGAAAAAATCCTTAAATAAGAGACACGGGGGAATGATTAATGGACTTCAATGTCTGTACACTAATGCGCAAAGCATGGGAAATAAACAAGATGAGCTTGAGCTCCTGGTACAGCAAACTAAATATGACATAATAGGAATCACTGAAACCTGGTGGGATAAATCCCACGATTGGAATGTAATAATGGAGGGATACAATCTATTTCAAAGAAACAGACCAGACAAGAAAGGAGGAGGAGTGGCGTTATATGTCAGGGATGTGTATACCTGTGAAGAGATCCAAGATTTAGAACCTCAAAGCCAAAGTGAGAGCATTTGGGTGAAAATTAAGGGAGAGAAGAATAACAGTGACCTCATTGTGGGAGTTTACTATAGATCCCCAAGCCAAACGGAGGACATAGATGATGCCTTCCTGGAACAGATGGCCAAGCATGCAAAAGGAAGGGAGATAGTAGTAATGGGGGACTTCAATTACCCTGATATTTGTTGGATGTCAAACTCAGCCAAGAGCATAAGGTCAAACAGATTCCTCACTGCCCTTGCAGACAACTTCATTGTCCAGAAAGTGGGAGAAGCAACAAGAGGAACAGCCATTTTAGATCTGGTCCTAACCAATGTTGATGACCTGGTTAGTGGGGTAGAAGTGGAAGGATCATTAGGCGCGAGTGATCATGCTCTTCTGAAGTTTACTATACAGCGGAAAGGAGCAGCCAAGCATACTAGGACTCAATTTCTCGACTTTAAGAAAGCCGACTTCATAAAGCTTAGGGAAGTGCTGGGTGAGATCCCATGGACAGTAATACTAAAAGGAAAGGGAGTTCAAGATGGCTGGGAGTTTGTTAAGAGGGAGATAGTAAAAGCACAACTTCAGGCAATACCAATGAGACGGAAACATGGAAGGTGCCTAAAGAAGCCAGGGTGGCTATCTAAAGAACTTTTAACTGAGTTAAGATTAAAAAAGGATGTGTACAAAAAATGGAAAAGGGGGGAAACCACCAAAGAGGAATTCAAACAAATAGCCAGCACGTGTAGACACAAAGTCAGAAAAGCTAAAGCACAAAATGAACTCAGGCTTGCTAGAGAGGTTAAAAGCAACAAAAAAGGCTTTTATGGGTATGTTTGTAGCAAAAGGAAGAACAAAGAAACCGTGGGGTCACTCAGAGGAGAAGATGGTGAAATGCAAACAGGGGACACAGAAAGGGCTGAACTCCTCAATGCTTTCTTTGCCTCAGTCTTCTCCGATAAAGAAAACAATGCCCGACCTGAAGAATTTGGAGCAAATGATTCAGCAGAGGAAACACAACCCAGAATAACTAAGGAGATAGTACAAGAATACTTGGCTAGTCTAGATGTATTCAAGTCTCCAGGGCCAGATGAACTGCATCCAAGAGTATTAAAAGAACTGGCAGATGTGATTTCAGAACCACTGGCAGTCATCTTTGAGAATTCCTGGAGAACAGGCGAAGTCCCGGCAGACTGGAGGAGGGCAAATGTTGTCCCTATTTTCAAAAAGGGGAAAAGAGAGGACCCAAATAATTACCGCCCAGTCAGTCTGACATCAATACCAGGGAAGATTCTGGAGCAGATCATTAAGCAAACAGTCTGTGAGCACCTAGAAAGGAATGCTGTGATCACCAATAGTCAGCATGGATTTCTGAAAAATAAGTCATGTCAGACTAACCTGATCTCGTTTTTTGACAGAATTACAAGCCTGGTAGATGAAGGGAACGCAGTGGATGTAGTCTACCTTGATTTCAGCAAGGCATTTGACAAGGTGCCCCATGATATTCTTGTAAAGAAGCTGGTAAAATGCGGTCTTGACTATGCTACCACTCAGTGGATTTGTAACTGGCTGACTGACCGAACCCAAAGGGTGCTCATCAATGGTTCCTCTTCATCCTGGAGAAGAGTGACTAGTGGGGTACCACAGGGTTCTGTCTTGGGCCCGGTCTTATTCAACATCTTTATCAACGACTTGGATGATGGACTCAAGGGCATCCTGATCAAATTTGCAGATGACACCAAACTGGGAGGGGTGACTAACACCCCAGAGGACAGGATCACACTTCAAAACGACCTTGACAGATTAGAGAACTGGGCCAAAACAAACAAGATGAATTTTAACAGGGAGAAATGTAAAGTATTGCACTTGGGCAAAAAAAATGAGAGGCACAAATACAAGATGGGGGACACCTGGCTTGAGAGCAGTACATGTGAAAAGGATCTAGGAGTCTTGGTTGACCACAAACTTGACATGAGCCAACAATGTGACGCGGCAGCTAAAAAAGCCAATGCAATTCTGGGCCTCATCAATAGGAGTATAGCATCTAGATCAAGGGAAGTAATAGTGCCACTGTATTCTGCTCTGGTCAGACCTCACCTGGAGTACTGTGTCCAGTTCTGGGCACCACAGTTCAAGAAGGACACTGACAAACTGAAACGTGTCCAGAGGAGGGCAACCAAAATGGTCAAAGGCCTGGAAATGATGCCTTATGAGGAACGGCTAAGGGAGCTGGGCATGTTTAGCCTGGAGAAGAGGAGGTTACGGGGTGATATGATAGCCATGTACAAATATATAAAAGGATGTCACATAGAGGAGGGAGAAAGGCTGTTTTCTGCTGCTCCAGAGAAGCGGACACGGAGCAATGGATCCAAACTACAAGAAATAAGATTCCACCTAAACATTAGGAAGAACTTCCTGACAGTAAGAGCTGTTCGACAGTGGAATTTGCTGCCAAGGAGTGTGGTGGAGTCTCCTTCTTTGGAGGTCTTTAAGCAGAGGCTTGACAACCATATGTCAGGAGTGCTCTGATGGTGTTTCCTGCTTGGCAGGGGGTTGGACTCGATGGCCCTTGTGGTCTCTTCCAACTCTATGATTCTATGATTCTATGATTATATGGACATTTTAAATTGCCCACCCTGGAGTCCAAGACCACCCCCACATACATCACAGAAGGGGTGTAACCTAAGACCACCTCCCAGATACATCATACCTACATCACAGGAGGGGCGGACTACAACAGAAATCTGAGCGCGTTGTCCCCCCCCCCCCCCCATTGTCTGCTAGGTTGCTTGACTGGATTCCCTGGGCATCCTGGCCACTCTTTTGTTACTCCATGCCTGAATCCAGGTCACAGGCTCACACCCTATTCATATCTTTAATGTGCTATTAAGACAGGACTTGTGAAAGAGACAATGGGGAGATTTCCCATTTCCTTCAACCTTGCAGAGAAATATTTGAGGTCATTCTGGGAGAGAGAAAATGGTTTCAGGACTTTTCTGTGGGTTTCAGACATGTGTTTTACATTTTTGTATGTTACAGATAGGTAGCCGTGTTGGTCTGCCATAGTCAAAACAAAAAAAATTCCTTCCAGTAGCACCTTAAAGACCAACTAAGTTAGTTCTTGGTATGAGCTTTCGTGTGCATGCACACTTCTTCAGATACTTCTTCAGATACCTGAAGAAGTGTGCATGCACATGAAAGCTCATACCAAGAACTAACTTAGTTGGTCTTTAAGGTGCTACTGGAAATAATTTTTTTTTATTTTTGTATGTGTTTGCTTGGTACATTTATGAACATCTAATATATATACTGTATTAAAAAATGTGTTACTGTTATAAGAATTTTAAGGTCTCATTCATATATATATGAGATATAGATGAATGAGACCTTAAAATTCTTATAACAGTAACATAATGACCAATATGTTTTAATGGGGACCCATCTTCACGAATTCTCCTTCCCTCTCTCTCAATTAAACCAAAAACCCCCATTTTGATTCTGCAATGCACAATATTCCGCCCGGAGGCGCCGCGGCCGAGCTCCCTCTTGTGGCCAAACAGCGAATTGCTCTCCCTCCCACCCCCGGCGTCTCCGGGCTCGTCTTCTCCCGCCGCGCCTGCGCAGGGAGAGCGGCGGACGAGGGAGGGGAACCACAGAGAAAGGATGCCTAGAGGGGCTAAGCATAGAGCAGGGATCGGAAGGCGGCTTCTGACGGCAGCGGCCGGAAGCGGAAGGGCCCTTCCGGAAATGATGTAGGAAGCAGCTGGTAGGAGGTCTGTTGTTGTGGGGGGGAAGGGTGGGGGGAGTCGCCTGGGATGCGGGGGGAGGGGATGCCGGGGGGGAGGGGACCCCAAAGAGATGCGAGGGGGAGGGGAGTCTGTATGGATGGGGGGGAGGGGGGCCAATTTGGGGAATAGGGGGGCTGAGAACCAGAACAAACCAGTCAAAAGGCCCAAGAGGGGAGCTGGGAAGGGGGGGGGGGAGAAATGGGGAGAGTATCTCTATGGGGGGGGCAGGAGGCAGATTTGGCTGGTTTGTTATTTATTATTATTTATTTCCTAACATTTATGCACCACCCCATCACCCCATTGCAGAAAACCAGCAAAAATAAGATAAAACTGACAATGGGACCCACGGAGGGGAGAGTGGGAAGTCTGGAGATTCAGAGAAATCTCTAAATGTGGATATGTATTTTTTAATTTTTCTAATTTTACACTTGTAAAATCAAATAAAAATTATTATTTTTTAAAAGACAAAACTGCAAAATAGAGGGGGAACCCACAACCCTACATTTAAAAACACACCGTTGTGAAAATACTCAAGCAGATGGCAATGGCCTTGATTTCCTAAGCAGCTGGGTGATGCTTATCTAAGCAGGGAATTTTTTTAGCAGATGGCACCTGCCTGGGCCCAAGGGGCAGGGAGCTCCAAAGTGCCAGTGCTGCCACATTAAGCGACCAGGTTCTTGCCACATAAGACCTGTTCCGCAGGGCCAGTTCTGCCACTTGAAGAAGGCCAGTGGGCACCAGTAGACACACAATCTGCTAGGTAAATTGGTCCCGAGTTGTTAAGGGCCTTATATGCTCATAGTAGCACCTTGAACTGGGCCCAGCAGCAAATTATCAGCTGGTGCACATCTCTGAGCAGAGGTGTTACATGCTGACAAGGCCTCACAAGGTTTGAAGCAGAAGGGAGAGGGGGTTTCCCCCTACAAATTCCCAAGTTATTTGGCAACAAGCAGTGTCCGAACTCCCATTGTTCTAGGTGCATTTTGCGACAGTGAATTTCATTAGCGCCAGCAGTTTTTGAGCTCTGTGCGCAGTAGGGCGCCTAAGATTTGAGATTAAGACTGCAGAGTGGGAGGAAAGGAGGACCCCAGCGACTCTGAAGACTGGAGAAGAGACCCTCTTAAGAATATTAGGGGGTGGGCAGAGGAAGGACTAGTCCATGTGAAAAATGAACATAAGATTTTAGCTGCAGTTCATTCATTTTCAGCTTTGTATTCTTGCCATAAAAAAGTGGGACATTCCATTGTTGCTCCCATAACCATGGTTTAAGGTGGCATTTAGCTCCTGGCTTCCATATCTCAGTTTCTAACACTGACAACAAGAAATTGTACAGATTGCTGCCTGAGTTTGCTTCTCCCCCCTTCAATCCTCATCCCTTTCTCCTCTCATGTGTCTCTCTTTCTCGAAGATTGCAAGCTTGCAGGAGCAGGCACTGTCTTGTTCTCACTGACTGTCACCAGGGATTTGAACCCTGGTTTCCAAGTTTCTAGTCCAATCACCACACCATGCTGTCTCTCTTTTTCGTCATAGCCGCTTCTTCTCCTACCGTTCTAGAGCATCCTTTGCCTAAACCTGTCCCTCTTTCCCTTGGTCTTGCAGGGCGCTTGGCAGTGACAGGATGCCACGATGGACGGTGGGGTTCTCCCTGACAGCATCCTTTTTGAGATATTCCTGTACTTGGACTACTCGGACGTCCTCTCAGCGGGGCTCGTGTGCCGGCAGTGGCATGCCGTGGCTCAGGACGAAGTGCTCTGGAAGGACCTTTTCTACAGATACTATCCAGTAGCCCGGGACGTCCCACGACACCCAGGTATGTCCTCCCTTGTAGAGCAAGCAGCCTCAAAACTGGAAAAGAGTAATTGCTGTTCCCCTAATCTGTTGCCCCGTTCTGGGGTCAGCTCGGTTTGGAGGTGAGGCTTTTAGCTGAGGAATGAGGAAAATTGGAAACAGACTGGAGAGTGAATCTCGCACTCAAGGCAGAGAGAGGAAGCAAGGAATAACACTTGTAGATCTTCAGCTGGGATAGCTCAGCCTGTAGAGCAGACGACTCTTAATCTCAGGCTTGTGGGTTTGAGCCCCACGTTGGGCAAAATATTCCTGCATCGCAGGGGGTTGGACTAGATGACCCTTGGGATCCCTTCCAACTCTACCATTCTGTGATAATCGCAGCAGAAAGAGAGGCCAGCTGGGATAATGCAGGATAGTAGAAATGCTGCCTGAGTCTAGGTCTCTGTGTATTTATTGATTTCATTTATTTGTTTAGAGCAGGGGTCAGCAACCTTTTCCAGCCGTGGGCTGGTCCACAATCCCGCAGACCATGTGGTGGGCCGGACTATTATTTTGAAGGGGAAAAAATGAACGAATTCCTGTGCTCCACAAACAACTCAGAGATGCATTTCAAATAAAAGCACACATTCTACTCATGTAAAAACACCAGGCAGGCCCCACAAATAACCCAGAGATGCATTTTAAATAAAAGGACACATTCTACTCATGTAAAAACACGCTGATTCCTGGACCGTCCGCGGTCCGGATTGAGAAGGCGATCGGGCCGCATCCAGCCCACGGGCCTTAGGTTGCCTATCCTTGGTTTAGAGCATGTGTGCTGGGCACTCCTGCTGAAAAGGCTCCTAGAGCAGCATATATACAAGCAAAACAAGACAGTCCCTGCCCCTGCAGCCTTACAATCCACAAAACAAAACAAGACCATGGCACACAAGGAAAGAGGGAGGAGAGGAAGAAGGAAAATCAAAACCTGGACACCAGTTTCTGAACAGTTGCTCCTGTGATGGCCAAAGGCTGGCCCATTTCCGGGGCTGGTGGTGCCTGAGGGAGAGGCAGCCTGATGCAATGGCTGCCCCTTGAGGAAAAGGAGGCTTGATGGAGGTGGTCTGGTAATCCCTTCAGATTTTCAGCGAGGGGTGGTGG
This sequence comes from Podarcis muralis, assembly GCF_964188315.1. Taxonomy (NCBI): domain Eukaryota; kingdom Metazoa; phylum Chordata; class Lepidosauria; order Squamata; family Lacertidae; genus Podarcis; species Podarcis muralis. The sequence continues at coordinate 1,934,923 of NC_135666.1, read as the reverse complement.
GTCCTCTTCCTCTGCAGCTGCCACTTCCTGGTATGGTGAGTTCCAGCGGCTGTCCGACACCATCCCCTGCGTGGAAGTTCAGACGTTGGCAGAGCACAGCGACCAAGTCCTCCACCTCAGCTTCTCCCACAATGGCTACCTGCTGGCCTCCTGCTCCAAGGATTGTACCGTTAAGGTGAAGCAGGGCAGAGGGGGAACGAATCCTAACTGTAACACAGTGTGTTTCAAGCAGTTGAAGCTTTGCTCCATAATCCTCACAGCAACCCTGGAAGGTAGGTTGCTTGTTTTGATCCCTGCATCGGTGACGGGAATTGAGAGCAGAGAGACCCAGCTTGAGAGCCCCGCCTCAGCCCTGAAGAGAACAGGGTGATTTGGGCCCAGTCATCCTTTCTGCTTCACCTACCTTGCAGGGTTGTTGTGAGGATGGCATAAGCAGGCGAGGGAGCCTCATGTGTGCTGCCGAAACCTTCCTGGAGGAAAGGCGGGTATTGCCGTGGGTTGGGCTGGATGACCCTCAGGGTCCCTTCCAGCACTAGGGTTCTGTGAAAGGGCGGGGGAGCATTCTAAGGCAGGGCTGTGTGTCCTGTACTTTAAATACACACATAACCTCTCAGGGTCATGAATTTGAGTCCCATGTTGGGCAGAAGATTCCTGCATTCCTGCAACTCTTCCAATGATTTCCCATAGAAACACTAAATTCTCCAACTCAAGACCAACATTCATGGTCTATTTTATACAGTCAAACCTCGGTTGCCGGACATAATCCATTCCGGAAGACCGTTCGACTTCCAAAACTTCTGACAACCAAGGTGTGGCTTCCCTTTGGTTGCAAGAGCGTCTTGCACTCAAACAGAAGCCACATCGGACATTCGAGTTCCGAAAAATGTTTGAAAACCAGAGCGTTTACTTTTGGGTTTTCGGCATTCAGGAGCCAAAGCGTTCAAAAACTGAGCCGTTCAAGAACCGAGGTTTGACTGTATTGCATTATTTCTGGAGTGGGTGTTGCTGATCATGAGAGGGACAAAAATCTAAACCAGGGTTTCCCAAACTTGGGTCTCCAGCTGTTGTCGTCATCCCTGACAACTGGTCCTGCTCTTTGGGATGATAGGAGTTGTAGTCCCACAGCAGCTAGAGACCCAAGTGAAATTGTCTATCAGCGGGAAGCTGCGCTGGGACACAGTGGAGCATTTCAGAGGAGAGACAAGCAGAAGATTGGGCCCTCGGCTCCGCAGAGGACATCGCCCGTCCTCTTCCAAGTGTGTCTCCCCGGCGATAGGGGCTAGTAACTTAGAGCTGCCCTTTTGCTGCCCAGCCATCTTGATGGGCCTCTCTTTCCTATTTTCTCTTGGCAGATCTGGAACAATGGCCTGCCTCTCTCCCTGCTCCACAGCACCAGCATGAAGAAGTACAACTGGAAGTACACCCAGTTCTCCCAGTTCAACGCAGACGATTCCCTCCTCCTTGTCTCTGGGGTCTTCGTGGGGCCCCGGACTACTTCCTCAGGCGAGATCGCTGTCATCGATCTGGGTAAAAAGCAACGGGCTTTGCTGTTCCTCCCTTGTCACCCCACAAAGCTTAAGAATGAGCTTCCTGGAAGCTGCCGTCCTTTAGCAAAGTCTGCTGGTGTCAAGGACTGGCTGGATGAGGAGGAACAGAGGGAAGCACCTGCCAGAGAACCCCCTAGGGAAGCCACAGAAGGGGGAGGCTTGGAGCTTGGGGAGTGGGGTGGTGGACTGGTCAGAGGGAGAAGGAAAGGTTTGGTGCTGAAGAGGCAACAGGCTTTTGCAAGCAAGAGGAGCCATGTGCAGAAAGCAGTTCAGTCTCTGCAGAGGAAGCAAAGGCAGAGGGGAGAGGCGTCAGAAGCTGCACAGGAACTGGCCGCTCTACCTGTGCTAAGGTCCCCTCCCCACTGGACTCCAGGGTCTTGCAAGTAGCAGACGAAATAGCAGAAGAAATTATTTTATTTTATATATATATATATATATATATATATATATATATATATATATATATATATATTAATATATATATATATATATATATATATATTATATATATTATTTATATAATTACACACACACACACACACACACTCTGGGCGGCTTCCAACAAAGACCAAAAATACACTAAAATGTCACACATTAAAAACTTCCCTGAACAGGGCTGCCTTCAGATGTCTTCTGACTGTCAAGTAGTTGTTTATCTCTTTGACATCTGATGGGAGGGCGTTCCACAGGGTGGGCGCCACCACCAAGAAGGCCCTCCGCCTGGTTCCCTGTCGCACAGATTCCCCACCCCACCCCTGGCATAGTTTTAAGGCTGCTTGCGAAACATCTATCTGTGGAGGAAGAGACTTAGAGCGAAGTAGAAAGCAACCGGCAACAGTTTGATAGGGGTCAGTCCTACCTCACAGGGTTGTTGTGAGGATGAAATGGGGAGGGGGAGAACCACGAGGCCACCTTGAGATCCTTGGAAGATAAAAGGCAGTTTTTAAATGCCATAAATAAATAATAATAATAAAACGAAATCCATCTTAGGTTCTCTGCGTTTTCTCCTTCCAGAAAACTTTGCCCTCCTGTCCCGGGTTCGCAACAAGCCCTACGACGTGTTTGGCTGCTGGCTGAACGAGACCCACCTGATCTCTGGGAACCTGCACCGTATGGGGAACTACACCTCCTGCTCCGTGCTGTGGCTGAACAACGCCTTCCAGGTGGGCGAGGGGGGGCCTGCCCGCTAGGGCTGGGCGAGATATTTGAAAACAAAGTCCATATCGTGATATCGGTTTCATAATTTCTGACCTGGCAATATATATTGCCAGTCATGGTCTGTGTGTGTGTGTCCCCTATGCAAAAATCACAATGTGGGGGAAACTGTGAATCCACCCAATGCCTCTCTGGAGCTCCATCCTTATTTCAGGCGTTGTGATATATCAGTATATTGAAATGTTTAGCTGGTGATGCATCACTATGTAGAAAACCAAATATTGCCCTGCCGTACTGCCCGGGTGCCGGGGGCTGTTGGCTTTTGCAGGGAAAAGGAACCAGCTACCTCACCACCCCTCTGTAGTGAGAATCCGAGTGCATGCTTTGATAGGCAGCAGAGAAATGCAAAAAACGAGTGCGGGAAAGGACATTGTTGAGGGGATCTGCTTGCTCTGGCAATATGAAGTGTGTTTGGGCAGGTAAAACTCAGCCTTGAGCAGGCCTGGTGGAGAGGAGGAACCCAGCTCTGAGAGCACGACTTAATTTATGTGTGTGTGTAAAGCTAAGGCGAGGGGCTGCCTGCATAGAAGCCTGTGTGGTTTACAGGTGTGTTGGGCTCCCCTTCCGTGGTTTCCCCCGTGACCAAGTAAAGCTGCCTTAAATGTCACAGCAGAAGGAGACCCACAGCACCTCCCTCCTCTTGGGCTTGCAGGGCGTCGAGTCCGAGAACATGAACGTGGTGAAGAGGCTGTTCAAGATCCAGAACCTGAACGCCAGCAAGATCCGGATGGTTACCGTGGCTGACTGCAGCCGCTACGACCCTTCTGACCTCCTCCTGAACCATGGGGAGCACTTGGAGGGCGGGACCAGGAGCCCCTGCCAGGCCCCCAACCTCTGCAGCGACAGCGAGGAGGAGGAAGAGCAGGCGGAGGAGCAGCAGCAAGCCAAGCAGAAGGCAGCGCCAGAACCGGGCTCCTCGGGGGCAGAGAGCCAGGCGGGCGCTGGCAGTGGGCTGGGCCGCTTCCTGACGGACATCATGGAGGGGCGAGTCCGGCCGGTCATGACGGAGCTACAGATGGAAGCCAAAGTCGCCCAGCTCCTGGCACAGAACAGGACGAAGCCCCCCGAGCCCAACCTGCTGTCCACGGAGGGGAGCACTAAGAAATACTTGATCTTCACCACCGGCTGCCTCGCCTTCTCCCCACACCAGATTGGTAAGGGGGGGTATTTGTGTGGGGCTCAGGCAGCCCTGTTTAGGGAAGCTTTTAATGTTTGATGCATTACTGTATTTTAATATTGTGTTGGAAGCTGCCCAGAGTGGCTGGGGAAACCCAGCCAGATGGGCAGGGTATAAATAATAAATTATTATTATAGTATTATTATATTATTATTGGGTGGTGTGAAAAACAGCCTCTCTCCTACATTGGTTCCCAGCATGTTTCCGAGCACAATTCAAAGTGTTGGTGCTGACCTTGGAAACCCTAAACGGCCTCGGCCCAAGATACCTGAAGGAGTGTCTCCACCCCCATCGTTTGGCCCAGACACTGAGGTTCAGCTCCGAGGGCCTTCTGGCGGTTCCCTCGCTGCGAGAAGTGAGGTTACAGGGAACCAGGCAGAGGGCCTTCTCGGTGGTGGCACCCGCCCTGTGGAACGCCCTCCCATCAGAGGTCAAGGAAATAAACAACTATATGACATTTAGAAGACATTTGAAGGCAGCCCTGTTTAGGGAAGGTTTTAATGTTTGGTATTTAATCGTGTTTTTAATATTCTGTTGGGAGCCATCCAGGGTGGCTGGGGAAACCCAGCCAGATGGGCAGGGTATAAATAATAAATTATCATTATTAAATTATTATATTATAATTAGTTTCTGGGGAGAAAAAGGGAAGGTGGTTGTCATTTTCATACTCCCGGTTTTCTGAAAGCAGGACCTTCTGGTCTGACCCCAGACACTGAAGACTGCCAGAGACACACTGGTGTAAAAAATGGAGACCCTGGTGTCAGTTTTTTATTTTGATAATATTTCCATAGAATCATAGAGTTGGACGGGACCCTGAGGGTCATCCAGTCCTCCCCCCCCCCCCCCCCCGCAATGCAGGAATCTCAGCTGAAGCATCCATGGCAGATGGCCACCCAACCTCTGCTTAAAAGCCTCCAAGGAAGGAGAGGCCACAACCTTATGAGGGAGACCGTTCCACGGTTGAGCATCTCTTGGCCTCAGAAAGTTGTTCCTGATCTTCTTGCCTCTTCCCCCACCCTCTGTGCTCCCCCAGGGATTAAGCAGATCTCGCCTCACCAGATGACGACCGCAGGCCCCGTCCTTGGAGAGGAGAGAAACTCGGACAAGTTCTTTGATTCACTCGACCACGTCATCGATTTCCATGGGCATATTATCGGCATGGGCCTCTCCCCTGACCACAGGTAAGGAGGTGGGCCGGGGGGGGGGGCTGCCGACCATATGGAAGGAGGAGGAGGAAGGGGGAAATCTCATCTGAAGGGTAGGAGGCAGCAGGGTTCTTTTGCAGGCAGGAATTCCCAAGGTGTCTTCCCCGGAAGCTCCAGGTAAAGGAGGTTTGGTTTCCAGGGATGAGAAAGCCCCTTTGCCTGAGGCTGTGGGGTGGAGATGGACCCTTAGCTCTTGCAGAAGACCCCCCTCCCCCCATTTGTCTCCAGAAGGCCCAGGCAAGTTCGGTCCCCAGTGGTATCTGGGAAAGACCCTGCCTTGTTTCACACCCTGGAAATTGTATTGAATTGAATTTTATTATTATGGTCACAGACCAGTTCCGGCTCACAATATCAGGAAAATCATAAAACACAAGAGGAATACATTGAATTGCAATTGGGCATAACAGAGACAATTCAGATATAGTGGCAATTAAAAATATATATGAAATCTTGATCACTAAAATATAACCTAAAATTGTCATTTAAAACCTTAATCATTTTGGTAGTACAGCTTGTTCCCTAAGTTTTATTGCAGACGCACAGAATTTGGCCACCCTTAGCATGATCTCTAGATCTTTGTCCTCCACCAGGAGTTTTAGACAGACACCCTGGAGAATGTGGTCTTTGGAAGTTTAAAGGGGGAAATCCACTCACCCTTTAAATGGTTGGGAGATTCAGGACAGATCAAAGGAAGTCCTTCTTCACACAGCGCCTAGTGAACCTGTGGAACTCCCTCCCACTGGAAGCAGGGTTACCCACCGGCCTGGTTGGCTTCAGGAGAGGATTAGGCAAATTTGTGGAAGGGGAGAGGGCTGTCAGTGGCTCTCCTCTGTTGGAAGCAGCCGTGCTTCTGAAGACCAGTTCCTGGAAACCCCAGGAGGGGAGAGGGCTGGTCTTGCGCTCGGATCCTGCTCACGGGTTTCCCTCTGGGCCATCTGGTTGGCCACTGTGAGAACAGGATGCTGGACAAGGTTGGGCCCCCTTTGGCCTGATCCTGCGGGCTCTCCCTACATTCTTAGTCATGGAAGGCGATCTACTGGGGAGCAGCTTGCCAGAAAAGACAGCCCAGTCTCCAAGGGGAGGCGGCCTCCATGTCTCAAGTGCAGAAGCCTCTTCAGAGTGACAAGAACTTTGAGGAGCCCCCCCCCCCCCGTCGCCGCCTGTGCTGGCCACAGTCCTGAGCTTTAGCTATTCTTGACTGAATGGATGAAGCTGCCTTATCTCGGGGGTCCATCTAGCCTAGTATCGCCTGCCCCAATTGGCAGCAGCACCTCTTCAGGATTGGGGGCAGAGAAAGGTCGTCTTCCCCCCTTAACTGCTCCCTTTCCTGGGTCATGCGGAGGCAAGCGGGGTGGGGGGAGCCCCATTGAACCACCCTCTTCCAGCGTGGTGTAGTGGTTAAGAGCGGTAGTCTCGTAATCTGGGGAACCGGGTTCGCGTCTCTTCTCCTCCACCTGCAGCTGCTGGGTGACCTTGGGCCAGTCCCACTTCTCTGAAGTCTCTCAGCCCCACTCACCTCACAGAGTGTTTGTTGTGGGGGAGGAAGGGAAAGGAGAATGTCAGCCGCTTTGAGACTCCTGAAGGGGAGTGAAAGGCGGGATATCAAATCCAAACTCCTCCTCCTCCTCCTCTTCCTCTTCTTCTTCCTCCTCCTCCCTGCCTCGCCTGCAGGTACTTGTACGTGAACAGCCGGGCCTGGCCCCAGGACTCTGTCATTTCCGACCCTTTGCACCCGCCCCCCATCTCTGAGGAGATTGACCTCCACGTGGTGGACCTCAAGACCATGACGGAGGCCCAGGGACCCTTGCGAGGCCACCGGGCGCACACTCCCAGCAACGACTTCTTCTTCATATTCTTGGATGTCAGCAGAGACTTTGTGGCCAGGTGAGCTGCAGGAGGAGCTGGTCAGAGTCCTTCAGTCTGTGGGGTGGAGTGGGGGTCCAAACAGCACTTCCCTGCTGTTTCAGTCTTTCGCTCTGCCGCCCTCCCCTCCACCTGAATGCCCTTCCTCACCGCACTGGCCTGCAGGCCGTTGCCAGAACTAGCAGTGGGGAAGTCCAGTCTGGCATCTGAGCCCCCGGCCTGGCGGACCCGCTTTGCTGAAGGTGACTGGCCTTTGGGCTGACCCTCAATGCATCTCTCTCAGTGCAGGCTGCGGCTACAGAGCTCGTTGAAACAGCTTGTGTGGATGCCTTAAAGAAAGAAAGAATTGTTGGATTTAGTCCTCATAATCACAAGATTTTGAGGCTGAGAACATCAATAACTGAAAGGGCTGTCTCTTCTCTTCTCTTGAGCAAAGGAGGGGAGGAGCTTCCTGCAATCTGGGACAGATACTTGTATAAATTAATTCAGGATATTGATTGATTGATTGATTGCCGTCCCTTCACCGCAAGATCCCTGAGCAGGGTACTGCATTATACTGGAGTAGGAAAATAATGCCAAGATATTTCACCTCTGGCAACCAATGCCCCACTTTTGTTTTAGATAGTACAGTGGTACCTCGCAAGACGAATGCCTCGCAAGACAAAAAACTCGCTAGACGAAAGGGTTTTTTGTTTTTTGAGCTGCTTCGCAAGACGATTTTCCCTATGTGCTTGCTTCACAAGACGGAAACGTCTTGCAAGTTTGTTTCCTTTTTCTTAACACCGTTAATACAGTTGCGACTTGACTTCGAGGAGCAACTCATAGAACGCGGTGTGGTAGCCTTTCTTGAGGTTTTTAAAGCTTTTTGAGGTTATTGAAGCTTTTCCAAAACTTTCCCGACACCGTGCTTCGCAAGACGAAAAAAATTGCAAGACGACAAAACTCGCGAAACGAATTAATTTCGTCTTGTGAGGCACCACTGTACAGCATATGAGTAGACAAGTCTAAAAAGCCCAGGACACAAATTTTCACAGTCCTCTAGCAGTCGTGCAGTCGTACCTTGGTTGACGAATATCTTGCGAGTCGAACATTTTGGCTCCTGAATGCAGCAAACCTGGAAGTGAGTGTTTTGGTTTGCGAACTATTTTTGGAAGTTGAACAGACTTCCCGAACAGATTCCGTTTGGCTTCCAAGGTACGACTGTATTTAGCATTAACTATGGAAGTGTATACTTCATTCTGAACAAACAAAGCTTCCTGATTTATATTTTGCTCTCGGAGTCTTCGTTTGGTCAGAATCGAGTATATAATTGCAGAATTGATGTTAAATACTTTACTTCTGGTCAGTGAGCCTACATAGCTGCTGGAAGGCTGTGAAATATTATGTCCCAGGCTTTTTAGACTCACCTAAAAATGTACTATCTGAAACCCAAGGAGTGCATTGGTTACCAGATGTGAAAAATATGGGCATCATTTTCAGCTCTCCTACCCCACTATTAAAAACAATTTAAAAACACCTTGCAACCGTAAAAACAAGGTGGATCCTCGTTGCAAGCAAGATTTACCTGCCCCTGTAGTAAAAGGCCATTTGCCAGACCTGGTACCAGCCACTTACTAATAATACTGAGGACTAGAATCTTGATGTCTTCTGCAGCCGCTCAGCGGCAACAGCCCCTGCAACGGCCTCTGCGGCAGAAGGCAAGTTACGACCGTTCTCTCTCGTATCCCTCGCAGTGGGGCGGAGGATCACCACGGCTACGTCTGGGACCGGCACTACGGGATCTGCTTGGCCAAGCTGCAGCACAGCGACGTGGTCAACTCGGTGGCCTTCAGCCCCGTGGAACAGGAACTCTTGCTGACGGCCAGCGACGACGGGGCCATCAAAGTGTGGCGCTCCCCCCGCACCGTGAGGCTCCTTCAGGCTGAGAAGCCGCGGCCACAAAAGTTCTCCTTCCCTTGGGTCACAAACCGGAGGAGGTGAACCGAACTGTTGTGGCCCTGCAACCTGCAAGGTCACCGTGTCTGCTTGCTGTGGCTGGGATCCCTCGTGAAAAGCCCTGCCGTAGACAGACAGCGGGCCCAGTGGCCTGGGGTGAGATCAGAAGGGGGTTCTGGAGTTTTCAGGGTGGGGTTCGCTGGCTAAGAGGGGAAACCCGTTCGGCTGCAGTTGCCCTGGGCTCAAAATGGTTAGGGGTGCAGATTTTGACACCCGGGGCTGCCTCAGCACGGCTATGTGCTTCCACCACTGGGGTCCGTTCAAAATGGCTTCTTCATGAGAACCAGGAAGTGACCTCTCCAGACACCGGAACGACTCTTCTTTTCTTATCTCTGTGGCTGCAATCACCATTAGGCAGTTGAATGCACATGCGTACTCCGTTTGTTTCCATCACTCCCACCACTACCACCCTCTGCACAGCCCGGGCACTGGCAACCCACGCTATGGCACTGCTTTTCTCAGTTAAGGCAACTATGGCAGAGCCCTGGGGAAATCGCAAGAGGGCACAGTATTAACATGTCGTACCAGAAACCTCCAAGCCCCTCTCTCCTGCCACCCAAACGCTGATCTCCTTCTGTTTCCATGGGCAGGAACAGAAACGTTTCCACAGTGCTCCTGTTCTACAGCCGATCATGAAATAGTGCCCTGGCCGAGCCCCTCCCGCTCATCTCTAGGTAGATTGAAAAACACATTTAACTTATTATTTTCCCTTGGCACCTGGACCCTACGATCTGGCAGGCTTGTGTTTTAGCCAGGAATCGGTCTGTGGGGAAGCCTCGCATTCCAGAGAGTTCAGGGTCTCTGTCTCTGCCCAGTAACATCCCTTTGGCTGTTTCTGGGCTGAGCCGCCACCTGCTCCTCGTTCCTTCCTGGTTGCAGAGCTTCTGCAACCAGGGCAGCGCTCACCCTGGTTTGAGCACTCTGGTTGCAGAAGCTCTATGCTTTTGTCCAGAGCACTCCCAAACACCTACTTTGCCTTTCCATGGAGGCCAGGAGGGAAAGAGAGAGTTGCCGAGCGGGAGGAGGGGGCAAGCACAGTGCCAAATGGGGAGGGAATCTGAGGATTAGATTTTCCTTTTTCCTAGCTGCCAAGTCCCTACTTGCTAGTTCGGATGTATCTCTGGGTGCCTCTTCTGGCTTCCTTTCACCACTTGAAAGCTTGCGTGGAAATAAAGCAGCCTCTCCACAGACCTCTCTCCTGGGTGTACCTTTTGGGCACTTCCCCGCTTCCTGCGGCATCCGTGGAAACGTGGGGCTTCTGTTTCCAAAGTTGTAGCAGGACAGGGCTGCCGAGCCATTAGCAGAGATCAGTGGAGCCATTTAAAAATAGATTCCAGAAGCCTGGGAGCTCGGAGGGCGGGGATGGCGGGTCAGGGCAGGGAAAGGAGCTATAAAGGAAGACTAGAAATAAAAGCTGGTTGGTTGGTTCTTGCAAGTCCTCCTGAAGAACAGGGCGGGAGAGAGGCTGGCAGATATTGGTCCAATACTGTATTAATTGCAGAGTCTGGCTCTCCTCCTAAGATGTGGCAAAGTCTTTTCCATGACGTTGCCAGAGGATGCACTTTGAAAAACCCACACGAAAGTTTTGCATGGATCAAAGAATCGGAAAACTGGCATAATTACAAGTAATGGCAGAGACTGTTCCCGCTGGATACTTGGATCCAGGTTTTGGTTTTTTTCTAGAGAAAGAGGTGGTGGAACTTGCTGAGCACCCGCCCAAAGTTGTTGAGCCCCAGACGCAGTGACTCCCCCCGGCACACGGCCCCAAGAGCTGGCGTAAGGCACCAAAGAGGTGCTGGAACTCGGTTCCGGTGAGTTCCAGCTGAAGAAAAAGCCCTGCTTAGAGCCATAGAATTGTCGAGTTGGAAGGAAGCCCAAGGCTCAGCTGGTCCTGCCATGCGGGAATTCCGTGAAGAATATTGAATGTGGGGTGCATGTGAAATATGAAAGAAGAACCTCAAAGCCCCATTCAGTTTTCTAAAAGAACAGTTTAAGCAGTTCCAAGAAGGGAAAGCATCAGCCCTCTCGGTCGCGGTCTGCTTCACGGGCGATCGAAGTCCCGGCAGGGGACATCAGGACCAGGGCCAAGATGGTGGAGTGGGAGCAGGAACAGGGGTCTAGGAGTCAGGAAGCCAAGAGTCCGAGGGTCAGGAAGCAAGGAGTCAAGAAGTCAAGGGTCCGAGGATCAAGAAGCAAAAACCAAACGCAGCAAGGCAGGGAGCGTGTTGCTGTGGCAAAGAGTCGAAGGGAAATGCTGACCTTATACCCCTTCCCGGCTCTTGCCACCAGGTGCAGCGAGTTACCAAGCGGCCTCACCTGTGCAGCCACACCTTGCCTCTCCAGAACAAACTTAGGAAGGCCCCAGTCCTGCAAAGACCTATTGGTCACAGGGCCTGGCTCCTGCACGCACACCTGACACTCCCTCTGCTTTGCAGCTAGTGCTGCAGCTGGGAGGTATAGATTGACTGCAGGTGCAGAGATCATAGAATTGTAAAGGGACCACAAGGGACCATCTAGTCCCTTGCACCAGCAGGTGCAAAGCTAGCGGGAGGGAGGGGTAGTTGCAGATGGCAAGAGGGCGGACAGGCCTCCTCTGACCCCCCCTCTCTCCTCCTGACCTCCTTGCCACAAAGAGCAGTCTCTCTCTTCCTGGAACCCAACGGGCTCTGAGCAGATGGAATTTTGGCTTTAGGTGTGATCTTTGAAACACAACCCCCTGTGTCAGTTGCGGGCCTAATGTAGAAATACATATCTAGCAGTAAGAGCTGATCATCCATGGGATGGAAAGTGGTGGACTCTCCATCCTTCCTTGGAGGTTGGATGGCCATCTGTCAGAGATGCTTGGATTGAGATTCCTGCATTGCAGGGGTTGGACCAAATGATCTTCAGGGTTTCTTCCAACTCAACAAATTCCATGATTCTTTCCCAAAAAGGGTGCATGTTCAGTTTTAAGTGTTCAGGGTGAGAGTGAATTTCGAGCAGCAAGTACGAGAGGCTGGCATTTCAAATATTTTGAGTGTGACTAAATGCAACCTATCAGCACTTAAGAATACAAAAAAACCCCACATGTTTTTTGAGCAAGTTCTGCTTGTCTTGATGGTAGTCTTTATGTGTGAATAAAAGAAGGAAATGGCAAAGTGGAAGTCTGAGATTGCAGCTTTCTGAGAATGCAGATGCACGTCAGAACCGAGGGCGATTGCAGCAGTTTTTGCATCCTGAAGTTTAAAGTTGTGGGATGACCTGTGAACCAGATTATATTGTTGACATGGCTTGTTTTCATATTATGGGAACACGTCTCAGGATTATGTTCCCCCTCTCCTTGAACAGTGATTAAAGGTAAACGTACCCCTGCCCGTATGGGCCAGTCTTGCCAGACTCTAGGGTTGTGCACCCATCTCACTGTAGAGGCCGGGAGCCAGCGCTGTCCGCAGACACTTTCAGGTCACGTGGCCAGCGTGACATCGCTGCTCTGGTGAGCCAGAGCAGCACACGGAAACGCTGTTTACCTTCCCGCTAGTAAGCGGTCCCTATTTATCTACTTGCACCCGGGGGTGCTTTCGAACTGCTAGGTTGGCAGGCGCTGGGACCGAGCAATGGGAGCGCACCCTGCCGTGGGGATTCAAACCGCCGACCATGCAATCGGCAAGTCCTAGGCGCTGAGGCTTTTACCCACAGCACCACCCGCGTCCCTCGAACAATGATTAAGTAGCCACAAAAGTCTTTACGTTAGGAAACTTTCCATTATCTGGAACGCACCAGAGGCTTTGATTCATTTGTTTAGGAGCACGTGCTGAGGTATAAACAATTTGCAAACCAGACTTGGTCCAAATGCTCCATCTCTTCTTCCAGACTCCAGAACCAGAACCAGAACCAGTTTCAATCCATGTGCAAACACTGAAGGTTTACGGCATCATTCTGTACTTTGGTGCTACGTTTGCAGTCCTTGATGCAGCCACCTTGGAGTAACCGCCACGGAACTTAGTGGAACTTACTTCTGAGTACGCAAGAATAGCCATGCCCTGTTAAAAATAACAACAAAAATGGGGTTGAAAGAAAAATTGCATTCGTCTTGCACTGTGGGTCTTGAAACTCTGCCTTCGATGAAATTGGGACCAGTTTCGTGGCGGGCAAACCATGCCCCTCTGTACCAAACTTTTGTGTGCTGGGGGCCCTCAGCTCTGCCTCCCATGAGCTGCCCTGCCTCCCCACAAGGTCCAGTGATCACTGGTGCTTTGCTGCGCTTGCCCACATAAAATAATAATATTTTTTTTATTTATACCCTGCCCATCTGACTGGGTCTCCCCAGCCACTGGGTGGCTTCCAACCAAATATCAAAAACAGGGTTCTTTTAAAAGTAAAATAGTTGTTTATTGCCTTGACATCTGCTGGGAGGGCATTCCACAGGGCAGGCGCCGCCACCGAGAAGGCCCTCTGCCTGGTTCCCTGTAACCTCACTTCTCGCAGGGAGGGAACCGCCAGAAGGGCCTCAGAGTTAGACCTCAGTTTCCAGGCAGAACAATGAGGGTGGAGACGCTCCCTCAGGTATACAGGACCGAGGATCATAGTCTCACAGAATTGTAGAGTTAGAAGGGATCCCAGGGGTCATCTAGACCAACCCCCTGCAATTCAGGAATCCTTTGCCCAAAGTGGGACTCACAACCCTGAGATTAAGAGTCTCCTGCTCTGAGCTACATTCCCTGACTGGGAATCGAACCCGGGCTGCGGCAGTGAGAGCACTGGATCCTAACCACTAGGCAACCCGCAGGTGATGGTCTCTGACTGCGGGGGAAGCAGATACTCTCACATAATTGGTCCCCCCACCTCCCTCTCCAGGCTGGAACAGGGGGCAGGTGCTGAGATGATTTACAGCCACGAGTCAAGCGGGAATCGAGCCTCCCTTCCTGAGTTTGTGCTCGCTATCAAGTCTCAGGAGATCGGGGACAGGTATATAAAGGAAAAAACGGCTTGCGGCTGCATGAACACTGCAAGCTCAGCATGGGTTGCAGCTACTGCGCTGGATTGAGTTTCGCTCCGTTTTGCAGAGCTAACGACCGGCCATTGGGCTTCCTGCTCCATTTCTAGGGTCTGTCTCTGGTCCCGCATTTTGGCCAGGAAGGACACCCCTCCCCAGAGAGGCTTTTGGAACTGCAGTCTGCCAGGGAAGGTCCTGAAGGAGACCAAATACATGGAGAAGTCAAGCAGCAGGAGGAGGAGGATTACAGCAGTGCCCCTACCCTTAACCCAAAGTGGCAGGAATGAGAGTGGCCAGTAGGGCACCTCTTTTTATTAATGCCCCCAGACACCCCTCACTTCATCTCCTTTCAAAAGCTAGACCAGGCAAAGCGGGGAGGATTTTACTTTCTCGCACAAATAACCACATTGCACCTTTCCTTCCTTCCCCATCTATGCAGCCATTCCCCAGCTGCTGCCCAGCCCAGGGGCAGCTTCCTCAGAGCAACCATCCTTGCAAAACTGCGAAGAAGGATGAGCCAGGAAAATGCCAGCAAGTCAGGGCAAGGAAGTCTCAGAGGTGGCATCATTCAGTTGCCCCGTGTGCAGCTGGGCTAAGCTTGGCCTGAAAGCCTCCTCCCTGTTTTGCTTTAGAAGCAGAGTGGGGCCTTGAGCAAGGGCAAGCACGACTCCTTTCTCAGGGCCGCAACTAGCTTTCTGGGGTTAGGGACTGCCAAACTGCAGCCGCCCACATGTTGCTAGCCCCCACCCTGGTTTCCTACCCCCCTGAACTGCCAGGTGTAGGAAGCCTGGCTCTTTTCACCCTCCCTTTCCAATGATTCAGCACTTGGTGACTCCTTGCCCCCAGAGCATGTACAGAGTAACACCCACATTGGCTGATCACATACCCTCCAAAGTGTCCCTACTTTCCTTTCTCTTTTTTAAAAAATCATTTTAATTCAATTTTCCACTTTAACAATCCAATCAAATCACATTAAATATTCCAGATTATACATATACGTATCAAATAATCCGAATATTCTGCCAAATTATAAATGTTTTAATAGGACTTCCCCTGCTTTAAGTTCGGAGGGCTCTGACCATCTCATACTTCTACTGCTTTTCATAGTCATTTCTGATGGTTCCTCTAATTCTTCCTGTTGTTAACCTTCCTTCTTTCACGGCCTCTGAGTTGTTCCCACAAGCGAGTTGAAACAAACAATGATATGTTTCTGTGTGGATTTTATGTCTATGATTCCCCTCTATATGTTTGCAGCATCTCAGCTGCCATCTTCACTCAGTTCCCATGAAATCAAGTCTAAGCGTCTGCTCATTATTTTTCCCAGACCAGTTGCATCAAATATTAGCCTTTCCAGGGCAGGTTTACGAAATCAAACTGGAAATACAAATACAATGACATATTAAAGCCTCACCTCCCCCTTTGGCTGTTTGTAATTCTGCAGCTCAGTCTTGACTTCCATCATGGCGGATTTCCAAATTAAAAGTGCGACACAACTCCTACACAAATTCTAGGAAACCGTCCAAAGTTTTTTAACATCTCTCCAGCGGCTAATGAGATCCTGCTTCTGTCTAATATCAACAAATTGGAGACTCTTTTATCCTCTTCGAAGCAAATCAAAGATCAAAAGCCTTAATTATATAATACTGTTATTTCCACACAGTTTATAGTTTTTTAGAGCCATATTTATGTCAACAAATACAAAACTTTCCAGGCTCGCTTGGTTAATGTAAACGGTACTTCGGGGGGGGGGCGGGGTTTGCCGAATATTATATTGAAGCAAAGAACAATAGTAAGAGAGGCTTAAACCCGCCCCCCTTTCCGTTCCATTCCAACATACCAACTTAGATGTTAATCCTTCCACTCAGTCTTTTTTTTTGGCACCTCAGTGGCTGGCTTAGTTGGCAGAGTAATTTCTCCCTCCTCGCTCAAAGCATGTCCAAAACTTAATCCAATTTTTCATCTTAAGAAATGGAACTTGATTCGCTCGCAGAGACAGCGTCCAGGAGAGTCAGACTCTCTTGGGGGATTTCCATCCAGTGCCCCCAGCCCCTCCTTCCTTACGAAATTGGGGCTGGTTTGTTGGGCATCTGCGGAAGAGACTGTGTCTTCCCGTACCCTGGGAAGATTTTGGGAGGCTGATTACTCCCATCTCAGCCTCTAATTACCCCATGGTATTTTCAGCCATCTTCCGTGGCGCCTCAAGCGGAAGTCGAAGTGTCCCTATTTTCCAGGGACTGTCCCAGTTTCTGATTTGATTCCGAAATGTCCTGCTTGTCCTCAATAGGACATCCCTATTTTCATTGGAGAAATGTTGGAGGGGGTGGGAATAGGAAAACACTTCTACAAATGGCAGAAAATCCCATTCAGCTGTAAACCCCTGGGTTTTCCGGGGGGTGGGGACGGCAGGGCAAACAGAGGTTTGGATAAGTCCTACATCTTACATAAAACATTGGTAACCTCCAATATATGAACCTATACATCATATTATGGTGAGCATACTTCTTCCCCTCCCCATTTTTTATCCTCACAACAGCCCTGTGAAGTAGACTTTGCTGGGGGAGAAAGAGGGAGATTCTTCAGGGAGATTCACGAGGTTTGAACTGGGGTCTCCCCAGTCTTAGCCTGAGACTCCAATCCCACACTTGGGGGCCTCATTACTGCATGTCTGGGTTGGTTGGTTGTGGGTGCTTTTTAAAGAAGATTACAGACAAGTAAGTGAAAGGTATAATCATCAGTAGTGCAGAACAAGAAGTGTGGTTCACCTGATATCCAGAAACATACATCTATAACTGAACACAGAGACACCGGAGTACCAAGAATAAAACGCTCTATATTACATCATGAAAAAAATTTACACCAATTAAATGTTACTTATTCCAAATTTCTTGAGAGACTTGTGGAAGGGACAAAAGTAGATTTTCCTTTTTTTTTTCATGTATTCAAGAAAATACCACCAAACGGAGACAAAAGCGATTGCCAATGGAAGCTAAAGAGACAAAAAAACTTAATATGGAGCCCAAATGGCCAAAATACTGTGAAATTTTAGAGCAAGGTGGTGAAAGGGTTAAATTACAGAGTTATGACAAATTAAAGTCTAAAGTACGAGATTGGTTGCATTACCTTCAGATAAACGAGGTATTCAAACAGGACAGGAAAATAGGTTTTCAGATGGAGAGGTCGAAACTGGAAACAGAATTGTTAGAACCCAATACTAAGAACTTGTCAAGAATGTATAATTTGCTGCTGAAATGGAATACACAAGATGAAACAGTAAAATCAGCTATGATTAAATGGGCACAAGACATAGGTCATGACATTATGTTTGATGACTGGGAAAGGTTATGGAATACTGGTGTTAGATTTACGGCTTGTAATGCCTTGAGAGAAAACATAATGAAAATGATCTATAGGTGGTATATCACCCCAGTCAAACTTGCAAAAATTTACCATTTGCCCAATAATAAATGTTGGAAGTGTAATGAGACTGAAGGTACTTTCTATCACCTTTGGTGGACCTGCCCGAGGATTAAAGCCTACTGGGAAATGATCTATAATGAAATTAAAAAGGTCCTTAAATGGACATTTTCTAAAAAACCAGAGGCTTTTCTCCTGGGCATGGTGGGCCAATTGGTGCCAAGGAAGGACAGAACTTTCTTTATGTATGCTACCACAGCAGCAAGAATTCTTCTGGCAAAGTATTGGAAGACGCAGCAGCTACCCACTCTGGAAGAATGGCAAGCGAAGGTGATCGACTACATGGGAATGGCAGAGATGACCGGCAGAATCCGTGACCAGGGGAGTGAGACAGTGGAAGAAGATTGGAAGAAATTTAAAATATATCTTAAAAATTGTTGTAACATTGAGGAGTGCTGAGATGCTATGGTGTTAAGAAACAGAGAATTGCAGCTGTATATCATAAATTTAAGGGAATCATAATGAAGATGAGCTAATTAATTGAATGGAGGGTTGCTGTCAAAAGGGAAAAATAAGGATGCAGAAAAAGGGAGGTATGGGGAAGTCCGGGAAATAAGGTGGAGGAAAATGAGGTTATGAAATTATACATGTTTATGTGTGTGTATGTTTTGTTTTGTTTTGTTGTTTGTTTTTATTACATGTTTGGAAAATTAATAAAAATTATTTTAAAAAAAATAAAAAAAAAATAAAAAAGACTTTCAAAAAACGAATGTGCCGCTAGGTTTTTCATGTAATGCGATGGTTCATATATTATCCACCATAATGAGGTGTTAATTTCAGACAGTGTTTTCCATCTTTGGGCAATCGACAGTCCTGCAGCAATAAGAAAGTAATTCAACAAATCTTTTGATTTTGCATTTTTATTCTCTGCTAATAGTAATAATAATAATAATACCAACTTGGGCAAGAACAACATTTTCTTTTGGGATCTTATTTATTTCACCAAAAACCCTCTGCCACAACTGCTGCACCACCGTGCAGTTCCACCAACTGTGGTGGTAGGTGCCCTTCACGCCACAATTCCTCCAGCCATCCAGAGATGCACTCGAGGACATTGCTGTGTTTGTGTTGAAGGTACTCGATTATCTCTTTAGACCAGGCTTCCTCAAACTCGACCCTCCAGATGTTGTTTTGAGACTACAATTCCCATCATCCCTGACCACTGGTCCTGCTAGCTAGGGATCATGGGAGTTGTAGGCCAAAATCATCTGGAGGGCTGAGTTTGAGGAAGTCTGCTTTAGACCTTCTGCATTCCCCAGTCTGCCCCAGGGGCTTCAACATTCTGGGCACGTTCTTAACACAGTCCAAGGAAGCAGATCCTCCTCCACCTTATCCTATTGCTCAACATCCTCTTCATGCTCAGGATTGATCCAAACATCCTCTGGTCCCTCTGCTTTCCTTTGGGGAAAACCGCTCTTTAGAGCTCTGTTGGAACAAACAGCAATCTGGGTTTTCTACAGATTGATGTTTGCTCCGATCTAGAGCTAAAGAATGGGTTTTCCCTGGGAAAGGAGGGGGGCAGGGGGGAACTGCTTGGACCCATGCTTTCTTGGCATGGGACAAGTGTGGACAATCCCTCATGTAGTTTGAAGGGGTCCTGAGGGTCATCTAGTCCAACCCCCTGCAATGATAGATAGATGATAGATAGATAGATGATAGATAGATAGATAGATAGATAGATAGATAGATAGATAGATAGAGATAGATATAGATAGATAGATGATAGATAGATAGATAGATAGATGATAGAGATATAGATGATGATGATAGATAGATAGATGATAGATAGATGATAGATAGATAGATAGATAGATAGATAGATAGATAGATAGATGATAGAGATATAGATGATGATAGATGATAGATAGATAGATAGATAGATAGATAGATGATAGATATAGAGATAGATAGATGATAGATAGATGATAGATAGATAGATAGATAGATAGATAGATAGATAGATAGATAGATAGATGATAGGTAGATAGATGATAGATAGATGTTAGATGATAGATAGATAGATAGATAGATAGATAGATGATAGATAGATGATAGATGATAGATATCTTTATTGTCATTGTCCCATGCAGAACAATGAAATTGAAAAACTACATAAAACTACTACAAAACTACATAAAACATTCAAAAACCCCTAAAAACTCTAAAACCCATTTTAAAATACACTATACTATAGAGACCAGGAATCTCAACTAAAGCATCCTGGTCAGATGGCCATCCAGCCTCAGCTTGGAGACCTCCGAGGACGGAGAGTCCACCACCTTCCACCACTTTGACTGCCTTGACATCTTGGGCTCTCCATCAATGCATATAACAGCGTAACTTTCCTACTACATCAGGAAAGGATGGCATGCACTGGAGGAAGGCAGCACAAGGGGGATCTCCCACCCAAAGATGGTTCCCATCTAAAACTCCCCTTGGAGCAGCTCCTCACTGGGCTTGCTCTCAAACCCGTCTGCATAAACTGCAATGACCCGAACAGCGGCCACCTTCTTCAGAGAACGTTTGGGGAGCCAATAGCTCTCAACTTTCTCTCCTGTTCTCTGCTCCTCCCATGTGTCGTCTGCGCTTCTCCTGAGCTGCACCTTGTACTCTTTTATCACGATGCCGGCTGCAACGAAGCTGGGGCTGCCCCACGTGACCTGGACTTGGCTGCTGAAGCAGGAACTTCTAGGCCTCAGGGCTGGTTTCCCTGGGGGGCTTGAATGGCAGGTGGTCACCACTCTGCTCACATCACTGAGTGGACTGAGGCCTGTTTTGGTCTCTACAGCATATCTAAATTCATATTTTGTTTCTGGCTCCAGTCCTGTGACCCAAAACTTTTCCTGACTGCCTTTTACATGTGCAAACACCCATTTTTCCTCCCCCAGAACTCTGTGCTGGATATAATATCCCGAGATCACCCCTTTCTCAGACTCTGCCGGCTTAAATGTCAGCTGGTACCGGTCCCAGGAGACAGCATCCGCCAGCAGAGGGCGAGGTTTAGAGAAAATGTCTAATTTGGTTCCTTCCAGAGACCCACTTTGGTATCGGATGATCACGGCACCTGGATCACTCTTATCGGCCTGCGAGGTCACCACAAACTGAGCCTCCCCAGGCTGAGAAAACAGAGAGTATTCTGCAAAGACCATGGCTGCCTTCTGGACTCTCTTTACTAGGTCTTCGTCCTCAAACCACGGAGCAAAGCTCTTGTCTCCTGCAGAAGTCTCTGGCTTGAGTTCGGATACTTGATCCAAGGCTGCATTTAACTTCTCCAAGTAGGGCTCCTTCGCGTGCAATGAGGTGAACGTAAATGCAAGGACGATGTCAATTTTGTGATCGAGCACCCTCTTCACCACCTCATCCTGGGAGGATACCTTCCCCTTTGACAAGCCCAGGAAGAAGTTGACGTAATAGATCTCTCGCAATTTCAGATCCAGGAATTTGTGGAGCCACTGGCTTCTGAACGCCGACTGCTGGTGCTTCCTCAGGGTGTCCCCCAAGGCACTTTCTTGCGCTGCTCCGCCACGAATCGCAGGCAAGAGCCCTGCCACCTGCTTCTGCAAAGCCCGCCTGTACTGCCAGCACAGATCTTGGAACTGCAGGATTTTCTTCTGGATTTCTGGGAAGACGGTGGCAGTTGGCTCCTTCAGGAGGTCGTTGCACCTCCTGTCGACGTCCCCCAGCTGCTCCAGAGCTTCCTCGATGTCAGAGATCAGCTTAGAGCTGACCTGACGCATGAGCCTTGCAGCCTTGGACTCCAGCCTGTTCAGTGGGTACAGCCAGACCTTCACAGGCACTGCCTTCTCCCCTTGGTCACCCAGCATTTTGGGGAGGCTGGAATAGACTTTCAAGGCTTCCTCGTAGCTGGTTGGGTTGCTTTCTAGTGCAATGTCCCCATGGAAGGTACAGCTGAATTTTTCAGCCACAGCCTCTTCCTCACCTTTCAGCTTGGTCTCTGTCTCTCCTTGGCAAACCAGAGGAACTTTGGCCACCATCACGTGGAGTTTGGCTTGAATATCTTGGACACTCTCGGAGGAAGAAGACATTTGGTCAAACACAAAGAAGGCGTGGGCTCCATACAGGATGCCAACGACCACGTGGGTGCTCAGCCCTTCGCTGAAGACCTCTGGGTAAGTGATATGTTGCAGCCCCAGATGGTGCATGGTCAGCTGCTCAAAATGTGTGGTGGCCGAGTACTGGAGGGTTATTCGGGCCTGGCGTGTGAACTTCCGGGTATCCAAGAGAAATTTGGCTGATCCGTCCACCTTGACCAGCCCTGCCAAGAAACTGGCCTTCAACGATCCTGAGACATTCAGTGCACGGGTTTTGTGTAAGATCATGTCGTATTCAACGACTTGTGTTGCGGTGTTGGGCTGTGGCCGCACATCAATGTTCTCCTTCAGCACCCCTGGATCCCACAAAGTGATGCCTGCAATTGAACAGAGACGCAGCGAGAGGTCAGTGCAATGGGATGTGGAATTGCATGTGAAATATTGCTCTGTTATGCGCAATCCCTTCGCCAATGTGTATGCAGGCAGTTCTATTGCGGTTGCAAAAGAATATGACAATCCACATCTTCCTAGGTTTGGCTACTGGGAGACAATAAAGACTTATGCAACATAAGAACATCAGAAGAGCATCTGCTGGATCAGGCCAAAGGGGCCCATCTAGTCCAGGATCCTGTCCTCACGGTGGCTGACCAGATGCAAGTTTTGGCTACGTGCTACCATCACTGATGGCAAGTGAAGTCCAATGGAGAGTGAGGGCAGTGTGATGTAAACGAGCATAAGAGTCTTGCTGGACCCTTCTAGTCCAGGATGCTGTTCTCACAGTACTGCCTCCATCTGTGATAACCGTCATGGCTAATAGCCATCAAGAGCCCACTCCAGCTGTTTGGGTGCACAGCTCTCGTCAGCCCCAGCCAGTACAGCTGTATGATGCTGTGGGGCAGCTGGGAGTCACTGCCGGGTGAAAGGACGGAAAGCAATATAATAATAATTTATTATTTATACCCCGCCCATCTGGCTGAGTTTCCCCAGCCACACTGGGTGGCTTCCAATCAAGTGTTAAAAAACAATACAGTGGCTTCCTGTTTCCTGCGGTGGAAAATGGCGGATTCCACACGATCGGACTTCAGCCTTTCCGATAATTCAGGGCTGATATGGGGGTAATTAGCCCTGGCAGCCTCCCCAAGGCAGGGGCGGACTGTCTCGTGGTTTGCCCCAGATTGCCGATGTGGCAGACGGCAGGGGCACTGGGTCACAGAGCAAGGGACGGACATTCTCCTGCGATGCCACCCCATAGCCGGACGCATCTGTTTGGGGAAATATAAAGATTTGAAAAACAAACAGACACGCTCTGAACTGACGAAGCTGGGGGGAAACCTGCAGAACGTACAATCTCTGGTGCAAAAGATCAAACTTCAAAGAGATCCTCATCATGATGTTTGGAATCTGGAGGGGCTGGTAAGTTTTTTCTTCTTCCTCTAACATTAACAATCCGTATTGCATGCCAAGCCTCATTAAGAACCTAAATTGCTCTTCAAAAAGTGAGTACAGGTGGACTTTCATATATAATTGGGACTTATCCGCAGCTGCTTTTCTTCTAAGATTTGAAATGCCTGTTAAAGACGAAAACAAAAGAACAAAGAACAAAAATGGCGTCTACCCACTATGCATTTATGGAATATCTGAAATACTTCCCTGATTAAGAGAAACAGGAGCTAACTGATGGTTGGTTATAAAGACTGGAAACAATATTATATATACAACTGTTTGCAAAAAGAAGTTTTTTATTTTGAGTGACAGAGAGGGCTAAATGGATGTCTGGCAGCCCCCCTCTAGGGCCCGGAGGAGGGATTGGGTGGATGCCAAAGGCCAATTGTTAACTGTCTGATATATGGCTACATTGCAAACAGTCTGCTTAAGAATAAATCAACAAGGAGTTTCAGAAGGAGGTTTCTCTCTGTTTCTTTCATAACACCTGGACGGGAAAGATTAACGATTTGGGAGCTGCCAAAATAACAATTCTCAAAGAGCTGGACAGAACTCTGAATTTGGATGCAATTAAATGAAGCCGTGCGACAATATACAATATACGGACAAATCTGCACTCCATAGGGGGAAAAAGTATCTGTTTTCTGACATGAATGAGGATCGCAGAACCAGAGTCAAAACATGGAGGAAAAGATCGGATATGGAATTATGAAAAACATTGATGATGATGATGAGAGGCAGGGCTATGATGTTGCAAGCGCTTCGGAATTCAGACCGTGGGAAGCCAAAACAAAAATTATTGCAATTTGGAAGACAATTGGACTTTTTTTAATTTTAGTTTTTTATTTTCTTTGGATTTGATATGTTAATTAGATGTTTTAATTGGAAAATTAATAAACGCTTTAAAAAAAAAGTGTTAAAAACAATACAGCATTAAATATTCAAAACTTCCCTAAACAGGGCTGCCTTCAGATGTCTTTTAAAGAGAAGATAGCTGCTTATTTCCTTCACATCTGGTGGGAGGGCGTTCCACAGGGCAGGCGCCACCACCGAGAAGGCCCTCTGCCTGGTTCCCTGTAACCTCACTTCTCACAGGGAAGGAACTGCCAGAAGGCCCTTGGAGCTGGACCTCAGTGTCTGGGCTGAATGATGGGGGTGGAGACGCTCCTTCAGGTATACTGGACTGAGGCCGTATAGGGCTTTCAAGATCAGCACCAACACTTGGAATTGTGCTCGGAAACGTACTGGGAGCCAATGCAGATCTCTCAGGACCAGTGTTATGTGGTCCTGGCGGCAAAATCAGTGACTGCCCCCCTGATCTCTTCCCTGCCTTCCTGCACTTGAGGCTGAAAAGCAGAGGCTTCGGTTGAGGAGGAGGAAGAAAACTTTAGAGGAAGTAGAGAACAGGTTTGTGTCCGTTTGCATTTCTTGGTACAGAAAGTATTGATCTGATGTGTAGAGATCTTTCCTATTCTAATTAGTTCAAGGGGATATGGGAAGTTTCTCTGTGTGAAAGAAACAAGCAGAAGGTTCATGATGTTTGGGTTATTCCTTCAGAGAAGCAGTCCTGTTATCTCATTCTGTCACGGTCATGCTGACTATACAGTGGTACCTCAGGTTAAGAACTTAATTCGTTCTGGAGGTCCGTTCTTAACCTGAAACTGTTCTTAACCTGAGGTACCGCTTTAGCTAATGGGGCCTCCCGCTGCCGCCGCTGTGCGATTTCTGTTCTCATCCTGAAGCAAAGTTCTTACCCCAAGTTACTATTTCTGCGTTAGCGGAGTCTGTAACCTGAAGCGTCTGTAATGTGAAGCGTCTGTTACCCAAGGTACTACTTGGGTAACACTGTAATCATAAGGCCAGAAGGAGCCTGGGTTTCACTCTTTTCTAGCTCTTCCTTCTGGTGTGGTGTTCTGTATGTAGTGTTAAGTTTTAATCTTATTATGTTATTGTAAGTTTAAGTTAAGTCTGCTGCAACTGGACTTCTTACGGGCAGTGCCAATCCTGAATGGATTTGTGACCATTTCGCTCAGTTGCCCTCAGTAACAGTAAAGCTCTGCTGGATGAAGTATTCATCCCCTCTGGTCTATTTTTTGGGGAATCCTGCAACGTGTTTAAGTTTTTACTCTGCTAATTATACATTGGAGTTCTGATTCGGATCAATAAGAGTAGAATTCCATGACAGTTTTGGCGCCTTCCAGAAAGTGGCATCACCACAACATCACAAACTGGAGCTGAAATGTTGATGGCCAAATAAAATCCCAAGACTCTCCAGCCACCACCTTTGAGGCCTTCTTAGAGGGTTTGAGAGGAAAGAGGGTTGCCACCTCCCACCACTACCCAGCCCCCATAATGGCTCATGGTGGTTTGCCAGAAAATCTCCTTCTCTCTGGGCACCGGGAGAGGCAGAGGGATCGTCCATTTACCTGGGATGAGGTTGTCCCTTCGGCAGTCGTAGAGCATCCCCAGCTGGAACGGGCGGCCGAGAGCTGCCATCTCGATCACCTGCTCGTCTTCAGCCATTGCGTCACCCGGGTTGCTGCTGGGCCCAGGGGTGGCTTTTCTGCAGGAGATGGGACAGGAAAAGAACGGCAGGAGGTGAAAGTTCTAAAAAAGCACAAGAGGAAAAGGTGGAGAAACCGAGTCCTCCTGGGAAGACTACCTAGCCATTCCTCTGACTCTTTCCCTCCATTACGTTGACCAAAAGTGGTTGAGGATTTTCCAGCTTCCAAGATTCACCTGGCTTTGCCCCTGATAGATCTGTGCTTTGCGCCGCAGAGGAGCTAAAAGCCTAGCATGCTCCCATGTGACAGCCCTTGAGATATTTGAAGTTGGCTGTCACGCCTCCTCTCAGTCTCCTCTTTTCTCCATTGTGCCTTATTCCAAAAAGAAACAGGAGTTTGTCAGTTTGCATCTCTTGGTGCAGAAAGTATTGATTTGATGTGTAGAGATCTTTCCTATTCTACTTAATTCAAGAGGGTTCTGGGAGCTTCTCTGTGTTAAAGGAACAAGCAGAAGGTTCATGATGTTTGGGTTATTTCTTCCGAGAAGCTGAGTACAGCTGGCTTAAAATGGTTCTCATATCTCTTCTGTCACGGTCATGCTGACTATAATAATGCGGCCAGAAGAAGCCTGGGTTTCACTTTCTCTTTCTGTCTCTTTTCCTTCTGGCGTGGTCTTCTGTACATGGTATGCTTATAATTAAGGTTTTAGTCTTATTATAAGTTATTGTAAGTTTAACTGGATTTCTGATGGGCAGTGCCAATCCTTAGATTTGTGACCATGATGCTCATTTGCCTTCAGTAGCAGTGAAGCTCTGCTGGATGAAGTATTCATTGCCTCTGGTCTATTCTTACTCCGCTAAGTATACATTGGAGTTCTGATCTGGATCAATATTGAGGAGAATTTCATGACAGAGTTCTGGGCAAGTGCCTGGAACCCCTGGAATCTCACACCGCTTGGAGACTGGCGTGCAAAACTATCTTCCTATTTAAATTGCCCTTTATTCATTCATAAGGACTGCGGTCTTACTGAGGGTCGCATGCAGAGGGTCCTAGATTCAAATCACGGCATTGCTGGGGGGGGGGCTGCAACCCCAGGAAGCTTCTGCCAGTCCGTCCTGCACTCTGCTGAGCTCGATGGAGCAACTCAGTGCAGAGCAGGTTCCTGTGTGAGGGACTGGTTGGTCTCCTCTGAATGGGGGTAGCAGTGGGATCTCACTTCCTCTTAAGAAGCAGGTCCTCCCGGATAGAGCCAGCCCTGCCGATGGAGTCTGAGGGGGCACCAGAGGGCCTTTTTTATCTGCTTGCACTGCTGTGCCAACTGCACCCTTCCTGGAAGAGAGAGGGATCTGGCCCCTGCAGGCAGGCATGCTGGCCAGATTAGATCAGCAAGGCGTTCTCTGCAGAGGGCTGCCTTTGGAAGCGGTCCAGAACGCAGTAAAACCCCATGTTGTTATCAGAGTCATTTTGCTAGCGGAGTTTCTAGACTGGTCGACATGAAAAGCCCAACAAGGAAACACATCATATAAAAGCAAAGTTTTGATAGCTCAAGGATGGAAACATCAAGATCTGCCGACTTTGTTATGGCAAACAAAGATGGTAGAGTACGCAGAATTAGCCAGCCTGACGGGACGAATTTGTGAGCAGGACGACCAGACGTTCCAAAAAGACTGGAAGAAATTTATAACTTACCTTGAGAAACACTGTTTACATATAAGAACACTGGCAGGTCTGAGAGAAACCTTACAACGTATAAATGATGGAGCATTCTATGTGAGATTATAGAAAGAACTATGTATAGATATGAACAGTATGCTGATATAAATCAACGTGTAAATATTATAGTGTGGAAACAAGAAAACCAGAAGAGGGGTAGAGGGAAGTGGAATTCCTGAGAGTTTTAGGTTACCAATATTGTAAGGATGTATAAATATATAATACTTGAGGGTCCCTTACCTCTCTACCATTCTACCATTCTCTGTGTCCAGTGCCACCGGCAGGTCCTCAGCAGCAGCCCACAGTATTTTAATATTTGGTTGGGAGCCTCCCAGAGTGGCTGGGGAAACCCAGCCAGATGGGTGGGGTATAAATAATTTATTATTATTATTATTAGGGTGTCTCTGAGGTTACCTCGTCCCAAGCTGTAGAGGACTTGCTGAGAGATGGAGGGAACTTGACCCGTCACGCTCCCATTGTCCCTCTCCCAAATAAAGGTCCTTCCCCAGGGCTGATTTGGGGTCTGGATTATCAGCCTCATCCCTGCAGGGCCTGCAGCAGGGCCCCCAGGACTCCTTCAAGACCCTTCCCCCAAAAGTTTTCGTGATCAGGCGTTGTCAAGAAACAGTGGGTGCAAGGTGGGCTTCTTTAAGGGCAGGCAGTCAGTCCTTCCTCCAAGGAACCCACACAGGCAGGTGTGTTTGTCTTCCACTTTTCCTCGCAGGAGCTCAAGGTTCCCTGCATGACCCCACCCTCCATATTATCCTCACAAGACCCCTGTGAGGTAGGCTAGTCTGGGAGTTGGCCCCAGGGTCTCCCCCCCCCCAAGCTGGAACTTGGCAGAATTTAGTTCCGGTTCTTCTCCAGTGGAGAGAACAAAGGAGAGATTCATTTCTTTATCTAGAAAAATAGCCCTGGTTGGCCCCAAGATCACCCAGGGATCTTCACGGCCAGGTGGATCTCTCTGAACCCTGGTCTCTCCCAGGTCCTATTCCAACACGCTAACCACTAGGCCACCGCGTTTCCTCTGATCACAGGTATGCTGACAGCAGCCTGGACCCAGCCAGCCACACATGCAGGATCCCTGCCTAGCTTGAAGAAGTCAAGCGGGGTCAAGGGTCGAGAGAGGATGGGGTCAGCCACAACACTTGAAGGATCCTGTCTATGCTTATTCCTGCATCGCAGGGGGTTGGACTAGATGCCCCCTAATGCCCCCGTCCAGCTCTATGATTCTATGTCATCAGCAACGACAGCTGAAACAGACCCTGCAAAGACAGAGCAGTGGGTATTACAGGTGAGGACATTAATAGACAAGATGTTAATTTGTTTTTATATGCAACAGCAGCAGCAAGAGTATTGTTAGCCCAGAAATAGAAGCAAGAAGAAATTCTGACGAAAGAAGAATGGCAGACGAAATTAATAGACTACGCAGAATTAGATAAAATGACAGGAAGGATTCGAAACTTGCGGGACCAGAGATTCACAGAAGATTGGAAGAAATATACGCAACTATTTGAAGAGCAATTGTAATCAACAAATTGCACTAGTAGGACTACGTTTTGTAAGGAGGAATATATGAAATATTGCAAAGTAGAGAAAGAATAGAGAGATTAGTTTTGAAATTTAAATGTAGTAGTGAAAGTAAGAAATGTAAAGTAAGTGAACAGATTGGAAAATTTTCAGATGTGATTGACGGAAGTAAAAAAATTGTATAAGATATAAATGTATGTGTAATTATTGTTGAAAATGATATGTTAAAACATCCGTAACCCGAAAAAACGCAACCTGAAGTGCCTGTAACCCGAGATATGACTGTATAATCAAAGAGTTCAGCAAAAGAACACCCCAGACTTCTACATGAGCTGCATCTTGGAGACCCGCCAAGGGGACACGAAGCCCAGAGCCCCCTCCTGTTGTTTCTCCCCCAGCAGCAAGAGGTAGACTTCCTCTGAACCGGGAGGTCCCAATGTTCCTAGATCCAGATAGGTCTGTTCTAGAGTAGGTGTGGGTCAAGGACTTCATGGTAGTGGCAGCTCCTTCCTTCCCTCTCTGAACTGCGCCCAGTCTCCATCCTTGAATGCCATTCCCCACAGATGCTTCTTACCTGGGAATTCCAGACCTGGGCCTTGCCTTCTGCGTCCGGGATCCAAAACAAAAGTATATACACCCCACAGCTAGCACTGGGTGAGGCAGGGCCCACGAGGAGCCGGACCCCACAAATTTAATCCGTTGTCATGAAGTGGACTGCGCCCCAACGTTGCAGCCACAGATCCGAGCCCTGCCAGACTCCCAAGCCGCTTCACCTACAAGAGTGCAAGTTTGCCCCTTGAGATACGTTGTGTGTTCCACCCTGATAAGGCCTGTGCTCAGCCTCATGAGCTCTGGGTGGGGGCCCTGCTGGGAGGTGGCGCAGCTTGTTTCTCCTTGGCCTTCTGGCGCACGGCAAGGCTGTCCTCTGAAGGCCCTCCACGAATCTGCCTAAATCCCCTGCAGCAGAGAGTTACAGGGTTTAACTATGTGCTGCATAAAGGTTTTTCTTTTCTTTTCTCTGCCCTTCCCAGCTTCCAAAGACACACACATACCAGAAATGGGTTTTCCCAACATCCAAATTAACCCGCCTCCTGACAATATTGCATTTATTCACAGAGCGCCTTTCTGATAGGGAACCTCAAGGCAAAGCACATGGGAATTTCTCAGTGGGTCTCCCATCCAGTGGCTGACCAGGGGACCAGGGTGAGGGGGTCACCATTCACCCCACAGGGAAATCACCAAAGGAAAGTTTGAAAGAATATTGGAGGTTAGATACTCAGGAACAGATTTTAGATGAAGATTGGGAAAGAATCTTTCCACAACCACCCTTTGTTGCGACCTCTAGGACAATCCAGGAACAGGGGTTGAAGCTGGTACAAAAATGGTATTTATACACCGGTAAGGTTATACTGTATCATATTACAAAATCTGGAAGTAAGAATTGCTGGAGGAAATGTGGAGTGATGGGAACATACAGTCATATGTGGTGGGATAGTCCGTTACTTAATGAATTTTGGAAACAGATTGGTATAGAAATATCGGGAATTGTGGGAAGGAAGGTGGAAATAACTAAATTAATGGTTCTTATTACCCTGAGTAGTACTGAGTTAAAAACAAAAGAGGAATGCAAATGGGTAAAATAGATGGTAACTACAGCCAGACAGGTTATAGCGAGTAACTGGAAAAATGCAGTTAACTAGGGGTGAACCAATGGAGGAAAAAACTGAATAATATTATAATTTTAGAATGCCTAACTGTGAACATACATAGAATGAAAGGGTTTAAGGTCAGTGAGAAAGAGGAGGATTGGTTTGAGAAGATATTGAATTATTTGAGTAGGTTTGAACAATTTGGGGCAATTAAAATGTTAAAAGTTAA
Organism: Podarcis muralis; assembly: GCF_964188315.1. NCBI lineage: Eukaryota > Metazoa > Chordata > Lepidosauria > Squamata > Lacertidae > Podarcis > Podarcis muralis. The sequence goes on along the minus strand of NC_135666.1, from coordinate 1,904,355 downwards.
ATAAACCTTGTGGAAGGAGAGGTGTTAAGGTATATAGAAGAGTACATATGGTTGATTTGAATATGTTATTATGGAATATTATTGAATATGTATATTATTGAATATTGCATACCCAAAGTATCAGCCGCCTGGGGGGTTTCACTGTTTCCGTTTTGGTGGTTGGTAAAAAAACAAAAACAAAAACACAACACCATTCACCCCACAGGCGAAAGCAACCACAGCTGGCAGGTGCCCCTGTGGGAAAATGATTGCTTGTACATAAGAGCATGAGCAAAGTTCTTATTATTGCAGGGTGATTTTGCAGCACGAGATATTGCTTGGAGCATGATGAGCGCGTGAATACCTCATGCTAGACTAATGATTAGCTCACGTAGCATAACACTCTCTTTGTCTGTGGGCAAAAGCAAGGTTACATTCCTTTGATTTGTTACTTTTGAGTACCAGGCAGAACAAGCGCAGTGCTGGAGGAGGGAGGATGATTTTCTTTTTACTGCACACAATAAACATTGCACGGCTGAAGCCAAAGCTTTTTCTTCAAGTCATCTTGGTGTGAGACTGATTTCTTACTGATCTTCTTACTGATGTCGAGCTGGATTCTCGACATTTGGTGCCCCGTGTGATTTATCTCGGACACCACGCTGTTTTGCAACGTTCAGCTCTCGCCTCGCCCTGCAAGGGTTCCAGACGTCGTTCATCCACCTAGTGGATCCCGGTGAGTTGCTCCCCCCCTTTCTTTTGCCATTATGGGGCAGTCTCTCTCTCCACCACAGAAAAAGTTTTTTGAAGACCTTAAATTTCTTTTGGCCAGCAACAGCCTTATTGTCTCAGATGCTGATGTCGTGTCTCTTATAGAAGCATTGGATATTCACTGTCCCTGGTTTCCTCAGAATGGGAATTATCATTTAAAAGACTGGGAAAAAATAGGACAATTTTTCCAAAACCACCCTCAGATTGATGTCAAAGTTTTGCATGCCTGCTGTAAGGTTTATAAGGCTATCTCAAGCCTAACTCCTACAAATCTCCTCCTGGCCGCTGCTTCAGCTCCTTTGCCCCCCCTCCCAATCCTCATGCTGCCTTCAGAAGCACCGTCTTATCAGCCTCCTAAACAGGCAGACATTTTTCCTCCTTCGGCTCCTGTCGTCCCTCCTCTGCATTCTTCGCATTCAGCACCCCCCGCTCTTCCACCTCCTCCGCCCAAGGTATCTGTCACCGCTTCCACCCCACCTCAAGAGGCCCTTCGCGCCGCTGCTCCGTTGCTAGCTTTTGATTGTACAACTCCTAATCTCTTTCCTGTGATTGCTCCTGCCCCCCCGGGGGGAGGCCCAGCCAGGCACGAACAGTTTGATTTGAGATTCATAAAGGAACTGTATTCTTCTGTCAAGGACAATGGCCCTACACCCCCAGCCCCCATTATGCTGAACCAAACTGATGTTCTTGATGGGCTGACGAGAGGAGGCAATTTTTTTACCATTGCCCAACGGTTGGCCCTTGATCCTATGTACTGGGCAGCCACCACAGCCTCAGCCCAAGAGGCTCTGGCCTCTGTCCCTGATGACAGGAATGAGCGCAATGGCCGATGGGGCAGCATCAGGCAGGGCCCTGCAGAGCCCTATGGACAATTTGTTGATCGCTTGTATAATACCCTCAAGCGCCAAGTTCAGGACATAGCAGCCCAGGAAGTGATCGTACGCCAGCTTGCGTTTGATAATTCGAATGAGGACTGTAAGCAAGCGCTGCGCCCTCTGATGGCAACATCAAACATAGCCATTGCTGTTATGCTTAAAGCCTGCCAGTCAGTGGGCACTGAGACACACAAAGCTCACCTTCTAGCCACGGCCTTATCTTCCACAGTGTCCCAAAATCCTGCAAAGGATAAAACCTGTTGGATTGACAGTGGCTAAGGAAAAAATCCAGCGGACTTTACCCATTATGTACCTGGGACACAAGCTGACAGCATCTGCTGCCATTCCAGTTACGCCTCAACTACAGTTTCCTCATCATCTTAAACTGGTGGATTTACAACAAATTCTTGGACAGCTGAATTGGATAAAGAGTTATTTGGACCTGCCCACCTCCACTTTGTCTCCACTATTTTCTGCCCTTAAAGGACATAAGGATCCAGCAGACAAGATCACAATCACCTCTGCAATGGAAGAGGCTCTTCCACAGCTGTTCCAGTGTTTCCTGGCACGCTGAAAGGCCATCTTCATCCCTACTGCATTGGCCCCCCTTTTCCCTGGGAAGCCACTTCAACCACCAAACATCATTACAGTTTTGCTGCCTCCTAATAGCGACCATCCCATCTGTGTCATCACGCTTCATTGGGCTTGGACTTTTGACTCAGCAGTACAAGGAGCAATACATCAGACTTATTTACAGCAAATGGGCTCCTGTATCTGCAGAAATGGTTGTGTGACTTCTTCTGGATTGTGGTTTTTACATGCCAATAATCGAGCCACGAAATATCACACAGGTTGCTCGGAAGTGGCCATTGGACTAATTTACCATTCTCATCCTTATTGACATCACTTGGATTTTACCCCCCAGATCACTTCTTTTTTTCTCCTCCCTCAGGAGTCCTGCCTTATGATGTATTCCCCTGAGCATGTACAGAGGGCTGTCTTGAAACTATTGTGGACTCTTGGCAAGGGAGGGGGTGAGGGGATTTCAATGTGTTCCAGTTGTTTCATTCTTGTGCTTTGGCATGGTTCCCGGACAGAAAGCAAGTTGCAACATGGTTTTTTTTTAACAAGGCCTGCGAAGACAATGGCCTCTGTTCTCGACCTTGTTGCAATCTTTTTAGTTACAGCAAGCGGAATATGCTTGAAGCGAAATATGCTTGGCTAGTGCCTTTTAGCTGCTGAGAAAAATGATTTTAAAAAGCTTCTCGAAGCTTTGAGCCTTTTTTGGTGGTGGTATTCTAGCATTCCAGTAAATGCTTTATATAAGATTAGCAATAATATGAAGGATAATCATATATGTTTATCGCCTGTGTTTTTATCGCTTGTTGAAATAATGTCTTATTGTTTTCATTTCAATCATAATAGCGATAACTTTTTAGGTCATTATCTATATTGTAATTGGACCTATGAGTATTTTGATGGATTTTTGTTTGTTTGTTTGTTTGTTTTAATTACCACTATGAGTGATAGGCCGAAAGTCTCAGTTAATAATGTCACAACCTACATGACCTATGAACAACAGGCTGCGTGTAGAGATTTTATGTTTGGTTCAACTGGATGAGAAAGAGCAGTAAATCTGCATATTTACTTCAATCTGATTTATGGTTATTCTGTGGCAAATTGGACCGAAGCTTTGTTTTTAATTCTACCATCTTTGTTTTAAAAATAATCAACAAAAAACAAAAAAAAGGTCAGAAATGAGAGAAGTTGCTTTATAAAATTTTTATGCTTTAAATGTAATCCTTGCCTCTAAAGGTGGAATTTATGCCTTAATTCATTTTCATTGTTGTATGTATATATCTGATCAATCAGCCAATATTTCTGTTACTATTGATTATATGGAACAAATGATAGCCCATAATCCTTTAAATCCACCTGAAGGTTTTGATCCATGGGATTGGTTAATTTCTTGGTTGCCTAATCGATTATGGTTAAGAAAAATGTTATTGATTGTAATTGCATGTATTGTTGGTTTTATTATGGTGTGCTGTTGTATTCAATGCTTGCCTTCTTTGATTTCCCAATGTACTGCATGGTGGTATCGACCACGGCCCACCACAGGGGTTACAAGGGGAATTTATGTTGCAAAATATAAACGCTTAGGTAATGACATATATGATTCTGATTAAGATTCCCTCTTATAATATAAACAAGAAAAGAGGGCATGTGGGAAAATGATTGCTTGTACATAAGAGCATGAGCAAAGTTCTTATTATTGCAGGGTGATTTTGCAGCACGAGATATTGCTTGGAGCATGATGAGCGCGTGAATACCTCATGCTAGACTAATGATTAGCTCACGTAGCATAACACTCTCTTTGTCTGTGGGCAAAAGCAAGGTTACATTCCTTTGATTTGTTACTTTTGAGTACCAGGCAGAACAAGCGCAGTGCTGGAGGAGGGAGGATGATTTTCTTTTTACTGCACACAATAAACATTGCACGGCTGAAGCCAAAGCTTTTTCTTCAAGTCATCTTGGTGTGAGACTGATTTCTTACTGATCTTCCTACTGATGTCGAGCTGGATTCTCGACATGCCCCCAACCAGGAGCTGCAAACCCCGTTTCCTTGGCCTGTGCAACCTGAAATCAAAACTGTTCCTAGCAGATAAGAGATCTGCCCTTCACTGACCAGCTTGGGTTCAAAAGGAAATAAAACACCAGGCGGCTGGGCAGCCCCACTCCTCGGCCGGAGTGCCCCACTGGGGTTGCAGGACCAACAATGGAATAAACTTGCAATAAAGGAGATTCCAACTAAACACTGGGAAAAGCTTTCTGGCAGCAAGAACTTTTCGACACTGGAAAGTGCTGGACTCTCCTTCCCTGGGTGACCCCCACCAGCGATTCTTGAACCGGGATTCCTGCATTGCATGGGGTTGGACTAGATGCTCCTGGGGTGCCCCTTCCAACTCTGTAATTCAGTTTCTAAATTTTAGAGGCCCCTGAGCGCCCCCGGATCAAGACTCTCTTGCCCACCCCCCGCAAGGTCCAAACAGAGGCCATTTCCCAAGCAGTCGCATTCAGCCACTTCCGATTTCGTCATCGTTGGTTTATTTGCTTTCA